>NC_134356.1:75408542-76120417 GCF_048569485.1 Anomaloglossus baeobatrachus
CACAAGGAGATGATAAAGTATCAATTAGTCACCATTGTGTAGTGTTGATAAGAACGAGTCCAGTGCCAGTTTGTCCTTACTGCTGAGAACGATGACTCCAGGGTCAAGTGCTGCCAGTCCGAGGAGGAGTAATGACTCGCTTTCCTGTGCCACCTTCCAGTTGTCCTACGCTTTCTATTGGCATATTGGACAGGTCGTTGTTCTCTGCTCTTAATGCTCTATTTCTTCCCAATAGACTCTCTCCTGTCCCTCACTGAGGAGGAGGAGCGGGCACCAGACCTGGTAACGCTGGGTGCATTCGTGTGATGTGTTTGTGCCAATAACACTTTGTCCTTTTATTTTTATTTTTTTGTTATTGCTAAACATACCCAACGTTTCCATTATTTTTTTTTTTTAAGATTATTCCCCCTTTCGTTAGCTATAGCTTAACATAGTTGGCATAGCATGAACCTGTGCCGAGCCAAGTAACACTAAAGGATGGATTGAGAGATGGATGCTACCTGCATAAGCTATAGTCATCACCTTCATAACATGCACCCATTGCTGATGGCTATGAAGACTGTGTACAAATTTATCTTCACTTTAATACTAATTTTCTGAAAACCAATAGCTTTAGGTAGATTGTTGTGCTCCACATAGTAAAGGGGTTTTCAGAATTGTTAAAAAAAAAAAAAAAAAAAAAATAATTACCATATTTTTTTCGGGTTATAAGCCAGTGCGGATTATAAGACCCACCCCAAATTGATGGGGGGGAAAAAGTTAAAAAAAAAAATGGGGTCTATCTTACAATTGGTTGGTCTTACCGGGAGCGAGCGGCAGCGGTGGTGGAGCGGGGTTACAGGAGGCAGGGGCAGTGGTGAAATAGGGCGATCTGCTGGGACTGTGGGCGGCATCCTGAGGTCAGCAGTGTAGACTTCAAATAATGGCGCCCATAGTCTGCGTGTGCACAGATGGAGCTCTCGGCTCAAATCTTATCTGCGCACACTCTGCTTTCGGCCCATTGACCTCCCACCAGCAGACTTAAGGAAAATGGTGCCGGAGTTGGCGCGTGCACAGATGAGATCTTGAGCCAAAAGCTCAATCTGCTCACAGGCTGACTTTGGGCGCCATTATTTTAAAGTCCTCACCGCCGACATTTTCAGGATGGCGCCCAGAGCACCCTCAGCCTGCAGCCCCAGCACATCGCCTGCAGCTCCAGGGCAGTTAAGTGCCCTCAGCCAGCAGCTCCATCACAGCACCTGTGGCATTGCTCCTGCGACCTCTCTCCACCAATTCCGGTAAGTAACATTCGGTTTATAAGACGCACCCCTTATTTTCCTCCCAAATTTTAATCCTACAAATACTGTTCCCAAATCCAGAAATAGTCCTAAAATAACAAAAAAAGAAATGTAGTTCACGGATTTCAACATTTTTCCTCTTGGGCGCCACATCTCCTGTCTTCTGTCTACCTATTGATTCTGTACAAGCCACATGACCACTGATGCCAATCACTGAATTTAGTGGTATATAGCACATTATCCCTGCCTGCACAACATTATCACTGCAGAAGGCCAATGTGAGGAATGGGGATGTGGCGCTGGAAGGGCAGGAGGTCAAAAGGGTTTAACGGTATCGCTCACTACATCATCAAGAGGTGATCTGTGCTGGTAACATTGCGTCAACTTGAGCCTGCCACAAATTGTGTACAAGTTCTAAGTATCATGCGCCTGTTCTCCTGAGTAGGATATGTGGCTGATACCTGATAATCGTTCATAGAGCATGGCAGAGAATAGCCAACACAACGTCATCAGTGGTCTTCACCTTCCAATGCTGAAGTGAGCACCATTTGAGCGTCCCTTTAAAGTTGGTGAATACCATTCTGAAAAGCCCTCTAATGGTAATGGATTCCAAAAACAGCACATATGTCAAACCAGTGCCCTATCAACAGTTGCATCTCTCAAACCACCTTTAGATTTTGGTGCTGCAGACTCGTTGATATAATGTCCGTAACTTATGTATTTAAGACTTTTTAATGCAATCCACTCCGGGCTATGCACTGATGGTGTATGACCTCCAGGCCCATGTAGCAATGATTATAGTCTGAAAATCTGACCACAAGGCACTGCCATCACCATACTCTACACAGCAATATATCACTAGAATAATGTCACCACTTCCTATTGACGTATGTCCCTGGCTTGCACCAAGCTTTACATAGCAGATGTTGCCCTCTAGACTAGTCGCCTACACTGATTTTTGACCCTGCTAATTTCCAAAAAAATCCATTTCATACTATATGAATATTTTATTTTTCGCCAGTATTTTATATATCATTATACATTTCAAATACAAAGTAACTTGGTTCTTCAGTCTAATATACAAATTGCTCGATAGTACAGCAAATCTCTTCGAATGAAATCCATCCCAAGCAATACTCGATGCATGATTAAAGGTCGGATTCTGCAGCAATTAGGAAGCAATCACTACAAATCTTCTTTCTGCTTGCTGTGTTGCTTGCTTGCAGTGTGGGGTTTTTCTTTGGCAAAGCTTTCATGTGTTTCTTTCCACTCCAAGTGTAATAGAACCTTCTGTCTTTTTCTTGATAAATGCAAACTAACTGCAAAGTTTCCAAATAAAAAAATGCTGTAATTGTCATTTTCTCTTCTCTAGTAACTCTACCATAACTTCTCTATATAACAACCTCCTGTCCTCTATACTGCCCCGCTCTTCTGCCTGAACAAAGGGATTGGTATTTTTAATGAAAATTCTATATTAGTGGCGCTCATTTGGCCAACAACCATCTCTCAGGACTCCCAAAACACATGGATTCTCAACATATATGGTCATTGGGAAGAGTGGACTATGCTGCTGGCAGATGCCTCTGGTGGCACCTTGTCTTTCCTGAGAACCAAAAGTCAGGAGCTTGAAATTTTCTTCATACGGGATATTGTTATACATCAGACATATATATGTCTTTGTGCATTATGCAGTCCAAATAATGGAGAAAGATACAGCCACTGCTAAATTGTTAATCTGCTGGAGGAGGACATGGCTGCTTCTAATGGGTTATTTTGTTAAAGATACAATGGCTAATTTTGAATGGTTGTCTACGGACTGCAACTACTTCTAAAGGATTAATCTTTACCAACATACACTCAGCCGGCCACAACACCCCAAGCAGAAGCAGTGAGACCGCAGCACAGATATTTATTATTCCTTGGCAGAGTGATATTTCCCTGCTGAGAGGCAGGAAGTCTGATACAGCTGTCAAAAAAGGGTGACATTGGAGAGACAGATATTAGCCACTTCTCTTGAAGAACCAGAGTTTTTATATTAAACTAGCTGTAGCTTCTCCTGGGTTAATAACTGCTGTTAACAAAATAGAATGTATTAACAAAAATGTATTCTGCACACAAAAAACACAAAACAAATAGATATAAATGTAATTATAATGTCTGTCTCCCCCTCTGTATATATCTCTGTCTCTATCTCTGTCTGCCTGTCTCTTTCCCTGTCTGTCTCTGACAGTCTGTCTCTTTCTCCGTCTGTCTCTTTCCCTGTGTCTGTCTCTTTCCCTGTGTCTGGCTCTTTCCCTGTGTCTGGCTCTTTCCCTGTGTCTGGCTCTTTCCCTGTGTCTGGCTCTTTCCCTGTGTCTGGCTCTTTCCCTGTGTCTGGCTCTTTCCCTGTGTCTGGCTCTTTCCCTGTGTCTGTCTCTCTTTCCCTGTCTGTGTCTGTCTCTCTTTCCCTGTCTGTGTCTGTCTCTCTTTCCCTGTCTGTGTCTGTCTCTCTTTCCCTGTCTGTGTCTGTCTCTCTTTCCCTGTCTGTGTCTGTCTCTCTTTCCCTGTCTGTGTCTGTCTCTTTCCCTGTCTGTGTCTGTCTTTCTTTCCCTGTCTGTGTCTGTCTCTCTTTCCCTGTCTGTGTCTGTCTCTCTTTCCCTGTCTGTCTGTCTCTCTTTCCCTGTCTGTGTCTGTCTCTCTTTCCCTGTCTGTGTCTGTCTCTCTTTCCCTGTCTGTGTCTGTCTCTTTCCCTGTCTGTGTCTGTCTCTCTTTCCCTGTCTGTGTCTGTCTCTCTTTCCCTGTCTGTGTCTGTCTCTCTTTCCCTGTCTGTGTCTGTCTCTCTTTCCCTGTCTGTGTCTGTCTCTTTCCCTGTCTGTGTCTGTCTCTCTTTCCCTGTCTGTGTCTGTCTCTCTTTCCCTGTCTGTGTCTGTCTCTCTTTCCCTGTCTGTGTCTGTCTCTCTTTCCCTGGCTACATTGTGACATGCCAACATGCCATTTAAGGGCGTGGCTGCGCATTCTTTTGAAGTTCTGGCTGCACTGTGGCTCCCAGCTCCATTCGCTTTAATGGAGGCAGGGTTTTTGGTGAATAACTGTAAAGCGCGGGGTTAAAATTTCCCCTCAAATTACTGAGGACTTTTTTTTCACTTCTCATTTTTTTTGAGGAAGAGTTTGGTTTCCCAGGGGTTGATCAGTCTTGTTAGACGTTGACATCTCACAAACATTCTATTGGTGCTAGAGATCAGAATACCTTCTTACATTGATTGAGTTGTAGTTTGCAGCATAAAGAAGGAAGGCAGAGCAATTATTTCTTTACTGCTTGGTGTGGGTTTCTGCTGTGCTATTGCATGTCTGTATGTGCATGTTTTGTGCATGATTAAATCTACTTGCTTTACCTTTAGCCACTTTTAACCACTAGTTTTTTCTGCAGGAGCTCGAAAGATCAGTAACTAAATTTTCTGACTTGGTGCCTTTTTAAAAATGTCATCAGTCCAACATCTTGTCATTTGAATTTTTCCGATTTGCAAAAAGGGTCTTTATAGTGCATACTAATTTTAAGTCTCCAAAAAAAGTCAAATTAGTAGTTTGTGTTCAAAGGGGTTGTCTCATCATCTTAATTAGGTAAAATGGTAAAAACAAGCAATTTTGCAGTTTACATAACCTATTGTCTCGTTAGTGCTTACTTCTCAATGCTGAGAGGAGAGTATCATTGGCAATAAGCACAGCTCTAACAAGCACTTTGCTAAAGAGCTTGCAAGCGCTGCTCTAGAGCTGGCCAGATTGTTGGATCCAATCTGATTCAGTGCACCCATGATCTCCCGATGATGCAGTAGCAAAGCTGCCTCTGCTTGCAGTTTTGGAGAGCGCATAGTTCGGCCCACATGTTGCTGGTCCATAAAATCAATCGATCAAAAGCACATAGCTTCCTCCACCCGGTAAGCCTGGCAGACTGAGGAGCGTTAGACTGAAGGTAGATGATACAACCCCTTTATATGTTCTCCATTATCTGAATGGGTAACTAATATAGACTTACATGAATGAAAAGAATCATTGAAGAATAGAGCCTCCATGGCAATCAGCTGATCTATACAACCAATGTCCACACATACCATCGGTAGTAGCTACTTCAGCGTGGAGTGCATCACCAGACGCACATTTACATTGAAAATTCACTGAGCAGCTGGATATTTTCCGATGTGCATGGCATAAAACGTTAATCAATGAGCAATATTACCTGCAATTCTAAAGCCTCACTGCAGGGAAGTGCCTATGGTACTTGAAATCCCAGTGGATTGTTTGGGAGGACCACATGACTACTCCTTCCAAGGCACTATAGTGCTGTGAATACACATGGTTGGTGCCATTACTCAGTTGACATAGAGGGCACCCTACTTTGCAGCTATATGCAGCTTCCATGTTGATCACAGCCAATCTCAAAGGAGCTGTGCTTTTTAAGAAAAAGCATTGCCCAGTTCTGAAAACTCTTCATGCCGTAAAGGGGATGAATATTCACTTGCAAAGTTTACATATTTTTACAAACCGTGCACATGGCTATAGAGAGGTCGCATGACACACTCATTACTTAAATTCCATTAGGCAAGCACTAGAACATTGAATGCAACATGATTGAATAGAAAGAGACGCCTTCATGCAAACTAGTGCAATATACGTAAAGTAACAAATTTAAATACAGATAACCTTTAGAATATTCTCACCTATCTTCTAATCTTTCAGCTCAGAACGAGTTCCCTTTAAGGTATCGATTGTATGATTTATTTCTGACCATTTACTATAGAGCAGCTCTAAACATTTCACTGATTGCTCTTTTTTCTCAATATTCTCTTTTAGCGAATAGAAAAGCTGGCTGTGCCGTTACCTCACTGCTAGCATCCGAGCTGACCAAGGATGACGCATTAACATCGGTGGGTGCAAAGAAGAAGAAGAAAGCGAATGATGAAGACCTGATTGAAATGGACATTGGTCACGAAGAGAGTGCAGATATGCTCACGCGTTCCAGTTAACCGTGCGGTGCAACGTACACATAGGACCACTGAGCACGCAGAGGAACCTCAAAAGAATTCCGAAGATGATTTTCAACACCGAGGCTCGAGTCAGAGAAGAGATGGTTTCAGTTTTTGGTCATAGGAGGACGGTGCTAATCATTGGTCTTCTTGAAAATTTATTTTTAAGTATAAATGTGGCAGGTGTAGGTAACATGTTAAGTGCTACAACCATGTGCAGGGCATCATTACTGGCAAGAACTTTTTAGTTTTGGCATGAAGCCCTCCACATGGTGGGAGAGATCTAGACTGGACTTAGACAAGCTAACCAAAGTATGGACTAGTGTATATACAATTCTGCCTTAATTCCTCTGTTTGCTTACCTCTTGAGGATGGAGAAGATCAGTCTCACTGTAATGTAAATTGCTCTTTTATTTATCTTGGTATTGTGATTGCACAGGTCATCTGATATCAAAGATTATTGGTTCTGAGTGAATTGATACTTATCGCTGGAAACCTCTCTGCGTGCACGTCTGTTCTTCTGTTTGCTCTACGTGTAGTTTCTTGAAGGCCTGTTGATGGTACCTCCTTTCCAAGTCCTACAAACATAAGCGGTCATATTTGGGTTGTTTCAGCTCGTTTTTGCCTTTTTTATGGCATGTTTCACATAGGATTGATATTACATAAATTCTCCAACCTACTGAGAGCACTAGATCTGTAATAACTCCGACACTTAGTGCTAAACTGCTTTTAATTCATTGCGAGGGACTTTGGGCTCATGAGCGGACCGTGCACCTATCACTTCATGTTTTTCTTTTAATCCCTGGTGGATTGAAAAGGTACTTTTGGATTAGCTGGGGTGGGATGCAAGTTGTAGAATTCCAAAATCCCTTCTATGTATGCGTATACATATCAGCATATCAGTCTGTAGTGCATGATTCTTCTATTTCCTTTGCACATCTTTTACTTTTGGAACTTTTTGGGATTTTTAAACAGTTTTCTTGAATGTAACTTAAGATCTTGAGCAGGAAGATGATCATTCTCCAAATTGGCGGCCAACCTGGCCACCTCATCTTCTCCTTGATTGTTTCGCCATCTTGGCTTTTTTATTAGAGCACATCATGGTCAAGGTCCATCTATATAACAGCAAAAAAAATTTAGTCAGACACTGCAAATAAAAAAAAAAGAGGAATAAGTGTTTCCAGGATTCTGTATGATGTCATTTACAGTGGTATTTTATTTTCTACATGAATATATTATTGATTTATAGGAGTATTATATTTAGGAATCTAGTGTTTCTACACGGAAGCACATGAAGTAATATAATTTGATCATAGGCTTTATTGCATTGTTTCTCGTTAACGGTTGAGCCGGCTGTGCTGCATCAGTACTTGGTGGGTTCCGTTAGAATGTATGGGGGGCAGGGGCGCCATTATGGTCCATTCTAACAATAGCTCACATCTCATGAATACAACTTTAGCATACTTACATTAGTTCAAAGTACTTTAGTTGGGTAACTTTTTGGGTGATATGAATACATCGGAAGGGTGGATATGGGTAAACTATAATATCCAGCTCCATTTTTTTTTTTTTTTTCGATAGTCGTATGAAAAATGTAACCAGTTGAACCAATTGTGGAATCCGGATGAATTCCTATGGCACGTTTTTTTTTTTTTTCTTTTTTTTATAAAAATATTTAATCACCTAGCACAAAAAAACACTGAATGCGAACACCAGCAACCTACTAAGGAAGGCAAGAAGAAAACCAACAACATTGTGCTCAAGTGAATATCAGCGAACAAATTGTGGCGGTAATGCGGTCTACTTACCTTCTATTTACATGTATCAAGGACATTGCCACAATCTTTGTCAGCTAGTTTCTAAGAACTTAGGGTATACCTAAACATCAAGAGTATATTGTACTGTCCACCTTTGGGTAAGTAGTCAGCGCCTGAACCATAGAGTACGCAGTATGCACTCGGTTGCCCCTGATAAGCTCTTCATCAAAACCTGGCCTTAGGTGTTATATTTGCCAGGTGTAGATCATTATGGGCATATTACCAAGATTTTGTGGATAACTTCAATAGGATATGTCACTTTTTAAGGTATCTTTATTGCAATAACCAATGGTTATAACCTGCCCAGCATAACATAGGATTTATGGCTTGTATATGCCTTATCTGTGCCAAGTTATACTAATATTTCTTTTTAAACCCTTGTGTACAGTCTAAAGGGGTTCCCTGGTAAAATAAATGCCTAAATAAGTTTACTTAGAAAGTCATACTTTTGTATAAAGCACTAATCATTATATTACATTAAAATGGCAGTTTTATTTTTATACTGAAGGAAACCCATCCTAGAGTGTAATAGTACTGGTGCCTATGAGTATGTGCAGTGAGAAACTCAGCTGCTGTGATCTGGAGATAACCTATACCTGGTACTGCACAGCCATCTCCAGGGCACAGCAGTTAATCGAAATTCAGACACAGGGGTCAACACTGTGAGCAGCCTCTTCTTACCGCAACAGTCCTGGTATCTGCAGTATTAGATCAGAAAGATAGGATGGGCAGCAGTGTGAGCAGCATCTTTTTACTCCAACGCTCCTAGTATCTGCAGTTTTAGATCAGAAAGACAGACTGGACAGCAGTATGAGCAGCCTGTTAGTATTTCAACAATCCTGGTATCTGCAGTATTAGATCAGATAGGGTGGACAGCAGTGTGAGCAGCCTCTTCTTACCTAATCAATCCTGGTATCTAGTATCAAACACCAACTGAGAAAACATCTTCATGCACATGATTGGAGGGTGCTGAACTTCCTACAGCTTATTCTCACAGTCACCATCCTATTAACATTCTAGATTTCTATCAGTGTAACAAGGCAGTGGCCATTTTAATATACAATAATTATTATTTCTCTAGACAAAATGATTAAATTAAAGAGGTTGTCTTACTACCTGGACATCCCCCTACTCATTCCCCTTGTTCACCCCAGTAAATATAATTAAGCCTGTATTCGCCTCCAGTGCGACTGTGGTTCCAGTGATGTCTAAAGCTACATTTCCGGGGCTCATGTGACTTTGGTCATGGGCCTCGCGTATCATAACAATCAGTGCCCAGCAACTGCCTCCCAGTCTTCGGACATTTGAGCACGATGTGAGCGCTGTGTTGACTTCCTGCTCAAATGTCCGAAGGCAGGGAGAAGGAAGGCGGCGCTGATTGGTTGTGGGGCTCGCTTGTCATAACAATCAGTGGCGGCTTCCTTCTCCCCGCCTTCGGACATTTGAGCAGGAAGTCAACACAGTGCTCACATCCTGCTCAAACGCCCAAAGACGGGGAGACAGATGCAAGGTGCTGATTCGTTGAGAGGTTCGCGTGTCATTATGTTGCAACTTTAGATATCGCTGGAACCGCACCGGACGGGAGTATAGGCTTATTTTATTCTTGTGACAATGGGACTGAGTAGGGGTTGTCCAAGTAGTAGACAACACCTTTAATTAAAGTTATTTAGAATTGTATGTAGAATGGCATTTTCTTTCTGTTTTTTTAATTTTTTTTTCCCACATTCCAGGAGATCCCAAATAAAAATGTTTTGTGTTCTGGACTAAAAAACAGGCAAACAAGTCAAATGGAGAAGACATATTGAAGAAGTAAATTCCATGATATTCAGTTTAGCACATGTTCGGATCTAGGGCAGACAGGATCTTTAATTCTAGCATCGAATGTATCTACTTCAACAATAGCAGCTAACTTTTTACTCAATTTGCCAAAACCCTTCTGCGTTAGGACCATATATGCCAGGATAATCCTTGCTGTAAATCTATCAGGATATAGGTAGATCTTCAAATTGCAGCATTTTGATAGAAAACTTTGTATGTTTTTTGTTTTAGCCTCAGGAACCAGTTCTGTATCACATTAAGCATCATCGGTCAGACTTTAGTTTTACAGATTTTATTTTGGTGTTTTAGTTCATGTCTCAGATATATTTTTTCTACTCTTCTGAATGTTCTGGGTGCTGGGCTCCCCGTACTTATACAGCATTGTAAAATAAAGTTACTAGGCTTTTATTGATTTTTACTGCATAAAGCACATTGTTGTATTATCGGTGGTGTTGATTTCCATATCTATATGAAACTACATTGGATGCGTGTGAAATAATTGTGGCTTTTGATAGAGCGCGATCTGACAAAAATGTCGAGTTACAGAATTCATCTGATATTTCCTATAGGCAATGAAAGTATTGCGGGAGCATCCGTTTCCTACCTGGGGAAGCTTGTTGTTTCGACCTGCCATTTTCAGCAGTGTTGGTGCGCAAATAGTAAACAAACTGTCGTAAAACAGCCGATAGTCTGGTAAAGGGTTGCGGCAGTGATCCTGCTGCTACTTGGAAACATCAAGCAGCTATTTAGTGGTTATTACGCATTTACTGTATCTCATATTATTTTTTTTTAACAAAGGATGTGCTATTAAACCCATCCTTTGTTGCCTTTTACATTGATCTACCAGTCTGGCGTAGAGGATGTCATGATATTTAAGAAGCAGTAATGATCCAGGTGTCTCCCCAAATTATATGCTTTCTCATCTGGAAAAAAAACCCTCTTAACTCTTGTATTTCCTTTTCTTTTGCTTAATAAAGAGATTGCTGCTAATTTAATGTAATGCTCAGCACACGGAGAGGCATGTTCAATACCTTGGTCCCAAGGGTAAAACTAATGATCCATAACTTTCACTGGCACCTTGTTATTGGATTAGTTTCTTCAACCTCGCTGCCCACGCCACCCCTGTAAACTGCCATATGTTTATCGCTGACTTCAACGCAGTTTATTTTCAAATCCTACATGCCAAATGCGGCAAGCCAGACATCTCATCTATTTTTATATATATATTGCATTTTACACTGTTTATATCACTGAAAATACTATGTTTTCCGAGCTCATTTTTGGTCTTTTTTTTTCTGGGAATTGTAATCATATCATATTTTTGTTTAAAATGTTAATAAAACAATTCAACTGTTTATCTTTGCTCGTCTTTATCTTATGGCTAAATGAGAATAAAAATGCTCAGACACTAAAGGTCTCTATACACATTAGATGAGTCAGTCGAGCTTGCCGATTTTAGTATATGGGGGTTTCTTAACTGTTCTCTGACAGATATCGTTTTTACGGAAGTGAGAAGGAAAAGGGTTAACCTGTCATGTGGGATAAGAAGATGATCACTCAATGATAAAACTGTGATTTATTGTTCAACATAGTTAAGTATTGAAACTCCTTTCTCAGGATCCAAAATCACTAATGCACATTAAGAGCCAGTGCAGAAATAACCCTTATATACAGGACGCTGAGATTTGACAAAAAGGTGCGCAGTTAACTGGCAGTCTCCTGATGTGTCTCAGGAACATTAGTCTATTAAAAATATCAAAAAAGTTACTGAAACCATAGCATCTTTTAAAATTTGCAAGAATGCAGCATTAATCTCTTACCAACATTGGACGTGCTGGGTAAGTCCTAGATAATGTCGGCGTAATCACCTCCGGATATTATCCTGTTATAGTCCCTGACAGAAGTTCTGTCGCTTATCCATGTTACGTAAATAAAAGCTTATAACCTGACTTTAAATTCATCCATTGGTTTCATAAATTACTCTTTTAAAAGCTGAAACCCTCCCAAATCTGGTTTAGGTTATGAAAATAAAGTTGCTGCAAAGCTGAAATATTGATCATTTAATGAACACAGAAAGGTCAGATTTTGGCAAGTCAAAAGTTTTGTTGCCTTGTCATATAATGCACCCAATCCTAGTTTACATCCTCACCTGTGCTCACTAAATGATCAGTTAGTGGGTGTGTATAAAAAGAAACCCAGCACCCCAGACCTTCACTTTTGAACTGTAACTTGACATCTGACAACATGCCAAAAATCCACCCTGCGACCAAAGCCTTGATTATCAAGAGGCTGAAGACCAGATCCACTGCAGAGGTGGCTGGCACCCTTAATGTGTCTCAGCGTCAAGTACAAAGAATTAAAAAAAAGATTTGAAGAGACTGGAGATGTTTTTGACAAGCCCAGGTCCGGCAGACCCCGCAAGACAACTGTTCATGAGGAACGTTTGTTGGTTAAAAAATCCAAAGCCAGCCCCTCTTCCACTGCACCAGAGCGCCAACAGGCCTGGTCACCTCAAGTCCCTGTGTCAACTAGAACAGTTTGTAGGATTCTGTCTCGAAATGGCCTCCATGGTCGAATCAGTGCCCAGAAGCCAGCACTAAACAAAAGGCAATTAAAAAACCGTGTGGCATTTGCCAAATCCCACAGCCTGCTAAACAGATAGACGCTGGAAAAGTGGCAGAAGGTGGATTTCTCTGATGAATCTTCAGTTGAATTATACCACAGCCGCTGCAAATACTGCAGGAGACCTACTGAAGCCCGTATGGATCCAGAAAACAGTTTAGTTTGGTGGTGAAAATATCATGGTCTGGGGTTACATTCAGTATGGGGGTGTGCAAAACAATTGCAAGGTTGAAGGCAATACCAATAGCCTAAAATATCAAGAAGTATTAGCTACCTCTTACATTCCCAATCATAAAATAGGTCAAATTCTGCAGCAGGATGGTGCTCCATCTCATACATCCATCTCTATAACAAAGTTCCTCCTGGCAAAGAAGATCAAGGTGCTCAAGGACTGGCCAGCCCAGTCACCAGACATGAACATCATTGAGCATGTTTGGGGTAGGATGAAAGAGGAAGCTTGGAAGACCAAGCCAAAGAATCTAGATGCTGGGAGGCATGTAAGACTGCATTCTATGCTATTCCTGATTATTCAATAAATTGTATGAATCATTGTTGAACGGCATGGATGCGGTTCTTCAAGCTCATGGAAGTCACACAAAATATTAAATATGGCACTAATAGCACCACAACTTCATTCACCAATGTTATGCAACATATCTTTGTATTAGAAGTTAATTATTTGTTTGAATTTCACATTACTTTCTGTGGGCGACAAAACGTTTGTCTTGCCAAAATCTGACCTTTCTGTGTTCATTAAATGATCAATATTTCAGCTTTGCAGCAACTTTATTTTCATAACCTAAACCAAATTTGGGAGGGTTTCAGCTTTCAAAAGAGTAATTTATAAAACCAATGGATGAATTTAAAGTCAGGTTATAAGCTTTTATTTACATAACATGGATAAGCGACAGAACTTCTGTCAGGGACTGAGCCCTAATATTATGAGTGGAGCTGCTTCTCCATGGTGAGGGATGTGATGTTCGGTGGTATTTATGGTGTTGCTACTCATAATTGTTTTTCCAGCCTTGTGTCTGTCTGGAGCACCAGTGATTCTTTGCGCTGGTAAGTTTTGAAAAGAGCTGCATACAGCTGTAAGTTTTTCAGGACACAGATGCATATTTCAATGCATGTCTCCTAAAAGGGGGGAACTCCTCAATGCGCATTACTTCAAGAACTCAAGCAGTAGGAGATCTGAAGTATACATATAGGAAACGCCAAGTCTACTGTATATACATTACATTGTGTACACTGAAACTCAGCTGAATACATCACAAAGGAAACACCTTCAAAGACTGCTGTATATAAATCACGTAGGCTTCACAGAGACTGTTTTACATTACATAGTAGACAGTCTGCTGTGTACATCACATAGGAGACACTGATATTGCTGTATATACAGAAAATAAAATACACAGACTGCTGTATACACAGAAAATAAAATACACTGAGACTGCTGTATACACATCACATAGGAGACACTGAGACTTGTACATACGTTTAGGATGCATATAGTCTGTATATACATCACAGTATACACTAAGACCTGCATTGATCACATAGAAGACACTGACAGCTGGAAACATCTCATAGGCCAGAGTGCACGAACTCTGCCCAGAAAGAAAGTTAATATGTGACTGGTGCATGTGCGCCCTCTACAGAAAAATGTAACTGCTGGAGGACAGAAAAAAACAGGAGTCAGCCGCACAAACACTGTGGCGTACTGGGAGTCTCTCCTGCGACAGATCAAATGACATAGGGCCGGAGGTTACCTACCCCTGTTTTAGCCTAATATAACATTGTTTTCTTTTATTTAGGTGTTAGTGCTGGTTTTCATTTGGCTTTTCTATAAGTAAACTTTACTGTACAACTTACAGTTCTGTCATAATCACTTACTCCTGTTTGTGCCCAATTTCTTTTTTCATTTTCCTAGCTTTGTATTTTCTATTTTTAAGGCCTGTTGGTTTGAGCCTTCTAGTCTTCCATAGTCTAACAATGTGTTTTCCCCTCACCCATGACAGCACCCATATAATCACGTGGTGCTGCCATGGGTTCTGGAAAAACCGGCTACCGGTAAGTAACCTAGATGTTTTCCCCTCACCCATGACAGCACCACGTGATTATATGGGTGCTGTCATGGGTTCTGGAAAAAACAGCTACCGGTAAGTAACCCAGGTGTTTTCCTTTTTATACTCTTGACGTTCTGTTTATACTTGCACCAAATTGTGAACACCGTTGACACAGAACAACCAACATCTTTTCGCACGATCGTTAACAGATTTCCATCCACAAGTAATTTTCTCATTCTTCACATTGTTTTAATTGATATCTCTTTTGTGGGCCATTTATGCTTGCAGTCAGCTGGGAAAGATTGTGAGCAACAATTTAATTTGCCTTTTTAGAGTGGTGTTTTAAGAAACCCTAAAAACAGGTAATCACATAATTTGCTGTTGATGTGGAGTGGATCAGTCATTTTTTTTTCCTCTACTTTGATGCAGTTTTTTCAGCTTTTTTTTTTTGGTTCGACATAAATACTGTTACTATAAAGCAATCCCAAGAGTTGTAATATAAGGTAAAGTATTATTACCTTGTTAGATATTCGTGGCGAAGCGAAAGAATACAGTATTTCACAAAATTGAATACACCTATCACATTTTTGTAAATATTTGATTATCTCTTTTCATGGGACAACACTGAAGATATGACACTTTGATACAATGTAAAGTAGTCAGTGTACAGCTTGTATAACAGTGTAAATTTGGTGCCTTCTCAATAACTCAAACACAGCCATTAATGTCTAATCCGCTGGCAACAAAAGTGAGTACACCCCTAAGTGAAAATGTCCAAATTAGCCCATATTTCCTTCCTGGTGTCATGTGACTCATTAGTGTTACATGGTCTCAGGTGTGAATAGGAATAAAGTGTGTTTAAAATTAGTGTTATCGCTCACAGACTCTCTCATTCTGGTCACTGGAAGTTTAACATGGCAACTCATGGCAATTAATTCTCTGGGGATCTGAAAAAAAAAATGTTGCTCTACATAAAGATGGCCTAGACTATAAGAAGATTCCAAACCCCTGAAACCACACAGCATTTTTAACAAGACAGGTTCCACTCAGAACAGGCCTCGCCATGGTTGACCAAAGAAGTTGCGTGCACATGCTCTGTCATATCCAGAGACTGGCTTTTCAAAATAGATGTATGAGGTTAAAGGGATGGGAGTCAGCCTGTCACTGCTCAGATCATACACCGCACACTGTATCAAATTGGTTTGCGTAGCTGTCGCCCTTGGAAGCCTCTTCTAAAGATGATGCACAAGAAAACCCAGAAACAGATTGAAGACAAGCAGACCAATGACCTGGATTACTGGAACCATGTTCTGTGGTCTGAGTAGACCAAGATAAACTTTTTTGGTTCAGATGGTGTCATACGTACGTGGCGGGAACTAGGTGAGGGGAGTACAAAGACAAGTGTGCCTTGCTTACATTAAAGCATGGTGGTGGGAGTGTCATGGTTTGGAGCTTCCAGAGTCCTGCTGGCAGAGGGAACCATGAATACTAATATGTACTGTGACATACTGAAGTAGAGCATGATGCCCTACTCTCGGAAACTGGTCCACAGGGCAGTATTCCAACATAACACTCCAAACATCTCCCAGACTAGCACTGCCTTGCTAAAGAAACAGGGTAAAGGTGATAAAACGAAACCCTAAAAAGCATCTGTGCGGCACCCACAAACAGAAGGTCTCTAATATCCACCAGCTCCGTGATGATGTCATGGAGGATGGAAGAGGATCCAGCGGCTCCTATGAAGCTTTAGTGACCTCCATGGCCAAGAAAGTTAAGGCAGTGCTTGAAAATAATGGTGGCCAAACAAAATATTGACACATTGGGGACAATTTGTCCATTTTTACTTAGGGGTTGAGTCACTTTTGTTGTCAGTGGTTTAGACATCAATCACTGTGTTGTTATTTAGAGGGCACACCAAATTTACACTGTTATACAAGCCGTACACTGGCTACTTGTACATTGTGTCATCTTCAGTATTGTCCCATGACAAGATATCTGGTATTTATTCCATGGTGCTTTACATGTGAAAAAGGAGCATACATAGACAAGTACAATAATCGTGAACATTTCAAAACAGACTGGTACAGGAGGATAGAGGACCCTGCCTGCAAGGGCTCACAGTCAACAGGGATGGGGTTGAGGATATACTAGGTGAAGGTAGAGCGGGTTGTGCAGCACTATAGTGGACTGAGGGTTACTGCAGGTTGTAGGCTTGTCAAAAGAGAGAGGTCTTCAGTTTCCTTTTTTGAAGGTTTCCACAGTAGGTGAGAGTCTGATGTGTTGGAGTAGAGAGTTCCAGAGTATGGGGGAAAGCATGGGAGAAATTTTGTATGTGATTGTGGGAAGAAGAGATAAGAGGGGAGTAGAGAAGTATATCTTATGAAGATCGGAGGTTGCGTGCAGGTAAGTAGGAGGAGACTAGGTCACAAATGTATGGTATGGAGGAGACAGGTTACAGGTGGCTTTATATATCATGGTTAGTGTTTTGAAATGGAGTTTTTGGGCAATGGGAAGAGATTTGATGTTTCTTGTGCCTGTCGGTCCTGAGGAAGGGAGCTGGGCCTCCAGAAACGCGTAGACCTGTGCAAAAGTTACATTAATCCTACAATTTAATCAGTGATAATTGGCGCGGTGAACAAAAGCCCTTTTCTACCTCTGTTATAAGCCGCCTGGGGTACTACTGCCGTGATCTGGATTTTACGTGCCTTTACAGGAGTTGTGACTTTCACAACTCCATTTGGTGAGTAGGATTGCTCATTGTGTTCACCCCGTATATTTTGGGGTAAGACCCTATTGTGCTTATCTTTCCACAGCTTTTTTATCTTTTAGTGAAGAGATTAGCAGAGAAGAGAGGCCAGGGAATAGGTGGATTAGAATGTAGGATGGATTGAAGAGGAGTAAGAGTGTAAAGCTGGGTTCACACTAAGCGACAGCGACAACGACGTCGCTGTTACGTCACCATTTTCTGTGACGTAACAGCGACCTTGTAAGTCGCTGTTATGATCGCTGCTTAGCTGTCAAACACAGCAGAAGCAGCGATCATAACGTCGCTGTGCTACATGTGCAGAGAGCAGGGAGCCGCGCTTAGCGCTGGCTCCTTGCTCTCCTAGGTACAGTACACATCGGGTTAATTAACCCGATGTGTACTGCAGCTACATGTCACAGTGCAGAGAGCAGGGAGCCGCGCACACTGCTTAGCGCTGGCTCCTTGCTCTCCTTGCTACAGTATACTTCGGGTTAATTACCCGATGTGTACTGCAGCCACATGTGCACAGAGCAGGAGCCGGCGCGGGCAGCAAGGGCGGAGGCTGGTAACGAAGGTAAATATCGGGTAACCAGGGAAAGGTCTTCCCTTGGTTACCCGATGTTTACGCTGGTTACAGCTTACCGCAGCTGCCAGACGCCGGCTCCTGCTCCCTGCTCGCTTCATTTCGTCGCTCTCTCGCTGTCACACACAGCGATGTGTGTGTCACAGCGGGAGAGTGACGACCAAAAAATGAAGCTGGACATTCAGCAACGACCGGCGACCTCACAGCAGGGGCCAGGTCGTTGCTGGATGTCACACACAGCGACAGCGACGGGACGTCGCTGCAACATCACAGAAAATGGTGACGTAGCAGCGACGTCGTTGTCGTTGTCGCTGTGTGTGACACCAGCTTTAGAAGGGAGGCCACAGAGTAGGAGATTACAGTAGTCTAGGCTGGAGGTAATGAGGCCATGCAATAGTGTTTTTGCAGATTCTTGGTCAAGAAATGTACAGATCTGGAAAATATATTTTTGAGATGGAGTTGGCAGGCATTGGAAAGGGTTTAGTTATGTGGCTTGAAGGAGAAAGCAGAGTCAAGGGTTACCCCCAGGCAGCGAGCACACAAGACTGGGGAGAGTGAGCAGCCCTTGACTTTGATGGATATGTCAGGTGGAGTGGTAGAGTGAGGTGGGGAAAAGATGAGCTGTAAGGAGCGGTTATCAGGACGAGAAAGGTAGATCTGTGTATCATCAATATAAAGATAATACTAAAAGCCGGGGGATTCTCTAAGCTGTCCCAGGCCCGCGGCATCATTTGATCCAGCCCCTGGGAGCTTTGCCAAGTGTTTTTTTCTTTTCTTATACCGCGGTCCCTTTAATTCTGCCGTGCGTGCGATGCCCGATGGGCGCTTGGTCCTCAGATGTTCTATGCATGCTTGTGCCAGCATCAGGATGTTCAGGGGAGGAGCGTATGTACCACGCTCCTCTGTTCTTGGCAGCCATTGCAGCGTGTAATCTCCGGCGCAGGCACTGAGCTTCCATCACCTGTTCAATGCTAAGGAAATCCTGAAAACATGACCTGTTGAGAGCCATGAGGACTGGAGTTTGGGAAATACTGGTCTAGAACCATATACTTTTTGATTATAACATGTAATTTCTTATATAACCAGGCCTAGTGGGAAATAATGAAATAGATCCAGAAAATCGACACAAATGCATCAAAATAACCAACAGCAAAAATATATAACCAATGGCAAATCCAGCTTAATATACATGCCAAACATGTATGTAGGAACAATTTTATCGGCAAAAGAACAATGAAAAATGAACTTATGGGCAAAGAATAATAATTGTGTAAAAAAATATTTATATATGCATATATACAATATCTATCTATCTATCTGAAATGCAACCCGACAATCATTTCACGTTTAACTTTCCTGGGGATGGGAGGACTGGTGGTAAGGTATACGAATGGCAGATAAACAAGCAGAGGAGGTAGCACAGATGAATCAGGGCCAGGTGTGCAGATATTCATGGAAACAGTAACTGTATAGGAAATCTTCAAGCAGTGGGGCAGATATTCAAAAAGGAGTGCAGTCTAGTATCTTCAGTAGTGCAGTGGTTAATAGCAATTTAACAGAGAAGCAAATGCAATTTGGAAACACACTTGAAGAAATGTTTTACCGTGATTGGGGACTTCAGGTGTCACCAGGACTAAAAGTGGAGTGGAGATAGTGGAGTTAGTAATAACTGGTGTTCAGAGAGGATAGTTCGGAGAACACCTAGGAAGTTGGACTGAGCTCAGATATGATTGTTGTATTATGGAAGTCGGTATTAGCCGGAAATACAAAATACACCTTAAAGGAGCTCAGCCAAGTGACATAGACAAAATCTCCTGACCAACTTGAGGCAACTGTGGCCAGTGCTACTTAATACCGAAGCACTTGACTTCTGCCAGAACCAGTCTTAAGAGGCCAAGGGTGATGATTTTAGAGGAGTTCACCTGGCTGAGAAACCTCCAACTTAACCCACTGATGTTCTGGCTATGGATAAGTTACACATTTGTCATGTTCATTATTCAAAATTAGGTTTGCAAAAGTGATGTCTGAAGCTTCTGTGTCATCTCTTCTGTCATCTCTTGTGTCATTCTCTCATAAAATATACACAATGCTGTATATACTTGAAATACCACTGAACAGGTTCCGGCAATAATCTGGAGCGTTCAAGTGATTCATATGTCTTCAGGAGGAAATGACTTGACATCTATGAAGACAATAACCAGCTGTAATTTCACTACTTTGTCATCCCTTTCTACAATATTTCATAAATCAAAAAAAGTGTTGCCAGTATTTAGTCAAGGTGAGTCCAATATAAAAACTGTTGTTGTTAATGTCACTGTTAATCCCTTAATGACCGTGGACCGTAACATTAAGTCCTAAGCCATATAGGTGTAATCACCTGCAGCTGCTGCAGTGAGCCGGCGATGAGCCATGCACGTCAGATGATTTGAACAGCTGACATGTGTGCCTCAATGGCACGAGTGGATTCGCGATCCACTCGTGCCTGTTAACCTTTTAAATCGTGCTGTCAAAATGTGACAGGGCGATTTTAATCCACGGTAAATCTTCACTCACCCAGCTTCATCGGCGGTGCTGTGACGTGATCACTGTGAGCTGATGGTTGTCATGGTAGCACAGGGTCATGTGATGACTCCTGCAGCTCACATGACTCACTTCCTGTTTCACCCAGCCGAGTGCTGCTTGTAACAAGAAGTGAGTATTAAGTTTTAAAAACTTAAAAATAAATAAAAACTTAAGTTCAAATCACCCCCCATTCGCCCCATTGAAAATTAAAAGGGTTAAAAAAAATATACACATCTGGTATCGCCGTGTTCAGAAATGCCCAATCTATCAAAATAAAAAATGAATTAATCTAATCAGTAAACGGCGTAGCAGTAAAAAATTCCAAACACCAAAATTGGTAGACCTATAACTACCCAAACTGTGCATATTAAGCATTTTTTCATTTTCGGCCACCTCCTTTTAGCAAGGCCACACCTCTTTGTCAGACATGGCACTTAAAGTTTCTAAAACACATTAGAAATATAGTGTTCGTCATGAATCATCAAGCATCCGCCCTGAGATATAAGAGCTCTATATGTGTCTTTAGTCTCTGGAAGTGGGATCGATTCCAACTTTCCTGCTGCCTGAAGCAAATATTGAAATGGCAACCCCCGCACTGCAATATAAACCAGCAGTGAATAAATGCAAATTTGTTACAAGGCCTTGTGCGCACACTGCATTTTTGCAACTCTTTTTGTTGCAGTTTGTTACCCAAAACTGCATGTATTTCCTTCCCCAGCAAAGTTTTGGGTGCAGAAAAAAGACACAGCATGTCAATTCTTTGTGCATTTTTGATCTATGTTTTACCATGGAATACAGTTGAAAACAAAAACACATGGGCAAAAACGCACGTAAAAAATGCAGTAAAAATGCATGCTTTTTTAATATTTTTCTGCAACAAGGTGTAGTTATTTTCTGCAGCGTGCACACATAGCCTTATTGTTTTTTGCTTTTACTTTTGTATTCATTATATGCTATACTTGACCAGTGAACACAATTCTCCAGGTCAGTGTGATTACAGCTTGCAGATATAATATATATATATATATATATATATATATATATATATATATATATATATATATATATATATATACAGTTAGGTCCAGAAATATTTGGACAGTGACACAAGTTTTGTTATTTTAGCTGTTTACAAAAACATGTTCAGAAATACAATTATATATATAATATGGGCTGAAAGTGCACACTCCCAGCTGCAATATGAGAGTTTTCACATCCAAATCGGAGAAAGGGTTTAGGAATCATAGCTCTGTAATGCATAGCCTCCTCTTTTTCAAGGGACCAAAAGTAATTGGACAAGGGACTCTAAGGGCTGCAATTAACTCTGAAGGCGTCTCCCTCGTTAACCTGTAATCAATGAAGTAGTTAAAAGGTCTGGGGTTGATTACAGGTGTGTGGTTTTGCATTTGGAAGCTGTTGCTGTGACCAGACAACATGCGGTCTAAGGAACTCTCAATTGAGGTGAAGCAGAACATCCTGAGGCTGAAAAAAAAGAAAAAAATCCATCAGAGAGATAGCAGACATGCTTGGAGTAGCAAAATCAACAGTCGGGTACATTCTGAGAAAAAAGGAATTGACTGGTGAGCTTGGGAACTCAAAAAGGCCTGGGTGTCCACGGATGACAACAGTGGTGGATGATCGCTGCATACTTTCTTTGGTGAAGAAGAACCCATTCACAACATCAACTGAAGTCCAGAACACTATCAGTGAAGTAGGTGTATCTGTCTCTAAGTCAACAGTAAAGAGAAGACTCCATGAAAGTAAATACAAAGGGTTCACATCTAGATGCAAACCATTCATCAATTCCAAAAATAGACAGGCCAGAGTTAAATTTGCTGAAAAACACCTCATGAAGCCAGCTCAGTTCTGGAAAAGTATTCTATGGACAGATGAGACAAAGATCAACCTGTACCAGAATGATGGGAAGAAAAAAGTTTGGAGAAGAAAGGGAACGGCACATGATCCAAGGCACACCACATCCTCTGTAAAACATGGTGGAGGAAACGTGATGGCATGGGCATGCATGGCTTTCAATAGCACTGGGTCACTTGTGTTTATTGATGACATAACAGCAGACAAGAGTAGCCGGATGGATTCTGAAGTGTACCGGGACATACTTTCAGCCCAGATTCAGCCAAATGCCGCAAAGTTGATCGGACGGCGCTTCATAGTACAGATGGACAATGACCTCAAGCATACAGCCAAAACTACCCAGGAGTTCATGAGTGCAAAAAAGTGGAACATTCTGCAATGGCCAAGTCAATCACCAGATCTTAACCCAATTGAGCATGCATTTCACTTGCTCAAATCCAGACTTAAGACGGAAAGACCCACAAACAAGCAAGACCTGAAGGCTGCGGCTGTAAAGGCCTGGCAAAGCATTAAGAAGGAGGAAACCCAGCGTTTGGTGATGTCCATGGGTTCCAGACTTAAGGCAGTGATTGCCTCCAAAGGATTCGCAACAAAATATTGAAATTAAAAATGTTTTGTTTGGGTTTGCTTTATTTGTCCAATTACTTTTGACCTCCTAAAATGTGGAGTGTTTGTAAAGAAATGTGTACAATTCCTACAATTTCTGTCAGATATTTTTGTTCAAACCTTCAAATTAAACGTTACAATCTGCACTTGAATTCTGTTGTAGAGATTTCATTTCAAATCCAATGTGGTGGCATGCAGAGCCCAACTCGCGAAAATTGTGTCACTGTCCAAATATTTCTGGACCTAACTGTGTATATGTGTATGTATATATATATATATATATATATATATATAACTATGGGATTACAAACAGAATGCAGACCAGCTCACACCAATGAGCCAATGAGTCACCTGGATCCACAGCTCTCCTGATTACTTTGGTCCTACCCAGATCAGGATTGGGAAACCATCCATATAGGTATAAGTAATATTGTTGAGGAGGACCTTTACATCAAATACTTAATTAACCTTTTGACAAGGGATTGTGGGAAATATATCGATTTGCCTTACATAATTCAGGTTTCAGATCATATACATGACACAGATATAAAGATGGCCACCATTTCCTGTTATCCACACCTTGCTTGGAATGCAAGGAATGTCCAGATGAAAGACCACCATATAAGGGAAGACCCCTGGTCAAGCTAGAAGACCAACCCACAGATCAGATGACACCACAGACCAAACCATCAGCATGGATGCACCAGATGACGTCCCTCCCATCGTCATGGTTTCATCCACTGGAGTCAGACCTGCCCATCAACAGCAACACGGATCTCCCCATTCGCTAGCCCATGAACTGTCCCACTAAATGGGCATATCTGAACTTGTGTACGCCCCTAGCCTATATCAAGAGGATGCATGAGTCTCCTCTGTCTGTTTTGGTGCCTTTTCTACTGTGACCAAGAAGAGATTACACATCCGACTGTGTCTGGTGTGGATTCTTTTATGCATGCACTTGGCCCATATCAATTCGGCCAGGCAGCAGGCAGCTAGTGATCTCTGGTTAAGAGTTCACCTTAACATTATTAGCGCCCAAAGTGGGGCCAATAGACGTAGACACCTGAAATCCTGATGAACCGGCAACTGGAATGGCATGACGTGCTGGACACCCCAGGAAACTGATCACTTCCGAACGAGAGTACGGTAGGTCTGCTGATTTTTCATAATCTGTAGTCTTCCCGTGGTCTCGGTGGGGTGTATGGCACTGATTGCCTGACTGTGTCTGGTTTGTTGGGGTATCTGTTTGCTTGAAAAGCTATCAATGAATCTAAATATGTCCACAGTTAACTTTTATTTCTTTGGGATAAAATTAGTAAAATAAAAAACACTTTACCATGAATTAAATGCAGAAAGCCCTCTTTTTTTAAAAAAAAAAGAAACATGATCATGTTTGGGCTGCTCTCTCCTTTCACAGCAGGCCCACAATAGGTTCCAAGGGGAGACAAAAAACCCTGTTCCACAAGTTTTTAAGATTGCTCCTCCCCCAAAACCAGATGGAAAGAGGCTTCTTCAGCTGCAGGAGGTACTATAAACATTTACTAACACTTCATAGGCTATTCAGTGAGAGCAGTTTTGTCAACTTCACTGGAGGGCTCCATACAGATTTACTAAGAAATTGGCCACTGCCAGAATAGCACATGGCTTCTTTGTGTAAGGGCGGTTGAACCACATGAGAGGGGGAAGGGAGAAACTGATTTTACTTCTGCTAAACTTACAAGTTTAACCAATTATCCTTCCTGCCTATATTCCATACTCTATACATATACACACAGATTTACATATCCACAGTCCTGGTCCAACTACAGTTAAAAACACTAATTTTTCTGTCTAAGTATGTACTACTCCATTCAGCCATGTGCTTCATCCACCATTTTAAAATCTGTAGGAACATGTGGCAGAGAAAAAGGAAAACTGACCTCACATCTGCTCAAACTCTGTCTCCCCATTTTCTATAGTCTGTACTTATACATATATATATTTATACACACACATATGTCCCAGATCTAAGTCTAATTATAGATAAAAACACTTATTTTTCTGTCTAAGTATATAGTACTCCATCCAATCCATTGCTCAAACATTTACAGAGCACATGGTCTTCTTCACACAAACCCCTGACTCACTTTGTTTTCTTTGTCTCAATCATGCTGTAGCCATGTGCTTCGTCCACCATTTTAAAATCTTACCTAAAATGTCTGCCTCCATGACTAGCACATGGTTTATCACAGGATTGCGGCCTAGAGTCCCCACATCTCAACACAGTCCACTCATCCGGATTTTTCCGACCACAACTACACACAACTTCATCAATTTCTCCATCTTTCTCTCAAGATAAACAACACCAAACAAGCAATCTTTCTCTATGTATACCAGATAAAAACAGACAAACAAAAAGACGGGGGAGATGACAAATAACTGAAACACTAAAGAAAACCTGCAGTTTGCAGCACACACTTCCAAATCCTTCCTTATACTGCCACGTGGTCCCTGTCTGATTTCTGCGTTCCGTAATATACAAAAAATACCTAGTATCACCACTGACTACAAGGTGTCTATATCGGCCGATTCACTCCAGGAAAACACTTTAAAAAGGTTAGATTTATGTATAACGTAAGGCTCTGCACTCAGTCTAGCCAAAGCTGGGCCCTTACATATGGCTCTGCACTTAATTATCCCTTCAAGTTATAGGACAGTATCACAGAGATGCTGATAATGTCCTCTGATTCAAAAATGAACGCCCCTACATCCAATATCCAAAGGTGTGCTACGTTATTATAGTTATTAATAATAATAGTAATAATATAATAATAATTTATTAATATATTTATTAATAATTACAATAATTTGTTTTAAGGAATGTGGATGATTTATGGAATTCTGTGTTTTATATTTAATGTATTGAATAATCTGCTTTCTTTTTATAGAAAGAATGATTGCAATGCAGATTTCTGTGGTTCAAGCAAAGGTTATAAAAGCCATTGAAAGGGTTTTCCATTATTACGTTACAGATAAAAACAATATTTCTGGTGTTCCCGATTAGGTACAATCTATACAATGTGACTTTCATGCCTAAATGTAGAGCTCCGGGCCTCGCATTTTTTTAATCTAATTATGTTTTGGATAATAGATTCAAAAAGGGGGGGAAAGATGATGTGGAAAATCACACATATTATTTAAGGTTTTAATTTGTTCATCGATTTGGGTTTTTCTATTAAGTGTTCTTTATATTTTTATCTGTAAGGAGGATACAGCAGACAGACATATATCTCATGATTGCTCTGATGTAACAAGAATTGTCAGGTTTTGAACATGTCTCAGAAGAGGCCATTGCTAATGCAGATTTTGAGTTTTTCCGTAGATGGATTCAGATACCAAGATGCTGGTTGATTCTGCACTGGATATGCTGAGGTTCCGCAACATGAGGTATTAAAAATCAAACCACTCCTCTCTCATCGGAATAGGAGAACGAGTTGAAGATTTGCGATCACTGTGGTTCGTAGAGCGGAAAGGGGTAAGATAGTCAAAATGTGGATATAGGCAGCAGCCGGAGGAGATGCTCGCACAGGTGCACAACAAAGAAGCAGTGAATGGGCCTAGAGTTGAGAGTCCTTATACAAAGCAGACCAGTACCTCGGTGGCTCCTGTCACGTCATCCGTGACATTGGTCACTCCTTGTGTTCTTAAATCCTTACAGGTACAAGCGATTCAGCAAGGAACGGCGTGTGAGACGCAGGGAGCCAGTGACTGAGGAAGGTCTGTGGATAAAGGGCGGTAAGCTTTCTCTGCCATGAGAGCTCTACTCAATAATGGCCCAGGTAACCCATGTGACAAAGGTGTTGGGATGGACAAGATATGGGCGACACCACTGCTTAGTACCCAGGTGGCGAGACACCTCCAGTCTTGTAAGACGTGTGTCTATTAAGGTAGAAAAACTGTAAAGACCTCGTAGAAACACCCCCTTCATCCGCTCTACTGCTCCGGTGATTGCAGATTAGTCATATACATCTACCATGAGTAGGTTTATATGAGTTTTGTGCGTGTTGTGTGAATTTCTTTTCAGGCCTGCTCTGAAACATGTCCAGTGTGGAAAACGTTACTGCTGAAAAACTCATGATGCTGGTGGTATGTAAAGATGGAGTTCCTAAAAAGCGGTAAAAGTACATATTCTATAGCACAGGTCATTATAGAGATCCTACAGTACCTGGCGATGCCCCTGATGAACCCATCTGCCATTGTGAAGAGGGGAGAAATGCGTTGGGTTTCTTTCATGCTAAGTGTCTGATAAATATGCGTTTATTTTATTAGCCTGAGTGTGAATTGGACATTGGAGGGTCTGTGATTGGACGAGATCTCCTCATGACTTTACCTGGCCTTATTATTATTATATTGATACAGTGGGTACATGTTATACATGTGAGATATTTAATTTCTTTTAGGGTTTGGTCCTTGAATTTGCTGTATCATATTGATTTAAGCTACCAAACAGCTATGTAAATATAGAGTGTGAATATATGTTAGGGCCAGATGGACGGGTAGACCCTGGAGGTGGATCCACTGGGCTGAACTCCCGGATGAGGGAAAGGAGTCCGGCAGCCGGAGCACTGTAGGTAGCAGGACAGTCCGTGCACTGGGAGAATACGGAGAAGTCCCTGGGACCACGAGGTCACTGATGGTGGTCCGGGTGACGGATCTCAGGTTCGGAAGCCGTGATGGTGTCAGGCGGGGTCCGGAACCGTTGGAGCGAGATGACGGGTCACCGCAGGGATCCGAGATGGTACGGACTGTCAGGATGGCAGATGGGCAGCGTTCAGGGTTCAAGGTACCGCAGGACCGGATGGCGATGCAGGATCAGCTCTAGAAGATAGAGAGGTAAGTATCTCACAAAACACAAGGAGACCTGACTCCTAGCTTGGGAAAACACGAAGATCAGGCCCCGCCCCCTTGGACAATATCCCCTTTATACCCTGTACCTGTTCTGCATCATTTCCTGTTAATGGACGCTGGCCCTTTAAGAAAGGGTCAGTGACCGCGCGCGCGCCCTAATGCGCATGCGCGCGGCCCGGGTGCCAGAAGCCAGGGAAGGAAGCTGAGAGGAGGACGCAGGGGAGCCGGCCAGGACCTGGGAAGCCGTCGGACGCCGGGATCGGAGACCAGGGGGCCTGGGAAGGACGGGCACCGGAGGCTGGAGAGCGGGGAGCGTGGCAGGTGAGCCGGGGAGCGGAGCTGAGGACCCGGGGAGCGGAGCAGAGGACCCGGGGAGGGGAGCCGAGGACCCGGGGAGCGTGACAGTACCCCCTCCCCACGCCCCCCTCCCCGCAACCGGGACATGAAGGCACGGATCAGAGGAGTGCCCACGTTCTCCCTGGGCTCCCAGGACCTATCCTCAGGACCATACCCCTCCCAGTCCACCAGGAAGAACTGTCGACCTCGTACGGTCTTCATGGCCACGATATCCCTTACCACATAGATGTCGTCATCGGCAATAGGTGGAGGAGCCGGACTGGCAGCAGCGGAGAAGGGACCAAGGACAACCGGCTTGAGCAGGGAGACGTGGAATGAGTTGGGTATCCTCATCGTGGCCGGGAGCTGTAGCTTGTAGGAGACCTCATTGATCTTGTTGAGGACTTTAAACGGCCCGATGTAGCGAGGACCCAGCTTGTATGATGGTATCTTCAAGCGGACGTACTTGGAAGCAAGCCAGACGAGATCTCCAGGAGAGAAACACGGAGGGTCCAGACGTCTCTTGTCTGCGTGTCGTTTCATCCGTAGGGAAGCACGCCCAAGGGACGCCTTGACAGAGTCCCAAATGGTTGCAAAGTCACGGGCTACAGTATCAGCAACAGGGACATCCGAAGAAGGGGATACCGGCAATGGGACGGAGGGCTGGAGTCCGTAAACGACATGGAAGGGAGAGCTGGAGGACGACTCACTGATGTGGTGATTATGGGAGAATTCTGCCCAAGGAAGAAGCGTGGACCAATCGTCATGATGGGCGTTCACGTAGTGACGTAAGAAAGATGTCAATATTTGATTGATCCTCTCCACTTGGCCATTAGACTGAGGATGGTAGGCAGATGAAAAGTCTAGAGTCACTCCCAGATGTTTGCAGAGAGCCCTCCAGAAGCGGGAGGTAAACTGAGTTCCTCTGTCGGACACGATGTGTGATGGGAAGCCATGCAAGCGGAAGATGTGATGTATATAGGCGTCCGCGAGTTCCTGAGCAGAGGGCAATCCAGCCATAGGAACGAAATGGGCCATTTTAGAGAATCGATCCACCACGACCCATATGACTGTGTGTCCGGAGGACAATGGCAAGTCCGTAATAAAGTCCATCGCTATGTGTTGCCAGGGAACTGAGGGTATGGGCAGAGGCAGAAGACGGCCGTATGGCAGGTGTTTGGGTGTCTTGTTCCTGGCACAGGAGGAGCAGGCAGAGACAAAAGAGGCGACGTCCGTGCGCAGGGATGGCCACCAGTAATGACGTACAATAGCGCTCCATGTTTTCTTCTGACCTGCATGACCGGCTGTTTTCGAGGCATGACCCCAGTGTAACACTTTTTGCCTGTCTGTCTCAGAGACATAGGTCTTCCCGGGCGGTATCTGGGCCAGGGTGACAGGAGTCACCGGAATAATCTTGCTTGGACAGATGATGGGTTGAGATGTCTCTTCCTCCTGTTCCATGGGCACGAAAGACCTAGACAAGGCATCAGCGCGTACATTCTTGTTTGCGGGTCGGAAATGAAGCTGGAAGTCGAACCGGGCAAAGAACAAGGACCACCTGGCTTGCCGTGGGTTCAGTCGCTGAGCAGTCCGCAGGTATTCCAGGTTTTTGTGGTCCGTGTAAACAATGACAGGGTACACTGCTCCTTCCAGAAGATAGCGCCATTCCTCCAGAGCCAGTTTGACCGCCAATAGCTCTCGGTCACCGATGGTGTAATTGCGTTCAGGCGTGGAGAAGCTCTTGGAGAAGAAACCGCACGTCACCATCTTCCCGGAGGAGGACTTCTGCATGAGCACTGCTCCGGCTCCCGAGGAGGAGGCATCCACCTCCAAGGTGAACTGGCGGTTTAACTCTGGATGGTGGAGTACAGGAGAGGAGGCAAAGGCTCGCTTTAGAGCGCCAAACGCGGCGTCGGCCGCAGGTGACCAGTCCTTTGGATTAGCCCCCTTCTTGGTCAAGGCGGAGAGAGGAGCAGTCAGAGCCGAGAAGTGAGGAATGAACTGGCGGTAATAGTTAGCGAATCCCAGAAAGCGTTGGATTGCCTTCAGTCCAGAAGGAGGAGGCCAGTTGAGAATGGAGGAGACCTTCTTGGGATCCATCTGCAGTCCAGTATCGGTGATGAGGTACCCCAGGAAGGGGAGAGAAGACTGTTCGAAGACGCACTTCTCGTACTTGGCGTACAGACGATTCTCTCTCAGTCGTTGTAGAACCAGTTGCACGTTCTCTCGGTGGGTCTGGAGGTCCGGAGAGAAGACAAGGATGTCGTCCAGATATACCACCACACAGACGTAGAGAAGGTCCCGAAACACATCGTTCACTAATTCTTGGAAGACAGCTGGTGCATTACACAGGCCGAAGGGCATCACGCAGTATTCGTAGTGCCCATCGCGAGTGTTGAACGCGGTCTTCCATTCATCCCCTGAGCGGATACGGACCAGGTTGTAGGCACCCCGAAGATCCAACTTGGTGAACACACGAGCTCCTCTGAGCCGATCAAACAATTCGGGGATGAGCGGCAGGGGGTACTTGTTTTTCACGGTGATCAGGTTCAATCCCCGGTAGTCTATACATGGGCGTAGGTCACCCTCTTTCTTCTTTACGAAGAAGAAGCCTGCTCCAGCAGGAGAGGAGGATCTCCGGATGAATCCCTTAGCCAGGCTCTCTGTGATGTACGTAGACATGGCCCTTGTTTCGGCTGGAGAGAGTGGATATATCCGTCCTCGAGGTGGTGTAGTTCCCGGGAGCAGGTCAATGGCACAATCGTAAGGACGATGTGGTGGAAGTACTTCGGACTCCTTCTTGTCAAAGACGTCCACGAAGGACCACTAGGCTGAGGGCAGTCCCGGTAGGGACTCGGGAACCGGAGGTCGCCGGATGGGTTGTATGGTCTTCAGACACCTCTCATGGCAAGAAGACCCCCATCGAGTAATATCGCCAGTGCCCCAGCTGACTGAAGGCTCGTGTGTCCGCAACCAGGGAAGGCCCAGCAGAATTTGATGTGACATATGTGGGAGGACGTAGAGAGCGATGTTCTCGGTGTGCAGAGCACCGATACGCAGTTCAAGCGGCTTGGTGATCCAGGAGATGGTGTCAGAGAGAGGTCTCCCATCCACAGAGGCAATCACGAGGGGCTTGTCGAGTGGAGTAACAGGCACCCGGTACTTGTCCACCGTGGCCTGCTGGATGAAGTTGCCTGCTGCCCCAGAATCGAGGTACGCCTCAGCCGTAAACCGCGTCTCTCCCGTTGTTACTTGCACAGTCCATGTAACTGGGTCTGAGAGAGTCCCAGCACCTAGGGTGGCCTCTCCTACCAACCCTAGGCTTTGGAGTTTCCCGGCCTCTCTGGACAGGCGCGTAGCAGGTGTGTGCCCTCTCCGCAGTAAAAGCAGAGACCCTTGGCGAGCCGCTCTGCTCGACGTTGTTCAGACTGTCGCACACGGTCGATCTGCATGGGCTCATGGACGGAGACACCAGAGGCCGTTGACTGGAGTACGGCGGGCTTCCGTGGAGGAGAGGAATGCCGTACCGGACGTCTCTCACGGGATACCTCTTTGGACCGCTCCTGAAAGCGTATGTCCACTCGAGTCGCTAGGGTAATCAGGGCGTCCAGGGTGGACGGTACATCACGTCCAGCCAGCTCATCTTTGATTCGACCCGATAGTCCTTCCCAGAAGGCGGCGGTTAGGGCCTCGTTATTCCACCCGAGTTCTGACGCCAAGGTGCGGAAACGGATGGCGTATTGACCCACCGTCAGTGTTCCCTGACGTAACCGGAGAAGTGATGACGCAGACGCGGAGGCGCGTCCGGGTTCGTCAAAGGTGCTGCGAAAGGCCTGCAGGAACTCCTGGAGGTTCTTGGTCATAGGTTCCTCCTTCTCCCACAAGGGGTTCAACCACGCCAGTGCCTCGCCCTCTAGGTGAGACATGATGAAGGCGACCTTGGCTTCGTCGGAGGCAAACAGATGTGGCAGCTGCGTGAAATGGAGGGAGCATTGGTTTATAAACCCCCTGCAGGTCTTGGGATCTCCGGCGTACCGGGGTGGTGAGGCCAAACGCAGTCTGGAAGCATCCGAAGAGGCAGCCACGGGAGCGGGGGTCGTGGCTTGACTAGTGGAGGCTCGGGATGTTGAAGACGTGACTGCCGCTTGTAGCGTGGTCAGGCGGGTGTCCACAGAAGTCATAAAGTTCAGCATGCGGGTCTGAACTTCACGCTGGCGTTGGAGTTCCTCATGCAAGGCCGCTAGTGCTTCGGCGGGATCCATGGCCTGATCTTACTGTTAGGGCCAGATGGACGGGTAGACCCTGGAGGTGGATCCACTGGGCTGAACTCCCGGATGAGGGAAAGGAGTCCGGCAGCCGGAGCACTGTAGGTAGCAGGACAGTCCGTGCACTGGGAGAATACGGAGAAGTCCCTGGGACCACGAGGTCACTGATGGTGGTCCGGGTGACGGATCTCAGGTTCGGAAGCCGTGATGGTGTCAGGCGGGGTCCGGAACCATTGGAGCGAGATGACGGGTCACCGCAGGGATCCGAGATGGTACGGACTGTCAGGATGGCAGATGGGCAGCGTTCGGGGTTCAAGGTACCGCAGGACCGGATGGCGATGCAGGATCGGCTCTAGAAGATAGAGAGGTAAGTATCTCACAAAACACAAGGAGACCTGACTCCTAGCTTGGGAAAACACGAAGATCAGGCCCCGCCCCCTTGGACAATATCCCCTTTATACCCTGTACCTGTTCTGCATCATTTCCTGTTAATGGACGCTGGCCCTTTAAGAAAGGGTCAGTGACCGCGCGCGCGCCCTAATGCGCATGCGCGCGGCCCGGGTGCCAGAAGCCAGGGAAGGAAGCTGAGAGGAGGATGCAGGGGAGCCGGCCAGGACCTGGGAAGCCGTCGGACGCCGGGATCGGAGACCAGGGGGCCTGGGAAGGACGGGCACCGGAGGCTGGAGAGCGGGGAGCGTGGCAGGTGAGCCGGGGAGCGGAGCTGAGGACCCGGGGAGCGGAGCAGAGGACCCGGGGAGGGGAGCCGAGGACCCGGGGAGCGTGACAATATATAATCTTTGAGAATGAATTGGATATATATAATTGAATATTGACGCCTCTTTATCCCTGTATCTCACGGTTTCTATATTCCCTCACTAACATTAGCAGCACGTATTAGCTTAGCAGTGTAGGGATAGGGAGGGTGAGCCGTCGGTGAGTGGGGGCGCCAATTCGCCTTATAGGGTGCCGACCTCCGCTGCGAGGTAGGGAGAGTTTAGGGCTATTGCCCCAATACCTGCCCCCTCCTTTATTGGAATATCTAATTGTGTCTATACTCACATGGGTGTATGTTGTTTAAAATTTTAATGATTATAACATAAAAATGTAACGATCCCCAAGATAATGGTGATCGCTGCAAATCATGTAACAAATGTTCGTTTTCCTTAATAATTAGATCTTTATATAAGGTATTTTTGGTTTAGTACCTAGAACGTGATTATATTTCTCACAGATACTGCAGATACAGTGTGATATCCTGACCAGTGATGTATGAGCCGTATACAACTGCCTATATAGTGTGTTAAACATGTGTATCCTCCAATTCCAGATCCTAAATCAGTGTGTCAGGAGCATGTGGTCTCCAGCCAGGAGACTGGGTGATCCTAAAAAGACAAGTCAGAATGAGCCATGAGTCAGAATCAGGTGGACCGATCCAGCTTATCCCAACCACAGCAACTTCCATGAAGCTTGAGGGAAAACCCAGACAACAGCGGCTGTAAAGAGTCCATCGTACCAGCAGAATGGGGGTCACAACACACATAGTGCTGGACTATCTCACATAGAAGATTATGGAGAATTTCTAGATTGGGAATGATACATGGGAAATAACCATAAGGGAACATTGGGTACAGGAACATTACACAAATAAGGGCTCATGGTGGAAAAAACATTATCTGACCTGAACCAATCAATTATTTTAAGGGTTTAAGTGACTTTTTAAGGATAACATACACTTGTTTTATTTGTTGGTATTTGAAGCCGTAAAAGTGCTACTCTGTGTTACTGAAGGTAATCGGATCCATGTGTAAGGGAAATCTTGTTAAAGGCCTCCTGGTGGTAGATTATAGACCCGAGACAAGAAGAGATCCATTAGTGTTGTGATACAATCAGGTGTATTCAGGTAGAAAAGTCTTGAAGACGCGGACAGCACTCGGATATTGACTGAGAATCAGTCTTTCAGAAACAGTAATGCTAACAGCTGCAGCATAACAGTAAGAAGCTTATTCTTACAATTGCCTTACTCTTTCTAATCGATTTAATCTCAAATTCTGAGTAAGCTCTTCAGCATTAAATAGTCTGTTCTAGTTACCTGTGCCTCTGTGAACTGTGTGTGCGAGGATGTGATCAACTCTCTGATCAGCAGTCTGTACCAGCGGGGGCAAAGGCTTAGCATTGCTCGTATAGCGGGCAGCAAAAAGAAAAGAGTTGCAGCCAGGTATTGGAGACTGATGGGTTAGCAGTAGGGTCAGAAGGTTAATAAAGTATTTAGGGGGGACTGTTGAGGAGGACCTTTACATCAAATAATTAACCTTTTGACAAGGGATTGTGGGAAATATATCGATTTGCCTTACATAATTCAGGTTTCAGATCATATACATGACACAGATATAAAGATGGCCACCATTTCCTGTTATCCACACCTTGCTTGGAATGCAAGGAATGTCCAGATGAAAGAAGACCACCATATAAGGGAAGACCCCTGGTCAAGCTAGAAGACCAACCCACAGATCAGATGACACCACAGACCAAACCATCAGCATGGATGCACCAGATGACGTCCCTCCCATCGTCATGGTTTCATCCACTGGAGTCAGACCTGCCCATCAACAGCAACACGGATCTCCCCATTCGCTAGCCCATGAACTGTCCCACTAAATGGGCATATCTGAACTTGTGTACGCCCCTAGCCTATATCAAGAGGATGCATGAGTCTCCTCTGTCTGTTTTGGTGCCTTTTCTACTGTGACCAAGAAGAGATTACACATCCGACTGTGTCTGGTGTGGATTCTTTTATGCATGCACTTGGCCCATATCAATTCGGCCAGGCAGTAGGCAACTAGTGATTTCTGGTTAAGAGTTCACCTTAACAATATGAGGAATAGATTCCGCAAAGATGTCAGAACTTCAGAATGCTGATTAAGAATTCTTCAGTTTTATTGGAAAATTCTCAAAATACAAAAGGTCCAATCAGCTCTGGTACAAAAGTTAAAAGCAGGAACTAACCGCAAACAGGCTACGCGTTTCTGTGGTGTTGTCTCCCTTCCTCACGGTCCAAAACCTAATCTGCTCTCTGAGCATATAGCCACATACATAGCGCCCCCGATGGGGATAAAATATAATTGCTAAGGCTGCTTTCACACATCCGGTTTGAGCCGTGCGGCTCAATCCGGCTGTAAAACCTATGCAACGGATGCGGTGAAAACACCGCATCCTTTGCATAAGGTTTTTGCCGCTTGTAGCATGCTACTGAGCATGAGCAGTGGCAAAAGCCGCATGCGGAGGCCGGATGCGTTTTTTGCCGCATCCGGCATCCATAGGGATGCATTGAGAAAAGCGCCGCATCGGGTGGATACGGCGCGATGCGTTTTTTTTTTTTTGCCGCACAAAAAAACGTGCCAGGCAACGTTCCATCCGGCCGCCGCATCGGCTAAATCTGCCGCATGCGGCAAAAAACGGACAGAACGCAAGGCCATGCGGCACAATGCGGCACTAATTAAAGTCTATGCAGGAAAAATGCAACCGGCAGCAAAAAAACGGTTGCGTTTTTCCTGCAAAGTGCCGGATTGTGCCGTATAGCAAAAACCGGAGGTGTGAAAGAAGCCTAACAGGTGCAATCTATAAAATAATAACAATTATAAGATCAACAGGTTATAATATCTGCCATTGAACTGCATATGACATAATACAAACCAGCACTTATATGAACTCTAACAATGTTACGATAGACATAACCATCTATCAACATATAACATAGTAGTGCACATGGATAAACAAACTAGCCAGTACATAATAAAGAAGAAAAAACAAACAAAAAAACCCACCTTATCTAATATTGCGTAGCGATATTAAAGCGACTGTTAAAACCCTGTGGCATGTAAGTGCCCAGATCAAAAATCCATCTACTTTCTCTAGCAAGCACTTTTTTGTGTAAATCACCCCCTCTCAAAGGTTTTTTAACATGTTCCACACCCATGAAGGAAAAACCCTGTAAATCCCCATTATGTATTTTTGAAAAATGACGGGATACTACCGATGCTCCAACCAAGGGAAGATTACTAGCATCTGAGAGGTGTTTTCGGATCCTAGTTTTAAGAGGATTCATCGTGCAACCAACGTACAGCATCTTGCAAATATCACAATTAATTAAATAAATAACGTTCTCCGTGTTGCAGTTTATAAAGGAAGAAATAAAAACTGCTTGTTATTAGACAAAGATGTAAATGTCTTAGATTTATTAGCAAAGCTGCAACATTTGCAGACGTTGGCACCGCACTCATAGAGCCCAACTGTTTTTAACCAGTTATTGCAACCCGTTTTATTAGGATCCTTAAACATACTAGACGATAACAGGGAAAATAAGGTCAGTGCACATTTTGCCACAAAGGCAATATCCTTATTGTCTACAATATTTTTGAAGGTGTCATTTTGTGATAACGGAGGTAAGTATTTTTTGATGATTTCTACAATGGAATTAAACTGGGGACTATACTTGGTACTGAATACCCTTTTCCAAGTGTTTAAGTTAAGGAGATTTGTGTATTCGTTATAAATTTGGTAGATATATTTGGTTTTCCAAGTGTTTTGATTATTTGGATTCTTTAAGAGAGCTGTGATGTTACTTGGAAGGTGGAGGGTGGTGCTAGGTTTCATGAATATTTTTTCTATTATCTTCCAAGTTTTCTTATTTGACTTTGTTAGTTTGAATTCTTTTGCTAAGTCTTGGTAGGGTTTCAGCTTATCGTTATCGAGTATGTCTGAGATTAAGCATATTCCCTTGGATTTCCAGTCGTTGAGCTATAATCTTGGTGAGAATGCAGAAAGCGTTTCGATTTTCATCCAACCAATTGATTCGGTGCCGTATATTTTTCTAGATTGGGCTCCAAATTTCCTCCATGTTATTATTGAGTTCCTGGTGATGACCTCCTTAGGTAGTCGCTTTTTAGAGTCGCATAGGTAGGCCACCACCAGGTCTCCAACTTCTATATTTGGACAGTAAGAATCTTCAAGTCCCACCCATGCAGGTTTATCATCTCTGTTCCAATACTTCTGGCTGCTTTTAATAGTCGTTGCTTGATAGTAGGCCATTATGTTTGGCATCCCCAATCCCCCATTGATTCTGTTTTTGTTTAGGGTAGATTGTGCTACTCGAGGTTTAGTTTTACCTCATACAAAAGATGTTAGTTGAGTTTGGAGTTTTTGTATAAGCTTCTTCTTGATTGGTAATGGGATCATTCTGAATATATAAAGTAGCTTGGGAAGTTCCAGCATTTTATATGTGTTTATTTTTCCTAACCAGGAAAGCTCTACTTTGGACAGATGTTGTAGATGTTTTTGGATGGTATTATAAATGTCAATAATATTCTGGTTAGCGCAGTCCTTTGTGTTTTTTGTTAGTTTGATTTCTAAATAAGACATGCTGTCCACATTCCACTGAAATTTGATTTCCGATTATAGGACTTTTAATAGATCCTGATCCAGATTGAGGTGCATAGCCTGGGTTTTATCCATATTGACCCTATATAATGAGACCCTTGAGAACTTTTTAAAAACTTCCAAGGTCTGTTTGACCGAGTTCAGTGGATCCGTTAGAGAGAGTAGGATGTCATCTGCGAAAAGTGACACTTTGAATTGTCTGTTATTAGCAGGGACGCCCCTAATCCGGCTGTCCATCCTGATCTTCTCCGCCAAGGGCTCAATGAAAAGATCGAACAATGACGGGGAAAGAGGACACCCCTGCCTTGTTCCATTCGAGAGGTTGATTTTACCCGAGAGGAGACCATTTGTTAAAATTCTTGCAGACGGGTTTGAGTAGAATGATTTTATACGGTCTAATACCCTCCCATTGAAGCCAATTTTTTTTTAAAGTTTGAAGTAAGTAGTTCCACTGAACCCGGTCAAATGCCTTCTCAGCATCAATTGTGATAAAGACTGTGGGAGTCTTAGTTTCCCCTGAGTGAGTGAGTAGGTTTAGGATTCGTCTGGTAGCGTCTTATGCTCCTCTGTTTGCAATGAACCCCACTTGATCTTTGTGTATAAGGTTCGGTACTATTTTTTGTAGTCTGGTGGCTAGGGTTTTTGCCAATATTTTCAGGTCAGAATTTAGGAGCGAAATGGTCTATAGTTTCCAATGAGGTCTCTGTCTCCCTTTTCTTTATAGAAAACTGATATAGTGGCTTCTTGCATCTCCTCAGGTAATTTTAAGCCTAGTGATAGTTCATTGATGAGGGTGGTTAAATATGGGGTTAAGATTATAGCAAACTTTTTGTAGTACTCATTGGGAATTCCATCTGGTCCTGGTGCTTTATTTTGTTTTAGAGAGTTTATTGTAGACATTATGTCACTGTTTTTGTATGGGGTGTTTAGAAAATTTAAATCTTCGTTAGACAGAGAGGGTAACTGAACCGAGTCAAGGAGTTGATTGATGTCTTCCTTAGTGGGTTTGTCTTCTAGTTTATTATTTTTTAAGTTATATAGGTTGTTAAAAAATTCCTCGAATTTTAGTGAAATGTCTTTTGGATTTTTGTAAATTTTGTTGTCCTTATCTCTTATCTGTAAGATTTTGGTCTTAGAATTCTTGTTCTTCTGGCTAAAAAACCCGAAGGTTTATTCATGAGATGGTAAAAAATGGATTTTGAGGTCAGTATGAATCTTTCGTATTCGTTTGAGAGAATGGTTTTTAAATCTAGTCTGAGTTTTAAAATTTCTTTTTGTGTGTCATCTGATGGACTATTTGCTTGTGAATTTTCTAGTTCTCTAATTTTATTTATAATCTCTTCAGTTTTCTTTTGTTTAATTTTATTAATCTTAGCGTTAAGTTGGATCAGGGTTCCTCTGATGACTGCCTTGTGGGCTTGCCACAGAGTTGTGATAGAGATATTTTCTATGACATTATATTTGAAATAATTTTTTAAATCATCTTGTATTTTTAGGCTATGGTCTGGGTGGGCGAATAGAAACGAGTTAGCTCTCCAAGTTTTATTTATGTGATGATTGGTGAGGATTTCAAATGTGATGGGAGAGTGGTCTGACCACACTCTAGGGTGAATGGTAATTTGTTTAATTTTCTGTAAGGTATTGATGTCAGAAAGGACTAGGTCAATTCTTGAAAAGGATCTGTGGGGGTTTGAATAATAAGTATATTCTACTGAGGTTGTATTTAGGCATCTAAAGATGTCGTTTAGCTCCTCTCGGTTCATCCACGAATCAAGAGTGACATTCAGTACCCTGCCTTTGTTGGAAGAGTCGAATTTAGGTTTAGGTATGGCGTTAAAATCTCCGAAAAGTAAAAGAGATCCCCTTTGGTGTGATCTAATTAAAGATAGTACTCTATTTAGGAAGGTAATTTGTCCCCTTGTTGGGAGTGTATATGTTGGCAAGTGTGTATGTAGTGTTATTTAGTTTGCAGATAACTATTAGATATCTACCTTCTGGGTCAATTATTGTTTTCAGGTCTTCAAATCTTATTCAAATCTTATCTTATTATTGCAAACTGGCAAATTTCAATTAGGTATAAAACACATTAAACCTTTGATTGATACCAAGGCAATAAGATTATAACTAATAGCAGAAAATTATTATGATGTGTATGTAAAAGAAACTGGTATATAGCAATGTTAACAGGATGCATGCCCAGGCGCTGACCCCACATTTAGTATGCTCTTCCCTGGATAAAAGCCAGCTTTGTAATTTCATAGGCGTAATCGCAGCTGGCGTCCTCAAGCCAGACAGACCCCATATAATGCAATAAAATCAGCAACTTGAGATAAGGCTGTGACTTGTTCGTGGCTATGAAATGAGCATGTGCTCCTATCTGCAGCGGCTGAGGTCTGTAAACATGGCTTCTATGCAACTCTGGAGCATCAACGGTGTGGTAGGTCATAGAACATATCATAATCCCCTGCTCTAGACACCTTGTATTATAATTGCTTCACAGTCCTAAAGTTACACCTCTGGCCGAAATGAAGGATGAACCTATATCAATTTTTACGACTTTCCCCAAAAAAATGGCTGGTTGCTGGTTACTCCACTTTTACACGTGCAATACAGTTTAGATATGAGATATGCAATTTTTTAATTAAATCCTTAACCCCAGAGTGACTTTGTATTTTTTTTTTGTTTTTTTTTCAGTTTCTTTTTTTTTCCTCCACTTCTTACAAGAGCCATAACTTTTTTATTTTTTGATCCACATAGCCTTATGAGGTCTTGTTTTTTGGCGGTCAAGTTGTAGATTTGATTGATAGCATTTGTTTTATCATGTGATATACTGTAAAGCGGGAAAAAAATCCAAGTGGATTGAAATTGCAAAAAAGTGCAATTTCGCAGTTGGTTTTTACATTTTTTGTTTTTATTTGCCATGTTCACTATACAGTAAATCTGACCTGATATGTGATTTTCTAGATCAGTACAATTGCGTAGATACCAATCGTGTATAGTTTTTCTTATTTAAAGAGGTGAAAAAAAAATTAGAAATTTGTAAAAATACATATATTTTTTTTGCTTGTGCCGCTGTCGCGGGCGGGGAGGAGGGTGTCAGCACTGCGCTCACCTCTCTGCTTGGGTCCGGCTGCTGCTGCTCAGTGGTGGCTCGAGCGGTGGGACGGATCCCGGGGGTTCTCGAGCGGCGCTCCTCGCCCGTGAGTGAAAGGGGATTGGGTTTTGGGTTATAGTCTATTGTCCGTGACGCCACCCACGGTTGTGGTGATTTGTTTGCACCACCGCTGCTCGGTGTGGGGATCCCGGGAGTGATGGTGTGAAGCAGCAAGTTGTTGTGTTGCCCCTCCGTGGGTAGGGGTTGATGATCCCGGGGCCCAGTGATGAGGTGGGGAGGTGCAGGGCCTGGTGGGCGCAGGGACGCGGGGGCAGCGCTGTGCCTTGCGGCACTGTGGTACTCACTCAGCCTGAGACGGTGACACAGTTCTCGGTAAACCACACGGCTGGAAAGACGGTTCCCACGGACGGCTGCACTTGCTTTCCCCAGAAGGTGACGGTCCCTCTGTCCTGCACCTATGTTGTTGATGGTTGCGATGGGTTCCCACCGGTAACCCGCTCCCCGGCTTCAAGCTGGACCGGAGGAGCTCTACTCTTTGCCCGCAGGCGCTGGCCCTCAGAAACTGGTGCCCTGGCGGTGGCGGTGTCTCTGCTTTAATGGTTGGGCTGTTGCCTTCAATCGGGACTTGGTTGTTAGGAGACAGTCGTCCCCTTCACTGACGGATTTGGCAAATTATGGCGACTCCTAGCCTTGCCGGGGTCCGAGAGGCCCCTGCCCTGGTGCTGACTGTTATTTGTACACTGCTCCAGACCGTCGGGTCACCACCCGTCCGCGGTCCTTCCAGGAACTTCCGAGCAGTCACCCCTCCAGACAATCACCGCCGTCTGCTGACCTTGCTGTCTCAGTCCGGGGTACACACCCGGACCAACTTCAGGCTTTCTTACTGTCACTTTTACTCCTTTACTCCTCTACCACTTCACTTCCTTCTCCTTTCACTTCCTACACTCATCAGCTTGTTTACTCCTTCACGTCCCTAGCTGATCTGCCTGGTTCTTCCCGCCTCCAGAGCTGTGAACTCCTCGGTGGGCGGAGCCAACCGCCTGGCCCACCTCCTGGTGTGAACATCAGCCTCTGGAGGAAGGCAACAAGGATTTTGGTAGCTTGGGTGTTCCTAACTGGGGTGTAGGGTGTGGTGGTGTGATGACCTGTGACCCCTGGCTTGCCCAGGGCGTCACATTCCCCCTTAGCAAAATGCAGAACGTCCGCGGGCTGCCCGTCCAACACCGGTTTTATTTTTCTGAAAAATATATAACATTGTAAAAACAGTAACATATTTACATTTTTATTACTTCTTCCAATAACGGGAGGCACTTTACATAAACGTTGCATAACGGTTCACGGTTACGGTTTCCGCTCTCTCCCACCCAAGCAACCTGGCCCTTATGCTGCCCCTAAAGCCCAGGCAGCACCCCTTGACCCACAGTCCAGCACAAGTTACCCGAGCGGGATCTGTCCTTCCCCTCCAGAGGGTAGCCACCGGTTCCTGTGGTGGCTGGGCCCCAGCCGGCTCTACTGCGGGCCCTCCCTCCAACCTGCCTCTCCGGAGGCGGCAATGCGGAAAACGGTAACGGTAAACAACTTATTTACAAGCCACTCAACGTTTGTGGGTGCCCTGCAAGTTCACGGGCTTGTCCATGAGCAGTTCCTCATGCAAACTTTTTAAACGGTCCCCACGGGGACAACGGTGCCGGCAACGGCCGGTTTTCCAATCAAGCAGACAATCAGGTTACTTTCCGGTTATCATCATCTTTCATCATTTTTCAAACTTTCAAACATGAATTCACACAGACTTCCTGACCCCCCTCTTTAAAGGACAGTCTCCCTGTACCTAAGTGGGGGTCTACCTAGGTTGGGACGGGTGGACCTTCGGGGTCCGGTGTCAGTGGGGCTATGCAGTGGGGCAGAGGGAACAACCGGTTCCTCCTCCCTTCTATCGTGTGGGGCAGGCGGAGGCATAGGGGAGCTGGGTACAGGTTCATCCCTGGGCACTGGTACTAGTTCTGGCTCACGGTCGACCGCTTCCACCACTTCTTCATCCACAGGTTGTGGGAACAGTATCACTGGAAGAATCACCGCGCCGTTCTGTGTAGGCCAGTCTGCTGGGAAGTCACCCATCACAGTGTGGATCACCTCTTTTGCCTTCTCTGCTGGTGGAGGAACTGGTACGTCAGCCGTTGCCCTCAAGGCTGATGGGCACCTTTTCAGATGGTCCCGGGAAACTGTGGCCAAAGTGCCCCCTTGGTCACGACTGATCTGGTAGGCCTTCCCATCTTCCCATCCTGTGGGTTGTATGACGTATGGGATTTGTTCCCATTGATCATCCAGCTTGTGGGTCTTCCTCTTCCGCTTTAACACCACATCTCCTGGCTGGAAAGGGCCCGCAGACGCTTTCTGGTTGAATCGCTGCTCCTGCTGTTCTCGACTTCGACTTAGGTTCTTCTCCACATACTCCTGGATCTGCCGGTATTGTGCTCTCCGCCGAGTTTCCCATTCAGCTGTCGAAGGGAGTGCTTCTGGGGACTCCAACCCTATTTCCAGGTCCACCGGCAGGCGGCCGGGACGAGCCCTCATCAGATATGCTGGACGGGATATTGTTGTACATATCGACCAAGTCGGGTAGCTTCTCCGGCCACAGGTTCCGCTCTTCCAGCGGTAACGTCTTGAGGAGTCCCAGGACCAAGTGGTTCATCTTCTCACACATGCCGTTGGTCTGGGCATGGTAAGGGGTGGTCCGGATCTTCTTACAGCCGTACAACTGGCAGAACTCGTGGAACACCTCCGCTTCAAAAGCCGGGCCTTGGTCAGTAAGCACTTTTTCTGGATATCCATGTGGTCGGCAGAAATAAGCCTGGAACGCTTGAGCAGCAGTTCGACCAGTTAAGTCCTTGACGGGGACAACCACCATGAATCTTGAATAGTGGTCTACGATGGTCAACGCGTAGGCGTACCCACTTCTGCTGGGGGTGAGCTTGACATGGTCTAGGGCGACCAGTTCCAGCGGTTGATGTGTGATGATTGGGTGTAGGGGCGCCCTCTGGCTGGTCTCGTCCTTCCTTCTCAGCGTGCAAGGACCACACTCTCGGCACCAGGCCTCTACCGACTCCCGCATCCCACTCCAGTAGAACCGCTCTCTCAACAGCATCTCCAGCTTCTTCCACCCGAAGTGTCCGGCACCATCATGGTATGCCTGCAAAACAGTAGCCACATCAGCTTGGGGAATAACCAACTGGCAGATTTTCTCATGGGTCTTCGGGTTGATCAGCTCACGGTACAGCTTCCCTTGATGTAGATAAAGCCGTTTCCGTTCCTTCCACAAGCGCTGGGCTTCAGCTGGAGCGCCAGGGTCCATTCCAACAGCACCTTGTTCCACCAGGGTCTTGACGAGGCGGACAGCCGGCGCCTGGTTTTGAGCTTCCTGCCACTCTTGACTGGGCCGTGGGTCCAGATCCACCCGTTGTTGGTGTACTTGTACCTTCTCAGTTGGTGGCTGGTGAAATGCAGGCAACTCAATCTCTTCGAGGTCATCATCCTCGCCCCCTTCTTCTGACAAATGGTGCATTCGGGAGAGTGCATCAGCATTAATGTTGACACGACCAGCTCGGTACTTGATGGTGAAGTCGTAGTTGGCTAGCCGGGCCACCCACCGTTGCTCCAATGCGCCCAACTTGGCCGTGTCCAGGTGGGTCAACGGATTGTTGTCCGTGAAAGCGGTGAATTTTGCTGCAGCCAAGTAGTGGTGGAACCGCTCTGTGATAGCCCATACCAATGCCAGGAGCTCGAGCTTGAAGGAGCTGTAGTTCTCGGGGTTCCTTTCAGTTGGCCTAAGCTTCCGGCTAGCATAAGCAATCACTTTCTCCTTCCCATCCTGGACCTGGGACAGGACTGCTCCCAGTCCCACATTGCTGGCGTCTGTGTAGAGGATGAATGGGCAGCCATAGTCAGGATACGCTAGGACCTCTTCCCCACTCAAGGCCGCTTTCAGCTGGCAGAAGGATTCTTCATGCTTTTTTTCCCACACCAGTGGGGCCCCTAGGGGTCTACCACCTTTGGTCTGTCCCACGAGGAGATCTTGCATGGGAGCAGCCATCTTCGTGTACCCTTTGATAAAGTGCCGGTAGTACCCCACCAGACCCAGAAACTGCCTTACTTCCCTCACTGTGGTTGGTCTTGGCCAGCCCTGGATGGCAGTGATCTTCTCAGGGTCGGGGGCGCCACCTTCTGCACTTACCACGTGCCCCAGGTATTGCACTCTGGGTTTCAGCAGGTGACACTTAGAAGGCTTCAATTTCATCCCGTATTTGGCAAGGGACGCGAACACCTCGGCCAGGTGCTCCAGATGGGCTTCATACGTCTGGGAGTACACAATCACATCATCCAAGTACAATAGGACGGTCTCGAAGTTTAGGTGTCCCAGACAGCACTCCATCAGCCGTTGGAAGGTTCCTGGGGCGTTGCACAGCCCGAACGGCATACTATTGAATTCACAGAGCCCCATCGGGGTGGTGAAGGCGGTTTTCTCCCGGTCTTCCGGGGCCACGGCCACTTGCCAGTACCCACTGGTGAGGTCAAGGGTAGAGAAGTAATTTGCAGTTCTCAGTGCGGCCAAAGACTCTTCAATACGAGGCAGCGGGTAGGCATCTTTATGGGTTATCTGATTAATCTTCCGGTAGTCCACACACATCCGCATGGTACCATCCTTCTTCTTGACCAGTACCAACGGAGCGGCCCAGGGACTACAGCTGTCCCGAATAACCCCTGCCTCCTTCATATTCCTCAACATATCTTTGGCACACTGGTAATGTGCAGGGGGAATAGGCCTGTACCTCTCTTTGATAGGGGGGTGTTCACCGGTGGGGATGTGGTGTTGGACCCCTTTGATCTGCCCAAAGTCTAGTGGATGTTTACTGAAAACCTGTTCATACTCCTGCACCACCCTGTACACCCCTGCTTTGTGATGTGTAGGAGTATCGTCAGGGCCCACGTGTAGCTGTTGGTGCCACTCCTTTACCACCCCTTGAGGCGGGGAAGTGCTGGTGGCAGGTGGGGAGACTGAGGGACTGGCTTCGTGGATGGTGTGGGGATCCAGGGTGAGCAGCTTGGCAATGGTGGCATACTGGGGAAGCCTGACTTCTTCCTCCCCACAGTTCAGCACCTTCACAGGCACTCTCCCCTTCTTTACATCCACCACCCCTCGGGCGGCCATTACAGTGGGCCAGTGCTCGGAGGGTATGGGCTCCATCATGGCAGGGTAGTCACGCCCCTGAGGCCCTACTGCTGCCCTACACCAAATCATCATCTCACTTCTAGGGGGCACAGTCAACGGAGCAACATCCATCACTCTCACTCCACCAATCTCCCCTCCTGTTGAGCTTACATGCTGGCGGTACATCAGGGCTCGGATCTCGCGCTGCACAGCTCTCTGCCGGCTTCCCGCCGCTGTGGCGGCTAGCTGTTGCAATAGGGTAAACACATCAGCCATGCAGTGCTCCATCACATTGGTTCCCAGCACTATCTTCGGGTTATGATCACTGGGTTCATTCATGATCACAATCATACCCTGGTGTTGCAGTTCAGCTTGCCCCACTGTCATAGCCACTTGTTTATACCCCACCTGGGTCAATGGGAGTCCATTAGCAGCAATTAGCGTTATACTAGTATCCGGGGGTGCCAGCTCGTCTATTCCCCAATACCGCTGGTACAACGAGTATGGTATGGTGGTTACCTGTAATCCAGTGTCCAAGAGAGCCATCACTGGTATGCCGTCCACAGCCACGGGGATGATGGGGCGGGCCCCGATATCTCGGTCCCGCCAGTCTGGGGGGCCACGATGTTCTACTCCTGAGGATTGGCCCGGGGCCCCAGGGGTTGCTCGTTTAACGGGCACTGTCGGAAGTAATGACCAGGCTTACGGCACTTGTAGCAGATTGGAGGTCTGCTCCGCGGGTTATTAGCACTTCTCCGCTGCATCCAGGGGACATCCTCGGGGCTGTCGGCAAGCTGTATCTGTGCTGGAGGCTGAGATCGGGTCAAAGGTTGTAGTGCAGCAAGGATCTTGGCGAGGTCTCCGTCTATGCGACGGACCTGGGCTGCCATTTCTTCCACTGTGCTGCTTGGGGCTGCAGGTATTGGAGAGGTTGGTGGGGCAGGGGCCACCACAACGGGGGCCGTCTCGACGGGCCACGGGGCTGGCTCCAGGACTTCTGAAGCTGGGGGCTGTAGTGCTTTAATGGCCCGTTCCTTTAACACAGCAAAGTCCACATCGGGGTGTTCTAGGGCCCACAGCCGGAGTTGTTTGCGATCCTCAGGGGATCTCATCCCCTGTACAAATTGCTCTACTAACATCTTACTGCTATCCGCCTCATTGATAGGGTTCACCCGCTTTAGCGTGCGGAGGGCGGTCTGCAGACGTAGAGCATAGTCCCGAATGCTATCCACAGCCCGTTGCCGGCACTGGTAAAACTGCATCCTCAGCTCAGCTTCAGTCCGGGTCTCAAAGGCAGTCTGTAGCTTCTCAAAGATGGTGGCTACAGAGAGCCGGTTCCCCTCGGCCCAGGTCTCCGCCTCCTGCTCAGCCGCGCCGGTTAACTGGCCCAGCACTACCGCCGCACGTTGCTTATCGGTCAGGGGGTACAGTTCTAGCAACGGGTTAAGCTTTTTCCGGAAGACCTGTAAAGCATCAGGTTTCCCGTCATACTGCGGTAGCCAGGTAGCTCCGGGCGCATAGGGCAAGGAGAACGGCATCACCTGAGCGAGCGCGGGGGCCGCGGCACCTCCCGCTAGCGCGACCGGGGCTTGGGCAGGCCCATTCCCATCCGCGGGTGCCACTGCGGCTGCGACCGCCGCTCCTCCCACGGCTCCGTCGGGCGCAGACATCTTGTTTCCGTCCCCCTTAGCTTCTCTTCCGCCACTCCTCTATCGGGGCGGGGTTTTGGCCTTCGCGCCTCTGCTACTCGAGAAGACGCTCGAGCGGGGACTTTTCGCGCCAAAGATGGCGGCTTCTGAAATTTTTCTGCTGGATACCTCCGGCGGTAACAAGGCGCACCTCTACCAGACGGCAGAGCGGTAAGATCCTGTTCGTGACGCCAAGTTGTCGCGGGCGGGGAGGAGGGTGTCAGCACTGCGCTCACCCCTCTGCTCGGGTCCGGCTGCTGCTGCTCAGTGGTGGCTCATACGGTGGGCCGGATCCCGGGGGTTCTCGAGCGGCGCTCCTTGCCCGTGAGTGAAAGGGGATTGGGTTTTGGGATATATTCTATTGTCCGTGACGCCACCCACGGTTGTGGTGATTTGTTAGCACCACCGCTGCTCGGTGTGGGGATCCCGGGAGTGATGGTGTGAAGCAGCAAGTTGTTGTGTTGCCCCTCCGTGGGTAGGGGTTGATGATCCCGGGGCCCAGTGATGAGGTGGGGAGGTGCAGGGCCTGGTGGGCGCAGGGACGCGGGGGCAGCGCTGTGCCTTGCGGCACTGTGGTACTCACTCAGCCTGAGACGGTGACACAGTTCTCGGTAAACCACACGGCTGGAAAGACGGTTCCCACGGACGGCTGGACTTGCTTTCCAGAGAAGGTGACGGTGATGGTCCCTCTGTCCTGCACCTATGTTGTTGATGGTTGTGATGGGTTCCCACCGGTAACCCGCTCCCCGGCTTCAAGCTGGACCGGAGGAGCTCTACTCTTTGCCCGCAGGCGCTGGCCCTCAGAAACTGGTGCCCTGGCGGTGGCGGTATCTCTGCTTTAATGGTTGGGCTGTTGCCTTCAATCGGGACTTGGTTGTTAGGAGACAGTCGTCCCCTTCACTGACGGATTTGGCAAATTATGGCGACTCCTAGCCTTGCCGGGGTCCGAGAGGCCCCTGCCCTGGTGCTGACTGTTCTTTGTACACTGCTTCAGACCGCCGGGTCACCACCCATCCGCGGTCCTTCCAGGAACTTCCGAGCAGTCACCCCTCCAGACAATCACCGCCGTCTGCTGACCTTGCTGTCTCAGTCCGGGGTACACACCCGGACCAGCTTCAGGCTTTCTTACTGTCACTTTTTCTCCTTTACTCCTCTACCACTTCACTTCCTTCTCCTTTCACTTCCTACACTCATCAGCTTGTTTACTCCTTCACGTCCCTAGCTGATCTGCCTGGTTCTTCCCGCCTCCAGAGCTGTGAACTCCTCGGTGGGCGGAGCCAACCGCCTGGCCCACCCCCTGGTGTGAACATCAGCCTCTGGAGGAAGGCAACAAGGATTTTGGTAGCTTGGGTGTTCCTAACTGGGGTGTAGGGTGTGGTGGTGTGATGACCTGTGACCCCTGGCTTGCCCAGGGCGTCACACCGCCATATTCCAAGATCCACAGTATTTTCAAATTTTGGGATATGGGGCTATGTGAGGGAATTTTTTTGCACCACAAGTTGATGCTTTTATTGATATCATTTTGTGACAGATGCGATGTTTTGATCGCCTCCTATGGCATTTTATTGCAATGTTGCAGTAACCTCCAAAAATTGTAATTCTGGTGTTTTGATTTTTTTTTTTGCCTCGCAAGTTCGCAACACCCTTTACCAAATTAATTTTATATTTTGATAGATCAGACTTTTGAATGCATCAACACTAAACATGTATATTTTAAATTGTTATATTTTTAGTGAGGCAAAAGGGAGGTGATTTGAACTTTTGTGGGGGATTTTCAATTTTTAAAAACTTGTTTTACTGTATTTAATAGTTCTTTTAGGGGACTGAAACCTGTGATCATCTGTCACAGGGAATCATACTTACCGTATTTTTCGGACTATAAGACGCACCAGACCATAAGACGCACCCTGGTTTTAGAGAAGGAAAATAGGAAAATAAAATTTTAAGCAAAAAATGTGGTCATGACACACTGTTATGGGGCGAGGATCTGCTGCTGACACTATTATGGGGTAATGTCCCCAAATTCTCTACTAAGGTACCCCATCCTGTTAATGATCCTCCTGCCTTGTGTATATATATGTCCCTCATCCTGGTATAGCCCCATCTTGCTATATATTGCCATCCTGGTATGTGCTCCCATCCTGCTATAAACACCATCATCCTGCCCATATACATTCTGCTCATATACGCCATCATCCTGCTCATATACCCCCATCATTCTGCTATATACGCCATCATCCTTCTGTATGCCATCATCCTGTTCATATACTCCTATCATCCTGCTTTATGGCCTCACCCTGCTCATATACCCCCATCATCCTGCTCATATACCCCCATCATCCTGCTCATATACCCCCCATCATCCTGCTATGTCCTGCATCCTGTGGCACACAAAAAAAAAATAAAATAAACGTTTACACTCACCTTTCCTCGCTCCACTCAGCGTCGCTCCTCCTCTGTCTGCCGGCAGCGCTGTGTTGAGCTGGCCATGATCCATTCAGCATCGCGATGTCCTCTTGTCTCCCGGCGCGACTGTGTGGACACGTGCGCACAGCGATGACGTCATCGCTGTGAGTACCGCTAGTTTCCATACAGCCGCAGCCGGCAGACAGGACATCACGGTGCTGCAGGGGAACAGTGAGTACACTGATTCACTGGACCCCGTGCTGATGATGCTGCACGGGTAGCAGTGAATACAGCCGAGCATGATCACTCCAGGCTGTAGTTGCCAGGGGTAATCATACGAGCTGGCTGTTTACTATGCGTGCATCCCCGCCCACCTGTAGCGCCGGCTTCAGTGCTGAGAGATGGGCGGGAGGATGGGCGTGCATATGAAATGAGCGGGCCGACGTGGTCACGGCAGGCGCTGCTGCAGCCTGCTTGCGCCGCCGATGACCCGCTCCACAGCAGCACCCTCAATTCCCCGCAGCCCTATATTCAGACCATAAGACGCACCCCCCACTTTCCCCCAAAATTTGGGGGGAAAAAATGCGTCTTATGGTCCGAAAAATACGGTACTGAGGCTTCGTCACAGCTGTAAACTGCTCCTGCAGCCTCTCCTTCACTTCCTATGCCGCTTATCATTGCTCATCGCATATGCACTGCTTTCCCGACCCACCGGGCATCCTGGCTTCCGTGATTGGTTGCAGTCAGACGTGCTCCCAGCCTATGTGACAGTGTCTGCCTGCAACCAGTCATCGCTCATCGCGGCTCATTCATTCTCTGTCTGCACTCACAACGGGCAGTCATGCTCTATGGTCGCTCGCTGTGACTGAGATATAGCAGAGCTGGAATCGCTGTGGGACTACGTCGGACCTGCAGGGGTATTTAGGGAGTTAATAAAGTGGTAAAAGAGGGTGTTTTTTGTTATTTTTTATTCCAAATAAATGATTTTTTGGTGTCTGTGTTTTACATTTACTTACAGACTAATGATGGGGGTGTTTCATATTCACCTGCCATCACTAATCTAAGGCTTATTATCAGCTGTGGGCTGTTATTAACCCCTTATTATCCCAATTTCGACCGCACCAGGGCAAGAGAAGAGTCAGGTAAAGCGCCAGGCTTGTCACATCTAATGGACACAACAATCCTGGGCAGCTTCAGGTTGCTATTTTTTAGGCTGGGGGGGCAGCCAATAACCATGGCCCTCCCCAGTCTGAGAATACCAGTCCCCAGCTGTCGTGCTTTATCTTGGCTGGGTATCAAAATTGGGGGGACTGCATGCTGTTTTTTTTAAATTATTCAAATAATTAAAAAAAAAAAAAAAAGACAAATGAAATTCCTCTTATTTTGATACACAGCCAAGATAAGCACAGGGCTATGGCTGCAGCCTGTGGCCGTGGGCTTTTTTGGTGCTATATATTAGAATATGGGGAGGACCTATGCCAATTTTTTTATTTATTTTTACTGTACGGGTATAGTTACACTGACGTACGACTTGCATGACTGCATTGAGAAAATCTCGCATTGCACTCGGCCCCATGTAAGACAATGCTGCAGCTCACAATTTTGAGATTTTCCTCAGCCCTAATTGGTCTGAGGAAAAAAAAAATCGCAACATGCTGCGATTGTCTACGAGTCTCCTATCACTCGCACCCATACAAGTCTATGGGTGCGAGAGAGACACCAGACTGCACTCAGATGACATTCAAGTGCAGGTGGATATACGCACGGCTGACAATGGAGGAGATGGGGGGATTAATCGCAGGATCGGATCACAGTCACAGTCACATATCACTTGACTCACGCTCGCAGCAGAACCTGAGGCTAGGCTCATTAGCATATCACATCCAATGCTCTCTCATCGGATGCCATACGCCAGTGTGATACCGGCCTACGATATAGATGAGCTTAGCGTCTGTGGATGGAAGCAGTCAGCTAACACGCAGACACGCTGCCATTCAGTGTGGGTGTTCGGCTGACTGCAACTATTTACTGGTGCCAGTGGGCGGGGAAAGCAGTACATATTTAATGAAAGTTAATTAGCTGCTCCAGAAGTGAATGCGTGACCTGGAATGCGTACCACCATGACAGATCCTCGGTGAGTATACTGCGCGCGCTCCTATCTCCCTATCCCTTCTACCAACATTTTTACTCTCCGGTTTCTGACCCCCCATATGGGTACTGGAGTCCGGATCAGAACTGGATTTACTCTAAGGGCGGCACGGTGGTTCAGTGGTTAGCACTGCAGTCTTCAATTTCCATCAAGGACAGCATCTGCAAGAAGTTTGTATTTTCTCCCCGTGTTTGCGTGGGTTTCCTCCAGATACTCCGGTTTCCTCCTATACTCCAAAAACATACTGATAGGGAATTTAGATTGTGAGCCCCAATGAGGACAGTGTAGCCAAGGTATGTAAAGCTGTGGAATTAATAGTTCCAGCAGTCATCATGACTACAATAACTGCTTAAATAGAGGCTGTCACCAGATTTGGGGGCCTATAAGCTGCGGCCACCACTAGTGGGCTCTTATATACAGCATTCTAACATGACGCGTCATGCACACAGGCTTCAGAAGGAGGACAAAGATGGCCGAAAAAGTAGGTGCCGGCACCGGAGAACTGAGACGCCCATATGACCCAACTCCACCGCAGCGACCTTCTAGGTAAGTATTATAAAGTGAATTTTTTGTTTTACACAGCGGCCTGGGCTCTTATATACAACATGTTAGAATGCTGTATATAAGAGCCCACTGGTGGTGGCCACAGCTTATAAGCCCCAAATCTGGTGACAGATTCCCTTTAAACTGTGTATGGGGGGGTACCAAACTAAATTTGTATCCTAGAAGCAGAAAAAACTGATTTGGTTCTGCTCTTCCTTTCTGTTGCTTTGTCTTATGGTCCATTTATTTTTAATATAAGATAATATAGGATACAATAAACATTTATGGATTTTATGGATCCCGGATGCGCTACTTTTTTTTTGTCAGTGATTACTTTCCAAGATGTAATAAGTGTGACTTGTTAATCAAAGGCAATGAAAACTATATTACATTTTTTTTTTATTTCCAGTATTCCTTTTATTAACCCTCCAAAAAAAATTTATGACAGGATCTCTTTAAATTTATCCAGACATTTTAGTACATAATGTGTTACTACTAGGTTTAATGTCCTTGTTGGACAGGATGAATTTTAAGCTTTATCGTCACATTTTTTTTTACCTCGATATCTTATTTTGTGAATGTTCTTGTTCTAACGGGATATGAGTGTGCAATAAATATGATTACTCAGTATAATCTGCTGACAAGACTTTGCTTGTTTCATGTTTCAGTAATCACGAGTTGTCAATGTCACTTTAATTATTACTTTTTCTGCTGTTATATAGTTGATAATCCTGTCCAGTGTATGTTGACAGACAAAAAAAATCCCAAACAAATAAAGTTAGTCAGTTAATTTTAAGTTGAAATAAAAAATGTTCTAGTTGAAAAGTGTGAGTGAAATACAGCTATCAAAAAAAAAATAAAAAATCTACTTTTGGTCAAAAAAAGAAAAAGTAGGCGCTCAGAATGCACCCATGAAAAAAAAACAAACAAAAAGACAGTATTGAAGATCTAAAATAGTGTGATCATTAAGGGGTTAAAGTCAGCTCTGTCGGCTCTTCTCAGTGGACTTGTGGCTTATTAGGGTATAATATACCATATCTTTTATTATTATTTATTTTATTTCTATTATAAGACGCACCCCAAATTCAGAGGAGGGAAATAGGAAAAAATAAGTTTTAACGTTAAAATGAGGGTCCGCCTTATAATCCTAGTGCATCTTAATCCTAATGCTCACCATTGGGGAGCGGCAATGGTGGAGCGCCTCAGGAATGTCACAGGAGGCAGGATCAGCGTTGCTGCGGGCTCAGAAGAGGCGTGTTGCGGCTCAGGAGGGTTAGCGATACTGCAAGCTCAGGGGTGTTGCGCTGGTGGGCTGCAGGGGTGTCGTGGCAGGCTCCATTGATCTGCCAGCGGGTGGTGGGGTTATCACTGCAGTGGAGCGACCCAGGAGGGTCAGAGGACAGGGTGTCTCGGCGGGTGCCATTGATTTGGCTTCGTTCAATCGCCCACGGTTGACGAGATAGACTTCAAGAAAATGGTCACAGAGGATTATGTTACCATTTTCTTGAAGTCCATTGTGTCAATCTGCACATGTGCCTCCTCAATGGCCTTTTTTTGAAATCCATCGCATCAACCGTGGCGATTCAATGGAGCCTGCAGTCAGATCAGTGTACCCGCCACTGAAACACCCCGTTCTGTGACCCTGCCGAGCCGCTCCACTGCTCCTCCGAGCCATCAGTATCGCCGACCCCCGCTTCACAACCGCCGCCCCAGTAAGCCATATCCGGATTGTAAGATGCACACTCAGTTTACCTCCAGTTTTTTTGGGGGGGAAAAGTGCGTCTTATAATCCAGAAAATATGGTAGATTTCATGACTAGTACCATGCCTAGACATATTTATATGGTAATAGTCACAAGGGGTCTGGTTTGTTCCCACTACTGTACCCCCTCTCTGAAAAAACCCCCAACTATTTAAATTAATTCTAGTTATTTCTACATATTATTATAAGCTTCTTTAGTATATGTTGGCTCATACAAAGAGGAAGTCTAGATATTACAGGACTAGTTGTCAATGTTCTATGAAAATTTGTGATTTGCATACGTATGGCTTCTAGCAACACAATTTTTGCATTACATGGTATGAATAAACGTTTAGTTTTTTTTATAATAGTTGGATGATGCCCAAAATCTCCGCTTCTAATTTACTTATAATACTGCAATATGATGTATGCATTAGACTGTTTCCAGTTCTATTCTTCACCATTTGTAGGAGCCGTGCTTTGGATCATGATATTGCAAATAGGTTTCCAGCTTGTCCACATTAGCTCTATCCACCCATTAGTTTGGATCACTATGTTCATTCGTTTTCATGTGTATTATGTCACTGACAGATTGCCATTAAGGTGTTATTTGGAATAAAACAATGAACTTAATCCTATAATTGTGTTCTCTGATATTTCGTAATTGTAAATAATGACACCTTTGTTGGGTTGTTCAGCTCCACCCATAATAGGCCCAACCTCACACAAAGACCTATACTACAAATGGTCACTAGATGGCAGCACAGACCAAGAGTTAGAAAATAGTACATAAAATAATATTACTATATGGCATTTGTATCACTTATTGGAATCGCTGTAGCTCAGTATAGAGGATATACAATATAATCAACAACATTACATTTTACACAGTGTGATAACACGCTCCGGGATCGCCTTTGCTGGGTTCAAAGGGCACGTATTCACCTCAGGCAGACAGCCGAATTCAAGGTGTAACTGACGCTTGGTCAGGTTTATTGCAGTGAAGCATAAACAAAAAGAAAAAAAAACACCAACAAAATAAATCCTTGCCTGTCCGGCACTAACTATACACGGTGTTATCCTAACTACCAACTGGAGGGCTTCTCCCTTCCAGCTAAACCATACAAACATCAGGCACTGCTCCTCACAAGTGTCTCCTACACAGACAGGCTTACTGTGTTCCCAGATGGAGACCCTCCCCCAACTTCCCAGATTCCTTTTACCTCCGTCCTTCACCTCCCATTAATCCATTAGTAGCCAGGTGATCCTGGCCAGGCTAAGTCACATAGGACCGATACCGGGGTGAGATATACCTGCCCTCATCCACTAAACCCACATGAGTCTCACATATCCCCCCCCTCTGCTCAGACCACTGCAGCTGAGCAACAGCACCCACAAAACAGTGCACACGAGACAGGGCATCAGCATTCCCCATCCGCACCCCCGGGCGGTGCTCCACTGTAAAACGGTAGGCCTGAAGTGCAAGGAACCACCGGGTCACTCGGCCATTCCGTTCCTTATTCAAGTGCATCCACTTGAGAGGGGCATGGTCAGTGATCAGCCGGAACTTCCTTCCAATTAAGTAATATTTAAGGGACTCTAGAGCCCACTTAATGGCTAAGCATTCTTTTTCCACTATGGCATAGTTGCGTTCATGCTTATTAAGTTTCCGACTAAGATAAAGGACCGGATGTTCCTCTCCGTCCTTCAGTTGTGACAATACAGCCCCTATACCGGCATCAGAAGCGTCCGTTTGGACCACGAACTCGCTGCGGAAGTCAGGAGTCATTAGCACAGGTTGAGAGCAAAGAGCTAGTTTTAAGTTATGGAAGGCTTCTTCGGCTGCCGTGGTCCATTTGATCATGACAGAGTCTTTCCCTTTGGTAAGGTCCGTCAGGGGAACAGCGGTAGCCGCGAAATTGGGAATGAACCGTCGGTAGTAGCCAGCTATTCCCAAAAACGCTCTCACCTGCTTCTTGTTGACTGGTTGCGGCCATTTCTGAATGGCTTGTATCTTGTCAATCTGGGGTTTAACAATTCCCCTCCCAATTACGTATCCCAAATACCGGGCTTCTTCCAGCCCGATATGACATTTCTTGGGGTTTGCTGTTAGACCCGCCTCCCGCAGGTCCTCAATCACAGCCTCTAGTTTCTGGAGGTGCGTCTCCCAGTCCAGGCTGTAAATGACTATGTCATCCAAATACGCAGAAGCATACTGCCTATGGGGCCTCAGGACTCGGTCCATCAACCTTTGAAAGGTTGCCGGTGCCCCGTGTAGTCCAAACGGCATATACACATACTGGTATAAACCTTCCGGTGTAGAAAACGCGGTTTTCTCTTTAGCGGCCTCTGTTAGCGGGATCTGCCAATAGCCCTTCGTTAAGTCTAGGGTCGTGATATACCGGGCTTTTCCAAGCCGATCTATTAATTCATCGACCCGTGGCATAGGGTATGCATCAAATTTGGAGACCGCATTTAATCTCCTGAAGTCATTGCAGAATCTAATGGAGCCGTCTGGTTTCGGTATTAACACAATCGGACTCGACCAGGCGCTATGCGATTCCTCGATTACACCTAACTCCAACATGGTCTTCACTTCTCGGGAGACAGCTTCCCGCCGAGCCTCCGGTATTCGGTAGGGCTTTACCTGAACTGTTACCCCAGGCTCTGTTATGATGTCATGTTTAATGAGAGTGGTCTGCCCGGGCTTTTCCGAGAAAAACTCGTGATTGTTGATTACAAACTGCTTGACGTCGGTCTTTTGCCGCTCCGACAGAGTCTCCGCCGTCCCGACATCCGGTATGGTCTGCTTGCAGACCGGAAGGGCCAGACCTGCTGACAGAGCTGGACGGTCCTTCCAGGGTTTTATCAGATTCACGTGATAAATCTGTTCAGGCTTCCTTTTACCAGCCTGGTACACTTTGTAGTTTACCTCACCCACCCGTTCCTTAATTTCAAAGGGGCCTTGCCACTTTGCCAGAAATTTGCTTTCTGCCGTGGGGACCAGGATCAACACCCTATCTCCGGGTGCAAAAGTACGGATCTTGGCCCCCCTATCATAAATCCTTTTCTGTGCTCCTTGAGCCTGTATCATATGCTCTTTAACGATGGGCATCACCGCCGCAATACGGTCCTGCATTTGGGTTACATGGTCTATTACGCTTTTGAACGGGGTGACCTGTCCCTCCCAGGTTTCTTTAGCGACATCTAACAGTCCACGGGGACGTCGGGCGTACAGAAGCTCGAAAGGAGAGAACCCGGTGGAAGACTGGGGCACCTCCCGGATGGCAAAAAGCAAATACGGGAGTAAGTAGTCCCAGTTCTTCCCGTCCTTGTCTATCACCTTACGGAGCATCTGTTTCAAAGTTTTGTTAAACCGTTCGACCAGTCCGTCCGTTTGAGGGTGATACACGGAGGTGCGTAACTGTGCTATTTGTAACAGCCTGCAGAGTTCTTTCATTACTTTAGACATAAAGGGGGTTCCTTGGTCTGTGAGTATTTGTTTTGGGACACCAACCCGACTAAACACATGGACCAGCTCCTTGGCAATGGTCTTGGTGGCCGTGTTACGCAAAGGGATGGCCTCGGGGTAACGAGTGGCATAATCCAAGATGACAAGGATGTGCTGGTGTCCTCGTGCAGACTTGGGGAGGGGTCCAACTAAATCCATCCCAATTCTCTCAAATGGGATCTCGATGATAGGCAGAGGTACTAAGGGGCTACAGAAACGGGGCCTAGGCGCAGAGATTTGGCAGTCAGGACAAGACTCGCAATAGGTGCGAATATCGTGATGCATGCCGGGCCAAACAAAACAGTGTAATATCCTTTCGGTAGTTTTCTGGACCCCCAGGTGTCCCCCCATCATGTGTCCGTGTGCCAGGTCCAGCACTCTCCGCCTGTAGGCTCTCGGCACAACCAATCGTTGTACTGTGTCATCCCCCTTCTTCTCTATCTGATAGAGAAAGTCATTTTCCAGTGCCATGTAGGGGTAAGACAGCCTAGTACCTGCATCCACCTGCACCCCGTTTATCATTTTAACATTTTTTATAGCCTGAGAAAGGGTAGGATCTCTCATTTCCTCACTTTGGAAGTCATCTTTCTGGACTTCCAAATTCAGCCAAGAGGAAGGGGGACAGCCACCCGTGTCCGCCTCTGCCCCGGGTTCATCGGAATCACCCGCCAGAACTGAAAAGGGGAACTGGGGGTTGTTTTCAGCGGATTCCTCCTCTGAACCCTCTTGTGGGGCATCCTCTAGTGGCTCCGGGCCCACACAAGGTGTGGGAGAAGGATCATCCGTGCGGCTACCCTGGGGTACTAATTGGTTCTCCCACAACTGCCAGAAGTGGGGAAAATCCCTGCCCAAAATGATATCATGCAATAGTGCTGGTACTAGTCCCACCTTATGATGCACAGACCCATAGGGCGTAGTAATGCAGGAGACCGTTGTGAGGTACGAGCAGGTGTCTCCATGCACACATGTCACAGAAAATTTATCTGACGGTCCCATCGGGACTGCCACCAGACTGGCCTTTACCAGAGTCACCACACTTCCCGAGTCTAATAGTGCAACAACAGTATTGCCATCAATGGACACTTCACACAGGTGTTTTTTCATATCGCCTTGACATGCAGCAACACACACTACCCGTGCAACCATAGCCCTGCGTTTTTCAAAGTCCGTGACATCACACTGCATCGGTTCTGCAGTTACTGGACAGTTTGCAGCAATGTGGCCCGCCTCCTGGCAGCGGAAACACCTCACGGGCCCCTTGCTAAGACCATAGTTTGGCACCTTAGCCCTCACAGGGCCAGCAGTCCTGTTTTCCTCCTCCACTGCCTTAGGATATTTTCCTCCTCCCCATGACCCTGGAACAGTCTTACCAGATCCTCGTCGAGAAGGGGAAGAGCGAGGATGTGTAGCATCGTCCATAAGTCCTTCTGCCAAGGAATAACGCTCCACTAGATCCACTAGCTGATCCGCTGTCGTGGGGTTTCCATGGCTTACCCACCTCTTCAGAGATGGCGGTAGAGCTCTTAGGTATTTATCAAGAACGATTCTTTGTACCATCTCTGGCGCCGTCAGAACCTCGGGCTGTAGCCATTTCTTGGTCAAGTGAATGAGGTCAAACATCTGTGACCGCGGTGGTTTATCGGGCTGATAAGTCCATTGATGAACTCTCTGTGCTCGCACGGCCGTCGTCACTCCCAGCCGGGCAAGGATCTCGGCTTTTAGTTTATCAAAGTCATGCGCTGCTTCAGGCTCAAGATCAAAGTAGGCTTTTTGTGCCTCACCTGCCAGAAACGGTGCAAGCAAGTCGGCCCATCGCTCCTTTGGCCACTTTTCCCGCTCCGCCGTCCGTTCAAACGTGGTCAGGTAAGCTTCCACATCGTCCTCTGTGGTTAATTTCTGCCAGCACCGACTCACATGAATCACCCTCTGGTCAGCCTCCGCATTACTCTCCGGTACGGTCGCCAGACGCTGCGCCACCTGCTGCAAAAGTTGGCGGTCTTTAACTGTCGATTCCACCAGTTCCTTCAACTGTGCCGACATCAAGCGATTTGCCTCTTGCTGCACAGCTGCGGATTGTACCAGCGCTTTCACCACGTCATCCATTATGATGCGCTGTAACGTGCTGCCCGCGTTCTCCACCACAATGTGATAACACGCTCCGGGATCGCCTTTGCTGGGTTCAAAGGGCACGTATTCACCTCAGGCAGACAGCCGAATTCAAGGTGTAACTGACGCTTGGTCAGGTTTATTGCAGTGAAGCATAAACAAAAAGAAAAAAAAACACCAACAAAATAAATCCTTGCCTGTCCGGCACTAACTATACACGGTGTTATCCTAACTACCAACTGGAGGGCTTCTCCCTTCCAGCTAAACCATACAAACATCAGGCACTGCTCCTCACAAGTGTCTCCTACACAGACAGGCTTACTGTGTTCCCAGATGGAGACCCTCCCCCAACTTCCCAGATTCCTTTTACCTCCGTCCTTCACCTCCCATTAATCCATTAGTAGCCAGGTGATCCTGGCCAGGCTAAGTCACATAGGACCGATACCGGGGTGAGATATACCTGCCCTCATCCACTAAACCCACATGAGTCTCACAACAGATAAAAGGGTTATGACCCATTATTAAAAGAAAATATGAAGACTAAACTCCATAAATTTGGCAGTATTGGATTGTTATATATATGGGGACCTCCAAACTCTCCTCTATAGATGATGATGATGGAGAAAAAAAGGAAGGATCGGCATGTTACATTTCAGTGCCCAATTTTTTTTTGCTCTCAAGTCTTCGCAGACGTGTGGCAATTGCATATTCCTCTCTGCCCATTATAAAGAAATGTATGCCTAGTCAAACCAAGCAAGCAAGTGCTGAGAGGGCTGTGGAGGGTCTCAAGAAGAAGAGTGGCAGGCCAACTGCTATTGAAGGTTTATGGGTACCTTAAAGGGAATGTGTCACCAAGATTTTTCCATCTAATCTAAGAGCAGCATAATGTAGACACAGAGACCCTGATCACAGTAATGTGTCACTTACTGGGCTGCTTGCTACAGTTTGTTTTATCAGCAGGAGATTATCACTAAAAGACAAGTTAACCTTCTGCCATGTAATCTTCCTTATTCATAAGATCTGTGTATGATCCCGCCCCCACCACTGATTGACAACTTTCTTTGTCTACTGTACATAGACAAAAAGATGGCAATCACTGGTGTGGGCAAGGTTATACACAGATCTTATGAATAAGGAAGATTACATGGCAGCAGGTTTACTTGTTTTTTAGTGATAATCTCCTGCTGATAAAACAGTGATTTTACAAACTGTAGCAAGCAGCCCAGTAAGTGATACATCACTGGAATCAAGGTCTCTGTGTCTACATTATGCTGCTCTCAGATTAGTTGGAAAAATCCTAGTGACTGTTTACATTTAAGGTACCCATACACCTTCAATATCTGTCAGCCTACCACTCTCCTCCGTGAGCATTTAAAGAACTGGTAAATCTGCAGTGAATAAACAGTGAAACTGCAGAAAGAAGCCCAGTAAGTGACATTACTGGAATCAGGGTCTCTGCTGTTACATCATGCTGCTCTTATATGGGGCACCAAAAACCAAGTATCAAAATTCCTAATAGGGAACCTGGCCACCTACTCAACTGTGGGTTTGTCCGATCTGGTCCAATGGACATCGCTGATCTTGACCCGGCAGTTCCTCCATCCTTGCGATCGCCGTCCTCCTTCCTGTGGATGACACGTCCTATGTCATCCACAGTGTCCTCTGTTGCTCTCCTGCGCACTTCTCTGTGCCATGCTGCGTGCAGAGCAAAGTACTATAATGTGCAGGTGCAGGGAAAGGTCAAAGATCACCTGCGCATGCGCACTACAATGCTGTGATCTGCCCTCAGCCAGGCACAGAGAAGTGTGCACAATGGAGGGCACTGTGTGGATGATGTAGGACGCATCATTCACATGAAGCAAGAAGGAGGACAGCGATCGCAAGGCTAGAAGAGGGCCCGGACCAGAGACGTCCATTGGACTTGAACGTATCGGACTGCCCTTAAGGTCAGTAGGTGACAGGATCCCTTTAAGTTGTTCCTAGATTATTAATGACCAACCAATTGTGTAGCTTGATTATTAAATAGGTCCCACATTAAATTGAAGGTTCAGTTGACACTGGATGTCAATTTTTTTTGTGAAAAAATAAATAAATAAATCAATAAATCATAAAGGAGTCTGTGAAGTACACCGAGTCAAATAATATACAGTCTTGTGATATGTGAAAATGTCCTCTCCTGCGCTGAGGTAGACACTTCTTACTACCCCTCCAATTACTAAAGACTCACCTCTCCTTAGCCTTCCTTTTTGTGGGCGAGTGCAGAGTTGATTCTTTTCAGTTACAGCAGGCTGATATGTGACTTCTACAAGAAGACTCAGCTAGAAAAGAACACCTATATGCTGAGAGCCAAACATTTTGGCTACATAGATGACTGTAGTCAAATTCCACTGAACACATTATTTTCCTGATGTTCAATGCTAAGGCCAATGATTGTCTGCAGTGGTCACTTGTGTATAAGACATATCATTACTTCAGCCAAGTAAACAAAATCAGACGAGGACCACCAGTGGTTACTCAACTGAAGTTTAAATGGGTGAGTATAGATCATTTGTCTTCAAACACATTGTTTGCCTTTAGCCAAATCATTTAGGATCTCAGAAAACCATGGGCGTCTGTCGCTGTTGAGCCTTCTATCTGTGCACTTTATGATATACTGTAATACCACTAAGTAGAAGTCGGGACCTTTTTGCTCAAAGCATATACAGTAGTTATGACCAAAGGCTCTAAAAGTCAATCATCAGGAGTACACCAACCACCGGCAAGCAGGAAGCCAGAAGGCTGGGGAGCAGTGTGCTCCTGAAGACAGCAGGAGACAATCCCTTAAGCCATACAATTTATAACTTCTATATAGTTTTAATTATCTATCTGTCTATCTATATTGTATTTGTAAAGTTAGATAAAACTCTTTGGGAAATGAACTTTTTGTGCTATTTGTTTCATTTATAGGTCAATCTGCCTGAACAGAAGCCCCCACCGCAGGCTTCGGTGAATACAGCTCTTCTAGACCAGGATGAGGTAATGTTCCAGCGCACAAGTGATTCTCTGCTCGGAATGACAATGAGCGCAGCTTGTTTTTCCTGACTCTTCAGCGGTGCCTGTCTGTGTTTGGGTATTTGGGGGAAGTGAGGCTTTATGTTCTTTTTGGCGTCATTCCAGGATGGTTACGAAGGGTTAACACACTGGTTTTCGTTCTAGGGCATAGGGGAACATTTACTGTCGCTGTAACATTTTCTTGGAAATTCAAAAGACAAGAGACGCCTCAACGATGATAAAATGTCTGGATCATTTCAGCGACTCTGGTCACAACCTCTGCACGTGGAAACAGTTTTGGCAGAAGTTGAGTGTTTGATGGGAACAATATGTTGGGAACATGTTTGTTAGGTATTGGGCAATATTACAGTCAGCTGGAGGTAATGGAGGCGTCACGTGTTCCCAGCGAGTCACAGGCTTGTGTGCCGAAGTATGATCACTTATCTATACACTATATCTAATTTACCAACAGTACAGGAGAAATGAGAATGTTTGGCTCCATTTCCTGAGCATTACATTTATTACATTAAACCCTTTGGCATCAATTAAAAAGCCATTACATTTAAGTTATCAATAAGGAAATAGAAAAATATAAAACACAATGTAATGCATTAGTAAAGTAGAAAGTTACAATTAATGTAACGGAAAAGCAAACTAATTTAAATATATCCTTTTTAAAGCTCAATTAAATTAACGGGTCTTCAAGGTAATAGTATAGTAGTACAAAAAGTACCCAGAAAACTAAGTGTCACTGATTCTGGTAATGTACATACAGACATACTCAGTATTAGTAAAACATGAAGCAACAGCGTTTGTGTAGCACCCCATGGAGCAGGGGTTAACCTACTCGTTGCCGGGCTATTCACGGTCGTTGTCACGGGCAGCCTAGCCCAGCTTCGTTGCCCCGAGGCGTACAGTAAATGGTGGGGGGGGAGAACGATGGGGATAGTAGTAGGATGAATGTCGTGACTCCACCTGTGGTATGCGGCCAGGGATTTAGCCGCCGCTGCTGTCTCTGTCCGCCAGGGCGGATGGTAGTAGCAGCCAGGGATGATATCGCTCCCCACAGGTGGATCGGGCCCCAAAGCTGTGTTCGTCGTTCCCGGGGTGTCACACGGAGCGACGTGTGCTGCCTCTGGAACGACGAACAACCTGCATGCACCAATATTATGAAAATGAATGACGTGTCAATGAGCAATGATAAGGTAAGTGTCTTTACTCGTTCACAGTCGCTCGTAGCTGTCACACACTACGATATCTCTAACGATGCCGGATGTACGTCACAGAATCCATGACCCCGACGACATATCATTAGATATATCGTACCGTGTAACACCCCCTTTAGTGATGGCCACCAATTAGCGTGGCACAGACACATGCCCAGGAGGAACTGGATGGAGACAAGCGGGGAGGTGAATAAGGCAGTTGCTGGCTTCCCAATATTAGAAATATCTCTAATGTGTCTGTGTGTGCGTGTATGATGTGTATCTATGTATGTCAGTGTATATGTATGTGTATGTATGCCTGTATGTGTATGTATCTGTGCATGTCTGTGTGTGGATGGGGCCCACTGAGACTCTTTTGCCCGGGGCCCACAAAAACCTGGAGCCGGCCCTGACTCTATGTTATCACGCCCACAGAGGCGTGATACCACGGAAAGTATGCCAGCAGCTCTCTAATCTACATAGGAAATATGAAAGTAATAAAACGTTTTTTATTACTTTCATATTACACAATTTTACAGCACAGGGATGGGTAGGGAACTGCTATTAGGGCAATTATGTGTCTGCTAATATGTAAGATCGCATATTGGAGGTGACATGATCTCCCTGCACTGCTGCTGATGACAGCGCACACGCAGGACACAGAGTCCCAGCGTGGTGACGTCATCACTCAGCGCCAGGACTCTGCTGTCTAGTGTGCGCGATGTCCTCCTGCCTGCACTGCACCGCTCAAGACCTGATGGAGCAGGTGAGTAAATGATTTTTTTTTTTATTGTAAAACGCAGAACAGGGGTCATAAATACCAAGGCTGGGAGCCCAAATACTAGCATGGGGTCCAGGCTGGGAGCCCATATATACCAGCAGGAAACTCATATACACCAGCACAGGGCCCAGGCGGAAGGCCCATATACATCAGGCTGGGGGCTCATATATACTAACATGATGGCCCATATATACAAGCATGGGGTCCAGGCTGGGAGCCTAGTGCCTCAACAGGTAAACCGTGCACAGGATCTCCCGATAGATCGTACCGTGTGACGCCGGCCTTAGACTTTTATCTTTGGGGTCATCTGAAGGCAATTGTCTATGCTGTGAAGATACAAGATGTGCAGCATCTGAAACCATGGATACTGGAAACCTGTGCTAGCATTTCTTCTGCTTTGTTGCTATCAGTGTGTCAAGAGTGAGAGAAGAGGGTTGCATTGACAATCCAACACAATGGGCAGCACACATTTTATAAGTGGTCATAAATAGGGATGAGCGAGTATATTCGTTACTACTCGGTACTCGTACTCGGTACCGTGACGGAGTCAGGTACAGGTGGGCTGACTTAAGCAGGCTAAACAGGTGGGTACAGACAGGTATGGCGAGTATGGCAGGGACAGAGGTATGGGAAAGCAGGTACGGGTGATGGACACAGGAATAACAGGACAGGAGCTCAGGACCTGAGAACTAGCTAGCAGCCATCAGGGAGCTACAAGGTACTGCATCCCCACCAGGATGCAGGGCCTACCCACAGGGACCCAGAAGACCCGTGCCGGTAACAACCAAACATTCCAGTTAATCCCTGTTTTTTTTCCAAACTCCCCAAAAGACTGGTGACAGACTAGGGTTGGACCCAGTGGATGGGCCACCCAGTGGTGGAGCAGATCCAGTCCACTAGACGACAACCAGGTTGGGGGGGACGAGGAGTTGGTCAGTGACCGTGAGAGAGAGTGGAAGCACTGACAAGAGTGTGACAGTGACCTGAGGATCCAGGTGTGTGGAGTACTCCCAGAACCATAGCACCAATGGGGTACAGAATCCATTTCTGCATCTCTTGGCAGGAAAAACTCAGAGCAAAGTGCGCTTGTTTGCCTATTTTTTTTATATCATTTTTGCAGAATTTTTTAAGCTTTAAGTGTTTTTTTTAATTGAATTAAATGAGAGAAAAAAGACTGAAAGAATATACTTGCAGTAGAATAATTCCTGTACCAAATCTGCAAGGTGAAAATACTAAACATGTGCACAACACTTCAGGATTCTATTTGACTTTCCTGCCATCAGGATTTGTTTGCAGTTTTGAGCCAAAACTGCACTCAAAAACTCATAAAAAAAATGCAATAAAAACGCATTGTGTGCACACAGACTTATGGTGCAGATTAGCAACCAAAATGGGCCGGTCATTTGTGAGGGGCCAGGTTTACTTGCTCCTATAGAAATAAACACATTATTATGATCATTATTACTATTTGGCAGCATGGGAACCTGAATTTACTGATGACGGCATTGTGGACTGGTGTGAATTGTGATAATCTCTGTACAGCACAGCGGAATAAGTTGGCTATATGTAAAAAAATGGGACGTAAATACTGTTCTACTCCAATACCGTTCAGCAACTTCAAACTATACAGTGTGTCCACCCATATCCTGTCCACCGCCATTAACTTGAGAACGGCGGCAGCTATAGGCATAGAAGTGGTGTCTAGGTATAGTAAAGTATCCATGTGCTACGCAATGAAACCATCTATAGCGCCACCTGGTGGAAAACAACGGCGTTAGCATTTTTATCTCGAAAACGGAACGAGAGAGAGAAAAAAAGTGAATTACAAAGTTTCAGGGCATCATCAATTCAATATGAATTGACACCTTGCATACAGAAATGCTATGATTAGAACGTGTAAAACTCACAAGGCTGCGGACATGAAGCGATACCTCATGGAGACCTTCCTACAAGTCATTGGGTATGGTGGCTGCGTGGATTGGCCTCCACACTCACCTGACCTGACCCCATTGGACTTCTTTCTGTGAGGTCATATCAAACAGCAGGTGGATGCGACCCCTCCACCAATATTGCAGGACCTACGACGACGTATCACAGATGCTTGTGCAAACGTGTCACCTACCATATTGCACAACGTGCAGCAAGATACAATATGCTGTCCAGAGTCCAGATGTGCATTGCAGCTGACGGTGGCCATTTTGAGCATCAAAGTTAAATGAGCGCCATTTGCGTGACCAGAATTTAATGTTTTTGGGGGTCATGGGTTTCATATCACAGCATTTCTGTATGCAAGGTGTCGATTCATATTGAATTGATGATGCCCTACAATATTTTAATTCACTTTTTTCTCTATCTCGTTCCGTTTTCGAGATAAAAATGCTAACTCCGTTGTTTTCCGCCAGGTAGCACTATTGGGGGTTTTATTGCGTAGCGCATGGCTACTTTACTATGCCTAGACACCACTTCTAAGCCTATAGCTGCCACCGTTCTCAAGTTAATGGCGGTGGACAGGATATGGGTGGACACACTGTATAAAGTCCCATAAGATGCCATAGCTTTTTGGGTAGATTCAGACATTTACAGGTAGAACTCCGGAAGCCCGACACTTCTTTGAAATGCTCTGGGCCCTTTTCTGGAGAGGTTAGTAGTTGCTTCACAACAGCTAGAGAACTACAAGTTGCAGGTCACTGGGTTAGGCCATCTTTGGCCTGTTTCACATGTCAGTGAAAAACAGTAACGTTTTTCCTTGACGTGTAAAAAACGCATATGTCCTCCATGTGCCGTGATTCACGGCACACGTTGTTGTTCATGTGCGATATGTGATCGTACTCCGTGATTGCACATGGAAGTATACTCACAAGTATACTGCTGTCCGTGGTGCTGAACTCTCCGGCTTTGCTGTGTATGCGGCTGCTGTGTCTCTCACCTATGCAGCTACTTCCGGGTCGGCTCTGGCTGCATACATGAATATGCATGCAGTAATGAGCCGGCCAGGAAGAAGCAGAGAGCAGCTGCCGAACACAGCGTCGCTGGAGAACGTGAGTATGAAAAGCTTTTTATTTTCAATGCACGTCTTTTTCTGATACGTGTTTCACCATAGTGTGGTCCGTGAGACATCAGTGCTGCCAGTAAAAAATGGGCATGTATCCATGCGGCAATCACGGACATGCGTGTTCGCCACACAAAGACACGGTCAGGGAAAATCACTGATGTGCACGCAGACTCATTGATTATAATGGGTCTGCGTATGTCCGTGATTCTGGTATGTCTAAAAACTAGTACATAAGTACCAGAATCACTGACGTCTGAAACAGGCCTTAGTGATATATATATATATATATATATAGATATAACAAAGGACTGCAAGAAAAGCTGCCGGCAGGAAAATATTCCACTGCTCTAAGAACACGGCCTTCAGTAATAAGTTAAGCTCTGCTACCTCTCTATATCAGGTGCTAATTAATCTCCTGAAAGAGCGGTGGGGAGATCTCTGAGATGTATAATTTAACCGGAAGACATATGGTTATGTAACTGCACTGCATAATTTCTTAGTCATCGTGACGCACAGCTATTAATATATTTCTACTTTCTCCCATTAGTCATCTTCACACATATGGAATGAAAGTTTAAACAGATTATTGATTCTTAAAAGGGAAATATTAGTTTAGCGGTGGCTGATGCTGTATGGTGTCTGTCTAATTGTATTTTATTATTTGTATTACTGTACAAGTATATATATATATGAAGTGTTACTTTGAGCCAGACGGAGGGTCAGCTGTATATTGGAGGGGGACCTTCACAACATCTTCTTTGGACATATGGTGTATAGTATACAAATAATCACATCACATATTGTCAATGTAGCTCTTATAAAGGCCACATTACAAGGGACGATTTATCGTGTGTTCACATGTGCGATCGCACCCGCCCCCATCGTTTGTGCGATACGAGCAATTTGTTGTCCGTGTCGCACAAAGTTGTTAACCCCCTGTCAGATGTACTTACCTTCCAAACGACCTCGCTGTGGGCGGCGAACCTCCTCTTCCTGAAGGGGGAGGGACGTTCGGTGTCACAGCGACGTCACACAGCGGCCGGCCAATAGAAGCGGAGGGGCGTAGATGAGCGGGACGTAAACATCCCGCCCACCTCCTTCCTTCCGTATTGCCGGCGGGATGCAGGTAAGCTGTGTTCATCGTTCCCAAGGTGTCACATGGAGCGATGTGTGCTGCCTCGGGAATGATGAACAACCGGCGCAGAAGGACGTTTGATTTTTTGAAAATGAGCGACGTGTCAACGAGCAACGATAAGATGAGTACTTTTGCTCGTTTACAGTCGCTCGTGGCTGTCACACGCTACGATATGTCAAACGACGCTGGATGTGCGTCCCTAACGACGTGACCCCGAGGACATATTGTTAGATATATCGTAGTGTGTAAAGCGGCCTTTACGCTTTATAATTGGCAAATTAATATTATACAGTGCTGCCACCATAATAAAATGTGACATAAGTATACTAGGAAAATTGCTACTAGTTACCTGCAAATAGCATTCTACAATGTCTAAATACCAACAAAACTTGTCAATTTACCAATTTTACAAAGTGTCAGACTTTTGTCAACCTCCCACACTGTGAACGATGGCTGTCTTCCTGTTTCGGTAAAGGACGCTGAGGACTCACAGTTAACAGAGATCCTGTCACCAGATTTGTCCCCTATAAGCTGTGGCCACCACCAGTGAGCTCTTATATACAGAATTCTAAAATATTGTATATAAGAGCCCGTGTCGATCTGTAGAACATAAAAACGTTCTTTTATTATACTTACCTGAGGGGTGGTTGGGTCCAATGGGAGTCACTGGTCTTGGTCCGGCGCCTCCTCTCTTCCTTTCATTGCCGTCCCCTTTCATAGCTCCATATGGATGACGCATCTTATGTCATCCACACAGAAGCCTCCATTGCGCTTCCATCTGCTGAGGGCAGAGCAAAGTACTGTAATGCGGAGGTGCGAGGAAAGGTCAAAGACCACCTGCGCATGCACACCACAATACTTTGATCTATCCTCAGTAGATGGAAGCACAATGGAGGCGTCTGTGTGGATGACGTAGGATGCGTCATCCACGCGGAGCAGGGAAGGAGGGCAGTGACTGCACAGGATAGAGGAGGCACCGGACCAGAGACCTAGCGATGGGCATCGGATTAGATCGTCCCGCAGGTGAGTATAATAAAGGTGTTTTTTACATTATACAGAGTGTCCTGGGGACTCATATACAGTATTCTCGAATGCTGTACATATAAGAACCCACTGGTGGTGGCTGCAGCTTATAGGGGACAAATCCGATGACCGGTTCCCTTTACTAGAGAGCACAGAGGAACCTTTATAGCAGCAAAACTTTATTTGCATTTTTTTTGATCCGGAGGGAAAGATGAGAGAGCAGCAAACATTGTGGGCAGGAAGAAAGTCTCAAACCCCACAGAACACATGTAGGTAGGAAAGCTACAAAGTGACAGACATCACACTATGCATTGAGGGCAGGTAGATTGACAGACCCTGCACTACACATAGAGGACACGTAGAGCGTGACAGACCCCAGACTACACAAAGAGGACTGGTAGAGAATGACAGAGCTCACACTACACATGGAGGACAGGTAGAAAGTGACGGACCCCACACTACACATAGGGGACAGGTAGAGAATGACAGACCTCACTCTACACATGGAAGACAGGTAGAAAGTGACAGACCCAACACTGCACATGGAAGACTGGTAGAAAATGACTGACTCTACACTAGACATAGAAGACAGGTAGAGAATGACGGACCCCACACTACACATCAAGGACAGGTAGAGAGTGACTGACCCCACACTACACATCAAGGACAGGTAGAGAGTGACAGACCCCACACTACACATCAAGGACAGGTAGAGAGTGACAGACTACACTATACATGGAGGACAGGAAGAGAGTGACATAACCGGTTTATACCTGGAGGACAGGTGAAGCACCTAACAGACCTTGCACTATATGTGGATGACAGCTAGAAAATGACAGATGCAGCACTACACATGGAAGGCAGGTAAGGAATGACAGACTGCACAGTACACATGGAGGGCAGGTAAGGAATGATTACTCCCAACTGCATATGGAGGACTCAGTTGATGATCCATTGAAGCGGCACTAATTAATTGTAGAGTGAAGCCATGGACATGGTGGCACAGAGGATTCTTGTTCTGTTCATCTCCCTCAATATGAAAAGCCAATGATGGTTGTGGGACATGGGCAAGATGTTGTACACACTAAACAGAGGAGGATATTGCTTGGGCCCACCATGCTGCATAGCATCGTGTCTAATTAGTGCTATTGTAGCGCCCCTAAGACTGGTCACTACAGGGTATATCATTATATCCTTCCTGAGCAGGTCAAGATGTTAATCTGGTAAGTTTACACACACCTCACACCACCATACAGAAGGGAGAAGCAGTCACTAGGAAAGGGTTAACAATGTTTCTACAAACACTGTCAGGAATTGACTCAGCCAGTTCCTAGCAGACCCAGGTTGCTATAGCAACGTGAAAAAGTGGGGGCAGGAGCAGTTAGGAGTAGAAAACAGCTTCACTTTACCTCAGAACAAGCTTGGACACGAGACAGAGGAGACGTACGGTGTGTAGCTCCCTGAAGGGAGGCTGTCAGGCCCTCAGGGAGGCAGAACAGACCTGTCTGGATGTAACACCAAACAGATAGCACAACCAAGCTGGGGCCAGTGACACCTAGAGAGACGGGACCCAGCACTTGTAATCGTGCACTAAAAGTGGTATGGGCCAGGACCGGGGGAGAGTACAGAGTTGTGCATGGAGGAGAAAGGCCACAGATTCCCAAACTGGATCCAGCCTCTGACCTACCCGGGAAGCGACCAGAATCTCTGATGTCGAGGACCAGCACCTGGGGTGCGATACCACCTGAGCCAGTAAATAAAGTGACTGGAACCCGCACCTGGTGACTCTGTGAGTAACTGCCGCCACCTTGCACTCCGGTGTTCCTGTGAACTGCCACCCCCGTTATCACAAACCTCCCGGGGTTCCCCGCTCCGCTCGTGGGGAGCGACACCATCCCGGCTGCACATCACACCTGCCCCGGAGAGAGACTGTGCAGCGGCGGCAAATTCCTGGCCGCATACCGCGGGTGGCGCTGCGAAGCATCCCCATTCCCCATCCAGTACTGCCCTTCGGAGAGGACTAGTCGCAGCAAGGGTCGGCGGTGGAGGAGGCCGAGACCCCAGTCACCACTGCAACCGATGACACGCTTCCCAGGGGCCTGTCCCCCTGATTCCATCCCCATCTGTATTGGACACTTGTCCGTTTGCTGTTTTTGTTTAACATGTAGCCGACGGGGTCACGGAGCCGGGCAAGCCAGTCACAGCTACCCCAAGTAACCACTGGCCTGGCGATGAGTACCCTATGGTACGCTACACTCCTATTGTGCTTTTTATATATAAAATTAAGGAAATTCAGTTTGTCTTTACTTATAGAATGCTTTGCTTGAAGTATATAGGACAACTTTCAATTGTAGTTCCACAACAGAAGCAGAAGAGGGTTAGCTGTGCCGTCCTGACCATTGTATCTCGCTGTAATAGAAGAGAGCAATAAGCGGTAAAGTCCCATAACTTTGGGAGAGTACAATTACTATTTTGTCTGAAGTTATGGAGGTCTATAGGCGAGACAGATAGAGCGGGAAGTATGGAGTGTAAGGGGTACTTTGCACACTACGACATCGCAAGCCGATGGTAGCGATGCTGAGTGTGATAGTCCCCGCCCCCGTCGCAGCTGCGATATCGTGTGATAGCTGCCATAGTGAACATTATCGCTACGGCAGCATCACATGCACTTACCTGCCCTGCGACGTCGCTCTGGCCGGCGAACCGCCTCCTTCCTAAGGGGGCAGGTCGTGCGGCGTCACAGCGACGTCACACGGCAGGCGGCCAATAGAAGCAGAGGGGCGGAGATGAGCGGGACGTAAACATCCCGCCCACCTCCTTTCTTCCTCATTTCAGCCAGGACACAGGTAAGGTGATGTTCCTTGCTCCTGCGGCTTCACACACAGCGATGTGTGCTGCCGCAGGAACGAGGAACAACATCGTAACATCGGTCCTTCCGAAATTATGGAAATGACCGACGCTACACCGATGATACCATTTCGACCTCGTTAATCGTATCAAAAACGATTTACACACTACGATGTCGACAGCGACGTCGGATGTGCGTCACTTTCGATTTGACCCCACCGACATCGCACCTGCGATGTCGTAGTGTGCAAAGTACCCCTTAGTATATACATTAGTCTTGTCTGTGGTCTGTTTGAGGTAACCTGTCACCAGGTGTTTGCTACCCTGTCTGAGAGCAGCATGATGGGGGGAAGGGGGGGTGTTGGCGCACAGACAATTATTCCTGTAATGTATCACTTAGTGGGCTGCTTGCTGCAGTTTTTACAATTTGATGAAATCACAAATATCTGCTGAAGAGCTACCAGTTCTCTGAATGCCGAGCTTCATATACCTCAGCCCACACCGATTGGCAGCTTTGTGTGTTGACTGTGCATATGAAGAAAACTGCCATTCAGTGGTGGTGAGCGTGGTTATAGAAATCTCATGAATATGGAAGACTACATGGCAGCAGGTTCAGTCTTCTATTGAAAATCTACAGATAATATAACAGTGATTATATATAAACTACAGCAAGCAGCCTGGTAAGTGAAACATCGCTGGAATCAGTGTCTCTGGCTCTACGTTATGCTGCTCTCAGGTGGGAAGCAAAAACCTGGTGACAGATTCTCTTTATACAGTGTTGCCACCCATATCCTGTCCACCGCCATTAACTTGAGAATGGTGGCAGCTATAGGCATAGAAGTGGTGTCTAGGTATAGTAAAGTAGCCATGCGCTACGCAATGAAACCACCTATAGCGCCACCTGATGGAAAACAACGGAGTTAGCCTTTTTATTTCGAAAACGGAACGAGATAGAGAAAAAAAGTGAATTACAAAGTTGTAGGGCATCATTAATTCAATACGAATCGACACCTTGCATACAGAAATGCTATGATTAGAACGTGTAAAACTCACAAGGCTGCGGTCGTGAAGCGATACCTCATGGATACCTTCCTACAAGTCATTGGGTATGGTGGCTGCATGGAGTGGCCTCAACACTCACCTGACCTGACCCCATTGGACTTCTTTCTGTGAGGTCACATCAAACAGCAGGTGTATGCGACCCCTCCACCAACATTTCAGGACCTGCGACGACGTATCACAGATGCTTGTGAAAACGTGTCACCTACCATATTGCACAATGTGCAGCAAGATACAGTATAATGTCCAGAGTCCAGATGTGCATTGCAGCTGACGGTGGCCACTTTGAGCATCAAAGTTAAATGAGCGCCATATGTGTGACTAGCATTCAATGTTTTTGGGGGGGGGGGGTCATGGGTTTCATGTCATAGCATTTCTGTATGCAAGTTGTCGATTCGTATTGAATTGATGATGCCCTGCAACTTTGTAATTCACTTTTTTTTGTCTATCTCGTTCCGTTTTCAAGATAAAAATGATAAAGCGGGCTTTACATGCTGCGACATCGCTAGCCGATGCTAGCGATGGCGAGCGTGATAGCACCCGCCCCTATCGTTATGCCGATGTCGCGGGCGGAGGAGGGGACGCCGCGCTCTCCCACTGCTCGGGTCCGGCTGCCGCGGCTGCTGCGGCCTGCTGCTGCTCGGTGGCTCGAGCGAAGGGCCGGATCCCGGGGACTCTAGCGGCGCTCCTCGCCCGTGAGTGAAAGGGGATTTTGGGTGTGGGGATTGGTTATTGTCCGTGACGCCACCCACGGTTGTGGTGATTTGTTGACACCACCGCTGCTCTGTATGGGGATCCCGGGAAGGATGGTATGGAGCAGCCAGTTGTTGTGTTGCCCCTCCGTGGGTAGGGGTTGGTGATCTCGGGGCCCAGTGATTAGGTGGGTGATGCAGGGCTTGGTGGGCGCGGGGACCCGGGGGCAGCGCTGTGCCTTGCGGCACTGTGGTACTCACTCAGCCTGAGACGTTGACACAGTTTTCGGTAAAATACACGGCTGGAAAGAGGGTTCCCACGGACGGCTGCACTTGCTTTCCCCAGTAGGTGATGGTGACGGTCCCTCTGTCCTGCACCTAAGTTGATGATGGTTGCGATGGGTTCCCACCGGTAACCCGCTCCCCGGCTTAGATATGGGCCGGAGGAGCCCTACTTTGCCCGCAGGCGCTGGCCCTGAGAAACTGGTGCCCTGGCGGTGGCGGTGTCTCTCTGTAACGGTCGGTCTGTTGCCTTCAATCGGGACTTGGTTGTTTGGAGACAGACATCCCCTTCACTGACGGATTTGGCAAATTATGGCGACTCCTAGCCTTGCCGGGATCCGAAAGGCCCCTGCCCTGGTGCTGACTGTTCTTCGTATACTGCTCCAGACCGCCTGGCCACTACCCGTCCGCGGTCCTTCCAGCAACCTCCGAGCAGTCACCCCTGCAGACTATCACCGCCGTCTGCTGACCTTGCTGTCACTGTCCGGGGCACACAGCCGGACCAACTTCAGGCTTTACTACTGTCACTTCAGCTTTTCTCCTTAGCTTCACTACTACTTCCTTCCACTTCACTCCTCTAAACTGGACTCCACTCTAGCCCTCAGCTAGACTTCAACTCCTCTCACTTCCTCCTCCAAACTCTATCTTTGCTCCACACTCAAGCTCTCCCTGAGCTAACTGCCTGGTTTCTCCTGCCTCCAGGGCTGTGTACTCCTCGGTAGGCGGAGCCAACCGCCTGGCCCACCCCCTGGTGTGAACATCAGCCCATGGAGGAAGGCAACAAGGATTTTGGTAGCTTGGGTGTTCCTAACTGGGGTGTAGGGTGTGGTGGTGTTATGACCTGTGACCCCTGGCTTGCCCAGGGTGTCACATTCCCCCTTAGCAAAATGCAGACCGTCCGCGGGCTGCCCGTCCAACACCGGTTTTAATTTCTGAAAAATATGTAAAAAGGTAAACGGTAACATAATATAAATCATAACATCATCCCACAATGGGAGGCACATTTCTTAAACGTTGCAAAACGGTTTACGGTTACGGTCTCCGCTCTCTCCCACCCAAGCAACCTGGCCCTGATGCTGCCCCTAAAACCCAGGCAGCACCCCTTGACCCAAGTCCAGCACAAGTTACCCGAGCGGGATCTGTCCTTCCCCTCCAGAGGGTAGCCACCGGTTCCTATGGTGGCTGGGCCCCAGCCTGCTCTGCTGAGGGCTCTCCCTCCAACCTGCCTCTCCGGAGGCGGCAACTGCGGAAATGGTAACGGTAAAACAACTTATTTACAAGCCACTAACGTTTATGGTTGCCCTGCAAGTTCACGGGCTTGTCCATGAGCAGTTCCTCATGCAACTTTTTAAACGGTCCCCACGGGGACAACTGTGCCGGCAACGACCGGTTTCCTCAATCACGGTAAATCAGGTGACTTTCACGGTAATCATTTTCTCTTATCATGGTTAAACTTTCAAACAAACAACTCAGTGGTGATCCCAACGGGGACTGCTGCAGCGGGCATCCGCTGCCCTTGAGGCGGCTACCACCGCAGGGGGTCGGCCCACTCCGGGACCGAACGGTACATGAGGTTCTCCTTCCATTGGCAGTTCAACCCCAATCCACCGACAGCCGCTGGGAATGGCTGCAGAGGCAGCGCGCTGGGGACCTCCTCTTCCATCAACGGCATTCTCTCCGGCCCCCCGGCCGCGGCGCTGATGTCCGTCTCCCACTCAATCAGGGCTGGTTCGGGGGTTTGGGTGGACTGGTCGTGACGCGGCACGGCCGCAGCGGCCCCTTACTCACGGGCACCCACTACGGCAACCATCCTGCGCATCTCTGCCTTCCAGTCCATCAACTGCTGCAGGCTCTGTGCCCTCACCTTCACGCAGAACCGGCCCAACTCCCGCTCCAGCCACGCAGCGGTCCCGGCGGGGAATTCACCCGGGCCGCAGTCCTCAAAAGCTACTCCGCCTCGTTTCCCCCAGAGCTTGGGTACTCCGGTGGCAGGTATTCCCGCACTCCAATTCGAGGACGCCGCCATTTCTCCATCCGCGTCCCCCTTAGCTTCTTTCCGGCCCCTCCTCTATCGGGGCGGGGTTTTGGCCTTCGCACCTCTGCTACTCGAGAAGACGCTCAAGTGGGAACTTTTCACGCCAAAGATGGCGACTTCTGAAATTTTTCAGCCGGATACCTCCGGCAGTCACAAGGCGCACCTCTACCCAACGGCAGAGCGGTAAGATCCTGTTCGTGACGCCAAGTTGTCGCAGGCGGAGGAGGGGACGCCGCGCTCTCCCACTGCTCGGGTCCGGCTGCCGCGGCTGCTGCGGCCTGCTGCTGCTCGGTGGCTCGAGCGATGGGCCGGATCCCGGGGACTCTAGCGGCGCTCCTCGCCCGTGAGTGAAAGGGGATTTTGGGTGTGGGGATTGGTTATTGTCCGTGACGCCACCCACGGTTGTGGTGATTTGTTGACACCACCGCTGCTCTGTATGGGGATCCCGGGAAGGATGGTATGGAGCAGCCAGTTGTTGTGTTGCCCCTCCGTGGGTAGGGGTTGGTGATCCCGGGGCCCAGTGATTAGGTGGGTGATGCAGGGCTTGGTGGGCGCGGGGACCCGGGGGCAGCGCTGTGCCTTGCGGCACTGTGGTACTCACTCAGCCTGAGACGTTGACACAGTTTTCGGTAAAACACACGGCTGGAAAGACGGTTCCCACGGACGGCTGCACTTGCTTTCCCCAGTAGGTGATGGTGACGGTCCCTCTGTCCTGCACCTAAGTTGATGATGGTTGCGATGGGTTCCCACCGGTAACTTGCTCCCCGGCTTAGATATGGGCCGGAGGAGCCCTACTTTGCCCGCAGGCGCTGGCCCTGAGAAACTGGTGCCCTGGCGGTGGCGGTGTCTCTCTGTAACGGTCGGACTGTTGCCTTCAATCGGGACTTGGTTGTTTGGAGACAGACATCCCCTTCACTGACGGATTTGGCAAATTATGGCGACTCCTAGCCTTGCCGGGATCCGAAAGGCCCCTGCCCTGGTGCTGACTGTTCTTCGTATACTGCTCCAGACCGCCGGGCCACTACCCATCCGCGGTCCTTCCAGCAACCTCCGAGCAGTCACCCCTGCAGACTATCACCGCCGTCTGCTGACCTTGCTGTCACTGTCCGGGGCACACAGCCGGACCAACTTCAGGCTTTACTACTGTCACTTCAGCTTTTCTCCTTAGCTTCACTACTACTTCCTTCCACTTCACTCCTCTAAACTGGACTCCACTCTAGCCCTCAGCTAGACTTCAACTCCTCTCACTTCCTCCTCCAAACTCTATCTTTGCTCCACACTCAAGCTCTCCCTGAGCTAACTGCCTGGTTCCTCCTGCCTCCAGGGCTGTGTACTCCTCGGTGGGCGGAGCCAACCGCCTGGCCCACCCCCTGGTGTGAACATCAGCCCCTGGAGGAAGGCAACAAGGATTTTGGTAGCTTGGGTGTTCCTAACTGGGGTGTAGGGTGTGGTGGTGTTATGACCTGTGATCCCTGGCTTGCCCAGGGCGTCACACCGATATTTGGTGATCGCTGCCGCAGCGAACATTATCGCTACGGCAGCATCACACGCACTTACCTGGTCGGCGTCGGCGCTGTGACTGCCGAACAATCCCTCCCTTAAGGGGGAGGGACGTTCGGCGTCACCGCGACGTCACTAAGTGGCCGGCCAATCAAAGTGGAGGGGCGGAGATGAGCGGGACGAACATCCCGCTCACCTCCTTCCTTCCTCATTGCTGGCATGTGGCAGGTAAGGAGAGGTTCCTTATTCCTGCGGCGTCACACGTAGCGATGTGTGCTGCTGCAGGGACGAGGATCAACTTCGCCCACTCGACAGCAGCGATATTTGAGAATGGACCCCCATGTCAACGAGGAGCGATTTTGGACGTTTTTGCAACGATCCAAAATTGCTACTAGGAGTCACACACAACGAGATCGCGACAGCGGCCGGATGTGCGTCACAAAATCCGTGACCCCAAAGAGATCGCTGTAGCGATCTTGTAGCGTGTAAAGCCCGCTTAACTCCGTTGTTTTCCACCAGGTGGCGCTATAGGTGATTTCATTGCGTAGCGCATGGCTACTTTACCATACCTAGACACCCCTTTTATGCCTATAGCTGCCGCCGTTCTCAAGTTAATGGCGGTGGACAGGATATGGGTGGACACACTGTATATTGAGTCGTTATAAAAGCATTGTCTTTCCCATTTTTGCTGTGACGTCTTGTATAACCTGCTCATCTCTAACACCATCTCCACAGAGCTCTCTTGTGCCGCCCCCGTGGAAGCAGCTGAGCTGCTCAGATCCGGGTTTGCTGTGGCTCGAGGGTCTCCGGACCCGGGGTCATGCGTCAACTCAAATGAAAGGGGATATTTCCAGGGGAGTTGCGGTCCTGGGAGCAGCACGCTCCGGTGGCCAGTCACGTGCAGCAGCCATCTTTCCTCTGCGGGGTCCAGGAACGTTATGGCAGAGTCCTTGCGTCCCTGCTTCTCTTCCGCTGCTACATGCCGTCACGCCCCCTCGGTTTTTGCCCACCACTCACTGCTGTGCTGTGGCCCTCTGGGAACTTCCGGTTTCGGGCCGACTCTCAGGACCAAAGGCTGGGCTTCTACTTCGCCCTCTTTTGGTCGAAAAGACAGCGTTTTGGTGCCAAAAGATGTCGGAAGATGGCGGGAAACAGGATTTTTGACTCCCGGTTTGGACTTTCAAGGCGCACGTCACTCAGGTAAGTGGGTCCTGCTCGTATCCTGTTCGTGACGCCAGGAATTTGAGGTGTGCTGCCCCCTGATGAAGGTTGACTAGCGAGCGACACGCGTTGGGTGGGTTTTTATTGGCACCTTTCATATGGCTTCATTATTGCTGGTATGCTGATGTCCGTTGGACCTCACTTTAGGTAATTTTCTCCATTTTGCCTTCTCTTATTGAGTTGGTATTTCATTCTTTGGTAATATCTGGTTTATTTTCAGGTTGTACCGCTATTGTTACCTTGATATATTTACTAACAATACTAACAACTTTTTGTTGTGAGGTCTGTTGGATAGGTGTCCTGGTTTTAATCGTTTTTATTAGTGTTTGCATAATTCAATAAACTTTGTTATATTTTGAGATCTTCCCTGTGAGTAGAGTGCTTTTTACCTACTCTTTTCTCCTTTTGCCCCCGTGCAAGCAGCTGAGCTGTTCGGATCCGGGTTCGCTGTGGATCGAGGGTCTGTGGACCCGGGGTCATGCGGCAACTCAAATGAAAGGGAGTATTTACAGGGGAGTTGATGTATAGTTCGTGACGCCATCCGTGGTGTACGGTAATTGGGAGTACCGCTGCTGCTGTTGGGAGTACCCGGGGTGATGAAGTGGGGCAGCAAGGTGTCATAGTCCCCCACGGGTAGGGGGGATGCTCCGGGACTTGGTGTCTGGTGCCGTGGGATGCAGGGGTCACTCTCGTACTCACTCAGTTCATAAGAAGACGCTGACAACTGGGTAAACCAATTCTCTGGATACCGCTGCCGCTGAGGGGAGCTCGTCTGTGTCCCGTCCCCTATAGTGTTGCCTGGTGATCCGTGACCTGCCTCATGGCACTAAGTTTAACTTCAACGTGGTGGCCCAGTAGTATGGAACTTGCTGGGCCCCGCTCCCCACTGTGGCTAAGTGTGGGAGATTGCTCTCAGGGCTCACGCTTGGGATTTTCTGGACCGTTTTGGATTGGAAAGTCCTATTCCCTTCATTGCGCTAATGCCCCGATTCTGGAGTGGGTGGGAACAGATCATAAAGGCTCCGTTCTCCTCAAGTGAATTGTCGGGTTGCTGAAGCTACTCCCCGACCTAGGGTCCGTGTACCCCATCGTGCCTTCGGTCCCGGATCGGTGACAGTGCTAGGCTGCCGGCTGTCCTCCTCGACAGGTCCAGACACCCCCTGCAACCGGGGGTCCGACTCCTCTAGGCCCAGAGCACCATCTGCAACCTAGATAGCTTCTCCAGGAGCCACCGCTCCCGACTTCCTCTCTCTCACCCTTTCTGACAACTCTCCGACTCTACTCTGACTACACTCCTCACCTCCCCTCCCTGACCCCCCAGGTGGGTGGCTCTATTTCACTCCAGCCGTCCACTGGTGTGCCTAGTGGATGTGGTGCAGGGTGTATCTAGGATTTGATTTGCTGTTGGAGGCAACTGTCACTCACCCCGGTCCCCGGCGCCGCCTGCCACTCACGGCTCCGGCCCCCGATTCTCCTGCCCGCGGCTGTTCCTCTCACTCCCCCTCCTCTGCGTCCTCCGTGCCTCCCGTCCGCCAGCTCCGGCGTCCCCCTGCGATCCGGGACACTCTGTCTGGCTCCCCTGCATCTCCTTCACAGCGTCCTGTACTGGCCTCTGGCACCCGAGCCTCGCGCATGCGCATTAGGGCGCGCATGCGCTCACTCACCTTGCCTTAAAGGGCCAGCGTCCCGGGAACAGGATATGACAAGATACAGGTACAGGGTATATAAGACTTCCCTTTTCTGGTGGGCGGTCCCTGATCAACGTGTTCCCAGAGCTAGGTGCTCAGGTCTCCTTGTACTTTGTCTCTCCGTTAACTCTATCTCGTCCACAGAGCCCGTCCGCTGGTCCTGACTACCGGTTCTCCAGGAAGTGTCCCGGTGACCGTCTGCTGAGGATCCCGCCATCTTCCGTCAGCCTTACCCATCACCGATCCCCGACTCTACCTGGTACATCCGCCTGCACGGCTCACTGGACCCGGACCCCGTCTGCTGCTCCTACCCGGCTCCTGAACCCGGTTCCAGCCATCCGTCCTGCCGACGGTGCCTTTGGACTCCGAGACACTCCCTGCAGATCCCTGAAGGACTCGTACCCCTAGTGTTCCGGCTACCGTGCATCAAGGACCTCTCTCGGGGTGACTGGACAGTCCCTGTATAGGGGTTAGCTCCGGGTTGCCTCACTGGAGGAGTGCGGTGCGCGGCCCAGTGAATCCACCACTAGGACGTTACAGCAACACCATTAAGATAGGGACCCAGAACCAAGAGGGAGGTGGAATACCGCATGGAAGGGCAGTTTGTGCAGTACCCTGTGACGACCTGATAGTCCAGGGGCGTCACACTCCCAGGATGACCTCTCTGCATATATACTGTAGACCAAATAACAGCTCCATGCATAAAACATTTACATTTTTTTTAAACAAGATAATTCTTTCTTGAAAATAACAGGACATACAAATCAAAATAAATAAAAAAGAAAGTCTAGATCACCCTCAAACCAGCACTCTGGAGCAAAGGAACCAATGGTGAATGTGGAGAAAGTCTTGAAAGGGCAAAATGCCAGCTTGACGGAGTGTGGATAAAATTGAGATTTATTGAAAGTCCATCCAAAGCTAAAATATAGACATCAATAGAAAGATTAAATAAGAACTACACATTTCAAATTAAAAAAACCTTCTTAATCATGATAATGTAGCGCCCCTGTGCCACTCAGGGCACTACTAGGAACTGCATCCTCACCGGGACGCAGGGCTTACCCCCAGGGACCTGGAACACCAGTGCCAGTGACATCAGCACACACTAAACTCCCAGTTTCCACTACACACCAGGGTTAATTGGCTAGTTTGACACCCAAAGGGATGGCCACCTAGAGGGCGGAGCCAGTCCAGGGGACTAGACAACCTGGAGGGAGGGGACCAAGACCAGTCAAGTCTAGAGAGTGAAGAGTAAAGACTTGCCTAGAGCTGGGTCGTGAAACGATGACCCGGGGGCACAGGAAAATGGTCGACAGGGCAAGTACACCCGAGTACCGCTGGGACCAGAGCACAGACAGGGCACAGGGCCCTAGGTCAGGCGTAAATTTCGGTTTGGCAAATACCTACACAGTGAGGGGACCTTCACGGACCTCACTGACCCACAAATCCGGGGGCATCAGCAGTAAAGCAAGGATCAGGGTTCAGGACCACGGACCAGCCCTACAGGGTCCACACTACCTGCCGTACAAACGAGGAGACTGCCAAAAGACAGTCGGGCCCCCAAACTTGCTTCAAGCTATGGGGACCCAACCACACTGAGGGTGCCGGGGACAGAGCAACCGAGTCTTCAAACTGGCACTGAAAATTCAGGGACCTGAACCAGGCATTCAAGGGCCTAACCGTGAGTAAAGAACTGTTAAACTGCAACTCCTGGTGTGGCCTCCATTATTCGGCGAAAGTCTCCACCATACATCTCCCGGGCTCAGCCCTACCTGAAGAGGGCCTACCACCACAGCTGCCATTACAACCAGCCCTAGAGATTACCAATTCAGCAGCGGCGGTTCCACCATCTTAACCGCAACCCGCAGGTGGCGTCAGACAAATCACTTTAATCTCCCCTGTAAATACTCCCCATTAAAAAGCACCCAGGGTCACGGAACCGGGCAACGGCCAGCAAACACCCGTGCTGATCTATTTCTAAACCCAATTGCTCATAATTATTGAAAGGTCTTTGTGACTGGTTCCCTGTGACTGTTTAATAGGGAATTTAGGGCATATAAGGGAAAGCCGCCGAGCATTGCGGGCATCGGAAAAATGAGGATGTACTCCATTGTTAGGCAGGAGAAAGAGAATTAAGGTATAGTTTAGTGGAACTTTTCACGAACCGTTATTTCAATTTTTGAGATAAAAAATTATTTTTGTTGTGTGTAAGATTTTCCTGTATTCCCTTATATATACAACTATATTAAGGTGCCTGGAGACATTAAGTGGTTCTGTTGTCTTTAATAAAGCTTCTTTAGGAGGCCTTTTAATTATAAATGAAGAGGGAGAGTTAGGAAAAGGAAAAGGGAGAGCCGCCGAGGAATGGGGGCATCGGTTAAGTAAGGATGTGCTCCATTGGCAGGCAGGAATACACCCTGATAGGGTAAGAACAAGGAAAGGTTTAAAAATCTCTCCCTTTGCTCCTTTTTGTGTATTGATCTTTTTTAGACACTTGATGAATAAGGTCACATACTCTCCACCTCTTAAGTGCCTCAATTAATCTGATGAAGAAACCGATATTTCGGTAACTTTCACTTTGTGGAATTTTTTCTTTTTTGTTTTGATTTAAATTTTTAATGTCTACTAATAAAAAGTAAATTTTATCAATAGTTAGTGGGTATATACTGTCACAACGGGAAGCATGGCACCAAGGGGAAACATGGCAGCATGGTAGAAACATGGCAGCATGGGAGAAACATGGCAACATGGGGAATATATGGCAAGCATGGGGGAAACATGCCAGGATGGGGATACATGAACATGCCAGGATGGGGAGACATGCCAGGATGGGGGAAACATGCCAGGATGGGGGTACATAAATATGCCAGGATGGGGAGATATGCCAGGATGGGGGTACATAAACATAGCGGGATCGGGAAACATGCCAGAATTGGGAAACATGCCAGGATGGGGGTACATGAACATGCCAGGATGGGGTTACATGAAGATGCCAGGATGAGGGTACATGAAGATGCCAGGAAGGGGGTACACGAAGATGCCAGGATGAGGAAACATGTCAGGATGGTGTACATTTACCAGAAAGGGGAAAATTTACCTGGATGTGGGGAACATCTACCAGGATGTGGAGAACATTTACCTGGATGTGGGAACATGTCGGGATAGGGTACATTTACCAGAATAGGGTACATTTACCAGGAAGGGGTCATTTACCAGCATTGAGGAACATGCCAGGAAGGGGCTCATTTACCAGGATGGGGGAACATTTACCAGGATGGGGGAACATTTACCAGGATGGGGTCATTTACCAGCATGGGGTAACATTTACCAGAATGGGTGGACATTTACCAGGATGGGGTAATTTACCAGCATGGGGGGACATGCCAGGAAGGGGGACATTTACCAGGATGGGGGAACATTTATCAGGTTGGGGAAACATTTACCATGATGGAGGACGTTTACCAGGAATGGGGTACATTTAGCAGGAATGGGGTAAATGCTGGGATGGGGGAACCCATATCACGATGACAAACATTTACAAGGATGGGGATTATGCCGGGATGGGGTAAATTTACCAGGATGGGGTCATGATGGGGACAAATATACCAGAATGTAGGAAATTATATTTCAGGATGGGGGACATGTTTACCAGGAAATGGCCCAGGAAGGGGACATAACTACACAATAAAAGGGGAGGGTAGCAACTTGTACGTCTTATGCGATTTCAAGATGTTCAGATTTTGAAATGTACTGTAGATGTGGAATTCAGGGTGATATCTGATTGCATTCCATGCTAAAATATCTGTCTGTCTAATATGCTGCAATTTTTTCCTGAAAGATCAATCCAACTGCTGTGTCTGGAAAGGGCAGTGGCAGTCGCTCAACTTCAATGTGTGGCAAGCATGAATGAGCGTGATGCCCCCTGCTGAAGAGAAGACTGCAAAAGTAAGGTTAAAATCAATTATTTACATAATAGGATTGGTTGGCACTTCGGAAAAAAAATTGGGTTTAGGGTTACAGTTTGGGCAATTGGCCTGTGAAAGGTTCGCCATGACTGGTCTAGATCGTGCACTAAAAGTAAAGGTAGATTCTAGAATGTATGGGCTCCTTCCAGTTTTGATGTAATATGTCACGTGATAGGGTGACGTGTTCAAAATGCAGCCCATGATGTGTCCTGCTCTGCTCAGCTTGAGCGGCCTGCTTCATGAAGCAGGCCATGCAGGATGGGCTGCATCTACGATGTGTACTCCTCTGTTCAGCCTGAGCGGCCTGCTTCATTAAGCAGGCAGCCCAGGATGAGCCGCGCTGGGGATGTTTCCTCCTCTGATTAACCTGGGCCTTCCAGTGCAAGAATCGTGCACTGGGAGGCCCAGGATGAGGTTCGCCGGCAATGTTACCCCCTCTGCTCAGCCTGTGCCTCTCAGTGCATAAATCGTGCACCAGGTGGCCCAGGATGAGCTGCAGCGGCGGTTTCCCCCTCTGCTCAGCCTGCGCCTCCCGGTGCATGAATCGTGCACCAAAAGGACCAGGACAAGCCGCACCGGTGATGTTTCTGCCTCTGCTCAACCTGGGCCTCCCAGTGCATAAGGAGGCCCAGGATGAGCCGCGGCGGCGAAGACCCACAGAGCGCAGACTGCGTCAGTGAGCGGAAGTGTGACGCCCTGGGCAAGCCAGGGGTCACAGGTAATGACATCACCACACCCTACACCCCAGTTAGGCACATCAAAGCTAAACCTGAAATCCTTGTTGCCTTCCTCCAGGGGCTGATGTCCACAGCAGCGGCAGCCGGACCCGAGCAGTGGGAGAGCGCAGCGTCCCCTCCTCCGCCCGCGACAACTTGGCGTCACGAACAGGATCTTACCGCTCTGCCGTTGGGTAGAGGTGCGTCTTGTTACCGCCGGAGGTGTCCGGCCAGAAAATTTCAGAAGCCGCCATCTTTGGCGCGAAAAGTTCCTGCTCGAGCGTCTCCTCGAGTAGTGGAGGCACGAAGGCCAAAACCCTGCCCCGATAGAGGAGGAGCCGGAAAGAGGCTAAGGGGGACGAAATGGCGACTGGACGCATGTAGCCGCGGCTATACAGATAGGGACGCCGGGACCCAACGATCCGCCGACCCCTGCAAAGAATGTCCGCTCCACCTAGCTATGCGGAGGCTACCGAGCCGGTGCCCGGGACAGCAGCATGGCTGAGGGCCCGAACGGCAGGGATCTGCCGACATTACCGGAGCCAGATCTGTGGACTGATGGAGCAGTGGACCGCGGAGGTGGTAGCTGCCGTTGCACGAGTATATGGAATGGAGGCCATGATGGAGGAGCTGGTGAGTGACCCACGCCCCTGTGTCCCCGAGGGACCGGCCGTTGCAGCTGAGGGACCCGGTCTACCCCTGGCCCCCATGCCGCCTCCGTCCTCCTTGCCCGTGCACCGCGCTGCGCCTGGCCCGTCGGGCGTACACCCCTTCGTGACAGTGGCCGAGAGAGTGGCAAGCCTGGAAGCAGCGGCAGCTGGTGGCAACCCGCCTGGCGCAGGGACGGACGATAGTGATTTCGGGCCTGACACCGAGCCCGTTTCGGAAGAAGATGAAGGAGTCGTCGCTCTGCATGGCATGGAGGCCACATATATCCCCCGGAGTGGAAATAACGGGTATCGGGCGGCCCTTCCTCGCCGTGCTTGCTATGCACTGGAGGGGCTGGTGCCCGTGTTCTTCCACCCAGAGCCGGGTGGGGAGGACGAGAGTGCACAGTGAAGGCAGTGGAGCACCGTTGCACCGTTCCCGTTGGGACCAACATGTGTGTTTAAAGTTTGCAAAATTACAGAATGATAAGTGATCAACCGATGAAGTCACCTGATTGAACCGTGATTGGAACCGGCCGTTGCCGGCATTGTTGTCGCCGTGGGGACCGTCCACAGTTTTTTGCATAGGAACTCCTATGAACAGGCCAGAGAACTTGCAGGGCAACCACAAACGTTAGTGGGATGTAAATAAAATGTTGTTTGTTGCAGCTACCGTTACTGCCTCCGGAGAGGCAGATTGGAGGGAGGGCCCGCAGTGGAGCAGGCTGGGGCCCAGCCACCACCAGAACCGGTGGCTACCCTCTGGAGGGGAAGGACAGATCCCGCTCGGGTAACTTGGTGCAGGACTGGGGTCAAGGGGTGCTGCCTGTTTCTTAGGGGCAGCAGCAGGGCCAGGTTACTTGGGTGGGAGAGAGCGGAAGCCGCAACCGTTAAAACTGTTACCGTAACGTTTAAGTGCCTCCCGTTGTGGGATGATGTTATTTTATTCATATTGTGTTTTTATTATCTTTTCAGAAAAATAAAACCGGTGTTGGACATTCAGCCCGCGGACGGTCTGCATTTTGCTAAGGGGGAATGTGACGCCCTGGGCAAGCCAGGGGTCACAGGTAATGACATCACCACACCCTACACCCCAGTTAGGCACATCAAAGCTAAACCTGAAATCCTTGTTGCCTTCCTCCAGGGGCTGATGTCCACACCAGGGGGTGGAGCCAGGCGGTTGGTCTCCACCCACCAAGGAGTTCACAGTCCTGGAGGCGGGAAAACCAGGCAGTTGAGTGAAGAGTAGAGTATTGGAAAAGAAGGAGAGGAGTTGTGAGGTGAAAGTAGAAAGAGGAAAAGTGACAGTTTGGAAGCCTGAAGTTGGTCCGGGTGTGTGTCTCCGGACCGAGACAGCAAGGTTAGCAGACGGCGGTGACCGTCTGCAGTGCAGGCTGATCGGAGTTGCCGTAAGGACCGCGGGCGGGTGGTGGCCCGGCGGTACCGGACCGGTACACAAGGAGAAGCCAGCACCATTGGCAGGGGCCTTTCGGATTCCGGCAAGGCTAGGAGTCGCCGTGAATTTGCCAAATCTGTCAGTGAAGGGGACCTCCGGGTCTCCAAACAACTAAGTCCCGATTGAAGGCAACCGTCCAACCGTATGAGAGAGACACCGCCACCGCCAAGGCACCAGTTTCTCAGGGCCAGCGCCTGCGGGCAAAGAGGGGCTCATATCCAAGTCGGGGAGCGGGTTACCGGTGGGAATCCATCGCTACCAACAGTGAACGTAGGAGCAGGGAAAGAGACAGTCACCGTTAACTACCGGGGAAAAGCAACAGCAGCCGTCCGTGGGAACCGTCTTTCCAGCCGTGTGTTTTACCGAGAACTGTGTCATCGTCTCAGGCTGAGTGAGTACCACCGTGCCGTGCGGCACAGCGCTGCCCCCCCCGCGACCCTGCACCTATCCAAGCCCTGCACCGGCCCTGCCATCCCCCATCCTCCACCTCATCACTGGGCCCCGGGACAACCACCCCCCTACCCACGGAGGGGAGAATTAACAACTCTGCTGCTCCCTGTCACCGCTCCCGGGATCCCCATACAGAGCAGCGGTGGTGCTACTAAAAATCACCACAACCGTGGGTGGCGTCACGGACAATAAACAATCCCAAAAACCAATCCCCTTTCACTCACGGGCAAGGAGCGCCGCTCGAGTCCCCGGGATCCGGCCCATCGCTCGAGCCACCGAGCAGCAGCAGCCGCAGCAGCAGCGGCAGCCGGACCCGAGCAGTGGGAGAGCGCAGCGTCCCCTCCTCCGCCTGCGACAGAAGCAGTCAGACATTGTCACAAAGGCTGCGGGCACGTCTGACTGCACCAATCACAGAAACCAGGCTGGCTGGTGGGAGGGGAAAGCCATGCATATGAAATGAGCGGCACAGGGAGGCAGCAGGAGCAGCATACAGCCGGGCTGGAGCCTGTGTAAGTATGAAGCTCTTGCTTCATTCTTATTTACATTATTTTTCCTTTATTTTGTCAAGTGCCATATCAGGATCAAACACCCGGAATCCCCAGGCCCGGGTCCGGCATGGGGGCAACTTTGAAACCACGCGAATCCAGACTTTTACAGTCCGGGTCCGCTCAGCCCTAACTACATCACTACATCCCCATATACTACCTATGTAATATACTACATCACTATCCCCCATAAACTACACCTGTAATATACTACATCACTACACCACCATATACTACATTACTACACCCCCATATACTACACCTGTAAAATACTACATCACTAAACCCCCCATGTACTACACCTGTAATATACTACATCACTACACCCCCATGTACTACACCTGTAATATACTACATCACTACACTCCAATATACTACATCTGTAATATACTACATCACTGTTACGAGGGGGACCCGGGGAAGCGTGCCAAGATAGTATAGAGACAGCTTCCGCCTGTCAAGGTCCACTGTGCGGTGTAGGGGACCGCTGCTATGGTTATTGAAGAGTGAGCGGGTTGCTGCTGACAATCGTCTGCTACGTCACAGACGATCTGCATACACTGACCCGCCCTAACCCGTGAGGGTTGAATGGCATGGGGTTCACAGCTCGGTGTACTTGTTGCACGAGGAAGCACAGCGGTGCCTGCGCACGTGTGCCCAGAGGAAAGTCATGGAAGCGTGGCACGAGGGTAGCACAGCGGTGCCCACTCATCTGTGCCTCAAAAACCAGGTGAGTCTGAAGGAGTACCGAGGAGCTCACCTAGGGCAGGAACACGGCCTGCAAACAAGGAACTGCCGGGGCAGCAAGAGCAGGAACACGGCCTGCAAACAAGGTACTGCCGTAGTAGCAAGGGCAAAGCCCACAAGTAGACAAAATGCCTGTACAGCGTAGCAGCACACTGCCAGTCATCCAACAATAGAGGATGGTCGCGCACCGCCATATTGGCAGGAGGAGCCTTTAAGGAGGCGCAGCTCCACCCAAGGGCAGGTGCGAGGCGGAGATGACAGCCTTGGCCCAATCAGGGTCCACGACGTCCCAGCCCGGCCAGTCAGGGTTCACCACATCACCAGCCTCGTCATCAAGCCATCTGACGTCAGTGGGCGAATCAGAACATGCCACGTACTGCACATGCTCATCTTCCCGCCTCTGGGACATAGAAGATCCTCGGTTTCACAATGTGCAAGGATAACGGAAGTCTTGATGCTTCCCTGAGCAGTTAAGCTCTGCACATTGTGTATTCTCCCAGACCTTCGGCGTTGCTGTGCAGGAGGGCTCGTGGCAGGCAAGGAATGGGAGACCGCTTCATTCCTTGCAACAGGAGATCCACGAGGAGCAACACTCCTGTTGCCTCTCTGAGCAGGCATTCCCTGCATGTTGCACAATCTCCCAGACCTTCGGCGCTGCTGAGCAGAAGGGCTCATGGCAGGCAAGGAATGGGAGACCACATCATTCCTTGCAACAGGGGAGCCACACATGACTACATCCCCATATACTACATCTGTAATATACTACATCACTACACCCCCATATACAGTTAGGTCCAGAAATATTTGGACAGTGACACAAGTTTTGTTATTTTAGCTGTTTACAAAAACATGTTCAGAAATACAATTATATATATAATATGGGCTGAAAGTGCACACTCCCAGCTGCAATATGAGAGTTTTCACATCCAAATCGGAGAAAGGGTTTAGGAATCATAGCTCTGTAATGCATAGCCTCCTCTTTTTCAAGGGACCAAAAGTAATTGGACAAGGGACTCTAAGGGCTGCAATTAACTCTGAAGGCGTCTCCCTCGTTAACCTGTAATCAATGAAGTAGTTAAAAGATCTGGGGTTGATTACAGGTGTGTGGTTTTGCATTTGGAAGCTGTTGCTGTGACCAGACAACATGCGGTCTAAGGAACTCTCAATTGAGGTGAAGCAGAACATCCTGAGGCTAAAAAAAAAAGAAAAAATCCATCAGAGAGATAGCAGACATGCTTGGAGTAGCAAAATCAACAGTTGGGTACATTCTGAGAAAAAAAAAATTGACTGGTGAGCTTGGGAACTCAAAAAGGCCTGGGCGTCCACGGATGACAACAGTGGTGGATGATCGCCGCATACTTTCTTTGGTGAAGAAGAACCCGTTCACAACATCAACTGAAGTCCAGAACACTCTCAGTGAAGTAGGTGTATCTGTCTCTAAGTCAACAGTAAAGAGAAGACTCCATGAAAGTAAATACAAAGGGTTCACATCTAGATGCAAACCATTCATCAATTCCAAAAATAGACAGGCCAGAGTTAAATTTGCTGAAAAACACCTCATGAAGCCAGCTCAGTTCTGGAAAAGTATTCTATGGACAGATGAGATAAAGATCAACCTGTACCAGAATGATGGGAAGAAAAAAGTTTGGAGAAGAAAGGGAACGGCACATGATCCAAGGCACACCACATCCTCTGTAAAACATGGTGGAGGCAACGTGATGGCATGGGCATGCATGGCTTTCAATGGCACTGGGTCACTTGTGTTTATTGATGACATAACAGCAGACAAGAGTAGCCGGATGAATTCTGAAGTGTACCGGGATATACTTTCAGCCCAGATTCAGCCAAATGCCGCAAAGTTGATCGGACGGCGCTTCATAGTACAGATGGACAATGACCCAAAGCATACAGCCAAAGCTACCCAGGAGTTCATGAGTGCAAAAAAGTGGAACATTCTGCAATGGCCAAGTCAATCACCAGATCTTAACCCAATTGAGCATGCATTTCACTTGCTCAAATCCAGACTTAAGACGGAAAGACCCACAAACAAGCAAGACCTGAAGGCAGCAGCTGTAAAGGCCTGGCAAAGCATTAAGAAGGAGGAAACCCAGCGTTTGGTGATGTCCATGGGTTCCAGACTTAAGGCAGTGATTGCCTCCAAAGGATTCGCAACAAAATATTGAAAATAAAAATATTTTGTTTGGGTTTGGTTTATTTGTCCAATTACTTTTGACCTCCTAAAATGTGGAGTGTTTGTAAAGAAATGTGTACAATTCCTACAATTTCTATCAGATATTTTTGTTCAAACCTTCAAATTAAACGTTACAATCTGCACTTGAATTCTGTTGTAGAGGTTTCATTTCAAATCCAATGTGGTGGCATGCAGAGCCCAACTCGCGAAAATTGTGTCACTGTCCAAATATTTCTGGACCTAACTGTATTACACCTGTAATATATTACATCACTACACCTGTAATATACTACACCACCAATATTAGTAACCACCCACCTCTCCCTCCTCAGGCTTTTAGTAACCCCTCACCTCTCCGTATGGGCCCCCGCTGCGCTGTTTCTTCTCCTGCCGGGAACTTTTCAAATGACACACGCGCACCGTACTGACAAAATCAGGGAGCGCACCTATGTCACAGAGAAAGTGCTGGGCAGGGATCAGAGGATAGATTCCTGTGTTCTGCTGCCTACACTGTGTGGACCTGTGGGATTGCTCCCTGCCTGGCACACTGCGTGTGACGAGGGCAATCTGGCCGGGGCTCCCCGGAGCCTGAAGCTCCAGACAACAGGTCAGATTGCCCTTATTACTAACCGGCCAGAAAGGGACCCCTAAACCTTTGGGGTCCTGTGCGACTGCACTGGCTGCACCGGCGATATGTCCGCCACTGACATGAAGCTTAACTGAGTGACTACACCACATGATTTCATTGTGCGCCCTCCTGTGTGAGTGTTGACTTCTGGCGGGAAGTAGATTTGATGAATGTATTCAGACTCAAGATAGAGGTACAATTTACACCTATGAAAAGATCACCTGATCTGGTGTCAGGTGACTGATAACACAATTCATGCCTATAAAAAGCAGCATGATGGATGTGGTTGCATATTTCACACCTATAAGAACTTATAGTGAGAACACTGATGACACCTATATAGAGTTTTAAAATAAAGCTTAAAGTGCACCAATCACCAGGATTTTCCTATGTAACCTAAAGCCAGTCAGGTGGTATCAGGCTGATTCTATACATACCTTTAGTTGTGAGCTAGGATGTATAGGTTTTGAAACATAAGCAAGTAAAGATTATAAAATGAGTAGCTTTTTGAATGACAGCAGCTGATGATCAGCTGATAGCTGGGCTGGGTTTTGATAGTGATTCCCACCCCCCTGCCTTGTGTTCCTCCCCCTATCTTGTATTTATGCTATTTCCATTATAGAAGCATTTTACCAATGGTTGTGGCTAGAAGGATCTGTGCTGATGACATACCAGAAGGGGCAGGGTCTCAGCCAACAGAAAAATAATGTTGCTTCCTGGTATCAGCTATGTTGGCTGAAGCCCCGCCCCTTCTGGTCACATGGGTATGACCTCAGCACAGGTCCTTCTAGCCATAACCATTAGTAAAACGCTTCCTTAATGAAATGGTAAAGATTCCATAACAAATTGTCCTGTCCATGTTATTCTATTATCTCCTGTGTGAATGAAAACTTTGATTTTAAAGTAACATCTTAGCAGATAAACACGACTAGAGTTGAGCGCGGTTCGAGGTTCGAGGTTCTCCAGTTCGCGGCTCGAGTGATTTTGGGGGCTGTTCGAGATCGAACTAGAACTCGAGCTTTTTGCAAAAGCTCGATAGTTCTAGATACGTTCGAGAACAGTTCTAGCAGCAAAAAGCAGGGCTTTTTACAGCTACAGTGTGCAGGAGCCATCGCTGGCAGCCTGCCAGAAGCTGGTAACCAAGATAAACATCGGGTATCCAACCAAAGAGCTTTGGTTAGTAACCCGATGTTTACCCTAGTTACGTGCAGGAAGCCCACACTTCCCCGCTCAGCTCACTCCGCCCCCTCCTGCCTGCAGCATGTACACATACATACACACACACACACACACACACACACACACACACACAGACGGTCCCGCTCGGCTTACCTGCGGTCGGCCCGGGGGCAGCAGTCCTTGGCACTGGAAACTGTGCCTGCCGGCCCTTTAAGGCCACTGTGTTCTCCTGCATTGAGCATCATCTGTGGGCGGAGCTACCGCCCGGCGTCCTGCTCGGTCGCACAGATGAAGGAGTCACAGTGCCAGCCAGCGACCCCCAGCACATCGCTTCCCTCCGGCGCTGTGTGGGCCCCATCTGCACCGTGACCTGATCAGTATGTGGGACATCACTCCCTCCCCGCCCCTCCCTGTCCCCCCGTGCGTGTGTGGGCCCCGCAGAGCCGTGTGTGTGACCCCCGGAGCCGCGTGTGTGGGCCCCGCAGAGCCGTGTGTGTGACCCCCGGAGCCGCGTGTGTGGGCCCCGCAGAGCAAGGTGTGTGTTTGTATGTATGCATGCAGCAGAGCAGTATGCGTGTCTATATGTATGTATGTATGCAGCAGAGCAGTATGCGTGTCTGTATGTATGTATGTATATATGCAGCAGAGCAGTATGCGTGTCTGTATGTATATATGCAGCAGAGCAGTATGCGTGTCTGTATGTATGTATGTATGCATGCAGCAGAGCAGTATGCGTGTCTATATGTATGTATGTATGCAGCAGAGCAGTATGCGTGTCTGTATGTATGTATGTATATATGCAGCAGAGCAGTATGCGTGTCTGTATGTATATATGCAGCAGAGCAGTATGCGTGTCTGTATGTATGTATATATGCAGCAGAGCAGTATGCGTGTCTGTATGTATGTATATATGCAGCAGAGCAGTATGCGTGTCTGTATGTATGTATATATGCAGCAGAGCAGTATGCGTGTCTGTATGTATGTATATATGCAGCAGAGCAGTATGCGTGTCTGTATGTATGTATGTATATATGTAGCAAAGTAGTATGCATGTCTGTATGTATGTATATATATATATATATGCAGCAGAGCAATATGCGTGTCTGTATGTATGTATGCATGTATGTATGCAGCAGAGCAGTATACGTGTCTGTATGTATGTATATATGTAGCAGAGTAGTATGCGTGTCTGTCTGTATATATATATATGCAGCAGAGCAATATGCGTGTCTGTCTGTATGTATGCATGTATGTATGCAGCAGAGCAGTATGCGTGTCTGTATGTTTGCATGTATATATGCAGCAGAGCAGTATGCGTGTCTGTATGTATGCATGTATGTATGCAGCAGAGCAGTATGCGTGTCTGTATGCATGCAGAGCAGTATGCGTGTCTGTCTGTCTGTATGTATGTATGTATGTATGCAGAAGAGCAGTATGCGTGTCTGTCTGTATGTATGTATGCATGTATGTATGCAGCAGAGCAGTATGCGTGTCTGTCTGTATGTATGTATGCAGCAGAGCAGTGTGTGTGTGTGTCTGTATGTATGCATGTATGTATGCAGCAGAGCAGTATGCGTGTCTGTCTGTATGTATGTATGCAGCAGAGCAGTGTGTGTGTGTGTCTGTATGTATGTATGCAGCAGAGCAGTATGTGTCTGTCTATATGTATGTATGTAGCAGAGCAGTGTGTGTGTGTCTGTCTATATGTATGTATGCATTCAGAGCAGTATGTGTGTGTCTGTATGTATGTATGCAGCATAGCAGTGTGTGTCTCTGTATGTATGCATGTATGATGTGTATCTATGTATGTCAGTGTATATGACTGTATAGATTTGTCTGTTTATATGTATTTTTGTGAGTTTGTCTTTAAATATGTATATGTACGTGTATGTATCTGTGTATGTGTGTGTGTCTGCGTGTGTATGGGACCCACTGGGACTCTTCCGCCCGGGGCCCACAAAAGCCTGGAGCCGGCCCTGCCTGCGGTGATGAAGTCCCGCCATCCCGACCTCAGCGCTGTCACTGTCCTCCATGGCCGCCGCTTGTCACATCACCTTCTCTCGCTTCCGACCCGAGACTGACTAGCGGTGACGTCACGGGCCTCTCGCGATACTTGGTGTGAAGGCGGCGGTCATTGAACTCAGTGACAGGGGCTGTCAGTGTGCTGGAGATCAGCGCAGGTAATGTACCTCGCTGACAGCAGCACTTGTCATCCCCTGCAGTGACCTGGGCTGACCCATTGATGTTAGCTCAGGTCACTGCACTGCTCTCCCAGCCAATGGGGAACATCCTGCTCTTCATTGACTGGGACAGTGTGGATCGTCATGGCAACCCCTTGGATTACACCAGACCTGGATTTGTTTTTCATTCTAATAAATTGGTTAAAGAGGGAATGTTTTGGGGAGTGTTTTTTCAAATAAAAATGTGTTTGTCGTCTATTTTTTTTATTACTGACTGGGTTGGTGATGTCGGGTATCTGATAGACGCCTGACCTCACCAACCCCAGGGCTTGATGCCAGGTGACATTACACACCTGGTATTAACCCCATATATTACCCCGTTTGCCACCGCACCAGGGCGCGGGATGAGCTGGGGCGAAGCACCAGGATTGGCGCATCTAATGGATGCGCCACTTCTAGGGCGGCTGCGGCCTGCTATTTTTAGGCTGGGGAGAGTCCAATAACCATGGACCTCCCTAGTCTGAGAATATCAGGCCCCAGCTGTCTGCTTTACCTTGGCTGGTGATCCAATTTTGGGGGACCCCTACGTGTTTTTTTTTTTAAATTATTTATTTAATTTAAAATAACAGCGTGGGGTGCCCTCAGTTTTGGATTACCAGCAAAGGTGAGGTTGCCAGCTGTGGTCTGCAGGCTGCAGCCGTCTGCTTTACCCTAGCTGGCTACAAAACTAGGGGGAACCCTACGTCATTTTTTTTTTTCATTTTTTTGGCTAAATACAAAGCTAAGCACCCCTTAGTGCCACATGAAAGGCACCAAAGGGTGCTCCACTTTTTCTCCACTTTTTCTCCATTTTTTTCTCCACTTTTTCTACATTTTTTTTCTCCATTTTTTCTCCATTTTTTCTCCACTTTTTCTTCACTTTTTCTCCACTTTTTATCCATTTTTTCTCCACTTTTTCTCCACTTTTTCTCCACTTTTTCTCCACTTTTTCTCCACTTTTTCTCCATTTTTTTCTCCATTTTTTCTCCACTTTTTCTCCATTTTTACTCCACTTTTTCTCCACTTTTTCTCCATTTTTTTCTCTACTTTTTCTCCATTTTTTCTCCACTTTTTCTCCACTTTTTCTCCACTTTTTCTCCACTTTTTCTACATTTTTTTTCTCCATTTTTTCTCCACTTTTTCTCCATTTTTACTCCACTTTTTTTCCACTTTTTCTACATTTTTTTCTCCATTTTTTCTCCATTTTTTCTCCACTTTTTCTCCACTTTTTCTCCATTTTTACTCCACTTTTTCTCCACTTTTTCTCCACTTTTTCTCCACTTTTTCTCCACTTTTTCTCCGTTCTTTTTCTCCACTTTTTCTCCGTTCTTTTTCTCCACTTTTTCTCCGTTCTTTTTCTCCACTTTTTCTCCGTTCTTTTTCTCCACTTTTTCTCCACTTTTTCTCCGTTCTTTTTCTCCACTTTTTCTCCGTTCTTTTTCTCCGTTCTTTTTCTCCGTTCTTTTTCTCCACTTTTTCTCCGTTCTTTTTCTCCGTTCTTTTTCTCCGTTCTTTTTCTCCGTTCTTTTTCTCCGTTCTTTTTCTATGGTCGGTCTACCCATTAGCTCTGCCATGCATACTGTAGCTCTACACCTACCGCACATGTTACTTTATGATTGACATCTCTTTCGTACCAGAGCTGTCTAAGTCTACTCTGACCCCATATTTGTCATTACTATATTGTCCTTGTACTGTATTATGACATTTGTATCATGTGTTTCATTTCTTGCTGTGTTGCAATTTTTTTGCTGCATCCCAATTGTACCTCTACATTGTTCGAGTTTATGTTATTGTTCTCTCACTCTTATGTGATACTGATTATTGTCATTTTTCATGATTACATGCAGATAAGTCCAATCTGACGAAGGCTCAGGCTGAAACGTCATTTGTAACTTGTTTTGGACAAAAACATATATGCTTATGAAAAAAAAAATTTTCTTAATACGGACCAATAAAGAGTGATTTTGCATTACTATCCGTTGTGACTTACTGACTTAGTCTGGGAGATTTAGAGTGCCGAGGTTACTCACTAATTTTATCTATTATTACCTCTGAGCACCTATATACCAGTGAGCAGAGCTTCCTCTACAGTAGTTCTCCTGATTAGGCATGCCCTTACCTCATGAGCAGGGCATTGCAGCTTTGGTAGCAACCATTACGACATGGACTCTGCTGCTGTGGACCCGGGGAGAGTGAGTGCAGATTCATTGCACCCACACTCCTCACATGAAGGGTCCGCACTCCTAGAAAATGGGGGATACGTTCCCTGAGTGTCTCCCCCCCATATTCTAGACGGTCCAGAGTCGTCGTGGGACCCCTTTTTTTTTTTTCTTACAATAAATTGGTGAAAGAGGAAATGTATTGGGGACTGTTTTTTCAAATAAATTTCTTTTGTCGATTTTTTGTTTTTGTTAGTACTGACAGTTTATGATGTTGGGTATCTAATAGACGCCATGACATCACAAACTGCTGGGCTTGATCTCAGGTGACTTTACAGCTAGTATCAACCCGATTTATTACCCCGTTTGCCACTGCACCAGGGCACGGGATGAGCTGGGGTGAAGCGCCAGGATTGGCGCATCTAGTGGATGCGCCACGTCTGGGGTGCCTGCGGCCTGCTATTTTTAGGCTGTGAAGGCCCAATAACTATGGACCTTCCCACCCTGAGAATACCAGACCACAGCTGTCCGCTTTACCTTGGCTGGTGATCCAATTTGGGGGGGACCCTACTTTTATTGTGTAATTATTAATATTTATAAAATAATTATAAAAAAGAGCCTGAGGGGACCTCCACATTGGATCCCCAACCACGGTAAAGCTGCCAGCTGTGGTTTTCAGGCTACAGCCGTCTGCTTTACCCTAGCTGGCTATCAAAAAATGGGGGGACCCAACGTCATTTTTTTTTTTAACCATTTTTTAAATAGAAAAAATTAATGGGCTTCCCTGTATTTTGATTGCCAACCAAGGTAACGGCAGGCAGATGGGGGTGGCAACCCATAGCTGTCTGCTTTATCTGCGCTGAGAATCAAAAATACCGCGGAGCGCTACGTCATTTTTTTAAAGATTTATTTTTACAGCACTGTGATGTCCAGCAATCAAAATACAGGGAAGCCCATTTTATTTTTAGTTATTTAAATAAATAATTAAAAAAAAATATATATGGGCTCCCGCTGCATTTTTTGTATTGCTAGCTAAGGGTAATCCAAGCAGCTACTGGCTGCTAACCCCCACTGCTTGGTGTTACCTTCACTGGCAATGGAAAATCCAGGGAAGCATTTTTTATTTTTTTTGCCAAAAAACTACAAAAAAAAGGACGTGGGCTTCGCCATATTTTTGTATGCTAGCCAGGTACAGCAGGCAGCCACGGGCTGCCTCCAACCCCCAGTTGCCTATTTGTACCCGGCTGGGAACCAAAAATATAGGGAAGCCCGTTTTTTTTTTAATTATTTCACTTATTTCATGAAATAATTAAAAAACAAATGACGTTGGCTTCGCCCCATTTTTGTGTCCAGCCGGGTACAACTAGGCAGCTGGGGATTTGAATCCGCAGCACAGGTTAGCCCGAGGTTTCTGGGCGCCTCTACTGCGGATTTCAGTCCGCAGCCGCCCCAGAAAATGGCGCTCTCATAGAAGCGCCATCATCTGGCGCTGTATCCAACTCTTCCAACAGCCCTGGAGCCGGGTGGCTTGTTGGGTAATCATGAGTTAATACTGGCTTTGTTTTACTAGCCAGTATTAAGCCAGAGATTCTTAATGTCAGGCACGTTTGACCCGGCCATTAAGAATCTCCAATAAAGGGTTAAAAAAACACCACACAGAGAAAAAATACTTTAATAGAAATAAATACACAGACACATTAGAGACTCCATCTTTATTACCCCCTGTCAGCCCTCCACTATCCTGCTCTTCTGTCTTCTTTCTTTCTAGTGTAGTAGTAGTGACGATTGTAGTGAGGATGAGATTCACCAGCTCATGACTTGGGGCTGGGGAACCTCCATCCTCACTACAATGCTCACTACAATCGTGCAGCCTTCACTCAATGAGTGATCAGTGCTGGCTGTCAGCGGTAACAGTGGTAACGCTGACAGACGCGTTACCATAGCAACGGTGCTCTCGGAGCCGCGGTTAGCGGTGACATCACCGCTAACTGCGTTGCTATGGCAACGGGGATCTCCGTTAATGACCGGCTGTGTCAGCCGGTCCCTAACGGAACGGGGAGTCGACCGTGTGCTAGAGCATGTCGCCGGTACACGGCGATACACATATGTGCACCGTGTACCGGAGAGATGCACTCGCAGGTCCTACATGACGTGTCATAGTCATGTGACCAGTCTGTAGCCAATGAGATAATAGCCACGTGACTGGTCACATGGCTATTTTGACGTCACGATAGGTCCTGCATCTCTGCTGGCAGTGCCGTCACCAGGAGGATTCAGCGATCATCGGATGGAATAGCGGCAGGAGACAGAGTGCAGAAGGGATCGCGAGGACCTGTAAGTGTTATGGCAATGTTTATTAACTGTTTGTGTACATTTATCATGCATTTTTATGTGTTTGTGATTGCCTCCCATTCTAGCCTATACGTTCGAGTTCGGTTCGTCGAACGTTCGCCGAACCGAACTCGAACGGGACCCCCGTTTGGCGAGCCGACCTCGAGCCGAACCGGGACCGGTTCGCTCATCTCTAAACACGACCCAAACTTATAAAATTCACTGATGTAGTTTGTGGGTTAAAAATGCTCACCACATTTCAAGATGAAGTCCTTATGGGGTTTAGTTTTCCAAATTGACTCACTTGTGCGTGTTTCTGCTTTTTTGGCACCTCAGAGACTCTGCAAATGCAACACTGTGTCCAAATTTGTGTTCCAAAAATTAAACAGCACTCTTTGCTTTCTGAGTTTTGCCAGTTACCCAAATATTATCATCACATTAGGCAGAAATTGTGCAACAAAATACGGGATCCATTTCTTCTATTATCCTTTGTGAAAATTAGAAATGTGAAGCTACAACATCATTTTAGTGGAAAAGAAAATACAGTAATTTTTGTTTTCACATCCAAATATTAAAAATTTCTGTGAAGCATGTATGGGTTCAAAGTGCTGAAAACACCCCCAAGATGAATTAGTTGAGGCTAGTGTTGACGAGTAATTGACTCGAACGAAAAGTATGGCTTTCAGGTTACTCGCTACTTAGCGAGTATTTCCCATTGACTTACATTGCGCCCGCTACTCATAACGAATATGCGAGTAGTGGACAGAACTCGCTAACAACATAGCGAGTACGAATAGTTAACTACTCACTCAACACTAGTTGAGAGGTCTAGTTTTCAAAATGGGGTTACTTGTTATGGGGTGTTTCTTCTCCTCTTACCTCTTGTGAACATGAAAAATTTGCAGCTAAAGCAACATTTTAGTGGAAAAATTTTAGTTTTCCATTTTGTTTTCATTTCACTTGTCCTTTATTTCTTTGTAGGGTCACAAATTTCCTAACAGCAGTTTAGAATTATTTAAGTGGTGCAGTTTTTAAAATAGTATTGCTTCTGGGGGATTTTCCAATATATCGGTTGCTCAAAGCTGAATAGGTCTATAAAAAATAGGATTTTCCATGAAAAAAATTAAAAACATTGCTGCCAAGTTTTAACTATGCTAACATCCCAAAGAAATAAAAGAAATTTTGCAAACGTATGTTGGCATACAGGAAACATATGGGAAATGTTATTTATTACATATTTTGTGTGGTATGACTATCTTAAGGATGCAAGACTTCAAAAATTGAAAATCGCAAATTTTTCAAAATTTTCATCAAATTTCAGATATTTTCACATAAAACCAAAAAAGTTATCAACCTAAATCTATCCCTAGTGTCATAAATATAATTAATGCAGAGACATCCAGATCCTGGTACCTGAGATGGTCCAAAGGCCACATAAGACCCATTATTATAATTAGCGCATGGTAGGTCAAGGCCTGTTATAAATTTTGCATTGGTTCCCAAGATAATTAAACCAAAACTAGGACTGTGGGATGTAGGATACAGTAACTTATGTTGTTCACAAAATTAAATCTGACACAACAGTGCCCTTCAGAAAGATTTAAACACGACACTACCTTTTGAAGCACCACCCATGCTCAACTAATCAGGTCAACTACATCACATGTGATCTACAGAGTTCAGCACTTACCTGATATAATTCTGCTATGAGAATCATTTACTTCATGAGCAGGAAGGATTCTGAAGCAATGCAGTGTTGATGTAATGAAACACCTTCCAAGCAGGTGCCAGCTTGTATTAACATAAAAAATGTTTCCAAAATGCAGCACCCTGTTGATGGATATACAAGCAGTTGATAGAGTTCAACATATTTCTTCTCTTTTGCTATCTGTAATTTTACATGAAGCTTGTGGCCAGTGGCGTAACTAGAGTCTGATGGCCCCCAGTGCAAAATTTTGCCTGGGCCCCCCACCTGCATGTGTGTCACTTGTATGGGCCCTTATCCAGATCCTATAAAGACATACTGTTTGCCCCCCATGTAATAATGTCCCCCATTCTGTAATAATGTTCCCAATTTTGGCTCCTTCCTGAAATAATGTCACCATTCTGTGTCCCTTCCTGTAATAATGTCTCATCCTGGCCCCTTCCTGTAATAATGCCCCCATCTTCGTGCCTTTTTAGTACTAATTTCCCCCATTCTGGGACCTTTCCTGGTATAATGTACCTCATCCTGAAAATCTTCCTGGTATAATGTCCTCCATCTTGGCTCCTTTCTAGTATAATGTACCCTATCCTGGGCCCTTTCCTGGTTATTGTCCCACATCCTAGGCCCCTTTCTGGTATGATATACAAATCCTGAAACTCTTCCTGGTATAATGTCCTCCATCTCAACCCCTTCCAGGTATAATGTCTCACATCCTGGACCCTTTCCTGGTATAATGTCTGACATCCTGGGCTCCTTCCTGGTATAATGTCTCCATTTCCTGGTATAATGTTCCCACCCTAGTATGATGTATTCTATCCTGGGACCCTTCCAGTAATTATGTTCCTGCTCTTTTTCACTTTTTCAATAACTGTAAAAAAACGTAAACCATTGTTTTCACTTTCCTTCATTCCCATGATGTGCCGCATGCTCTTCTATAGCCGGCGCAGAAGCTTGCAAATAACTACAGCATGCAAGCAATGGGCAGCGCATGACGTCAGTTCTATGCGCCACCTGTGACTAGAACACTGAAATCAGCTGCCGGCCTCTGATTGGCAGGCAGCTTGTATTGCTGTGCAGGAACACAGTAGGCCTCTGTGTTGCAATAGTTTTCTGCTGACTGTGCATCCTCAGATTCACATCCAGATGACATAGCCACTAGTGATGGTGGACAACCCTCCAGCATGGACCCGGACTTACTGAGTCCTTCTATGTTCCAGGTCTCTAGTCTGAACTCCGGCAGGAAAAATGTAAATAACATTCTAAAGGTCCAGTCACACTAAGCAACTTACCAGCGATCCCAACAGCGATAGGGATCGCTGGTAAGTTGCTAGGAGGTTGCTGGTGAGATGTCACACTGCGACGCTCCAGCGATCCCACCAGCAACCTGACCTGGCAGGGATCGCTGGAGCGTCGCTACACAAGTTGCTGGTGAGCTCACCAGCAACCAGTGACAAGCCCCCAGCGCCGCGTGGAAGATGCTGCGCTTGGTAACTAAGGTAAATATCGGGTAACCAACCCGATATTTACCTTGGTTACCACCGCACGCAGCTACATGTGCAGAGAGCAGGGAGCAGCGCACACTGAGCGCTGGCTCCCTGCTCTCCTAGTTACAGCACACATCGGGTTAATTACCCGATGTGTGCTGCAGCTACATGTGCACAGAGCAGGGAGCAGCGCACAATGCTTAGCGCTGGCTCCTTGCTCTCCTAGTTACAGCACACATCGGGTTAATTAACCCGATGTGTGCTGCAGCTATATGTGCACAGAGCAGGAGCCGGCACTGACAGTGAGAGCGGCGGAGGCTGGTAACAAAGGTAAATATCGGGTAACCAAGGACAGGGCTTCTTGGTTACCCGATGTTTACATTGGTTACCAGCCTCCGCAGAAGCCGGCTCCTGCTGCCTGCACATTTAGTTGTTGCTGTCTCGCTGTCACACACAGCGATCTGTGCTTCACAGCGGGACAGCAACAACTAAAAAATGGCCCAGGACATTCAGCAACAACCAACGACCTCACAGCAGGGGCCAGGTTGTTGCTGGATGTCACACACAGCAACATCGCTAGCAACATCACAAAAGTTGTTCGTTAGCAGCGATGTTGCTAGCGATGTTGCTTAGTGTGACGGGGCCTTAAAAAAGAGTAAAATAAAAAGATGTCATTATCTTCCAAAGTGTCAGGAACCTCCCCAATGACTGTACAGTTGAATCTATACAGGATCTGAGATGTATGGTTTCTTGTGGGTATAAAAAGTTACAACAGTAGTAAATACCAGCAATCGGGCTGGCATTTGCCCAACTTGCTGGGTGCCTACCCACAGCAATGTCTGTAAATGTGTATATACTTTCTCCCCCTTAGATCAATAGCCAGGGAAGAAACCACATGTGAATAGTGGCCCAGTACGTAATGGTGGACTATCTTCTATTAGATTGCATGAAGGGTTTAGTATACTTCCTTTAATCTGGCATCGACTAGTATGATTTCTTTAATCTGGCATCAATTTAAATGCTAGCTAACCAAATGCTGGTCTTGTTTGTAGAGAGATGTAACAAATGTACTTTTTCGGATAGTGAATTTTCAACAAGATATTAAAATGGTAATGTAACACCCCGGGGTTAAGGGGTTTTCACCCGACATGTCGCCGGGTCGGGGGTGCAGATCCTCTGCGTCGTCACGGGCTGGCCTGGCCTGGTTTCATGACCCTGAGACATACAGAAGGGAGGGAAGGCAGTGTACAGGAGGATGGATGGAGGATTGGAGGATTGGGGTAGTATTGATGGTTAGGAAAGTTTCTTTAGATCGTGACACCACCTGTGGTCCGCGGCCAGGGATGTGCCACTGTTGTGGGTGCTGCTCTCTGGGGCTGATGGTGAAGGTCGCAGCCGGGATGGTGTCGCTCCCCACAGGTGGAGCGGTGTTACCCCGGGGAGGATGATGGAGGACGGATGGGGGTGGTGGTAGTCCCAGTTGGCGCTGCAGCGATGGGTGACGGCAAATGAGAGGCAGAGGCAGGGGCTACGGTTCCAGGTCTTTTACTCACAGGTAGTTCAGGCGCTGCCCCAGAGTACTGATCTCTGCTACAATGGGCTCCAGCCAATCCCGGATAGTCGGCGGTCACCGCCGTTACTCGTGAAAGTCTATCGAGTGAAGGGTCCCTCGGTTGCTATCCGTCACCCGGACTGAGCCTCCAGCTCCAAGCCAGTGGTTGTCCTAGTGACTGGGGAAGTCCCATGCTTCGTGATGGCTAACTACTCTGTCTGCCCTAGTCCACCCCCCTATGGGAAAGCACCTTACTGTTGTATGTGTGTGTTTTGTGAAGGCACCAGCAATTAACCCCCTCCTAACCCGGGATGGATATTACCACTTAAAAATGGTTTAATACCCTGTGACGCCTGAAGCTCAGGGGCGCCACAGTAACACAAAATCTTGTTTTTTTATTGTTGTAAACTTTTTTGCGGTCCTCACTGGTTCTTGCTTTTTGAATCTTGCCAAAGTCCATTTACTCAAATTTCTGTACATGAGAGAAGAATTCTGAGGCTTTTTCGAATGTACGGTAATTTTATACTTTCAGTTTGGGTATTATTGTGTAATCTGTTGCTTTGGCTGCTGCACTGTTTATTTCTTGTTCTTGATGTGCTGGAAAACAGGATATTTCTCTAGTTTGTCAGTAATACATCCAGCTCCACAATGAATGAAAACCGGATTCACGACACTGCGGGCAGCGGAGTTCACTAATTTTAGCTGTTTCCTCTTCCCTTCTTTACATCTTCCTTCGTCTTCTTACTCATTGTTAGTTTGGATTCTCCTCTTCTGCTTTTTCCATTTACAAGTCTTGAAACTAAATCTTTATTTTTCACGTGTGTATAGGAAGTGTTAACAATGCCTTACCCTCAGCAGCGCCTGATAGATAGTCTACATACAGGAAACTTATGTTACTAGCTTCTGTTCAGAGTGATCCAGGGCTCCATACATTAAAAGTCATGGATGTCATAATTTTTTTAAATAAAAACACATAAAAGGAAGTTGCACCTTTTGTTTTTTAAAGTATTCTAAATATTTAAGGGTGTGTGGGCTGTCTTGTAAAGAGATTTTAGGCAGGGTCTCAATCAGGGCATGACAACCATGACTGGTGTACGTATAGGCCCGGTGAAGAGGGGAGCCTAGCCAGGTCCGGGGCAATTACTTAACTTTATTAAGCCCCGGGCCCAGTTCAGGCCTCCCTCTTCACCAGGCCCCAGTTACAGCCGCAGCAGTGGGGCTTCGGGCACTACAACACATCGTTAATTTGCAGGCAAAGTGTTTCAGAGGCATCGCATGCAAATTAGTCATGTGCTGCAGGTAAGGTCAGTGGAGCAGAGCAGGGCACCGGCGCATCATCCCGTTGCCCCGCATGCAGCAGTGTGACCTCATCACACTACTGCAGGTAACAGAGCCAAGGAAGTGGCGAGGACATGGCAGCCGGCCGGCACAGGTCAGCACTCGGGGGTGGTGGGGACCCGCCAACCCCAGTCCCTGCCTTGCTTCAGCTGGATGCGCATTGGAGGGCGCGCATCAAGCTGAAATGCATCGCCGCTCAGAGAGGACACCGTGCGACGTGGGGATGGTGAGTAAATTGTTTTTTCTTTTTGCAGCCCACAAATATGCCAGGTGGGGCACAGTAAGTGGACATATATACCAGGAGAAGGATATATATACCAGGACGGGGACAGAGACTAGGATTGAGATACATATACCAGAATTTGCCCAGGAGGGGATATATATATATATATATATATATATATATATATATATATATATCAGGAGGCCCCCAGGATGGGACATACAGTATATACCAGGATGGGGACAAATAAGCCAGGATGGACATATATATATATACCAGGAGTGGACCAGGAAAGAGACATATATACCAGGAGGAGAACATATATACCAGGAAAGGGACAAATAAACAAGGATGGGGACATTTATACCAGGAGTGTCCGAGGAAGGTGACATATATACCAGGAGGAGGACATATATACCAAGAAGGTGAAAGAAACCAGGATGGGAATATATACCAGAATGTGCTGAATGTGCCCAGGAGGAAGATATATTTACCAGGAGGGAACCAGAATGGGACAAATATACCAGGAGGAGGACATATATACCAAAAAAGGGAAAAATAAACAAGGATGGTGAAATTTATACCGGGAGTGGCCCAGGAAGGGGAAATATATACCAGAACCAGGACATATATACCAGGAGGGTCCCAGGAGGAGGATATAGACTGTATACCAGGAAAGGGACAAATAAACAAGGATGGGGACATGTATACCAGAAGGGGGACATATATATATATATATACAGTACAGCTCAGCGGTCCAGCTCACCCCAAACCATCTCGATTGGGTTCAGGTCTGGTGACTGTGGAGGCTAGGTCATCTGGTGTAGCACCCCATCACTCTCCCTCTTAGTCAAATAGCCCTTACACAGCCTGGAGGTGTGTTTGGGGTCATTGTCCTTGAAAAATAAATGATGGTCCAACTAAACGCAATCCGGATGAAATAGCATGCCGCTGCAAGATGCTGTGGTAGCCATGCTGGCTCAGTATGCCTTCAATTTTGACTAAATCCCCAACAGTGTCACCAGCAAAGCACCCCCACACCATCACACCTCCTCCTTCATGCTTCACTGTGGGAACCAGCCATGTAGAGTCCATCCGTTCACCTTTTCTACAAAGACACGGTGGTTGGATCCAAAGATCTCAAATTTGCACTCATCAGACCAAAGCACAGATTCCAGTGGTCTAATGTCCATTCCTTGTGTTCTTTAGCCCAAACAAGTCTCTTCTACTTGTTGCCTGTCCTTAACAGTGGTTTCCTAGCAGCTATTTCACCATGAAGGCCTGCTGCACAAAGTCTCCTCTGAACAGTTGTTCTAGAGATGAGAAGGTGTGTCCAAACTTTTGGTCTGTACTATATATATATACCGTATACATATATATATACCGTATATATATATATATATACACACAGTATGTATTATCTTGGCTTTTATTGATGCAAAACATAGGCTGACAAAAACAAAGTTTAAAAACCTACTCTCTATTGACTTACTGCCACATTACCTTTAAGGTGAGGCTCTACAGCCAGGTATTTTGTGTTTTGTGTTTTGATACTATTTATCTGCGGACTCTGCTTTGTTTATATACCGTATTTTTCGCTTTATAAGACGCACTTTTTTTCCCCCAAAATTGTGGGTAAAAAAGAGGTGCGTCTTGCAAAGTGAATGTAACCTATCGGGCGCAGTAATCCGGCGGTGGAGTGAGTCACAGGAGGCTGGTGCGGCCGCCATGGATCCCCCGGCAATCAGCTGCGGAGGCGGCCGCCATGGATCCCGCGGCAATCGGTTGCGGTGGCGGCCGCCATGGATCCCCCGGCAATCGGCTGCGGAGGCGGCCGCCATGGATCCCCCGGCAATCGGCTGCGGTGGCGGCCGCCATGGATCCCCCGGCAATCGGCTGCGGTGGCGGTCACCATAGCCGAAATCTATCTGCGCCTGCGCTGCCTCCAACGCGACTTCCGGAAAATGGCTGCGGAGGTGACGCAGGCGCAGATGGAGATCTCAGAGAAGCGAGATCTCCATCTGCGCATGCGCTGCCTTCCGTAGCCATTTTCCTGAAGTCCATCGCGTCGGAGGCTACGCAGGCGCAGATAGAGATCGCGGCTCTCGAAGATCGCGATCTGCGCATGCGCGGGCTCCATTTTAGATCTCCGCAGCAGACGGAGACTATCATAAGAAAGAGGAGAGAGAGAAGAACGATTCTCCCTCTCCTCGCTAGGGCTGGATGCTGATTGGTGGAGACAACTTCTGCAGAGCTGCCTCCACCAATCAGTGATCTGAGCCTGACAAATGTCAGGAACATGGGGGAACAATGGGGAACACAACCCCCATCATCAGCCTTCATAATATACTGTATCAATCGGTGTATTCTGAAGGATGATGGGGGCTGTAGTCCTTTAGTGTAAACACTCCAGGGAGGGACTAATGTAGTGGCCAAAGTGTAAATGTGACTACCACCCCCCTCATCTTTCAGAATACAGCCATGTATGGTATATAGTACATGGGTGTATTCCTAAGGATGAGGGGGGTGGTAGTCCCAGATCCCCATAAAAGTGCATCATGCAGGTCCCCCATAGCCGTGTCATCCACGGATCCCACATAACAGTGCATCATCCACAGGTCCCCATAATAGTGCATCATTCCCAGGTCCCCCATAGCAATGCGTCATCCACATTTCCCCCATAATAGTGCGTCATCCACAGGTCCCCCATAGCAGTGCGTCATCCACAAGTCCCCCATAGCAGTGCGTTATCCACAGATCCCCCACAGCAGTATCATCCACAGGTCCCCCATAATAGTGCATCATCCTCAGGTCCCCCATAACAGTGCGCCATCCACAGGTTCCCCATAGCAGTGTCATCCACAGGTCCCCCATAGCAGTGTCATCCACAGGTCCCCCATAGCAGTGTCATCCACAGGTCCCCCATAGCAGTGCGTTATCCACAGGTCCCCCACAGCAGTGCATCATCCACAGATCCCCCCATAATAGACCCTCCTGCTGAGTCGAAATTGTTAAAATAATGTTTTTTTTTAATTTTATTAAAATGTTTTAGCACACTATTTGGCTCAATTTTTTTTTTTAATTTTCCTCCTCTAATACCTAGGTGCGTCTTATAATCAGGTGCGTCTTATAAAGCGAAAAATACGGTACTTATCGTGCATTCTGTTATCAGCACCCTGATACTTCATTGGGATATGTACAGTATTATTATGTCCATCCCCCTATTTCATCCATTCTTTTTCTGTTATCAATCATATTTTTAATAGTAATGGGTGGGCCAGGACTGTAAAAGTCCAAATCCGCGCAGTTTTAAAGGTACTTGGGTGCCGGGCCCGGGCTTCCAGATATTGATTTGGATCCAGCACTCGAGAAATTGAAAAAAATAAAGGAAAAATAAAGAAAGTAAGAATGAAGTGAGTGCTTCATACTTACGAATGCTCTGTCGCTGCTGTACACTGCTCCCGCATGGCTATACACTGTTCCCGTGGCCTCTCCTTCACTTCCTGGGCCGCTCATTAGGCTCATCAATATGCTCTGCTTTCCCTGCCCACTGGATGGCCTGGCATCTGTGATTCGTTGCAGCCAGATGCGTCCCCAGCCTGTGTGACAGCATCAGACTGCAACCAATCACAGGCGCGGTCTGTGGGGCAGTATCGTGGTATAAAAATAAATAAATAAAATATTTGGCATATTATGATACCCAGAACAGATAAAGCCTATGGATACAGGCTGCAACCCCCAGCTTTGCCCTTATCTTGGCTTTGTATCTGTTCTGGCACCCTCAATCTGTGCGTTGGAAGACGAGTTGACAGACAGCTTAACTCTTTCCCATCAATGCATTGACTCGGACGCTGGGGGTCCTTTACAACTTTTATTAATGAGATCAGTGTAAAACTACAAGAAATAAATGAAAATACTAAGTACAACATACAACATATCTGAGTTACATAGCATTCCATTTGATACAGGACATGCAGGGTAAATGCACTACATGGCGAATACATATTAGCTAATGACAGGATAATACTTGCAGAACAGACCAACTACATTATAATTTTGATGAGCCCTAACCAGGGGATCATAACTCACCGACTGTGCTATGTAGAGGCAAACATAAGGAGCAGAGATCTGGAGAGATATTCAGCATGCAGAATGTGTGTGTTCATGTAACTGAAATGGCTGCTGAAGAAGAAGGGGCAGAGCCTATGCAAGGTCTGATGGGTAACTACATAAGCCTTGGTAGGACAATTTTCATTGCACAGTAACCAGTGAAACATTAAACTAACTGCAGTAAGACAACATTGTCAACAGATGGCGCTGTTGGATATCACTGGACAAGTGGACAGTATCAATGTCAATTACTAAATGTAATCTTATTACTTGGCATAATAAAATAATTATATGCATTTCTATGAAGGCATGACACTCCCCGTCTGGCATCCGGGGGAATGCCACAAACTTAAACTAGAGCAATAGAATAAGTTCAGATACAGGTCTAAGAAACAGCTTTCCACTTTGCTTGGGAATCTTGATTTCCACTTTCCTGACCTGTCCGTCTTGACTTGGGAAGACCTTGGTTACCAATCCTAGAGGCCACTCGTTCCTTTTAGACTGAGTGTTCTTCACTAGGACGACATTCCCAGGTTTCATGTTGGGTCTACTATCTTGCCATTTGTCTCTTGTCTGTAATGTAGAGAGATATTGTTTTCTCCACTTAGTCCAGAAAAGGTCTGCTAACATTTGAACTCTTTTCCATTGAGATTTGTACAAGTCTTTTGTAGTAAACTCTCCAGAAGTCGGCATACTCACATTAAACTTCTGGGTGAGGAGAGTTGAAGGGGTGAGCAGAGATAGGTCATCAGGGTCATTGGATATGGGAACCAGTGGTCTGGCGTTCATTATAGCTACTACCTCGGCCATGAAGGTTGTTAGAGTCTCATGAGTGAGCTTCGAAGGACCAAGTTGCAGAAAGATGGAATCGAGGATTCTGCGAGCGATGCCGATCATGCGCTCCCACACACCTCCCATATGAGATGAGTGCGGTGGGTTAAAGGTCCACGTACAACCTAGTTCTGAAAGACGTCTTTCTACTTGGTTAATGTCCAGATTTGAGGGAATCTTTAGTTCACCACATGCTCCTACAAAGTTAGATCCTCTGTCAGAGCGTATATGCTTTACATGTCCTCTGAGAGAAATGAATCGTCTGAAGGCATTTATGAAGCTGGATGTGTCCATTGTCTCAATGACTTCTATGTGTACGGCTCTAATACTCAAACATGTGAACAAGACGGCCCAGCGCTTGCTGTTTGCATGTCCTCCCCTAGTCTGACGTGTGACAACTGACCAGGGACCAAACACATCGAGGCCCACGTTAGTAAAAGGAGGTTCGGTACTCAAACGGTCTGCTGGTAGGTCTGCCATTTTTTGGGATTGACAAGAACCACGGAGTTTCCTGCAGATGATACATTTGAAGATGACTCTACTCACAAGTCGCTTAGCTCCTCTTATCCAGAAACCCGCTTCCCGTAGGGCTCCTTCAGTTATCAAGCGCCCTTGATGTCTAACCTGTGCGTGATAATGCTCAACCAGCAGGAAAGCAACATGGCCGTGAGGAACAATGATTGGAGTACACTCGTCATTTTCAAGCTTTGCATTTGAAATTCGTCCCCCGACTCTCAGCAGTCCTTGAGTATCTACAAACAGGTCCAGTTTTTTAAGGGGACTATCTTTTGGGACACTTCTGTGGTTCCGGAGGGACTCTAGAGTCTGGGTATAAGCTTCATGCTGTACACAACAGATGATTGCGTGTTTGGCTTGCGTGAGCTCTTCCACTGTGTAAGCTTTATGACAGCGATGCCAGCCTTTGCATGGAGCTGGTCTCGATTGTCTGTTTTTAAAGGATCTAATGACATGTATCAGGCAAGTCAAGGCTCTGTAGGCCGATCTCCAGGTAGAGAATCTGAGGAAGCGGCTGGAATCAAGGTGCCTGTTGGTGATCGTTGTGCTAAGTGTGGAAACTTGAGGCCGTAGCTCTACATCTGATTCGGGTTCGAAGAGTTCATGTGTATGTGTCTCGTGAGCAGTGGGTACTGGTTGATACAGAAGTGCAGGCCCGACTAGCCAGTTAGTGTCTTTGAGGCGTGATGCCGGTACCGCTCTGGTCGCATGGTCTGCAGGATTTTGGTCGGTTGGTACGTATCTCCACTGAGAAGGCTGTGAAGACTTCCTAATTCTAAGTACTCGGTTATTTATGTATACATAGAATCTCCTAGTCTCATTATGAATGTAGCCTAACACTACTTTGCTATCAGTGAAGAATTCTGCATCTTCAAGCTGTAGATCGAGTTCTGATGTGATAAGTTCCGCCAGTTCTGTGGCAAGAACAGCAGCGCAGAGTTCTAGTCTGGGTATTGTGGATTCTGGACATGGAGTCAACTTGGCCTTTCCCATGACGAACCCTATGTGGACATTACCCATGACATCTATCGTTTTCAAATAGGCGACTGCGGCTATGGCTTTAACTGAGGCGTCGCTGAATATGCACAGCTTCCTAGAGAGAACTTTCTCTGAGGGAATACACATGTATGGCCTGTGTATATGCAGGTCAGATAATGTCTTTAGAGAGTCCCTCCAGGTTACCCATGCGATTTCTTTCCCAGGAGAAAGTGGGGTGTCCCAATCAACAGAGCCTACCATTAATTCTCTTAGCAAGATCTTACCTTGGATGATCACCGGTGCAGCGAATCCGAGGGGGTCATATAGACTGTTGATTGTGGACAAGACTCCTCGTCGTGTGAAGGGTTTTTGCTCTAAGGCGACCTGAAATGTGAAGGTATCATACTTTAAGTCCCAATTGAGCCCTAGACTGCGTTGTACAGGAAGAGAGTCTGTGGATAAGTCTAGGTCTTTCAGATCCATGGCATAGTCTTCAACAGAGAAGGCTTCCATCACTGTTTTGCTATTAGAAGCTATCTTATGCAATCTGAGATTAGAACAAGCAAGTGCATTCTGAGTTCTCTTGAGTAGGCTGATTGCAGCCTGAGGAGATGGAAGAGACTTTAGGCCGTCATCTACGTAGAAGTCTCTTTCAATGAACTGTTTAACATCTTCATCAACGTCTTTTTCGCTTCCTTGCACAGATCGCTTAAGACCATAGATTGCTATTGCAGGGGATGGGCTATTGCCAAAAACATGCACCTTCATACGATACTCTACAATGTCTTTAGTAGGTTCGTTATCTCTGAACCAAAGGAACCGTAAGAAGTCTCTATGTTCCTCATTGACTAAAAAGCAATGAAACATTTGTTGTATATCTGCAGTGATGGCAACTGCTTCTTTCCGAAATCTGATGAGCACACCAATGAGCGAATTGTTGAGGTCGGGACCTGTCAAAAGGACATCATTCAAGGAGAGTCCTTGGTATCTTGAGCTGGAGTCGAACACTACGCGTATCTGTCCAGGCTTTTTGGGGTGATATACACCAAACGTCGGGAGATACCAGCATTCATTGTTCTCTTTCAGAGGTGGAGCTACCTCTGCGTGACCATTTTTGAATATTTTGTCCATGAAAGCAAAGAAATGTAGCTCCATTTCTGGCTTCTTTAAGAAAGTGCGCTTTAAGTAGGTAAGGCGCTTTAGTGCCAGCTCTTTGTTGTTAGGAAGACGGGGTCTTTGTGGCTTGAATGGTAGTGGAGCCACCCAGCTGTCGTTTTCATCCTTGTGAAATCCTTGATCCATTATCTCTAGGAAGGTCTCATCTTCAATGGAATGGGCTAGTTTATAATCTTCTTTGGTCTTTTGAAAGACAGCGCACCCTAGATGATCTTTGTCTCCGTCGCACAATTCATCCATGGCGTATCTGTCTTTCCCACCATTTAAGTGTGCCGAATTGGTGAGATTCTCCTTCACTAGGAATTTGTTGGGGCAGGGTAGGAAAAAGGATGGACGGCCGCTCTCCAATGTGTTCGTGTAGAGAGAGTGGACGTTGTTCGGCTTGTGAGCATTCCCGAGGCAGACGTCCCCTATAACTACCCATCCAAGATCTAGCTTCTGAGCGTAGGGCGAGTTATGAGGACCGTTTATCTGTTTCCTCACCTTGTGAACTCTGATGATGTCTCTCCCCAGCAAAAGGACCAACTTGGCTTGAGAATTAAGTGCAGGAATGAGATGCGCTATGTTTCTCAAATGGGGATGGTGTAGTGCCGCTTCTGGAGTGGGTATCTCTTCTCTATTGTTCGGGATGGCATTGCACTCGATTAATGTAGGAAGGGGTAAGGATGTCTTCCCATCTAGGGATTCGATTTGATAACCTGTTGCCCTCCTGCCAGATTCTTCACTCACTCCTGTACATGTTTTCAGTGAGTAGGAGCAGCTAAGTCCCTTGATTCCAAAGATGTCAAAGAAAGCTGAGCTGGCGAGTGATCTATTACTCTGGTCGTCGAGTATAGCATAGAGTTTAACCGCTTTTTCTCTGTAGCCCATAGGGTAAACTGTAACCAGACAGATCTTTGAGCAGGATTTGTTAGTGAGACCTTCTCCACAAACTTGAGTGCACTGGGGTGACACTTCAGGAGGTGTACTGTCTGTCTCCTCCCCGCCGTGCTCTGTAAGTCGGTCGATGTGCGTGGAATTCTGTGGGGCTGGTTCTGGGTGTAGAGCTGTGCTGTGCTCTTGACTGTTACACTCCGAACAAGTGATACTGGCATTGCAGTCTCTAGCTAAGTGAGATGTGGATGCACAACATCTGTAACATATGTTGTTTTCTCTGAGGAAGATTCTACGGTCTTTAAGAGATTTTCCTCTAAAACTCCTGCACTGTTGCAGTGGGTGAGGCCTTTTGTGTAGGGGGCACTCTTTGTCTGGGTCAATTGTTAGTGACCCTTCAGGTTCTGTTGTACTGTGGGTCTTGCGTGATGAATCTGTAGCAGACACATTAGTTTTGTGTACAGTGATAGGTGAGCCTCGAGGGTTGCGTACTGGAGCAGGCTTACCTGTTCGTGGGTTGATGAGATCTGCGGTGGAAAGGTCAAAGCTGGGATCATTCCTGATCTTGGCTTGCTGGCGCACAAAATCTACGAAGACATGGAATGGAGGAAACGGCACGTTGTGACGTTGTTTGTAATCTGAACCCCGGTTCAACCATTTCTCTTGCAGACTGTAAGGCAACTTATTCACTATGGGTTTAATACCTCTGGCTGCATCTAGGGACGCGAGGCCTGGCAGGTCTCCTTCAAACTTGGCGACTTGGAGTTCTACCAAGAGGTCGCTCAATTCTCTTAGCATGTGAAAGCTCTTATTAGAGATCTTGGGAAAGTCCTCCAACCTTTTGAAGAGGGATTCTTCTATCCTCTCTGAAGATCCATAGCACTCATCAAGTCTCTCCCATAACAGGCACAAACCTTTGCTCGGGTGGTTGATGCTGATATCCCTGATGCGTTTTGCATGTTCTGCTGATTCGTTTCCTAGCCACTTGACCAAGAGATCGATCTCTTCATTGGCAGAGATGTCCAGGCCGGCCGTGGCGTTTCTGAAGGAAGCTCTCCATGCTCTGTAACTTTCAGGACGGTCGTTAAACTTTAAAAGACCTTTGGTGAGTAACTCACGGCGTGCGAAGAACTTGAGGAAATCTGGTAGCTCTTGATTTCTGAGAGGGTGGTCCTGATACATGTTGCTATGATGAGGTCCCAGTGAGTTATTGTTGCCATCAAATACGTTGTCGCCATGATAGTCACCATCGGGGTCCTCCATTTTGGGACGGTTCGCTGTGTAATAGGAATCTACAAACTTGGGTGCAGGTGACACTGATGGTGTTAGGTGGACGGAATTACCTTCATGCTTAACATGGGATGTTTGTTGAATGAAGGTTGATGGCTGAATGGCAGGATTAAGTCTCTCTCTTGGAGCTGAATGTAGATGGTCGTCTGATGCGGTATGCTTTAGTACGTAGTCTGAAGTGCGTTGTGAGATATCCCGATGACTGAGTTCGGGTCCGAGCCTTAACCTGAAACTTTTACTGTCGCTGCGTGCTGCTTCTTCTAAAGCCTGTACTTCAGCTTCTGCTGCTGCTGCTTCTGTGTCTACAGCAAGTTTTGCAAGGTCGGCTTCTAGACGTGCTTTTTCTGTCTTTAATTTCAACTCTTGTTCAGCAAAGGCAGCTCTCACTTTGGCGGCTTCCGCCTTCGCCCTGGCGGTGGCAATTGCAGCGCTGCTCACAGACTTCCTTGAAGCTGACGAGCTTACATGGGAGCGTGTTACATAAACTTCAGATCCTCTATCTGACATGGTGTCTGTATGCGGCTTGACTGCTCTCTGATAGAAGTCGGCGTCTATGCTTCAACCCCGTTAATAGTAGTCGTTTTACTGTTCTGGCACCCTCAATCTGTGCGTTGGAAGACGAGTTGACAGACAGCTTAACTCTTTCCCATCAATGCATTGACTCGGACGCTGGGGGTCCTTTACAACTTTTATTAATGAGATCAGTGTAAAACTACAAGAAATAAATGAAAATACTAAGTACAACATACAACATATCTGAGTTACATAGCATTCCATTTGATACAGGACATGCAGGGTAAATGCACTACATGGCGAATACATATTAGCTAATGACAGGATAATACTTGCAGAACAGACCAACTACATTATAATTTTGATGAGCCCTAACCAGGGGATCATAACTCACCGACTGTGCTATGTAGAGGCAAACATAAGGAGCAGAGATCTGGAGAGATATTCAGCATGCAGAATGTGTGTGTTCATGTAACTGAAATGGCTGCTGAAGAAGAAGGGGCAGAGCCTATGCAAGGTCTGATGGGTAACTACATAAGCCTTGGTAGGACAATTTTCATTGCACAGTAACCAGTGAAACATTAAACTAACTGCAGTAAGACAACATTGTCAACAGATGGCGCTGTTGGATATCACTGGACAAGTGGACAGTATCAATGTCAATTACTAAATGTAATCTTATTACTTGGCATAATAAAATAATTATATGCATTTCTATGAAGGCATGACAGTATCAAAATAAATGGAACCGCATGTGGCTTTTTTTTTTTTTATTCAATTATTTAAATAAATAAAAAAAAAAACAACAATGTGCAGTCCCCCCAATTTTGATACCCAGCAAAGATAAAGCCCGATAGCTGGGGTCTGGTATTCTCAGACTGGTGAGATCCATGCTTATTGGACCGTCCCCCAGCCTAAAAATAACAACCTTCAGCCGCCTGGGATTGTTGCATCCATCAGATGCGACAAGCCCGTATCTTCCCGATTTCCCTGGTGTGGTTGCAATCTTGGTAATAGCAGAGGTTAATACCTGCATGCAGCCCACAGCTACTTTCCTTACTAGATTAGTAATGGGAGGCGTCTATGAGACACCCCCATTACTAATCTGTAAGGAAAGTAAATAAACAGAAAAAATTAAAATAACATTTATTTGAAATAAAATACAAAAATTCCTCTTTCACCACATTATTAACCCCCAAAACACCCCAAACCAGATAACACGAACCCGCCAGTCCCGGTTATCTGCGAGTCCACTCATTATTAGTTTTTAACCTTTGTTTTTATCAGCCTTATATGTTTTGTATCAATAAAAGTCATGTTTATATATAAATAGCTGGGTGTGTACATTCTTACTATGCAGATTTTTTTCCTCTTATGTTATAATTCATTTTTGCTAAGTTTTTTTATTACCATCCCTTCCTTTATTAATATTTATTACACTGTGGTGCTCACTACTTCTTTCTTAACAAAGTGTTGCAAGGAGCAGTGTGTGGGGGGGATATACAGAGGGGTAGTGTGTGGGTGGGGGGATGCTATACAGAGGGGTAGTATGTGGGGAGATATACAGAGGGTCAGTGTGTGGGAGGATATTATAAAGAGGGGAAGCTTGTGTGGGGGATAGTATACAGAGGGGCAGCGTATGTGAGGGATATCATACTGAAGAGCAGTGTGTGTGAGGGATATTATACCAAGGAGCAGTGTGTGGGGATATTATATAGGTGCCTGGACAGCGAGTTATTAACGTTGCTAGTTCTCAGGTCCTTAGTGCTGCTGTCGCTCTGCTACATTCTGCTACTGACTTGTGTTTATGTTTCTGTGTTATACTAATCTGCTGCTGCTGCTATGATCATCCACGCCAGCCGTCTACCACGATATCTGCTGCTGCAAGTATCCACGCCGGTCGCTGCTGCCGTATCCTTCCATCCATCCATATCGGATGGATCCATGACTCTGCCTGCTGCTGCTGTCGCGTCTATCAGAGACTGTACTGTATCCATTGTGCCAGCTGCCGAGGTACTGCAGAGTCCCTGGGCTGCCCACTGCCGGCCACTTCCCAGCATATGTACCAGCTGCCACATCATGTGGCAGTAGTGAAGACTCGGAGGCTGGTCCAGTTCACTCCTCCAGGCAAGTGAACTACTAGGGACCTTCATGTTCAACAAAGAGAAAAGACTCAAATTAAATCTCCTGATACACATTAGCTGATTATGTCTCCTCTAGTAATCACAAGAACCTTATTCATGTACAAGAACATGTAAGGGAGATGTCTACATCATCATTTACATTGTGTACTAATCAGAGAATAAATGAAAAATGAAAATAATATATAAAAAACTCATTCCCTTGTCTGATCAAGTTTATGTAAATCCCATGACTTAGAAAGTCAATTGAGCAGTCAATAGTGCCCTATATAAAGGAATCATGTCTTCCTGAGCTGATTGAAAATAAGGTGCACTAAAAGATCTACCAACACTCAATAAGTTAGAGAAGTTGAAAATGTCCTTGATCATCAATGATACCTAAAGCTAAGTCTAAAGCGGGCTTTACACGCTACGAGATCGCTACAGCGATCTTGTTGGGGTCACGGTTTTTGTGACGCACATCCGGCCGCTGTAGCGATCTCGTGTGTCACTCCTAGGAGCAATTTTGGATCGTTGCAAAAACGTCCAAAATCGCTCCTCGTTGACATTGGGGTCCATTCTCAAATATCGCTGCTGTCGCGTGGGCGAAGTTGATCCTCGTCCCTGCGGCAGCACACATCGCTACGTGTGATGCCGCAGGAACGAGGAACCTCTCCTTACCTGCCACACACCAGCAATGAGGTAGGAAGGAGGTGGGCGAGATGTTCGTCCCACTCATCTCCCCCCCTCCGCTTTGATTGGCCGGCCACTTAGTGACGTCGCGGTGACGTCGCTGTGATGCCGAATGTCCCTCCCCCTTGAGGGAGGGATTATTCGGCAGTCACAGCGATGACGACGACCAGGTACGTGTGACGTTGCAGTAGCGATAATGTTCGCTGCGGCACCGATCACCAAATATCGGCATAACGATAGGGGCGGGTGCTAACACGCTCGCCATCGCTAGCATCGGCTAGCGATGTCGCAGCGTGTAAAGCCCGCTTTAGATAAGTCCCCCATCTTGGCACACTCAGTCTATATTCCATACAATCCCTCGCCTCCTTTCCAGGCATCTCCAGTTGTCTGGGCATCTCCCCACCCAACATATATTCTGTCTCTTACATTCCTTCAGCTGTTCGAGATGGAATACTTTTCTGCTCATTAAACATTTCTAGACATCTCGTTTTTCACTCTCCATATGTCCTCAGGAAGTCAGCACAACTTCTCCCTATATCACATGAATGACAAGTACATTCCTAGTCAACTCTGGTCCAAATTGTGCTCCTTTCTGGGTTTATTACTAAAATGTGATCAGTTCAGTAGGTTATTATAAGCTCTTTTGATTAGGATCCTCACTCCTCGTGCTTGAATTGGTGAATTATGTGTTACTCTGTATTGTTTGATATTGTAAAGCCTTAAGAAAGAACAGTGAAAATAATATCTCAATTGAACAATAACCTTTATTAATTGAAATTATAAAATAGTTAAGGGCACGGGATGAGGAACACACAGGCGGCACTATTACTAGCATGTGGAGCACCTCACAGGGTCTGGGGAATACTCATCAACGGGCCGGTGAAGGGTCAGGGGATGTCACAGGTGGCCCTGCCAAGTTTCGTGACCCCGAGGTGTCCACAGAAAGGGATGAGGATGGAGGTAGTTGTCTCATGACGCCACCTACGGTATGCGGCCAGGAATTAGCCGCCGCTGCGGTTGCTGTCGTCTGGGGTGGGTGATGTTGCAGCTAGGATAGTTCAGCTTCCCGCAGATGAAGCTAGGCCCCAGGTAGGATGATTGGGGTGGCAGTATATGGTGGTGTCTGCTGGGGTGCAGGACTGTGGACGCCGACAGTAACTAGACAACACAGGCTGGTAGTTTATTTTGCCTTTTACTGGTCAGTTGTTATGGTCCCGAAGTTACAGTGGTCCGGTCAGCCTGGTAGCAGTGGGGAATCTCTCTTGCCAGGTGGGTTGGAGACCTTACTTAGTGCGCTCTGTGTATGGGTCGCTGTGGCCTGAAGCAGCACAGCGTCCCTCTTCTTAAATGCAATATGCCTTGCCCCTTGTGGCGGATAAAGGGCCCGCTTGTACTTCTGCGGCCCCAGGCTCTATGGTGCTACTTTGCCTTGGGAGTCTCTGGTGAGCCAGGAGATGTGGAATCTCCTGCTGTCCGGGTTTTACTGCTGGGCCGTTAGCACCTGACAGTTGAGGACCCTGGTGTCCTGATTCTTGCGCTCGGTCCTGGAAAGCTTGCACTCAGCTCTCTTACAGCAACCGTTCTCTTTGCTTGCCTCTCATGTTCTGAGGTCCCTCTTCCTGTTTCCCTGTCTAACCCCTCCCCAGCCCAGAATGCACAGGGAAGCTCGTCCCAACCAGGACCTGAGCTCCCCCTTCTGGCCTGAGTTAGGAAGTGTTGTGTGTGTTTGTACTTGACATGGAGATTTTCCCCGCTGCTTCCAGGCATAGCATTGCCCCCCGATGAGGAGAACAACGCCACTGAGGCTCCCATGACCACTGGGGTGCCACACATGTATCAGCAGTCTGTTAACTTTAGCACCATTTGCATATTATAGGATTGTACGACTGGCTAACAAATTGAAGACAATATTGCAGACATTCCTTTATTTACTATTATCATATGTGGCCATTTTTGTGTCATTACTCTTATGAGACAAACATTGTCATTTTATAATTTGACTAATAAGTTCTTGTTTGTTTGAGACATTCCTTTCACTGTTTTTTCTGTGCCCTTAATATATTATTTATACAATGCAGTCTGTATTAAAAGCATGTTTATGCTGGGCGGGTTTTTTTTTTTTGCTTCGTGAATGTTTGATATTTGTACATTTGATCTCTGAATAGTAAATTGCAATGGGATATTTTGGAGCTAAATAAATAAAATATCTCAGTATATATTTGTAAGAGTGGTAGACGATGGCTGTCGTGTTCCTGAAGACACCAATCGTGTTATTGTCTTCTAATATAAATACTGTCTTGCGTCTTTTGTAAAAATTGTGATTAGACATGAGCGAACCCGAGGTTTGTTGTTCGGTGCTCGTAGCAAACTCAGACATTAGAAAAAGAACAGAGTTCGGGTATGCAAACCACTTGTGCAAGCATCACTGTGATCTGATACGTTTGGTGCTCAGCCCAGTGCGAGCTGGTTGCAGTGTTTGATCGGTCACACTGGGGGTATCAACAGCATGATTGCTTGTAGTGTGCACCAAAAACAAAATGGAAAAACCCTGCTCAACTGCCCCTAGAAGGGATCTGTTTATGGCTGTCTGCATATGAGTAGAGACCCAAACTGCCCAATTAGTGACTTCCATTGGGGCTCAGGTGAAGTCCGGACCCAAACTGAACCTTTCCAAAAGTCCGGCTGCACCCGCTTCCACGGATCCGCTCATCTATAATTGTGATGTGATGTGCCATGTGAAATGTAATGTGCTCCTGTATAATGTATGTATATTAGGACAAGGTCCTGATAGCATAGTGTAAAATGTAAGGTATTCTACTGTTGGTATTAGAACTGGAGGGACAGAGAGGGGAGACTTCAAGTAAAAGTGAAAGTGACAGTTCATTCTGAACATGACAGATGTATAGTCGGTTGGTCATAAAGGTCACATGCAACGTGTGATTTTCGTGAATGTTGGAAAGGTGACAGTAGGCAAGATAGCGTGTACCTCGTGTGAGAGACCGATCCTCAAATGGAGTGGCCCCAGACATTAGAAGTTGGAGGGCAGATCCCTAGCAGCCAGGCCCCTTACACTGTCAAGGTACTGGGCGACTTCTACTGGTGCAGGACTCTAGTGCCAGGCCCCTTATCCAAGGTAGCAGATTAACTTCAACTACAGTGTGAACATAGTCAACCAAACCAGACATTCTGGAGTGCAAAGCTTTACTGCGGTTATTATGGGACCCCTAAGTACACTGGACATGGCAAAGGAAGGTGACCGTCAAAGAGTGAGCTGTAACAATGGACTAAGTTTCACTGGGATTCACTGGCACAGTTAAATCAGGCGCAACCCAGAGAGAAATTCAACTGTGTCTGATAATGTTGTGCAAAACTGTAACATGCCGGACGATATGCTACTGCTACCTGGAATGTGAAGATGTGACAGAGAATGAACCGTACATGGAAGAGTTGTGGTTTAAAGTAAACTGTTGGTCTCCTTGTGAGTGTGAGTCATCATCTGGTTCTGAACAACCGTCACTAGCGGCAATTTGTGGCCTACATGGATTCTCAGCCCACACGATGAAAGTCCACACAACTAGCCAGGACTAGTTATTCCATGTAGCATTCTGTGGCATCCGTACTCAAATCCTCGCCCATGATTTACCACCCCGCATCACTCTACCCTTGACATAGTCGGCAGGATCGAGCCTTACTATTGGAAGAATCAAGTGTTGAAAACATGGCATGGGCTACGTTGAAGATGACGATCACAGTGAGGTCGAAGATGGTGCTGATCATGGACCCATTTTGTGAGGAGAAGATGCAGTGCTCAAGTGTTCCCTCAGAAGGAGTTAGTGGCTCAGGGGCTTAGGGTACCATCGTTATGGGGGAGTTGAAGAATCCCCTTCCACAGATGCAGGTCCCTTCATCACTCTGGTTCGCCAGGTAACATTGCTGAGTAGTTCGGCTGGGATGGCTGTTCTTTTCCAGGAGTCCACGTTCGAGTTGGCAGTAAAGGCCAACGCTTCTGGTTGGTTTCTGTTCTGCCAACGAACCAAGCATCTAAAAACTGTATGGGCTCAGTTGCTAGCGTGTCAGACACCAAAGTTGTCTGGAACCCCAATTCCTGAAAGAGAGCTGGAGGCAAGGTGTGAAGGAGAGAACATCGGCAATGGAAATATCATAACTGATGGTTAGACAGACATGTAGCTGCTGTGCCAGATATGGGCTAGGAGGTGCCTCCAGGTGCTTGGGAGACTGTTTTTGTCCAGGAGGCCCCAGAGCTAGTGAACTTTGTTGTGGGTCGGGGATATCACCAGTATCAAAGCCCTCACTTGCTTGGATCCTGGTGATGCCCGTACCATCCCTGGACCCGGGTGGATGCTAGATGTTCGGTTAGGCACTGAAAGGAGGAGTAAAGAAGAAGTGGACTTGGACAATTAGAAGCCGCTGTTGTGCTCCCCTTAGACATGGATACTTGCTAAAGTACTTAAGGGATCTAAAATCCAAGACACTTTGTTGTTGGCAATTGGCAAGCGAAGTTTGTGTGACCCCTCCCTTTGTTTTGTTGTGCAAATTGCACATTCACCTGCTGGATTGAGGGGTTCTGAGCTGTGAGAGCATTCAACACCCTTTTCCCTGTACGTTTCTCAAACAGTCATGGACTTTGCCCAATGCCCCCATAGACTTTGTCTACCCCCATGAACTTTGTCCCAAACCCCCTTTGGACTCTGCCTCTTGCCACCTTGGACTTCACTCTCAAGGACTGTGTGTTTGGACCTCGAGGGCTGTGTGTTACGTTGGCCTACTGGTGCCCAGTTATTGTTTCAGGGTCTCTACCTATTGGGCCCAGGGTCGTCTGACCCAAAAGAGGAGGATGCCAACCATCTCTCGGAGCAAAGACTGTAGTTTATTGGTGTTTTGTGTGATGTAATTGATGTCTTCCAAGTCCGGTGTAATCCTGGCATGTTTAAACCTATTGGCAAGATGGATATATGGCTTCCCAGTATTTTTTTTGCCTGCCATTTCACCGGTACCTACCGAATGACCTTCCCTCACCACCTCCCTTTACAATGGATATGTGATCAAGAAGATATTTGTTTGATATGCTTTTTCAGTGTTACAGAGTGAAGGAAACAAGTCAAAGCTAGCAGTAAATATATTGCTATGAAGAATAAAGAGCTGAAGACGGACTTGTCCAATGGGAGTCCGGTGCTGCATACGGTTTTGGGTTCCAAACAGGACCGGTCTGGGACTAAAATTCAGCCCTGGCATTTAAGGGGGGAACAGGCCCACTTTTCGTGTGGTGAATGTGTAACATATTTGTGCACTTGTAGATGTGTAACACGACCATATAACATGTAGTCACGGCTGCATCCAATATTACAGCTCATTCCTATTTATTGTTCTTAGTAGCAGGACCTGGTGAAGCCGCTATTTTCTCTAAAGAGCTGGGTCTCAAAGATAATGAAGAAGATGCTGCTCTCTACATAATTCTGCGGTCTCATCATATAACTGATTGGCAGGGATACAAAATCAGATACCCCTGAGCTGATATTGATGACCTATTCTACAGATAGGTGATCAGGGAAGCTGTTGTTTTCACTGGTGATAATTTTGGATACATACCACTTAGGGAATGTGCAATGACATTTTTTGAGGGCAAATCCCACCATGGAAACCACTATGAAAAAATCCTCGAATCACCATATGCCTCTACTCGCTGTGCACAGGATCAGGCTTTTGAGCATCTTTTACCCACTTCGAGTTTCTAAAACCACCAAGTGATTAAAAGAGGTGACCGCTCCATTCTTTTGGTGTTTTTCACTCGGAAACATTTTGTATTTTACAATGCAGATCAATGGGAAGGCTCGGAAGATGCCGGAATCTACAACTCCCAGCTTGTCCTTAACAATGCTGAGGAGATGCTGGGAGTTGTTACTATCAGACTCTGGAACAGGAACCACAATTCTGATAAGACGCAGGCAGCATCACAAATAATCATTTACATCCAGGTACTTTCATAGGTGACATCTTCTCAGTCGTTCCCATCCTTTTTATCTCCACGCAGTACAGACACCATGATGAGGTTTTGTGCCCACTGCTCGTCTCTGAAGCCCTCCCTCTTTATTCTTCAGCAGCACTTCTCCACACAGCACCTTTAAAAATAAAAGTATCATTATACTGCTATAAATATCTCCCATGCTGTGCCCCTGAATAAAGAATTGCTGTGCTTCCTTCACAAAATATCCCCCCACACTGCCCTTATCCAAAATACCTCCCACACTGCCTCTCTCCTTAATATACCCCCACGCTGTCTCTTTCCATAATGTCCCCATATGCAGCTTCTCTCCATAATGTCCCCTCCACAATGCTCTCTTTATAATATACCCCACACTGCCTCTCTCCATAATATCCCCCCATATTGCCCCTTTATTATTATTATTTATTTATATATTCCCCCCAAACTGCTCTTTTGTAACACACACACAGACAATACAATGCACCCTCCATTACCACTCCCCCCCACCTCCCCCCCACGCACACAATACGATGCACCCCCAATTACCCCTCTCCCTGCACACAATCCAATGCACCCCCCATTACCCCTCCACACACACACACACACACACACACACAATTCAATCCACCCTCCATTACCCCTCACCACACACAATACAATGCACCACTTATCACTCCCTCCCATACACACACACACACACACAATAAAATGCACCCCCCATCACCTCCTACAGACACACTCATACAATACAATGCACCCCCCATTACCCCCTCCCCAGACATAATACAATGCACCCCCCCATCATCCCCCTACACACACAAGATACACTGCCCCATCACTACACACTCCTGCCTCCCCTTCTCCCTCGGAATACAGTAACCACCCCTGCCTGTCACAAAGCTGTGCTCCTTCACAAATGTTCCCTGTTATGTGTCCTCAGACCCTCCCCACTCATCCCCATTAAGTAATCCTTTCATCTTCGGCTCCTCCATGGAGCGCTTACCACTGCCTGATGTATCCTGTGTGGCGCCCACGGCACTGTGATGATGTCAGCAAGGTGCTTCTGATCTCATCACGTTGCTGCACGTCAGGGACGGGGCCCAGTCCTGGCGCACTGTTCAAATGTATTTACGTCTGAAAGACGCAAATACATTTGAATAGGAAGGAGGAAGCTGCGGTCACCCTCACCGCCGCGCTCCACAGCAGTGTGTGTGTGGCGCCCCTGACCTGGTCAGGCACCACTGAGTACTGCACCCATGCTGGGGACAGTACAATACAGGTAATCCAGAAGGCTGACCGAGGTGTGACTACACAGGCGCATAGTGATCAGGTCTCACACATGTACCTTTGAGAGGACCCCTGGGGATCCCAGGAGGGGGTAAAAGCCTTCACCTCCACTTGAGGAGTGGAGGGGGCGAAGCCTCCATCTCCACTCAAGGGGTGTGGTAGAGAGCCTGGTTGCTAGGTGGCGTAGGCAAGAACAGGAGAGGAGGAGTAGTGAGTCAGTTTAGTGTGCAGTCCAGGGAGAGCAGACGTCAGGAGCAGACCCCTGGAGCTGTTGCAGTCTAACAGCGTCCGCGCAGTGACTACCGACGGGGGAGAACGGTCACCTGGTAGTGCTGCCCGAACTCCACACACAGCTAGAGAAAGAGCCGCGTAGAGGAAAGTACGGAGACTGTCAGGGAGTACCAGGCCCAAACGGGTGGCAGATCCCGGTGCGGGGATAGATCCACCTTTCCTTGCTAAACCTGCCGGTGTGGGGCCCTTAAAGCCCACGCCACAACACCCCAAAAGCCGCAGCCACGTAGCCACAGTTAGGGCCCATAGTTCACAGGAGGCAAGCAGCTGGAGTGATCTGGTCCAGGCGACAAGCAAACGGCAAACAAACGAGGGGAGCAGCTACTTCCCTGGGTGACCCCCATAGGGACTAAAAGTCGGGGTTACCACAAACCACAGAAGGGCTAAGGAAGGCGAGTCGGTAGCCACCCTCATCAGTCAGCCTGAAGGACACCTGGTTCCAGCCTGGTTCATCCCAGCTACGCCCGGGTTACTCACCCTGCCATCTTCAGTGAGTAAAACCCCTGAAAGACATTCTGCTTGTGTTGAGTTATTCTGCGCCTTGTGGTTCTACACACCTACACAGGGTCCTGGGGCTTGCCTCACTCTCAGGAGGCTACTACAACTGACTGCACCCACCATCAGCCCCAGGCCTCCCTTAATCTGCAGTGGCGGTCTCCACTGACCGCAATTCTGAGAGTGGCGTCACGACAATCCTACATAGAAGATCTCCTACCTGTGACAGGATCCAGCCGAGTGGAGTCCCTGAAGGTAATGCACCGACACAACACTGGAGGGGCTTCACATGTGCATGCCGGGCATACTATCACACAGCAGGGCCAGCACAGCACAGCGCGCTTCCCCCTGGTCCTGCTGCAGCTAGTGTGGGCATGGCAGATAATGCTGCCCGACCTTCACACTGCTGTGCAGAATGGCGGTGACCGCTGATAGAGCGACCCAATACAAGAATCGGCCCACTACAGGGACCGGCCCATCTGGCATTTACCAGAATTGCCCTATGGTCAGTCTGGGCCTGGCTCCGAATGTTCATGAGTTTACAGTTTAAGAGATGAGTTAAACAGAAAATAATACTGTGGCTGACCCCGTCCATCAAAGTTAACATGCCTTATTATTTGAATACTGAGGTATTTTGTGAATGGTAAAGGGGTTGAGCGTCCCTGCAGTGTCTCTGTGTGATATCGCTGCTGCTCAGTAACAAATCTGCACTTTCCTTCACTCCACATATCTCATTGGTTTTTGCAGGATCCTATCACACAGTGTGAGGCTGTATGGTGACTGTCCGTCCACACAGCAACCAGTGATCACAGAAGAAAGCGCTAGTTGGTTATTACAGGCTCCTGCCACCCAGTGACAATGTGACACAAGTCTGACAGTCTGCATTATCCAATGAGCGCTTCCTTTGGTGCTTACTGGTTACTGTGTGGTTCCTGTCACATATTCTACCACTGTATGACAGGAGCCTCTGCACTGGAGAAAAGGCTCGGGAGGGAACTGAATAGGTCTCCTTTCTACACCGTCTGCTTAATGCCATTCTATCAGATGAAAAGCCGTACACACAGTCCCACTTGACATTTATATGCCATTGCTACGTACACTGAGTGTTCACTGAAGTTGGCGTATAAACAGGACCCCCGATGAGTGGTTTGGCTGGATTTCTTCTGACTGTGACCCCCCTAACTGCGGCGACCTGTGCACAGCATCAAAGTTATTGAATGTTCTCAGTGAGAGGAACAAAATTATAATCTTGATACCTTTTAAACTGGTAACACGGTACCAAAACCTTTTCACTTGTAACAGCATCAAAGTAACACAGCACTTACATGCGGCTCAGCAGTCACTCACCTCTGTGTGACAAGACATAATAAATGATTCCTGAGTTAGGGCCTCATTCAGACGTCAGGTTATTTCCCGTACCAGATTTTCATCAAAATTTGGTCAGATTTTTAGCAGTTTTTTAAACTGATGAGAAACTAAAAGAAATTTTCTCCACCTTCTCTTATAGCTATCGGTCAGTGAAAAACGGACAGCACACGGATGGCATCTGAGTGCTGTCAGAGTTTTTCACAGACCCATAGACTTGAATTACCATTTTTGATCTGACACATGGGTCAATATCAGATGTGTCTCAATAATTTTTGCACGGACCACTGTCTGAGGAATAAAATCTAGACAAAAAAATTGATTGCACTCCCAACATGCAGTCTGAACAGCTGCAAAACTTACCATGTTATTATGTGTCATGTTCAGTTTTGCACCTATTAAGACTGCATGTTGGGATTACCGTCAGTTTTTTAGCCTAGATTTTGGAGTCATGCCTTCTAACTGTTCACCCCTCCCCCATTAGCCCCAGGTGATTTTATTCTCAAGTAGCAGTTTCCTATTTGCTCATATATAATAGGTTGACTAGTGCCCTACTGCCCCCACTTCCCTGTGGTGATTGTTGGAATGACACTGTATTGTATTTGTATTAACTGCCTTGTATTAATGTGTATTTTTCCTCCTGTAATTCATCCGGCTGCCACCAGAGGTCATGGGTCCCGGGTCCCTCAGAGAGAAGGGATGGACTGGGAATGCTCACTGACTGGGATGGACGGGGCAGCAGAAGATAATTGAGAGGATGGCTCATAAGTACAGGAGGAGATATAGGGGAAGGAACTTCCTGGTTCAGGCAGCTAAGGAAAGACTGTGAGACAGAATAGAACAAGAGAGAGGAGTCCAGGAGGGACAGAAGAAGCAGAGTGGGGTACAGAAGGGTGGAGATGATAGGGACAGGATTGAAGGGTGAAGGAAGCCCAAACCTTCGTCATACCCTGGTCACTGCTACAGAGATAGGACAGAAAGGAGAGAAGCCAAGCTGTTAGAAGGGGCTCTATTGCAGAAGGACATGAGTCCAGAGTGTCATAGAGGCGTGAGGAGAAAGTGGGACGCTCTTACCTTAGGTGTTATCTGCCGGTACCTGAGGGAAAGCAGTTGCGGCGGTGGGCATCAAGTGAGTCTAACCATCTGTGAGCCGAGCTGTGTGATCCACCACCATGCTGGGAACGTGGGTCTGAAGCGGGAGGTTAAGTCGCCCCATTATGGCCTTCCCTGCAAAGCCGAGCTGGATGTTGGAGTTAATGTACTTGAAAGATATTGATGATGACAAGTCTGCTGTAAACCATTTGAAACTGTCTGCCTGCAAGCTGTTTAGTAAAGTGAAGAAAATGTTACTAGGTGTCTGTCTCCTTCCTGACTGAGCAGGGCTCAAGGCCCATAGGAGTGAACAGGGCCCAGAAGACAAACAGCAGCAGTCAGCAGGTGCCACCTCCAGACTACATACCACCTACTCCACTCTGCCCCCCCGTGTCTGTACTGTGCCGTGGTGGGTTGAGGGCCGCCATGACCCTCGCCCACGACTGCCTCTCTCTGGTGCTTTATACATACACAAGAGATTTTTAACCCAGAGAAGGGCATTAGAGTAGGTACTCAGTATACGAGATATTCCTTGACGTGGCTATCATGATCCATGACTAAGACCGCAAGGTTGAAACGCGTAGGATAAGTCTTGTGTTTTTCACTGTGTGTCCCCATGCTCCTTTTGCGTGTTGCATCCTGCTTTTAATGGATTTAATAAAATTCCCAGTTTTATCCTAATCTCTCCATCTTCCGATGCTGGATATTTTTCTCTCCATGACTGTGTCTCTCCGCCCGGGCCAGGGCGTTCCGTGCATCGGTGGTGGATCCTAGAGTGAAGAGGGGTGAGCTGAACACATTCATTTTTCTAAATCAATTATCAAACTAAATTGTCAAACAAATTGCCTAATACACTTTTCCTAATAAAGAATCAAGATGAATCTCAATGGCTATCAACTATTGGAACATGTGTGTACAATCCAGTTGTCTAGATTTTTAGGACACTTCTTTAAATAATGATTAGTGATGCATCTTGTGCCAATGCATATACACACCTAATCCTGGTCCAGTTTACATTATTCTTCCCCCTTGCTTTGATTTGCATTGTATTTCTACCATCCAAACACTTTTCTCAACAAATGATCAGTGGGTAATGAATTATTTTATTATCATTATATATTTAACGGCCTTCATCTCGGTCTCGAACCATGGTGACTTGATGGATGCACACTCTGTAGGAAGATCTTGTGCAAGCCTAGATAGGTCCACCAAGCTCTTCTCTGAAGTTATATTAATAGTATCAAGACATTGGGTTGCTAGTCTTAGGGTACCATCTCACGTAGCGACGCACCAACGATCCCACCAGTGATCCGACCTGGCAGGGATTGTTGTTGCGTCGCTACATGGTCGCTGGTGAGCTGTCAATCAGGCAGATATCACCAGCCACCAGCGACTCATGTAACGATGCTGCGCTTGGTAACCAGGGTAAATTTCGGGTAACTAAGCTGGTTACCCGATATTTACCCTGGTTACCAGCGTACACTGCTTACAGGCTGCCAGCGCAGGCTCCCTGTATATGTAGCTAGGGTGCACATTGGGTTACTAAGCAAAGCGCTTTGCTTAGTTACCCGATATTTACCCTGGCTACGTGTGCAGGGAGCAAGCGCTGGTAGCCTGTAAGCGGTATACGCTGGTAACCAGGGTAAATATCGGGTAACCAAGCAAAGCTCTTTGCTTAGCTACCCGATATTTATCCTGGTTACCAGCGTATGCTGCTTACACACAGTCGGTGCTAGTTGGTCTCCCGCCGTCAAACACGCTGATGTGTGCTGCACAGCGGGAGACCAGCGAGCAAAAAATGAACCAGAACAGTGTGTAACGATCAGCGATTTCACAGCAGGGGCCAGGTCGCTGCTTAGTGTCACAAACAGCGATATCGCTGATGAGGTCACTGGTACGTCACAAAACCTGTGACTCAGCAGCGATATCGCTAGCGATATCGCTATGTGAGAAGTACCCCTTACTCTTCGCCTTATTCCTCCTATTCTTCAGACCATTATGTTCTTCTCTAGTGATTGCTCTCTTTTTATGATATGTCCAAAGTAGGCAAGTTATAGCTTGGTGTTCCTTGCTTCAAGTGACATTTCTGGATTGATTTGTTTCAAAATTGATTGGTTTGTTCATCATGCTACCAATGGTATTGATAACATCTTTCTCCAGCACTACTTTTTGAAGGAGATGATTCTTTTTCTGTCTTGTTTCTTCATCATGCAATTTTTGCATCCATGTTACAACAAAAAAGACCAAGCCATGTACAAGCCATGTCTTCATCACTGTGATTTGAGGACCATGTCCAGTGACCTCATTGTTGATTTGCCCATGGATTTTCTTCTATTGACCTCCAGTGTCGTTGCTGCATCTTGAGTGATCACTGATCATTGATCAAAGTAGGTTGAAGTCCTTTACAACATCCAGTTCGTCACCTTCCATTTCAAATGTGTCCCGGTCTTACCTGGCAGTAGTAAATATCTTTGTCGTCTTTGTATTAACTAGGAGTCCCATGTTCTGCCTATTTAAGATTCTTGATGATTGTTGATGAGCCTTCCTGAAAATAGCTTCTGCATATACAATGAAGAGAAATGGTAACAGAATGCAGCCTTGTCTGCCGCCTCGCTCTAGTTTGGTGTGTTCCGTTTGGACTGTTGCTTCTTGGTTGATGTAAAGGTTCCAAATAAAGCTAATCAGATGGTTCAGCACACCCATATCCTTGGTAATCCAAAGTTTCTGGTGATCAATACAGTCAAAGGCTTTGTTGTAGTCGATGAAGCAAAAGTAGAATCTGTTTTTTGTATTCTTTGCCCTTTTTCATTACCCATCAAATGTTAGTAATTATATCTTTTGTTCCTCTGAAATTTTTAAATCCTGCTTGTTCCTCTGGCACCTCTTTGTCAAAATATATGCTGTAGCCACTTTGCAGGATCTTCAGTAGTATTTTGCTGGCATGAGGTACGAATGCAAGAGTCCAGTAGTTTCCTCAGTCAGTAGCATCTGCCTTCTTCAGAATAGGAATAAACACTCATCTTGTCCAGACCTTGGGCCACTTACCAGATGGCCTTCTGTTGACACAGGCGTGTGATGACATGAACTGCTGTATTCAAAGAATTAACGTTATTGGAATATTGTCGCATCCAGTTGCTTTGTTTTTTTTTGCTTTTTAAATAAGTTTTATCACAGCAATGGCTTTGTCCTTCAAGATGTTCAATTCACTATTATTTCCAGTCTCAGTTCTGTATCACTGAGTCGTTCCTGTAGACATGCTCCATGCACTCTTTCCACCTTTCCATAATCTGGATTGTTCCCGTTGGCGTCTTTGAACATTCCCTCTCTTGATTGAAGCTTTCATCATCTCTTTGATATTTTGGCATGCCTTCAAAGTCTTGCCCTTTAGATGTTTGTATTCTCAGTATATCACAAATCTCACAATTTTATACATTTTTCATTACATCTTTTCATTGAACAACACTTAAGATATGATACTTTGATACAATGTAAAGTACTCAGTGTGCAGCTTGTTTAACAGTGTGAATTTGGTGTGCTCTCTAAATAACGCAACACAGCCATTAATGTCTAAACCACTTGCAACAAACGTGAATACATCACTAAGTAAAAATGGCCTAGTTGTGCTCAAAGTGTCAATATTTTGTTTGGCCAGTGGCCAGCATTATTTTCAAGCACTGCCTTAATTTTCTTAGCCATTGAGTTCACTAGAGTTTCAAAAAGTCACAGGAATCCTCTTCCACTCCTCCATGACGACATCATGGACCTGGTAGTTTGTTAGAGACCTTTTTCCCCTCCACCTTCTGTTTGAGGAGATACAGTGCCCAAATATTACAAACCCAATAATACAGATTTTTACAGTGTCTATATAATACCTACAGTACAAATACCAACATGGAATGCAAAATAAAACGGATATACGGTACTCAAATAATACCAATTACCAGGCCGCGGTTCTTCTGCTGCTGCTGGGACACCATGGTGGCCGGGCCCGGTTCCGTGACCCCGGCGGTGTCCTTTAATAAAGATATGGGGAATGTTGATTAATTTGTGATGCCACCTGTGGTATGCGGCAAGTTAAGTGCCGCCGCTGTGGGATAGCGACCTTTGGGGCTGATGGTGACGCAGCTGGGATGGTATAGCTCTCCACAGGTGGAGCTGGACCCCAGGCTGGATGATGGTGATAGTAGTCTATTATAGCGGGCACAGGTGAATAATGGAGTGACTCAGGGGTGAAGTCAATAGTTGTTTACTCACTGTAGCCAGTTACACGCATGCCGTGGACCACCCCTTGAGTGCCGGGATTCACTGTGATGGGCTCCAGCAGATCCCGGGTAGTTAGGAGGTCGAGTCCTAAGCACCCTTCTGTAGTGTACTCTTTCCCTGGTCGACTTCTGCACTGGCTTCGCCTTCTTGCCTTGCGCCCTCGCTCACTGAACCCTGTCTGGTGCCCGTGAACCCTGTTGAGCGGCGTGAAGCTCTATCCCTGTTGGTCCTTGTTGGATCACTTTCCAGTGAATTTGTGTGCGGTGGTAGCTTTGGTGCTTGAAGACACCTTAGCCACTGGTTTCACTAGGGAGCCCATAGGTTTAGTCTCCTCTAGCCTTGAGACCAGTCCCCGAATTGCGACCATGTCCCTCCACTTGTTGATTATGTGTGGATCGAGGCCACGGGGTGATGTAGGAATTCCCGTGGGTTCTGGGACCCTTCTTTCTATGCCCGGGCCGAGCGGTACCCGCTCCAGACCGCAGATCTTTCGTCTTTTACTGCTCCTCTCCAACTCTCTTCTCTCTTCCCTCCTTTTTCACTCTCCACACGACACCTCTGTTCCCGCTCAGCTGACTCCACCCCCCAAGTCTGGTTTTGGTATAATCACGCCTTCACCATGTTTGGTGATGTGTTACTGAGTGAGTGTGCTATGCTTTTGCATGGACCGGCATTGACCTCCTCCTTACCCAGAATGGGATACCACACCTCTGGCTGAGGTGCAGTACCTCTGTGGCGACTGAAGCCTCAGGGGCACCACACATTCAGTGCTCAAATAATACCAGGAAAATAATACCAATCATATAATACCAATATAAAATACCCAAATAATATCGACATACAGTGTCCAAGTAATTCAAGAGTAGCAAAAGTAAAATATGTGAAAAAAGGAATGTTCCCACACATCTGATGGTTCAGGATTCAGCAGTGGATACCAATACAAAAAGCACAGCAAAATTCAGTACCGATTCCATGTGCTCCAGGTGAGGTGGATCCTCCAAGTCTCAAGGCTGAGTACTCATGGTGAGCAGTATTTGCTCCTCTTTACACCAGACCAATATTCTTACTGAGCAGTGACCCAGTGTTATGTCATTATTTCTCAGGGCAGAGACAAAGATTTCCATGTATCCGATTGGCACAAGGTATTCGTTTTCAGCCCTGGTCCATGTTTCCAGAAGGGTCTGAATGTTTATATAGTTCAGTCTTTGTATTAAGTCAGGGTCATTTGTTTTACATCCAAAGGTCGGGGTGTTCAGACTTTAAATGTTCCAGCTACTGATTGTAAGTGAGGTAATTATTTCTATATACCTTGTATGTATATACAGTGGGGAACATAAGTATTTGATACACTGCTGATTTTGCAAGTTTACCCACTTAAAAAAATGGAGAGGTATGTAATTTTTATCATAGGTATGTTTTGGACGAGTGCAGCGGTCGAATCGCTCTGATCCAGGTGTCGCTACCCGTGGCTCATGGGTCTCCGGACCCGGGGGCTCGGGGTGATGGGGGTTATTTACAGGGGAGTTAGGTAGTTTGTGACGCCACCCGTGGTGTGCAGTAATGGGGAGTACCGCCACTGCCGTTGGGAGTACCCGGGGTGATTGAGTGGGGTAGCTAAATGACGTTACCCTCCACGGGTAGGGAAAGGCCCCGGGACCCCGAATGGTGGGATGGATTGCAGGGGGACACAGGCTCGCTGGTAGCAGGGGTTAATCAGGTACTCACTCAGAAGGAAAGGACAACGTGGTAAACCAAGTCTCTGGGTGCCACTGCCCAGCTGGTCTTGGGGCCGAAAGCACGTCGGGGTACTGGACCCTAGGTCGGGGAGAAGCTTCAAGCAACCCGGCAATTAACCTGCGGAGGACAGGACCCCAGACCAGCTATTGGACTGCAGCTGCCGACCGTCCTCCTTGACTAAGCCAGCACCCATTCCCAATCTTCTGCGAGCTGGTCTCCGACTCCTCCAGGTCCAGACCACTGTCTGCAACCCAATCTACGTTTTCCTCTGGGAGCTCCAACTCCCAGCTTCCTCGATCTCCTCACAGCTCAAGGGCTACTACTGTTCTGACTTGTCACCTCCCATCTCTCTGCCTGACCCCTAGGTGGGCGGCCCTATTCCAGCATAGGTTAGTTTCGCACTTCGTTGTTTTGCTTCAGTTGCAATCCGCTATTTTGGAAAACAGCGGAATCAGTTAACGGATTCCGATGCTTCCCATAGACTTGTATGGACGACGGATTGCGACTAATGGACCTGCATTGCTTCCGCTGGCCGACGCTGCATTGCTTCCGCCGGGCAGCGGAATCCTTAGGATTTCGCTGCGCATGCTCTCTCTGGCTCCCTGCACCCGTAACCAGGGTACACATCGGGATACTAAGCAAAGCGCTTTGCTTAGTTACCCGATATTTACCCTGGCTACGTGTGCAGGGAGCCCGACACTGCCCCGCTCGGCTCTGCCCCCTCCCGCACTCCGCATGTACACACACAGGCGCACACACACACACACACACACACTCACCTGTCCCCAGCGATGCAGTCCCCACGGCACTGACATCCTCAGCGCCATGGCCCTGCTCGGCTCCACTCACCCCGCACTCCGGTCCCCGCACTCCACCCCCCCGCACACATTCTCGGCGGCCGAACGATCAGCTGATCACCTGGCGACCAGCTTCTGTGAGCGATCAGCTGAGCACCCGGCGTACGGCTGCTGTGAGCGATCAGCTGATCACCCGGCAACCGGCTGCTGTGAGCGATCAGCTGATCACCCGGCGACCGGCTGCTGTGAGCGGTCAGCTGATAGTTCACAATAGTCTGCCGCCGGTAAAACTGTAAAGAAAAAATGAAAAAAAAAAAAGCAGATTGCGTTATTTTGTACGATCTGTTGCATCCGTTGTGCCACTATATTCAACACATCTGTTGCATCCGTTACAGAACGCAATGCATTGGATGCCTTTCAACGCAAGTGTGAAACTAGCCTTAGCAGCCCACTGGTGTGCCTGACAGGGTGTCGTGTGAGGTGTGATTAGGATTTTTAGATACTCGTGGAGGCAGCACTGCAAGTTGGGAACCCAGAACCATGGGGGGGTTGAGTCCTGCACTGGGAGATAAAGAGCGTGCAATACCCTGTGACAACCTGACTAGTCCAGGAGCGTCACAGGTACACTTCAACTGTAACAGAAAGACAGAATAAAAAAAACAATGAAAAAATAACATTGTGTGATTTTTAAATAATTAATTTGCATTTTATTAAATTGAATAAGTATTTGATCACCTACCAACCAGCAAGAATTCTGGTTCTCACAGACCTGTTATTAGTTCTCCTACTCTGCACTCATTACCTGTATTATTCACACCTGTTTGAACTTGTTACCTGTATAAAATACACTTGTTTACATAATCAGTGCACTCCAACCTTTCCAGCATGGCTAAGACCTGTCTAAGGGGCAAAATTGTAGACCTACACAAGGCTGAGATGAGCTACGAGACAATAGGCAAACAGCTTGGTGAGAAGGCAACAACTGTTGGCACAATTATCAGAAAATGGAAGAAACACAAAATTACTGTCAATCTTACTTGGTCTGTGGCTTTATGCAAGATCTCAACTCGTGAGGGAAAGATGTTTCTGAAAAATATCAGTAATTAGCCCAGAATTACACAGAAAGACCTGGTCAATGACCTGAGGAGAGCTGGGACCACAGTTTATTGACGAGAGTCAATTATTAGGTATTTGTGGGGTCACGGTTGCTTGTCTGGTGCTGGTATCCCGAGTGCCACTTGGTAAGTCATGTAGCTGCTGCTGGGGGTCTGTGCTGAAGATTTTGCTGATGGGTGGTTCTCTTCTATCAATCTGATTTCTTGTTCACTTTTATTAGTATCAGATTCGTTCATGTTGTTGGAGTTTTTTGTCATCTAAGGCGGGCTTTGCACACTACGACATCTCAGGTGCAATGTCGGTGGGGTCAAATTGAAAATGACGTACTTCCGGCATCGCATGCGACATCGTAGTGTGTAAAGGTTCGATGATACCATTAACGAGCGCAAAAGCGTCGTAACCGTATCATCGGTGCAGCGTCAGCGTAATCCATAATTACGCTGACGCGACGGTCCGATGTTGTTCCTCGCTACTGCGGCAGCACACATCGCTGTGTGAAGTCGCAGGAGCGAGGAACATCTCCTACCGGCGTCACCGCGGCTTCCATAGGATATGCGGAAGGAGGTGGGCGGGATGTTTACATCCCGCTCATCTCCTCCCCTCCGCTCCTATTGGCCGCCTGCCGTGTGACGTCGCTGTGACGCCGCACGACCCGCCCCCTTAATAAGGAGGCGGGTCGCCGGCCAGAGCGACGTCCCAGGACAGGCGAGTCCATGTGAAGCTGCCATAGCGATAATGTTCGCTACGGCATCTATCACAAGGATATCGCAGCTGCGACGGGGGCGGGGACTATCGCGCTCGGCATGCGATGTCTCAGCGTGCAAAGTACCCCTTAGCCTCCTTGTCAGTTGAGGTCATTTTGTCTGCACTCCTTGTTTCCATGGTCCCTTCTGGGTTTATATGTCCAGGTATCTATGTTTTTACTGCTAAAAATACTTCCTCAACTTTAAAAATAGTTTCCTCATAATCCCACCATGGAGTTATTTTATGCTGAATGTACATCGCAGGCAGCACAATGTATTCCATTGTTTCAAGAATTGGCATCTTGTGGGATGATAGGTGAGTCACCCTGTTAATGATCCATTCATAATAACTAGCTTGTACTTGCTAACGTTATTTAACTGAAAGCTGATGAGCACATTTCCTGCCTTTTTCCTTTAATCCTGCCTCTTGTAATGAACACATTTGATATACCTAAGCTTAGGTTCACTCTAATGCAGTGCTATACGCCAAGGACTATAAATGATATCCATTAGACTCTTCGAAAAACTGAATTCTAATGGGAAACTTGACAGAGTTTTGATGGAAAACTCTAAGGAGACCAAACTGTGTACATTGTGCTCCATTCAAGTGTAAGCTCTCTTGGTATAGCTTGCTAAAGGCTGACTGTGGCTGAAACCTCACCTTTTTATGTATTATAACTAATAAAGATGTTTGTTGAAACTGATATATGGAATTTCCTGGCCATGGACCCAAAATTTCAATGTTTTGTACACTAATCCACTTAGTTATCCCTTTTGTTTTGTGACATAAGCGGGCTTTACACGCAACCACATCGCTAACGAGACGTCGTTGGGGTCACGGAATTCGTGACGCACATCCGGCCTCATTAGCGTCGTCGTTGCATGTGACACCGCAGAAACGACTGTTAACGATCAAAAATACTCAACATATCGTTGATCGTTGTTTAGTCGTTCCTATCCCGATTATCGTTGCCATGTTGCAGGTATGATGTTGCTCGTCGTTCCTGCGGCAGCACACATCGCTACATGTGACACCGCAGGAACGAGGAACAACATCGTACCTGCAGCCGCATGCAATGAGGAAGGAAGGAGGTGGGCGGGATGTTCGTCCCACTCATCTCCGCCCCTCCGCTTCTATTGGGCGGTCGCTTAGTGATGCCGCTGTGACGCCGCACGAACTGCCCCCTTAGAAAGGAGGCGGTTCGCCGGCCACAGCGACGTTGCTAGGCAGGTAAGTATGTGTGACGGGTGTTAGCAATGTTGTGCACCACGGGCAATGATTTGCCCGTGATGCACAACTGATGGGGCAGGTACACTCGCTAGCATATCGCTAGCAATATCGCTGTGTGTAAAGCCCACTATAGTGCACCATCATGCAGGAAAAAGCATTGTTCATCCTCAAATTGCTGATGGATCATTGATCTTGAATGATGTTTAGATACCATTTTTTATTCATGGCTGTTCTTAGAAAAAATTGTGATTGCGCCCACTCGCATGGATGAAAAGCATGAAAGGTCTAAAGATGCTTTACTGTTGGCATGACACAGGACTTGTGGTAGAGCTCACCTTTTCTTCCCCAGACAATCATTCTTACAGATGTTCCAAATAATCTATGGGGAGGGCTTCCTTAGAGAAAATAACGTTGCAGGAATTACAGAGATTGAACTGACTGCAGAACATTGTGGTGAAGTTATTTTCTCACATGAAGCCACCTTTAGGACATCTTGAAGAATGATCTAAGAAAGAAAAGATGAGTGCTACCATGAGTCCTACCAACAGTAAAGCATGTTGACACCGTTCGTGCTTTTCATCCATGTAGTGGGTTCACTCACAATTTTAGCTAAGGACTCTGCATGAATAAAGAATAGCATCAACATATCTTCCAAGAGCAACTTCTCACAATGATACAGGAGAAATTTGGTGATGGATAATGCTTTCTCCAGCATTAATGAGCAACAGGTCATAAGGCAGAATTGATAATGAAGGGTCTCGGTGAACAAAACATTGATATTTTATATCCATGGATAGAAAACCCCATATATCAATCACACTTAAAACCTGTGGTTAATCATCAAAAAACAGATGGCAAAACAAAAACACAGAAATTGTGATAAACCCCAAGCAGTGAATGAGCTGTGGTCAGTCAGAATGTAGCCCAGAAGCTGATATTCAGCGCAAAGTGCAGAAGTCTTGAAAAATAAGGGACAACACTGGAACTATCGAGTCATTACATAAAATTGATGTATTTGTCAAAAAAGTTGAAAAACTTCTAAAAAACTTATACAGTAATTGTAATTCAGTAACCATGTTGAAGTGAATATGGTGTCTTCTAGGGAGAACGGAGAAGGGTGTGGTACTCTTCTAAGAGTAGTAAAAAGTAGACATAGACAGAAAGCTGAAGAAGATAAATGGACTTACCTATGGGAGGCAGTGCCAATGCATATGAAAGACAGGATCGTACGTCGTAGGGACGGTGTGCCGCCTGTAAACTGTGGGAGTCACCTCCAGCAAGATTTCCACAGAGGTGCTAAGAATGGTGATAACCGTAATTTGTACTCCAGGTTGATCCAGAGAAGAAAAAACTCCAAATGATCCAATATGACTATTTTAATTATTTTTTTCATAAAAATATTTAAAAACAAAAATTGACAAATAGTGCCAGGTTCGACCAGGAGTGGCAATTACGGTTATCCCCATTATTAATTCGGTAATCATTTAAACTGATGAAAATATCTAAAAAAAAATTTCCTAAAAACAAAATTTGTATTAGTGTCAAAATTTTTGAACATGGCTGTACATATATACTGTATATATTTGTACCCAGCATGAACATATTTAAGAAAAAATGTGGGTAGTTTCTATGGGAACTCTTGAGGACACAAATTTAGGTTCTCAGTGACATTGATGACATGTATAACTTCTTCTAACTCATAACATCTCATCTTGGAAAAATGAGATATAAATGATTCAAGGATCCACATTGGAAATAATAAACATACATTTTCTGTATTCGATGTATTACAGGTCCTGCTTTTTTACATCGATATCTGTGATTTGATTGACTGGTACAAAGGCAAGAAGATCGTCAATCTATAGCTTGGATCCATATCGGCCCTAATATATCTTGGATTCTACTGTGTCCTGTGTCCTTTATTTTTTCCTTCAGCTTCCAGTGATCCATATTTAACTCTCACCTTCTCTAGCTGCATTTTGCCTGTGAGAATTATTGCCAACTCAGAAAAGAGAAATAGAAGTGATATCTCGGACTGCCAGAGGCGTTGGAAAATCTCCACAACAGAGAGCACTTTCAACTCTACACTTTAAGGCCCCCTTCACACGTCCGTGAAAAACACGCACGTGTGTTACGCGCCGTTTTTCGAGTCCGTGTCCCGTTTTTGTGTCCGTTTTTATGGTCCGTGTGGCACCTGTGTGAATTGCGTATGATAGCTGTGTTTGTGTGTAGAACGTCCGTGTGTGCGTGTGGAATTAACATGTATGTGTACGTGGAATGTCCGTGTGGAATGTCCGTGTGTGTGATGCACAATGTTGTTTATAAATGTCGGCTGACAGCAGACAGAGTTGCGCGATGAGAATGAACTCGGGTGAACTTCACCCGACTTTATCCTCATACCGCGGCTCTGTCTGTGTCGAGTACTGATTAGCGGTCACCTGTGAAGGATTCACCGGTGACCGCTAATCCCCCGAGTGACTGAAGTTTCCCCCCCTCTCTCATACTCACCGTTCCTCGATCCCCGGCACTGCACGGCATTCACACTGCTGCGGCGGCTTTTACTATTTTGAAAAAGCCGGCCGCTCATTAAACAATCTCCTATTCCCTGCTTTCCCCGCCCACCGGCGCCTATGATTGGTTGCAGTGAGACACGCCCCCACACTGAGTGACAGGTGCCTCACTGCACCCAATCACAGCAGCCGGTGGGCGTGTCTATACGGTGCAGTAAAATAAATAAATAAATAATTAAAAAAAAACGGCGTGCGGTCCCCCTCAATTTTAATGCCAGCCAGATAAAGCCATACGGCTGAAGGCTGGTATTCTCAGGATGGTAATAAAACTTAACCTTTAATTGGGTTATTTAAAATAAATATACAAACTGTGATCCAAACACCATTTAAAACCTGGAAATGATGGGACCAATGTGTGCTACGTGTATCTATGGCACCATCATTTACAGAAAAAGGGGAACGGGTAACGTTCACCTAGATGAACAACACCGGAGATGTAATGAGTTTTTCAACACACAAGAAGCTGATGTGGTATCGCTGATTAGACAGATGCTGTATAAGTGCAGCCTTCAAAGATAAATGTATACACAAGAAGTAGCATGCCACTCAACAGACAGAATGTTGTCGCTCAGCGTCATCAACACCAGACCAAAAATAGTGTGAATGTCCCACTATAGAGCTAAGCTAGTATGATACGCTCTATCAGGGGACAACCAAACATATGCACCATGACATGCGGTGCCCAGGAAATAATGACCTCATAATACCTATACCATGCTCTATACAAACAACGGCAAGGGGTCAGGGACAATAGGATGTCATATACAGTGCAATATTAGGACCACTTAAAGTGGAACCATCTCACCCAGTCTTTTTGTCGGTGAGGTGTCGTCCTTCTCCAGTGCTGCTTAGTCCAAATACCGGCACGGGGGGAGCAGTGGCTTGGTCACTGGCCCTGTCTGGGATACAACTGACCCTTAGATAATCCACAAAAACTCCCGCCCTTACAAGGGCAGTCCACAGCTGGCCCTGTTGTGGCTGACCCTAATATCCATCAAGCAGGTGACTCCCGACGCATTTCACGATTGCTCATCAGGGGAGGCTTGGAACACCTGAAAATCGTGGTTATGGCTCAGGCTTAGAGCTCAAACCTATGTGGCCTGGTATCATTGAAGGTGTACGATGTACTGAGGTAATAAAAAGGGGACCTTGGTCCCACCTCCCTTCCCCAAATTGAAGGAGCCGCCCAGCATGATTATGCAAATAACACGGCGGTAACAATGAAAACCTGGATAGTAGATGACAAATCAACCCCAGATCGTGAGGGCGATATAATGATCGCTAACTAAAATAGGATGCAGCAAGATGCAATCTATTATGCATGAGTCAACATAGCTCTTACCAGAAAGGACACACGTTTATTTCCCTCTCATTTAGTGATCCGATGTAGGGACACAGTACTTCCTGGTTGTCCGATCACGTGAATAGTCACGTGATCGGAGATGTGTAAGGACCAATAGGAATCGGTCGCGTCATGCAGAACTCGACCGCTCATCATCAATATGCGGCGGCCTGGTGGAACGCAGGACTTCCTGGTTCGCCGGTCACGTGATCAATCACGCGGCCGGTGACGTCACCAACAGGGAAAGGGGCGTCTACGAGATGTCGATCGCCCGGCCTACATCGTGACGCACAAGGTGCTCATCACATGATAGCGGCCGGCCAGTGCAAGCACGAAACTGTATATTTGACAGTACGTGTTAAATCACAGAGTGTAAGGCATATGCTACCAACATTATAGGCCGCATTAATTGATTGAGAAAAACCCATACGGATACACATTAGAGAAAAATCAAGGAGATTGCAATACTCCTGCATCATAAAGGAATGAAATACATAATCGCACCTCAGTCACCTTGGTGAAAAAGGAGGGGGGTGGGTGGTTTCATTTACATTATATTCACCCTGTCCATTCAACCTATAAACATACAGGTCACCCATGTGGCATTTAATCATGATAATGCGTCCAGAGGGACATAAAGGTGCATGTGATAGAAAGGTTAGACTCAGACATCCAATCACATGTTAGTGGATAGGCAATCTCATCCAATGACACCAAACCAGTACAATAATGCCAAATTTGTATGGGTAACCAATGTGAGGGATGAGACAGGGGGAAGAGGGGGGGGAGGGGGACAAGGGGATCACTGAACTCATGTTAATGAGGTAAAAAGTGATATAAAAGATTGTGTAGACAATCATGTGTATATTAAATCCCAACAGGATATCAAGATCACGTGTGTCCTGATAAGGGAATTCAATTGATATTAGCTAGAGATCCAAACAGGGGAGACAACGGGGGAAAGGGGGGGGGGTTGAGGGCAGAATTTAGATGAAGCATCCATAATTGAGTTGTTCGTTCAAACCAGCCGGGGAGATCGTATTGAGCCGGAAGATCCACCTTGCCTCTTTTTGCAGGATCAACCGGTCCCAATCTCCCCCTCTGATTGGCTTTTCGACTTTCTCAATGCCGATAAATTTTTTATATCTTTTATATCACTTTTTACCTCATTAACATGAGTTCAGTGATCCCCTTGTCCCCCTCCCCCCCTCTTCCCCCTGTCTCATCCCTCACATTGGTTACCCATACAAATTTGGCATTATTGTACTGGTTTGGTGTCATTGGATGAGATTGCCTATCCACTAACATGTGATTGGATGTCTGAGTCTAACCTTTCTATCACATGCACCTTTATGTCCCTCTGGACGCATTATCATGATTAAATGCCACATGGGTGACCTGTATGTTTATAGGTTGAATGGACAGGGTGAATATAATGTAAATGAAACCACCCACCCCCCTCCTTTTTCACCAAGGTGACTGAGGTGCGATTATGTATTTCATTCCTTTATGATGCAGGAGTATTGCAATCTCCTTGATTTTTCTCTAATGTGTATCCGTATGGGTTTTTCTCAATCAATTAATGCGGCCTATAATGTTGGTAGCATATGCCTTACACTCTGTGATTTAACACGTACTGTCAAATATACAGTTTCGTGCTTGCACTGGCCGGCCGCTATCATGTGATGAGCACCTTGTGCGTCACGATGTAGGCCGGGCGATCGACATCTTGTAGACACCCCTTTCCCTGTTGGTGACGTCACCGGCCGCGTGATTGATCACGTGACCGGCGAACCAGGAAGTCCTGCGTTCCACCAGGCCGCCGCATATTGATGATGAGCGGTCGAGTTCTGCATGACGCGACCGATTCCTATTGGTCCTTACACATCTCCGATCACGTGACTATTCACGTGATCGGACAACCAGGAAGTACTGTGTCCCTACATCGGATCACTAAATGAGAGGGAAATAAACGTGTGTCCTTTCTGGTAAGAGCTATGTTGACTCATGCATAATAGATTGCATCTTGCTGCATCCTATTTTAGTTAGCGATCATTATATCGCCCTCACGATCTGGGGTTGATTTGTCATCTACTATCCAGGTTTTCATTGTTACCGCCGTGTTATTTGCATAATCATGCTGGGCGGCTCCTTCAATTTGGGGAAGGGAGGTGGGACCAAGGTCCCCTTTTTATTACCTCAGTACATCGTACACCTTCAATGATACCAGGCCACATAGGTTTGAGCTCTAAGCCTGAGCCATAACCACGATTTTCAGGTGTTCCAAGCCTCCCCTGATGAGCAATCGTTGTGAAACGCGTCGGGAGTCACCTGCTTGATGGATATTAGGGTCAGCCACAACAGGGCCAGCTGTGGACTGCCCTTGTAAGGGCGGGAGTTTTTGTGGATTATCTAAGGGTCAGTTGTATCCCAGACAGGGCCAGTGACCAAGCCACTGCTCCCCCCGTGCCGGTATTTGGACTAAGCAGCACTGGAGAAGGACGACACCTCACCGACAAAAAGACTGGGTGAGATGGTTCCACTTTAAGTGGTCCTAATATTGCACTGTATATGACATCCTATTGTCCCTGACCCCTTGCCGTTGTTTGTATAGAGCATGGTATAGGTATTATGAGGTCATTATTTCCTGGGCACCGCATGTCATGGTGCATATGTTTGGTTGTCCCCTGATAGAGCGTATCACACTAGCTTAGCTCTATAGTGGGACATTCACACTATTTTTGGTCTGGTGTTGATGACGCTGAGCGACAACATTCTGTCTGTTGAGTGGCATGCTACTTCTTGTGTATACATTTATCTTTGAAGGCTGCACTTATACAGCATCTGTCTAATCAGCGATACCACATCAGCTTCTTGTGTGTTGAAAAACTCATTACATCTCCGGTGTTGTTCATCTAGGTGAACGTTACCCGTTCCCCTTTTTCTGTAAATGATGGTGCCATAGATACACGTAGCACACATTGGTCCCATCATTTCCAGGTTTTAAATGGTGTTTGGATCACAGTTTGTATATTTATTTTAAATAACCCAATTAAAGGTTAAGTTTTATTATCACATGTTGCTAGATCTATATAAGTTGTACATGTTGGAATTCCTTTCTAATACCTACTGGTTCTGAATTGGTGCTATATTCATACCTTGAACAAATTTGATATGGCTAGTTTTCTCTCTGGAGAGTTCAACACAGATCAATGGCTTGAGGACGCAAAGGGGGTATTCTCGGATAAGGGCACTATCCCTAAGAAATACACACCCACCCTTAATGGTGCTTTTAGAGATCTGACCAAAATTTATAAGGACCAAATAATCTCCTGGTGGGAAGTACAGAGTCTAGAAAACTATATTAGAGAGGGAATAGTGCCTAGAGGATTACGAATCACCCTAAATCCGGGAAACAGGTTTAGAGCCCCCGATTTTATCAAAAAATGGGAAAGGGAAGCGACTGACTGTGCCCTTAGATTGATGAAGCTCCTTTTGGAGGAAGAGAAACAGAGTTTATTGGGCTTGAATGATAGCCTGAGGGAACAGATTTCCCTCGTAAAAAAATATTCTGGTGAGGTTGACTTTCCTAAAAAAGAGATTAATCTACAGAATACAATAGAGCATTTCCAATATCTGATAAAGGACCGCAAGCACAAACAATATATGCGGGATATCCAAGATTTCCGTGAGAACAAAGCATATCTTTTCTTGACTAACAAGACTCTCCAACCTCAACAACATTTTGATATTTCTTCCACCGATACTGAGGTATCTGATTGTGAACAAGGCGGTGGGGGATTTAATCAGCGTGGCAGAAACAGGAATAGAGGAAGAGGTCGAGGACAGAGGGGAAGAAGCAGATCTCAACCTTTGCACAGTGCCCCTTTTTTAGACAGTGTCTACCCCCTGAGGAACCGACTGGGTGTAGCGAGAGGCCAAGAGCAAGCGTAGGCCCTAAGGTTATTAACCTGTCGTCCCGACCGCTCAGTGTAACTGAGACGGCGGTTCTGGAGAGGGGACTCTCCTTCGTCCCCACAACAGACTTTGACCTCTTTTCCTGTATTAAGGACTTAAACTTATTCGCACGTAAGTTGAAGTGGAGAAAATTCTTCAATACAAAAGACAACAAACTTAGCGAAGAGTTAGGTATCCCTCCTGATATGCTGCCCGATGTGAGATTGTTGGATAGTCTTTCTGATATGAACCCTAACCTTTCAGGACGAGGCCCCTTTTCCGGGTTCAGAAAGAAAAGCACTAAAATGCCACCGGTGCAGAACGATATGTCGACAATAGACATTTTCGTGAATCTGGTATCCAGAGATCTAAAGCAAATGAGTGAACATAATGTTTTTACACACTACAACTGCACCAAAGAGGAGATCATGGCCATTCGTGCCTTGGAACAGGACCGCCACGTTGTCATAAAACCATCTGACAAGGGTGGCAACGTGGTGGTCCTGGATCCGGCACAGTATCTTGCAATGTGCCATGACCTTCTTTCAGATAAGGAAGGGTATGCTATTCTGAAAGATAATCCTACCGCTTCCCTGATGTCCAATTTGAAAAATCTATTGGATAGGGGTCTTGCCGAAAAGGTGATAGATAAGAAGGAGCATGAATTTTTACTACCAGACCATCCCATCATGGCAACTTTTTACGGCCTACCCAAGGTCCATAAAGGACTTAGTCCATTGAAGGGTAGGCCCATTGTTTCCGGAATCGGTGGGATATGTCATAATCTTGGCTCATACGTGGACGTGATCTTGAGACCCTTTGTGGAATCCCTCCCTTCCTATACAAGGGACACCACTGACCTTCTCTTGAAACTAGACGGTATCTCTGTGGGTGAGGACAGAATGTTGGTCAGCATCGATGTTGAGGCACTCTATTCCTCTATTCCCCATCATATGGGGCTTAGGGCAGTGGGACATTACCTCTCTATGAGAGGCTGCCAATATCGTCTTCACAACGAATTCGTGCTGCAAGCACTAGAATTCTGTTTGAGGAATAACGTCTTCACTTTCAACGGGAGGTTCTATCACCAGCTCAGGGGCACCGCGATGGGGAGCCCCTGTGCTCCCTCGTACGCTAATTTGCTCCTGGGCTGGTGGGAGGAGACTATTGTCTTCTCCGAGGAGGGTGATGGTGGAATAACATCTGACCGGATCGATCTGTGGGCGCGCTATATCGATGATATATTCATCATATGGCGCGGTACCCGAGACGATCTGGTGATATTCATAAACCAATTGAATGACAACGAGATAGGTCTCCGCTTTACGTTTGAGGCGGACCCTGTTTTGTTGCCATTCTTGGATGTCCTCATCAGGAAAACAGATGATGGTTCCTTAAGCACATCCACTTATAGGAAGCCGACCGCCACCAATTCCCTCCTGAGGTGGGATAGTAACCATCCGGCCCCCCTCAGGAGGGGAATCCCCAAAGGGCAATATTACAGGATTCGTCGAAACTGCTCTGAGGACACTTCGTTTATGACGCAAGCGAATGACCTCAGGATGCGTTTTCTAGATCGGGGTTACCACCAAAAGGTGCTGAGTCAGGCTTTCCAGGAGGCAAGGTCCAAGAATAGATCTGACTTACTAAAAACCTCTAAGAAGGAGGTGGGAGAGTCAATCACAAGATTCATCACCACGTTTTCTAACGGTGCCAATTTTGTCAGAAACATCTTTGAAAAACATTGGGCAATTTTGACAATGGACAGTGACCTGGAAACATCAGTAGGTCCCCATCCCCAGGTCACCTATCGAAGGGGGAGATCTTTAGGGGATAGACTGGTCCATAGTCACTTTATGGCACCAAAGCAAGAAACATGGCTCAAGTCTAATTTGAAAGGATGCCACAGATGTGGCGATTGTGTATCATGCTCTTCTATTTCACCTGGCAAGACCTTTGTATCAAACGTGACACGGGAATCATTTAATATCCGGGATTTCATAAATTGCCGTACTAAGGGCATCATTTATAAGGCAACGTGCATATGCGGACTCGAATATGTCGGAAAGACAAGGAGAGAGTTCCGTAGACGCATTGGAGACCACATGGGAGACATTGAACATGACAGGGATACTTCCCTTGCACGTCATGTCAATGTCTCTCATGGGGGTAAAAAAGATGCCATAAAATTTATCGGCATTGAGAAAGTCGAAAAGCCAATCAGAGGGGGAGATTGGGACCGGTTGATCCTGCAAAAAGAGGCAAGGTGGATCTTCCGGCTCAATACGATCTCCCCGGCTGGTTTGAACGAACAACTCAATTATGGATGCTTCATCTAAATTCTGCCCTCAACCCCCCCCCCCCTTTCCCCCGTTGTCTCCCCTGTTTGGATCTCTAGCTAATATCAATTGAATTCCCTTATCAGGACACACGTGATCTTGATATCTTGTTGGGATTTAATATACACATGATTGTCTACACAAACTTTTATATCACTTTTTACCTCATTAACATGAGTTCAGTGATCCCCTTGTCCCCCTCCCCCCCTCTTCCCCCTGTCTCATCCCTCACATTGGTTACCCATACAAATTTGGCATTATTGTACTGGTTTGGTGTCATTGGATGAGATTGCCTATCCACTAACATGTGATTGGATGTCTGAGTCTAACCTTTCTATCACATGCACCTTTATGTCCCTCTGGACGCATTATCATGATTAAATGCCACATGGGTGACCTGTATGTTTATAGGTTGAATGGACAGGGTGAATATAATGTAAATGAAATCACCCACCCCCCTCCTTTTTCACCAAGGTGACTGAGGTTCGATTATGTATTTCATTCCTTTATGATGCAGGAGTATTGCAATCTCCTTGATTTTTCTCTAATGTGTATCCGTATGGGTTTTTCTCAATCAATTAATGCGGCCTATAATGTTGGTAGCATATGCCTTACACTCTGTGATTTAACACGTACTGTCAAATATACAGTTTCGTGCTTGCACTGGCCGGCCGCTATCATGTGATGAGCACCTTGTGCGTCACGATGTAGGCCGGGCGATCGACATCTTGTAGACGCCCCTTTCCCTGTTGGTGACGTCACCGGCCGCGTGATTGATCACGTGACCGGCGAACCAGGAAGTCCTGCGTTCCACCAGGCCGCCGCATATTGATGATGAGCGGTCGAGTTCTGCATGACGCGACCGATTCCTATTGGTCCTTACACATCTCCGATCACGTGACTATTCACGTGATCGGACAACCAGGAAGTACTGTGTCCCTACATCGGATCACTAAATGAGAGGGAAATAAACGTGTGTCCTTTCTGGTAAGAGCTATGTTGACTCATGCATAATAGATTGCATCTTGCTGCATCCTATTTTAGTTAGCGATCATTATATCGCCCTCACGATCTGGGTTTGATTTGTCATCTACTATCCAGGTTTTCATTGTTACCGCCGTGTTATTTGCATAATCATGCTGGGCGGCTCCTTCAATTTGGGGAAGGGAGGTGGGACCAAGGTCCCCTTTTTATTACCTCAGTACATCGTACACCTTCAATGATACCAGGCCACATAGGTTTGAGCTCTAAGCCTGAGCCATAACCACGATTTTCAGGTGTTCCAAGCCTCCCCTGATGAGCAATCGTTGTGAAACGCGTCGGGAGTCACCTGCTTGATGGATATTAGGGTCAGCCACAACAGGGCCAGCTGTGGACTGCCCTTGTAAGGGCGGGAGTTTTTGTGGATTATCTAAGGGTCAGTTGTATCCCAGACAGGGCCAGTGACCAAGCAACTGCTCCCCCCGTGCCGGTATTTGGACTAAGCAGCACTGGAGAAGGACGACACCTCACCGACAAAAAGACTGGGTGAGATGGTTCCACTTTAAGTGGTCCTAATATTGCACTGTATATGACATCCTATTGTCCCTGACCCCTTGCCGTTGTTTGTATAGAGCATGGTATAGGTATTATGAGGTCATTATTTCCTGGGCACCGCATGTCATGGTGCATATGTTTGGTTGTCCCCTGATAGAGCGTATCACACTAGCTTAGCTCTATAGTGGGACATTCACACTATTTTTGGTCTGGTGTTGATGACGCTGAGCGACAACATTCTGTCTGTTGAGTGGCATGCTACTTCTTGTGTATACATTTATCTTTGAAGGCTGCACTTATACAGCATCTTTCTAATCAGCGATACCACATCAGCTTCTTGTGTGTTGAAAAACTCATTACATCTCCGGTGTTGTTCATCTAGGTGAACGTTACCCGTTCCCCTTTTTCTGTAAATGATGGTGCCATAGATACACGTAGCACACATTGGTCCCATCATTTCCAGGTTTTAAATGGTGTTTGGATCACAGTTTGTATATTTATTTTAAATAACCCAATTAAAGGCTAAGTTTTATTATCACATGTTGCTAGATCTATATAAGTTGTACATGTTGGAATTCCTTTCTAATACCTACTGGTTCTGAATTGGTGGTATATTCATATTCTCAGGATGGGGAGCTCCACGTTATGGGGAGCCCCCCACCCTAACAATATCAGTCAGCAGCCGCCCAGAATTGCCGCATACATTATATGCGACAGTTCTGGAACTGTACCCGGCTCTTCCCGATTTGCCCTGGTGCTTTGGCAAATCGGGGTAATAAGGAGTTATTGGCAGCCCATAGCTGCCAATAAGTCTTAGATTAATCATGTCAGGCGTCTCCCCGAGATTCCTTTCATGATTAATCTGTAAGTTACAGTAAATAAACACACACACCCGAAAAAATCCTTTATTAGAAATAAAAAACACACACATATACCCTGGTTCAACAATTTAATCAGCCCGAAAAAGCCCTCCATGTCCGGCGTCATCCAGGATGGTCCAGCGTCGCATCCAGCGCTGCTGCATGGAGGTGACAGGAGCTGCAGAAGACACCGCCGCTCCGGTCACTTCCACGCAGCAAATGAGGTGAGAAGCGCGATCAGCTGAGCTGTCACTGAGGTTACCCGCTGTCACTGGATCCAGTGACAGCGGGTAACCTCAGTGACAGCTCAGCTGATCGCGCGGCTGTCTTCATTTGCCGCGTGGAGCTGTCGGGAGTGGCGGTGTCTTCTGCAGCTCCTGTCACCTCCATGCAGCAGCGCTGGATGCGACGCTGGACCATCCTGGATGACGCCGGACATGGAGGGCTTTTTTGGGCTTATTAAAGTGGTGAACCAGGGTATATGTGTGTGTTTTTTATTTCTAATAAAGGATTTTTTCGAGTGTGTGTGTTTATTTACTGTAATTTACAGATTAATCATGGAAGGTATCTCGTGGAGACGCCTGACATGATTAATCTAGGATTTAGTGGCAGCTATGGGCTGCCATTAACTCCTTATTACCCCGATTTGCCAACGCACCAGGGCAAATCGGGAAGAGCCGGGTACAGTCCCAGAACTGTCGCATATAATGTATGCGACAATTCTGGGCGTCTGCTGACTGATATTGTTAGGGTGGGGGGCTCCCCATAACGTGGAGCTCCCCACCCTGAGAATACCAGCCTTCAGCCGTATGGCTTTATCTGGCTGGCATTAAAATTGGGGGGGACCGCACGCCGTTTTTTTTTAATTATTTATTTTACTGCACAGTATAGACACGCCCACCGGCTGCTGTGATTGGGTGCAGTGAGGCACCTGTCACTCAGTGTGGGGGCATGTCTCACTGCAACCAATCATAGGCGCCGGTGGGCGGGGAAAGCAGGGAATAGGAGATTGTTTAATGAGCGGCCGGCTTTTTCAAAATAGTAAAAGCCGCCGCAGCAGTGTGAATGCCGTGCAGCGCTGCGCCGGAGATCGGGGAACGGTAAGTATGAGAAAGGGGGGGAACTGACCGACAGACTGTGAGAGAGGGACAGACAGACAGAGAGACCGACAGAGAGACAGAGAGACCGACCGACGGACTCAGGGAGATTGACCGACATACACAGAAATAGAAAGAATAGCCGACATCACTAGAAATAAAAACACCAAACGGACACGGACTATAGGTAGATGCATACGTGTTTACTAACGTGTGTGCACATACCCATAGACTTTCATTGTGTCCACGTGTGCGTGCTCTGTGCAGATAACGGACATGCATCCGTGCAAAACGCAAACACATACGGATCACGGACACGCACACACGGACATAATGAAATAACGCACGTGTGACCACAATCATAGATTAATATTGGTGCACGTTTGGCCGTGTCTCCGGTATATACGGAAACGGACCAAACACGCACGTGTATCACGGACGTGTGAAGGGGGCCTAAGGCTGTGGCAAAGCATGGAGCCATTGGCTCCCTGCACCACAATGACTTTGGTCGCTCACAGACAGCACAAAAACTGCCACATACTGAATGTCTTTAGTGCCGAATGACATCAAATTGCAAATGAACTGCCTCCGTGCACCAAGTGCAACAGACAGCTGGGGAGAAGAAAAGTTTAGCACTGCTCATGCTGGGAGCAGAGTTAGGTTAAATAAAGGAGTTGTCTGATCTAAATCCAAAAGTCTTCAGTCACTTTATGTGACTGCAGACTTGTGAATCCTCACATTGCACTCACAGTGTGCTGTGAGGATTTGCCGGTGTCAGTGTCCGGAACCCCGGTCATATGGCCATGAATATGTGATGTTCAATCTCCTGACTAAAATCTAACTAGATGGTTGTGGCATTGCTCAATACATTGAATGAGGCGGCACCCATCTAGTCAGAATATTGTCCGGGTGTCTGCATTTCGCATACTCGCGACCACGTGACTCCCATGGCTGGCTTTGACACCGGAGAATCCTCACAGTACACACTGTGTGCAAAGTGAAGATACATAAAGTGACTGCAGACTTGTGGCTTTGGACTGGACAACACCTTTCAGTTTATGTAGTTTCATTGGGCATATTAAAGCATTGTGGGTGGCACAAAGGGTGAATATTATTGTGTTGGGGCATAGAATGGCACTATTATTGTGCGGTACCAAAGATGGAGTATTATTAGAATATGTAAGCATACAGAGGCACCATTAAGTTGTGAGTACACAAAGCAGACACTATTACTATGTCAGGTAATAAATTGACATATTCATGTGGGTGCTCAGAGGGAGCACTATTATGTTGTTGGGGTATAGCGAGGGTAATTATACAGAGGGACTATATTACCATGTGAGAGCACAGTACATCACTATTATCAAGCATAGAAGAGGCACTAGTACAGTGTAGGGGCATTATTACAGGGTGGGGCACTATTACTGTGTGGAGGTACTATTACTATGTGGAGGCAGAGAGGAGGCACTATTACTAGTACTCTATGAAGGCACAGAAGGGGACACTGTAATTGTATGAAGGCTCAAAGGGGATGGTAAAAAGTCGGTCTTGATGAACCGGCCCGTATGTGTTATCTATACTATTACAAAGGACTGCACGTAACAACAACTACATTATCTGTACATTTTCATCTCAGAACTTTAGACAGGGGCAAAAGCGTGCACAATAGGGCATCACCGTACAAAAAGAACATCACTGATGGGATGGTTGAGCTTACCTGGGGTGTTATATGAAGGCCCAATGTCTGTTTAATCGTGAATATCCACTGCTGCCCTATACCTGGAGGAGACATATTTACCAGAATGGAGAGAATCACGTTAAGGCGAGCTGAAATCAAGGGCCTAGGAGCTCCAGATTTTTGTTAGTACCAACACGTTTGGCTCTGGATCAGCTTGTAGATCAGTGTGGTCTACAAAAGGAGTACTATATGAAAAGCATATTGAGGCACCAAAAATGTTGTTGTCATGCTCTCCATGTTTCACCTAAAGCGGGCTTTACACGCTGCGACATCGCTAATGCGGAGTCGTTGGGGTCACGGATTTTGTGACGCACATCCGGCCGCATTAGCGATGCCGTTGCGTGTGACACCGTTTAGCGATTTTGCATCGTTGCAAAAACGTGCAAAATCGCTAATCGGCTACACGGGGGTCCATTCTCAGAAATCGTTACTTCAGCAGTAACGAAGTTGTTCCTCGTTCCTGCGGCAGCACACATCGCTGCGTGTGACGCCGCAGGAACGAGGAAGCTCCCCTTACCTGCCTCCCGGCTGCTATGCAGAAGGAAGGAGGTGGGCGGGATGTTACGTCCCGCTCATCTCCGCCCCTCCGCTGCTATTGGGCGGCGGTTCAGTGACGTTTCAGTGACGTCGCTGTGACGCCGCACGGACCGCCCCCTTAGAAAGGAGGCGGTTCGCCGGTCACAGCGACGTCGCCGGACAGGTAAGTATGTGTGACGGCTCTGGGCGATGTTGTGCGGCACGGGCAGCGATATGCCCGTGTCGCGCAACAGATGGGGGCGGGTGCGCACACTAGCGATATCGGGACCGATATCTCAGTGTGTAAAGTAGCCTTAAGTCTCCTTGAAGGTAGTTCCAAAGAGTTGGTAAGTATGCCTGTGAGTGTGAAGATGGTCCCCTTAGTTTGTGGGCCCTATAACAGCTACTTTGCTTACTACCTTGGAATTTATAGATAGCCAAGAGAGGTAAGTAACTATCCATACACCAGAATCGCCATAATGCATGTTTCTACCTATAAGGGGAACAGTATATTTTAGCCCATGCAGCTGGGAATAGAATATGTTAATACTGCTCCTTGCTTCAAAGCATCATGGCCTTTAATCAGAACTCAGATTAGGATTCGGGTGATCAACATGATTGCATTGAGATGAGTTTGTTAACCCCTTCTCACAAAAAGTCATTTGTATTCACATCCTTGGGCAGCATGTGTCTGGTTCTGATTGTATGATCACAGCCAAGTATGTCTGTCTGTGAAATGCTATGATGTTTCAGAGACAAACATACTTTTAATTGCCATTAAGGTCCGATCTGCAGGAAGAGACCTGTCAATCCAGGACAGTGGGTGGGGCGAAGAAGTCAGGGGCCCACCTGTCTGACTACTAAAAGTATGTTTTTCCCTGAAACGCTCCAGCATTTCCGAGGCAATCATACCTGGCTGGGATCATACAGCCCAGGGCCGGCTCCAGGTTTTTGTGGGCCCTGGGCGGAAGAGTCCCAGTGGGCCCCATCCACACACAGACACCGATACGAGCACGTACATATACATATTTAAAGACAAACTCACAAAAATACATATAAACAGACAAATCTATACAGTCATATACACTTACAGACACACACACACAACTCTGCTACATCCAGACAAACACACAACTCTGCTACAGACAGACAAACATACACAACTCTGCTACATACAGACAAACACATAACTCTGCTACATACAGACAGACAAACACACAACTCTGCTACATACAGACAGACAAACACACACAACTCTGCTACATACAGACAGATAAACACACACACTCTGCTACATACAGACAAACACACAACTCTGCTACATACAGACAAACACACACAACTCTGCTACAGACAGACAAACACACACAACTCTGCTACATACAGACAGACACACACAACTCTGCTGCTACATACAGACAAACACACACAACTCTGCTACATACAGACTAACACACACAACTCTGCTACATACAGACAAACACACAATTCTGCTACATACAGACAAACACACACAACTCTGCTGCTCTGTGGGACCCGCGGCTCGGCGGGGCCAGCACCCGCGGCTCGGTGGGGACAGCATCCGCGGCTCGGCGGGGACAGCATCCGCGGCTCGGCGGGGACAGCACCCGCGGCATCGGCGGGGACAGCACCCGCGGCATCGGCGGGGACAGCACCCGCGGCTCGGCGGGGCCAGAACCAGCGGCATCGGCGGAGCCAGCACCCGCGGCATTGGCGGGGGGAAGATTAGCGAGGCATACATCTGGGGGGGTAGAAGCAGCCCACCGGGGCCCATAATGGGGAGGCGGGGAGGGCACTTACTCGATTAGGTCACGGTGGAGAGGGGGCCCACACAGCGCCGGACAGAAGCTCGCCTCCTTCATCTGTGGGACTGAGAAGGCGTAGCTCCGCCCACAGATGAAGTTCAAACCAGGATGTCTGCGCGCCTTAAACTGACGGCGCCGCAGATTGCTGCCGAGGACTGCGGTCCCCGGAACTCGGCCGGGGGCAGCAGAACTGTAAAGGCGAGTGGGCCCCGGCCAAGGGACAGGAGAAGTGACGAGGCCGAGTGGGCCCCCCGGCTCTCCAGGGCCCCTGCATTTGCCCGGGTTTGCCGGGTGCTGACGCCGGCCCTGATACAGCCGATGTCTGATGCATGCTGCCCATGCATTGATCTGCATGTATCAGATGTCAGGTGCTCTTTAAATAGAAAAAAAATGATGCATGTTTGGTATTGGCATAATCAGACTTACGTGAACAATCATGTTTCCAGGATAAACACCATAAAAAGACCCACCTCACCACACACAAAAATGTCTTAATTGCTTTTTATTCACCATTTTATCACACTTGGAATATTTTTCATATGTTTAAATGAATGGTGCCATTCTACACTACAACTTGTCAAAAACAAGCTCTCACACATCTACTATGTTCATGTACAAATAAAAAACTCTTGGCTCTTGAAAGAAGGCAAGCAAAAACAGAGGCAAAAAAGTAACCGTTCCCTGGTCCATCAAGGGTTATAGAGGTTATCACATGAACCAAATTTGGGTAGGTGATAAATGAGTACAAGTCCTACACTCGCACTGATACAGAAAACAGGGGTTGTATCTTTCCATTATAAATGGAGGGTAGTACATCCGAGAGACCAAGGCTTCTCTCATGCCTATGAGTCAATGGATGTGGTAGTGCAGTTGTGCGACCACCAGGTCCATAGACTGTGGACAGGACAGACACTCATGCGCTTTACCGCTCCAATGACACGGTGGACATAGTCTCAATAAATTGGCTGGAGCCCCAGCAATCATACATACAGTATAGACCAAAAGTTTGGACACACCTTCTCATTCAAAGAGTTTTCTTTATTTTCATGATTCTGAAAATTGTAGATTCACATTGAAGGCATCAAAACGATGAATTAACACATGTGGAATGAAATACTTAACAAAAAAGTGTGAAACAACTGAAAATATGTCTTATATTCTAGGTTCTTCAAAGTAGCCACCTTTTGCTTTGATTACTGCTTTGCACACTCTTGGCATTCCCTTGATGAGCTTCAAGAGGTAGTCACCGGAAATGGTCTTCCAACAGTCTTGAAGGAGTTCCCAGAGATGTTTAGCACTTGTTGGCCCTTTTGCCTTCACTCTGCGATCCAGCTCACCCCAAACCATCTCTATTGGGTTCAGGTCTGGTGATTGTGGTCATCTGGCGTAGCACCCCATCACTCTCCTTCTTAGCCCTTACACAGCCTGGAGGTGTGTTTGGGGTCATTGTCCTGTTGAAAAATAAATGATAGTCCAACTAAACGCAAACATGCCGCTGCTCCTCTCACCTCCACGCAGCAACTGAGGTGAGTAGCGCGATCAGCTGAGCTGTCACTGAGGTTACCCGCGGCCACCGCTGCATCCACCGCTGGATCCAGTGACAGCGGGTAACCTCAGTGACAGCTCAGCTGATCGCGCGGCTGTCTTCATTTGCTGTGTGGAGGTGACCGGAGCGGCTGTGTCTGCTGCAGCTCCGGACACCTCCATGCAGCAGCGCTGGATGCGACGCTGGACCATCCTGGAGTACGCTGGATATGGAGGGCTTTTTGGGGCTGATTAAAGTGGTTAACCAGGGTATATGTTTGTGTTTTTTATTTATAATAAAGGATTTTTCCGGGCGTGTGTGTGTTTATTTACTGTAATTTACAGATTAATCATGGAAGATGTCTCATAGACGCCTGACATGATTAATCTAGGACTTATTGGAAGCTATGGGCTGCCAATAACTCCTTATTACCCCGATTTGCCAACGCACCAGGGCAAATCGTGAAGAGCCGGGTACAGTCCCAGAACTGTCGCATCTAATGTATGCGGCAATTCTGGGCGGCTGTTGGCTGATATTGTTAGGCTGGGGGGCTCCCCATAACGTGGAGCTCCCCATCCTGAGAATACCAGCCTTCAGCCGTATGGCTTTATCTGGCTGGTTTTAAAATTGGGGGGGACCGCATGCCGTTTTTTTTAATTATTTAATTATTTATTTCACTGCACAGTATAGACACGCCCACCGGCTGCTGTGATTGGGTGCAGTGTGACACCTGTCACTCAGCGTGGGGGCGTGTCTCACTGTAACCAATCATAGGCACCAGTGGGCGGGGAAAGCAGGGAATACGAGATTGTTTAATGGGCGGCCGGCTTTTTCAAAACAGTAAAAGCCGCCGGAGCAGTGTGAATGCCGTGCAGAGCCGGGCCGGGGATCGGGGATCGGTGAGTATGAGAGAGGGGGTAAGAGGGATAGACTGACATGGACAGAGAGAGAGGGACAGAGATAGTGACGGACTGACAGAGATTAGTGAATGACAGACATTGGGAGGCGCTTCAGAATGAAGCTTTTCCGCTGCGCTCTGAAGCAGACCTTTTTTAAGCTGCGGTGCAGAGCGCACACCTGCGCACATAGCCTCGGGCATCAAAATCGTATGAGGGATGTCACACGTTTCAATTGACTAGGTTCATACAACAAAACATCCAATGTATGAGGAATAAACGACGTGTATGCGATCACCGTATTTTCGTTCAATCTTGATTGCACGTAGGTGTCACACGCAAATACGTCACGAACGATGCAGGATGTGCGTCACTTACAACTTGACCCCGACGACGGATTGAAAGATTTATTGAAGCGTGTAAAGCAGGCATAAGGGACAGTGAGGTTAGAAGGACCCATTCAACTCCTGGCAATTGATAAAACACCGCTGCCTCAAAACCTCATTCGGTTTGCTACTGAAAAATTTACTCTTGTTATCGGGTCTCTGCATTCTGAAACTATTTCTTGTTTTGTAATGGCCAATCTCCCTGTAGGATTAGTGTTGGGGTATCCATGGTTAAGGTTACATAATCCCGTTATTGATTGGGAGTGTCGTACCATAGTCAAATGGAGTCCTGCTTGTCAGAAAAGGTGTTTACAATCTGTACCTGTGTTCTCCGTAAGTCCTGAGGGTCTTCCGGAATACCTGAGGGACTACGGAGACGTATTCTCGGAAACAGAGGCCGAGGTTTTGCCGCCTCATCGCCCATATGACTGTGCCATCGATTTACTTCCCAATACCAAATTGCCCAAGGCCCGTTTATATCACCTCTCGGGTCCAGAAAGGGCTGCTATGAAATCATACATATCTGATAGTATACGTAAAGGGCATATCCGTCCTTCTTCTTCCCCTGTGGCTGCTGGGTCCTATTTTGTAAAGAAGAAGGACGGAGGATTAAGGCCATGTCTCGATTTCCAAGAATTAAACAAAATTACTGTGAAAAACACGTATCCGCTTCCACTCATCCCTGATCTCTACAACCAACTCTCTGAAGCCCAGTGGTTTACCAAACTAGATCTCGGGGGGGCCTATAATCTTATCCGTATTAGAGAAGGGGATGAGTGGAAAACGGCCTTTCTGATGTCAGAGGGGTTATTCGAGAATTTGGTGATGCCTTTTGGTCTAACAAATGCTTCTGCGGTGTTTCAAAATTTCATCAATGATATCTTCTTTGATTTTCTTGGTCGTTTTGTGGTCATCTATCTCGATGACATTTTGATTTATTCTGCCGCTAGAGATACGCATATTATGCATGTTCGCTCTGTATTACAGAGATTACGTGATAACCATCTGTTTGCCAAGCTTGAAAAATGTGTTTTCTCTGTTCAGGAAATAGCCTTTCTTGGGATACTCCTTTCTCGTGATGGGTTTAAAATGGACCCAGGAAAGGTGCAGGCTATCGTGGATTGGGTGCAACCCAGGGATATCAAGGCGCTACAACGCTTTTTGGGTTTCGCAAATTATTATCGAAGGTTCATTAAGGGGTTCTCTCAAATTGCCAAGCCATTGACTGACCTTACATGGAAAGGGGCAGATCTGCAGAACTGGTCGCAAACGGCTGTCCAGGCCTTTCTTGAGTTAAAGGACCGGTTCATGTCCGCCCCGGTCCTGGTACAGCCTGACCTCGAGGCGCCGTTTATTGTGGAGGTGGACGCCTCAGAGGAGGGGGTGAGAGCTGTTCTCTCTCAGGGCCCTGCTACTCTGACTAATCTGCGACCATGTGCGTTCTTCTCCAAGAAATTCACTCCGGCTGAGAAGAACTATGATGTGGGTAACCGTGAATTATTGGCGGTAAAGTTGGCATTCGAAGAATGAAGGCATTTTTTGGAGGGTGCTGTTCACCGTATTACTGTCATCACTGATCATAAAAACCTCGCGTATATCGAGTCCGCCAAGAGATTGACGCCTCGACAAGCGAGGTGGGCTCTTTTCTAGATTTCATTTTTGTATTACTTTTCGGCCAGGGTCTAAAAACGTGAGGGCAGATGCACTGTCTCGTAGTTTGGACCCGGTGTCACCTCCAGAGCCTCCTTCCTCCATTCTTCCGCGAGGGGTGGTGGTCGCTGCCTTGTCATCCGAGTTGGAAGCTGAGGTCAGGGAGGCCCAGTCCTCAGCGCCATCTTCCGCTCCAGACACTAAACTGTTTGTCCCTTTGCACCTCCGGTTACGGGTACTTCAAGAGTTCCATGAGTCCGTACTTAGTGGCCATCCTGGAGTTACAGCCACTCGTAGGGCTGTTGCTCGACTGTTTTGGTGGCCATCTCTTCACTCAGATGTTGCTTGGTTTGTGTCTGACTGTGCTACATGTGCCCGTGCTAAGGTATGTCATAACCGGCCGGCCGGGGAACTGGTTCCATTACCTGTTCCTGAAAGACCATGGACCCACTTGTCCATGGATTTCATTACGGACCTCCCTGTCTCAAATGGTATGACTGTGATCTGGGTGGTGGTGGATCGTTTTAGTAAACATGCACATTTTGTTCCCCTCTCCGGTCTACCTTCTGCTGCGGCCCTTGCCAACCACTTTATTGACCAGGTGGTTCGGTTACATGGGTTGCCCCTGAATATTGTGTCTGACAGGGGGGTACAATTCATTTCTCGCTTTGGAGGGCCTTGTGCAGGCGGTTGGGAATTGAGTTGTCCTTCTCGTCCGCCTATCATCCCGAGTCCAATGGGCAGACGGAAAGGACAAATCAGACCCTTGAGCAAATCCTGCAGTGCTTGGTTTCTGCTCAGCAGGAGGATTGGTGTACGTTTTTGACCCTTGCGGAGTTTGCATTCAATAGCAGAGTCCATCAGTCTACGGGAACTTCTCCCTTCTTCTGTAATTACGGGTTTCACCCTCACTTCGGGACCTTCTCTAGAGTAGATTCGGGGTGTCCAGGGGCCGACTCCATCGTTCAGCATCTGGGGGAGGTGTGGAAGGAGGTACGGCGGTGCATCGTGACGGCTCAACAGTCCCAGAAACGCCAAGCGGACAAACGCCGTTCTCTGGGACCCCCTTTTCAGGTGGGGGACAAAGTGTAGTTGTCCACTCGGAATATCAGGCTCAGGGTTCCGTCTGCTAAGTTGGGTCCTAAGTTTATAGGGTCCTATGAGATCATCGAAGTGATCAACCCGGTGGCCTTTCGGTTGCAACTGACCCAGACCTTGCGTATTCCCAATGTGTTTCATACCTCCTTGCTTAAGCCATTTGTTCCTTCGGTGGTGGATTCCCAGACCCCTCCGGCTCCGATACTGGTGGACGGCGAGGAGGAGTACGAAATTCAGTGTATTATCGACTCTCGTTGGGTTCGTAGTTCCCTCCAGTATCTGATTCATTGGAAGGGTTACGGTCTGGAGGACCGGTTCTGGGTGCCGGCTCGATCCGTGCGGGACGATCGGTTAATTGTGGCTTTCCACCGAAAGTATCCTGGGAAGCCTGGGGGTCCGGTGGCCCCCCCTTGAAGAGGGGGTACTGTCATGGTTCGCCTCCCTGTCCACATGGCTAGGGGGCGGAGCCTTCTCTCGAGCCTCACTTCCAGACCCTGGATGCCTTAAAAGCTGGCATTTCTAGTGAACCAGTGCCGGCTATAAGCTTAGCACTGCTTTGCCTGTGATTGCTGGTCCTGTGAGTGATATCCTGATCTGTCTAGTCCTGTGCCCCCGTGCCCTTGTCTGTGTTCCATCCCCTGGTCATCCCTCCTGTCCTCTGTCCCCTCTCCTATTTCCCCACTCGGTTGCTTCCTCGGTACTGACCTTGGCCTGACTTTGACTCCGCTTTTGCTCGTCCCTCCGGTCCTGCTTTTGCCCGTACGGTGTTTGACCCGGCCTCTGTGACTATTCCTTGCATGCTCTGCAGCTCTGCTTCTCAGCTGTGCTTTGAGGTAATGCATGAGAATGCTGTGAATTCACTTCCTGGTTCTCATAGCTCTGTGTAGTGTATTATGATACAGAGCTCTGGCTCCCCCCTGGTGGCAGCATTACACTCAAATTTGGACTCATCAGACCAAAGCACAGATTTCCACTGGTCTAATGTCCATACCTTGTGTTCTTAAGCCCAAACAAGTCTCTTCTGCTTGTTGCCTGTCTTGAGCAGTGGTTTCCTAGCAGCTATTTTACCATGAAGGCCTGCTGCACAAAGTCTCTTCTTAACAGTTGTTCTAGAGATGTGTCTGCTGCTAGAACTCTTTCTGGCATCAACCTGGTCTTTAATCTGAGGTGCTGTTAACCTGTGATTTCTGAGGCTGGTGACTCGGATAAACTTATCCTCTGCAGCAGATGTGACTCTTGGTTTTCCTTTCCTGGGGCGGTCCACATGTGAGCCAGTTTCTTTATAGCATTTGATGATTTTTGCCACTGCACTTAGTGACACTTTCAAAGTTTTCCCAATTTTTCGGACTGACTGACCTTCATTTCTTAAAGTAATGATGGCCTTTCGTTTTTCTTTACTTAGCTGCTTTTTTATTGCCATAATACAAATTCTAACAGTCTATTCAGTAGGACTAACAGCTGTGTATCCACCAGACTTCTGCACAACACAACTGATGGTCCCAAGTCCATTTATAAGGCAAGAAATCCCACTTATTAAACCTGATAGGGCACAACTGTTAAGTGAGAACCATTTCCGGTGACTACCTCTTGAAGCTCATCAAGAGAATGCCAAGAGTGTGCAAAGCAGTAATCAAAGCAAAAGATGGTTAATTTGAAGAACCTAGAATATAAGACATATTTTCAGTTGTTTCACACTTTTTTGTTAAGTATTTCATTCCACACGTGTTAATTCATAGTTTTGTTGCCTTCAATGTGGATCTACAATTTTCAGAGTCATGAAAATAAAGAAAACTCTTTGAATGAGAAGGTGTGTCCAAACTTTTGGTCTTTACTGTATATCCCTAAATGTTGTTTGTGGGATAACACCTTTGTGTATGGGAATCACAATTTCTTCTATCCTATCTAGCTTACTAAGTGAAAAAAGAATTCAGATTAGACATTAGGAAACATTTTCTGACAGTGAGGGCAGTCAGAGAGTGGAACAGGCTACCACGGGAGGTAGTGAGCTCTCCATCAATGGAAGTCTTCAAGCGGAAACTGGATAAACAAATAGCTGGGATGATTTAGGAAAACCTGCACTCGCAGTGGGTTGGACCCGATGGCCCTTGAGGTCTCTTCCAACTCTACCATTCTATGATTCTTTGATTAGCTTTTTCTATTGCACAAAAAATGGTCTGATTTTCATCAGTATTTGGATGTGATTTTCATCCGTGTTTGGTCAGTGTCAGTTTTTACCATCAGTGTTTCATCAGTGATTTTCTTGTATGAAACAATAAATAAAGATCATTCAAACCTTCCCCTATACAATGCAATACTAAAACCGAACAACACCCAGACTGCAAACGGATGACAATGTGTGCTTTTAGAAATTTTTCACAGATCTGTTTTATGGGTAATTTTTACCGGTGACTCGGTTAAAAAACAAACACATCTCTGGGATTTTTTTTGCTGACACACAGACATGTTGACAGTGTGGCGCCCCTGACATGGTCAGGTACCACTGAGTACTGCACCCATGCTGGGTCAGTACGAGCAGGTAATCCCAAAGGCTGAATAGGGTGTGAACACACAGGCACCCTGTAACCTCCTGCGGGTTTACACTCAGCGATGTGTAGAGCTGCAGGAACGACAAATAACATTGTACCTGCGGTCGAACCGACATTATGGAAATGAACGACGTTACACAGATCAGCGATATTGTACGCTTCTGTGCTCGTTCATTGTCGCACCTAGGATTTACACGTTGCAATGTCGCAACCGGCGCCGGATGTGCGTCACTAACGACGTGACCGCGACGATATATCGGTAGCGATGTCGCAATGTGTAGAGACCGCCTAAATCTGACAGCTAAGATCAACATAACTGTACAAACATTTTTTTATTACACAAAAACGTAGACTTCACTTTGTCTTAGCTCTTTTCTTCTTTTCCATTCCTCTTCCCTAAGGGGTACTTTGCACGCTGCGACATCGCTAGCCAATTGTAGCAATGCCGAGCGCGATAGTCCCCGCCCCCGTCGCAGATGCGATATCTTGTGATAGCTGCCGTAGCGAACATTATCGCTACGGCAGCTTCACACGCACGTACCTGCCCTGCGACGTCGCTCTGGCCGGCGACCCGCCTCCTTCCTAAGGGGGTGGGTTGTGCGGCATCACAGCGACGTCACACGGTAGGCGGCCAATAGAAGCGGAGCGGCGGAGATGAGTGGGATGTAAACATCCCGCCCACCTCCTTCCTTCCTCATTGCAGGCAGGACGCAGGTAAGGAGATGTTCCTCACTCCTGCGGCTTCATACACAGCGATGTGTGCTGCCGCAGGAACGAGGAACAACATCGTACCTGTCTCTGCAGCGAAATTATGGAAATGACCGACACTACACAGATCACCGATGTTCGACACTTTTGCGATCGTTTATCGGTGCATCTAGGCTTTGCACGTTGCAAGTAGCCAACCTTACGCAGCTGGTGCAGGATTTGGCTGCAGAGCATCGCACCCTGGTAGCTTCACACAATATGCTGCAGAGTGAGGTCTCCGCTTCTGCGAGGGCCACCTCAGTGGCAGCTACCTCACAAACCGTAGGACAGCATAGTCCCACTGATGTCCAACTGACCTCCCCCGAACCCACGGTGATGCTCCCCGATAAATTCTCGGGGGAGAAAAACCTATTTCGGACATTTAGGGAGAGTTGCAGGCTTCTCTTCACTCTCCGGCCTCGGTCCTCGGGGAATGAGACCCAGCGGGTGGGGATCATCATGTCGTTACTTAGAGGGGGTCCCCAGACCTGGGCGTTTTCCCTACCCCCTTCGGCACCGGAACGGCATTCGGTTGACCTCTTCTTTGACTCCCTCGGGGTGATATATGATGAACCAGACCGTATACGGGTGGCTGCGGACAGGATCATGTGTCTCACTCAGGGAAATCACACTGCTGAGCTATATTGTTCAGAGTTTCGGCAGTGGTCCACTGAGGTACGATGGAATGATTCTGCACTCAGGTGCCAATTCCGGAGAGGTCTTTCGGACTCCCTGAAAGACGCTTTGGCTCTGCACCCTCCTCCCAGCACCTTGGATGATGCGATGACGGAGGCAGTTCGTATGGACCGCAGATTACGGGAAAGAAGGGGCACCATGCGTGAGATTCTGCCCCCTCTACCTAGGGCACCTTCTTTTCCGGCTATGGAACAGATGGAAGTTGGAGCCATCAGTCCAGATGAGAAGGAGAGGAGAAGACGCCGGGATCTCAAGCTGTGCTTCTATTGTGGACACCATGGACACTGGAGGAAAGAGTGCCCGGCTTGCCCCTCCGCTAAACAGTCGTTGGGAAACTTCTAAGTCTGGGTAACGGTCGAGGAGGTTGCCCAGACTATCAGGTACCTTTCCTCTCCTCCAATAAGATACTTCTGAATGTCGACCTCCGGGTCAAGGAGTCGGTCTTGTCTTCTACTGCCTTTGTTGACTGTGGGTCCGCTATGAACTTCATTGACTCTGAGTTGGTCCAAAGATTAGAGTAAAGCCAGCTTTACACCTTACAATTAGGTGTGCGATCTCGTATGCGATGTGACACGCCCAGGTCGCATATGCGATTGAATGAGATTGCATGTAGGTCGTTCATTTGCTGTCACACGTGCGTTAGTAGTCTATGTTAAATTGATCAATTTTGTGTGCGATCCTTTAGATCATGTGTTCTGTGACGTATGCATTGGGCACCCATTTTTTTTTTTTTTTTATTTATTGACTTGCCAAGCGTGTGTAATGTGTAGGGATGCGTTTTTACTATGTCATCTGCCATTCAGCTCTGCTACATGGCCGCTGACAGCAGCCACAGACAGCCATGTAGCAGAGCTGAATGGCAGATGACAGCAGACACAGACAGAGCCGCACTGTCAGAATGAACTCGGGTGAACCTCACCCCACTTCATTGTCATGCTGCGGCTCTGTCTGTGTCGCGCCCTGATTAGCGGTCACCTGTGAAGGACTCACCGGTGACCGCTAAACTCCTGAGTAAGTGAATTGAGCAGCCCTCTCTCATACTCACTGATCCCCGATCCCCGGCTCTGCACGGCATTCACACTGCTCCGGCGGCTTTTACTGTTTTGAAAAAGCCGGCCGCCCATTAAACAATCTCGTATTCCCTGCTTTCCCCGCCCACCGGCGCCTATGATTGGTTACAGTGAGACACGCCCCCACGCTGAGTGACAGGTGTCATACTGCACCCAATCACAGCAGCCGGTGGGCGTGTCTATACCTCAGTGACAGCTCAGCTGATCGCGCGGCTGTCTTCATTTGCTGTGTGGAGGTGACCGGAGCGGCTGTGTCTGCTGCAGCTCCGGTCACCTCCATGCAGCAGCGCTGGATGCGACGCTGGACCATCCTGGAGTACACCGGACATGGAGGGCTTTTTGGGGCTGATTAAAGTGGTTAACCAGGGTATATGTTTGTGTTTTTTATTTATAATAAAGGATTTTTTCGGGCGTGTGTGTGTTTATTTACTGTAATTTACAGATTAATCATGGAAGGTGTCTCATAGACGCCTGACATGATTAATCTAGGACTTATTGGCAGCTATGGACTGCCAATAACTCCTTATTACCCCGATTTGCCAACGCACCAGGGCAAATCGGGAAGAGCCGGGTACAGTCCCAGAACAGTCGCATCTAATGTATGTGGCAATTCTGGGCGGCTGTTGGCTGATATTGTTAGGCTGGGGGGCTCCCCATAACATGGAGCTCCCCATCCTGAGAATACCAGCCTTCAGCCGTATGGCTTTATCTGGCTGGTTTTAAAATTGGGGGGGGGACCGCATGCCGTTTTTTTTTAATTATTTAATTATTTATTTCACTGCACAGTATAGACACGCCCACCAGCTGCTGTGATTGGGTGCAGTGTGACACCTGTCACTCAGCGTGGGGGCGTGTCTCACTGTAACCAATCATGGGCGCCGGTGGGCGGGGAAAGCAGGGAATACGAGATTGTTTAATGGGCGGCCGGCTTTTTCAAAACAGTAAAAGCCGCCGGAGCAGTGTGAATGCCGTGCAGAGCCGGGCCGGGGATCGGGGATCGGTGAGTATGAGATAGGGGGTAAGAGGGATAGCCTGACATGGACAGAGAGAGAGGGACAGAGATAGTGACGGACTGACAGAGATTAGTGAATGACAGACATTGGGAGGCGCTTCAGAATGAAGCTTTTCAGCTGCGCTCTGAAGCAGACCTTTTTTAAGCTGCGGTGCAGAGCGCACACCTGCGCACATAGCCTCAGACATCAAAATCGTATGAGGGATGTCACACGTTTCAATTGACTAGGTTCATACAACAAAACGTCCAATGTATGAGGAATAAACGACGTGTATGCGATCACCGTATTTTCGTTCAATCTTGATTGCACGTAGGTGTCACATGCAAATACGTCACGAACGATGCAGGATGTGCGTCACTTACAACTTGACCCCGACGACGGATTGAAAGATTTATTGAAGCGTGTAAAGCAGGCATAAGGGACAGTGAGGTTAGAAGGACCCATTCAACTCCTGGCAATTGATAAAACACCGCTGCCTCAAAACCTCATTCGGTTTGCTACTGAAAAATTTACTCTTGTGATCGGGTCTCTGCATTCTGAAACTATTTCTTGTTTTGTAATGGCCAATCTCCCTGCTGGATTAGTGTTGGGGTATCCATGGTTAAGGTTACATAATCCCGTTATTGATTGGGAGTGTCGTACCATAGTCAAAAGGAGTCCTGCTTGTCAGAAAAGGTGTTTACAATCTGTACCTGTGTTCTCCGTAAGTCCTGAGGGTCTTCCGGAATACCTGAGGGACTACGGAGACGTATTCTCGGAAACAGAGGCCAAAGTTTTGCCGCCTCATTGCCCATATGACTGTGCCATCGATTTACTTCCCAATACCAAATTGCCCAAGGCCCGTTTATATCACCTCTCGGGTCCAGAAAGGGCTGCTATGAAATCATACATATCTGATAGTATACGTAAAGGGCATATCCGTCCTTCTTCTTCTCCTGTGGCTGCTGGGTTCTTTTTTGTAAAGAAGAAGGACGGAGGATTAAGGCCATGTCTCGATTTCCGAGAATTAAACAAAATTACTGTGAAAAACACGTATCCGCTTCCACTCATCCCTGATCTCTACAACCAACTCTCTGAAGCCCGGTGGTTTACCAAACTAGATCTCAGGGGGGCCTATAATCTTATCCGTATTAGAGAAGGGGATGAGTGGAAAATGGCCTTTCTAACGTCAGAGGGGTTATTCGAGAATTTGGTGATGCCTTTTGGTCTAACAAATGCCCTTGTGGTGTTTCAAAATTTCATCAACGATATCTTCTCTGATTTTCTTGGTCATTTTGTGGTCATCTATCTCGATGACATTTTGATTTATTCTGCCGCTAGAGATACGCATATTATGCATGTTCGCTCTGTATTACAGAGATTACGTGATAACCATCTGTTTGCCAAGCTTGAAAAATGTGTTTTCTCTGTTCAGGAAATAGCCTTTCTTGGGTTACTCCTTTCTCGTGATGGGTTTAAAATTGACCCAGGAAAGGTGCAGGCTATCGTGGATTGGGTGCAACCCAGGGATATCAAGGCGCTACAACGCTTTTTGGGTTTCGCAAATTATTATCGAAGGTTCATTAAGGGGTTCTCTCAAATTGCCAAGCCATTGACTGACCTTACATGGAAAGGGGCAGATCTGCAGAACTGGTCGCAAACGGCTGTCCAGGCCTTTCTTGAGTTAAAAGACCGGTTCATGTCCGCCCCGGTCCTGGTACAGCCTGACCTCAAGGCGCCGTTTATTGTGGAGGTGGACGCCTCAGAGGTGGGGGTTTGAGCTGTTCTCTCTCAGGGCCCTGCTACTCTGACTAATCTGCGACCATGTGCGTTCTTCTCCAAGAAATTCACTCCGGCTGAGAAGAACTATGATGTGGGTAACCGTGAATTATTGGCGGTAAAGTTGGCATTCGAAGAATGGAGGCATTTTTTGGAGGGTGCTATTCACCGTATTACTGTCATCACTGATCATAAAAACCTCACGTATATCGAGTCTGCCAAGAGATTGACGCCTCGACAAGCGAGGTGGGCTCTTTTCTAGATTTCATTTTTGTATTACTTTTCGGCCGGGGTCTAAAAACGTGAGGGCAGATGCACTGTCTCGTAGTTTGGACCCGGTGTCACCTCCAGAGCCTCCTTCCTCCATTCTTCCGCGAGGGGTGGTGGTCGCTGCCTTGTCATCCGAGTTGGAAGCTGAGGTCAGGGAGGCCCAGTCCTCAGCGCCATCTTCCGCTCCAGACACTAAACTGTTTGTCCCTTTGCACCTCCGGTTACAGGTACTTCAAGAGTTCCATGAGTCTGTACTTAGTGGCCATCCTGGAGTTACAGCCACTCGTAGGGCTGTTGCTCGACTGTTTTGGTGGCCATCTCTTCACTCAGATGTTGCTCGGTTTGTGTCTGACTGTGCTACATGTGCCCGTGTCGTAACTGGCCGGCCGGGGAACTGGTTCCATTACCTGTTCCTGAAAGACCATGGACCCACTTGTCCATGGATTTCATTACGGACCTCCCTGTCTCAAATGGTATGACTGTGATCTGGGTGGTGGTGGATCGTTTTAGTAAACATGCACATTTTGTTCCCCTCTCCGGTCTACCTTCTGCTGCGGCCCTTGCCAACCACTTTATTGACCAGGTGGTTCAGTTACATGGGTTGCCCCTGAATATTGTGTCTGACAGGGGGGTACAATTCATTTCTCGGTTTGGAGGGCCTTGTGCAGGCGGTTGGGAATTGAGTTGTCCTTCTCGTCCGCCTATCATCCCGAGTCCAATGGGCAGACGGAAAGGACAAATCAGACCCTTGAGCAAATCCTGCGGTGCTTGGTTTCTGCTCAGCAGAAGGATTGGTGTACGTTTTTGCCCCTTGCGGAGTTTGCATTCAATAGCAGAGTCCATCAGTCTACGGGAACTTCTCCCTTCTTCTGTAATTACGGGTTTCACCCTCACTTCGGGACCTTCTCTAGAGTGGATTCGGAGTGTCCAGGGACCGACTCCATCGTTCAGCATCTGGGGGAGGTGTGGAAGGAGGTACGGCGGTGCATCGTGACGGCTCAACAGTCCCAGAAACGCCAAGCGGACAAACGCCGTTCTCTGGGACTCCCTTTTCAGGTGGGGGACAAAGTGTGGTTGTCCACTCGGAATATCAGGCTCAGGGTTCCTTCTGCTAAATTGGGTCCTAAGTTTATAGGGCCCTATGAGATCATCGAAGTGATCAACCCGGTGGCCTTTCGGTTGCAACTGACCCAGACCTTGCGTATTCCCAATGTGTTTCATACCTCCTTGCTTAAGCCATTTGTTCCTTCGGTGGTGGATTCTCAGACCCCTCCGGCTCCGATACTGGTGGACGGCGAGGAGGAGTACGAAATTCAGTGTATTATCGACTCTAATTGGGTTCGTAGTTACCTCCAGTATCTGATTCATTGGAAGGGTTACGGTCTGGTGGACTGGTTCTTAGTGCTGGCTCGATCCGTGCGGGCCGATCGGTTAATTGTGGCTTTCCACCGAAAGTATCCTGGGAAGCCTGGGGGTCCGGTGGCCCCCCCTTGAGGAGGGGGTACTGTCATGGTTCGCCTCCCTGTCCACATGGCTAGGGGGCGGAGCCTTCTCTCGAGCCTCACTTCCAGACCCTGGATGCCTTAAAAGCTGGCATTTCCAGTGAACCAGTGCCGGCTATAAGCTTAGCACTGCTTTGCCTGTGATTGCTGGTCCTGTGAGTGATATCCTGATCTGTCTAGTCCTGTGCCCCCGTGCCCTTGTCTGTGTTCCATCCCCTGGTCATCCCTCCTGTCCTCTGTCCCCTCTCCTATTTCCCCACTCGGTTGCTTCCTCGGTACTGACCTTGGCCTGACTTTGACTCCGCTTTTGCTCGTCCCTCCGGTCCTGCTTTTGCCCGTACGGTGTTTGACCCGGCCTCTGTGACTATTCCTTGCATGCTCTGCAGCTCTGCTTCTCAGCTGTGCTTTGAGGTAATGCATGAGAATGCTGTGAATTCACTTCCTGGTTCTCATAGCTCTGTGTAGTGTATTATGCTACAAAGCTCTGGCTCCCCAGCATTACACTCAAATTTGGACTCATCAGACCAAAGCACAGATTTCCACTGGTCTAATGTCCATACCTTGTGTTCTTAAGCCCAAACAAGTCTCTTCTGCTTGTTGCCTGTCTTGAGCAGTGGTTTCCCAGCAGCTATTTTACCATGAAGGCCTGCTGCACAAAGTCTCTTCTTAACAGTTGTTCTAGAGATGTGTCTGCTGCTAGAACTCTTTGTGGCATTGACCTGGTCTTTAATCTGAGGTGCTGTTAACCTGTGATTTCTGAGGCTGGTGACTCGGATAAACTTATCCTCCGCAGCAGATGTGACTCTTGGTTTTCCTTTCCTGGGGCGGTCCACATGTGAGCCAGTTTCTTTATAGCATTTGATGATTTTTGCCACTGCACTTAGTGACACTTTCAAAGTTTTCCCAATTTTTCGGACTGACTGACCTTCATTTCTTAAAGTAATGATGGCCTTTCGTTTTTCTTTACTTAGCTGCTTTTTTATTGCCATAATACAAATTCTAACAGTCTATTCAGTAGGACTATCAGCTGTGTATCCACCAGACTTCTGAACAACACAACTGATGGTCCCAACTCCATTTATAAGGCAAGAAATCCCACTTATTAAACCTGACAGGGCACAACTGTTAAGTGAGAACCATTTTCGGTGACTACCTCTTGAAGCTCATCAAGAGAATGCCAAGAGTGTGCAAAGCAGTAATCAAAGCAAAAGATGGTTAATTTGAAGAACCTAGAATATAAGACATATTTTCAGTTGTTTCACACTTTTTTGTTAAGTATTTCATTCCACACGTGTTAATTCATAGTTTTGTTGCCTTCAATGTGGATCTACAATTTTCAGAGTCATGAAAATAAAGAAAACTCTTTGAATGAGAAGGTGTGTCCAAACGTTTGGTCTTTACTGTATATCCCTAAATGTTGTTTGTGGGATAACACCTTTGTGTATGGGAATCACAGTTTCTTCTATCCTATCTAGCTTACTAAGTGAAAAAAGAATTCAGATTAGACATTAGGAAACATTTTCTGACAGTGAGGGCAGTCAGAGAGTGGAACAGGCTACCACGGGAGGTAGTGAGCTCTCCATCAATGGAAGTCTTCAAGCGGAAACTGGATAAACAAATAGCTGGGATGATTTAGGAAAACCTGCACTCGCAGTGGGTTGGACCCGATGGCCCTTGAGGTCTCTTCCAACTCTACCATTCTATGATTCTTTGATTAGCTTTTTCTATTGCACAAAAAATGGTCTGATTTTCATCAGTATTTGGATGTGATTTTCATCCGTGTTTGGTCAGTGTCAGTTTTTACCATCAGTGTTTCATCAGTGATTTTCTTGTATGAAACAATAAATAAAGATCATTCAAACCTTCCCCTATACAATGCAATACTAAAACCGAACAACACCCAGACTGCAAACGGATGACAATGTGTGCTTTTAGAAATTTTTCACACATCTGTTTTATGGGTAATTTTTACCGGTGACTCGGTTAAAAAACAAACACATCTCTGGGATTTTTTTTGCTGACACACAGACATGTTGACAGTGTGGCGCCCCTGACATGGTCAGGTACCACTGAGTACTGCACCCATGCTGGGTCAGTACGAGCAGGTAATCCCAAAGGCTGAATAGGGTGTGAACACACAGGCACCCTGTAACCTCCTGCGGGTTTACACTCAGCGATGTGTAGAGCTGCAGGAACGACAAATAACATTGTACCTGCGGTCGAACCGACATTATGGAAATGAACGACGTTACACAGATCAGCGATATTGTACGCTTCTGTGCTCGTTCATTGTCGCACCTAGGATTTACACGTTGCAATGTCGCAACCGGCGCCAGATGTGCGTCACTAACGACGTGACCCCGACGATATATCGGTAGCGATGTCGCAATGTGTAGAGACCGCCTAAATCTGACAGCTAAGATCAACATAAATGTACAAACATCTTTTTATTACACAAAAACGTAGACTTCACTTTGTCTTAGCTCTTTTCTTCTTTTCCATTCCTCTTCCCTAAGGGGTACTTTGCACGCTGCGACATCGCTAGCCAATTGTAGCAATGCCGAGCGCGATAGTCCCCGCCCCCGTCGCAGATGCGATATCTTGTGATAGCTGCCGTAGCGAACATTATCGCTACGGCAGCTTCACACGCACGTACCTGCCCTGCGACGTCGCTCTGGCCGGCGACCCGCCTCCTTCCTAAGGGGGTGGGTTGTGCGGCATCACAGCGACGTCACACGGTAGGCGGCCAATAGAAGCGGAGCGGCGGAGATGAGTGGGATGTAAACATCCCGCCCACCTCCTTCCTTCCTCATTGCAGGCAGGACGCAGGTAAGGAGATGTTCCTCACTCCTGCGGCTTCATACACAGCGATGTGTGCTGCCGCAGGAACGAGGAACAACATCGTACCTGTCTCTGCAGCGAAATTATGGAAATGACCGACAATACACAGATCACCGATGTTCGACGCTTTTGCGATCGCTTATCGGTGCATCTGGGCTTTGCACGTTGCGACGTCGTTACCGGCGCCGGATGTGCGTCACTTTCGATTTGACCCTGACGAGATCGCAGTAGCCATGTCGCAACGTGCAAAGTACCCCTAACACTTCCGACAATTTATGCAAGGCACAACAGATTACGACATCCAAATCAGCGCCAAATTGATCTTTTGTTTTAATAGAGACAGTAAATATACTTCTATGAGTGCATATGTTTATTATTAGTTTTCTTGCACAAATCATTTATTGATGTTTAGCAGTACTTTTGTTTCTGAGCTTTCCTCTAGTTAGCTCTTCTTGTTCCACACACTCAGGTTACTCCTCATATGACCCTCTCTTTACTAGAGTAGCTATGAGTGAATGACTTATTCAGTGTCAGACTGGGGTGCTAAGGGCCCTCCTCTAACATTGACTTTGGGGGCCACTGTTCAGTTACATGCAAATATGACATCACCCTCATTCACAGATCTACAGTACGTCTGCTTCTACAAAATAATCGATGGGTAGTTTTGTGTCGCCCTGGACAAGCCAGGGGACACAGGTAACAACACACACACACACCCACCCCCAGCAGTTCACAGCAGACATCCCCAAGGTGACCTGCTTTCTGCCTCGGGCTCAGACTGACACACCAGGTGGGCGGAGTCAGGAGATGGAGACGCCCACCCAGGAGTGAGCTGGCCTGAGGCAGGAAACAAGCACAGTCAAGTCCTAGGAGAGGAAGAGAGAAGGTCTGCAGAGAGGCAGACATAGCCAGGGGCCTAGGTTGGAGCCTAGGGCCTCGTACAGAGAGTCCGGCAGACGGTAGTGGCCGTCTGCAGGGAGCCGGGGAGACAGCTGGTGGAACCGTAGGTAGCCGGGGCTGGGCGGTGGCCCACCGGTACTGAACCGGGGAGCCAGCTGGAAGCCGGAACACAGGAGGAGTGTGCACGGAGGCGAAAGAAAGGACTTATCCCACTAAACTGGGTCAGGGGAGAAACAACAACTGCAACCGTCCGAGGGACCCGTCCAACCAGCCGTTTGTTTACCGAGAACTGTGTCGTGTTTACTGGCTGAGTGAGTACCTCCGTGCCGTGCGGCACAGCGCTGCCCCTGCACCCCTGCACCTCCACAGGCCCCCTAGCCCGCCTGTCCACCATCCCAACTCCATCACTGGGCCCCGGGATCACCAACCCCTACCCACGGAGGGGCAACACAACAACTGGCTGCTCCATACCATCACTCCCGGGATCCTCAGCCAGAGCAGCGGTTTTGTACACTCAATCACCACAACCGTGGGTGGCGTCACGGACAATAAACTATCCCCACACCCAAACCCCCTTTCACTCACGGGCGAGGAGCGCCGCTAGAGTCCCCGAGATCCGGCCCATCACTCAAGCCACCGAGCAGCAGCGGGCCGCAGCAGCCGCGGCAGCCGGACCCGAGCAGTGGGAGAGCGCGGCGTCCCCTCCTCCGCCCGCGACAACTTGGTGTCACGAACAGGATCTTATCGCTCTGCCGTCTGGTAGAGGTGCGCCTTGTTACCGCCGGAGGTGTCCGGCCGAAAAATTTCAGAAGCCGCCATCTTTGGCGCAAAGAATTTCCCGCTCGAGCGTCTTCCCCGAGCAGGAAAGGCGCGAAAGTGGAGCCCCGCCCCCTGAAGAAGGAAGTGCTAAAAAGAGGCTAAGGGGGATGGGATGGCGTCCGGCCGCATGTGAACCGCGGCTGTGGAAGCAGGGACGCCAGGACTCTGCCAGCATTTGGTTCTTGGAAGAGGCCGCCGCAGTGATGCACCGACCCGTTACCCGTTTTCGGTAGCGGAGCCCGCAGCGTCTGTGGGGGAGGACCCAGACCTGGGGTCCCCAGGCCTCACCTTTGTCACTGCCCTGCCACCGGCCCTGGCAGTCCGCCCGGCCGCAACGGCAGCGAAGTACCGGTCCCGTTGACCAATCTGGAGCCGTTCCTGGACTGGGGTCAAGGGGTGCTGCCCACTTCCTAGGGGCAGCACCAAGGCTAGGTTGTTTGGGTGGGTGACTGAAGGACCCGTTACACTGTTATTATTAAAAGTGTTTGACTGTTATTGCAACGTTAAAGTAATGTGCATCCCGTTGTGGGAGGATTGAAAAGGCTTGTGTTTAATGTTTTGATCTTTTGCAGTTTAAATGAAAAATAAAACCGGTGATGGACGGGCAGCCCGAGGACGGTCTGCATTTTGCTAAGGGGGAATGTGTCGCCCTGGACAAGACAGGGGACACAGGTAACAACACACACACACCCCCACCCCCAGCAGTTCACAGCAGACATCCCCAAGGTGACCTGCTTTCTGCCTCGGGCTCAGACTGACACACCAGGTGGGCGGAGTAAGGAGATGGAGACGCCCACCCAGAAGTGAGCTGGCCTGAGGCAGGAAACAAGCCCAGTCAAGTCCTAGGAGAGGAAGAGAGAAGGTCTGCAGAGAGGCAGACATAGCCAGGGGCCTAGGTTGGAGCCTAGGGCCTCGTACAGAGAGTCCGGCAGACGATAGTGGCCGTCTGCAGGGAGCCGGGGAGACAGCTGGTGGAACCGTAGGTAGCCGGGGCTGGGCGGTGGCCCACCGGTACTGAACCGGGGAGCCAGCTGGAAGCCGGAACGCAGGAGGAGTGTGCACGGAGGCGAAAGAAAGGACTTATCCCACTAAACTGGGTCAGGGGAGAAACAACAACTGCAACCGTCCGAGGGACCCGTCCAACCAGCCGTTTGTTTACCGAGAACTGTGTCGTGTTTACTGGCTGAGTGAGTACCTCCGTGCCGTACGGCACAGCGCTGCCCCTGCACCCCTGCACCTCCACAGGCCCCCTAGCCCGCCTGTCCACCATCCCAACTCCATCACTGGGTCCCGGGATCACCAACCCCTACCCACAGAGTTGCAACACAACAACTGGCTGCTCCATACCATCACTCCCGGGATCCCCAGCCAGAGCAGCGGTGGTGTACACTCAATCACCACAACCGTGGGTGGCGTCACGGACAATAAACTATCCCCACACCCAAACCCCCTTTCACTCACGGGCGAGGAGCGCCGCTAGAGTCCCCGGGATCCGGCCCATCGCTCGAGCCACCGAGCAGCAGCGGGCCGCAGCAGCCGCGGCGGCCGGACCCGAGCAGTGGGAGAGCACGGCGTCCCCTCCTCTGCCCGCGACAGTTTGTTGCATGAATGATGAGCTGCTGCTGCTTCTGTCTGTAAATATATGTTGTAGATAAAGGACTTTGTGCCATCTATTTATGACACAGACACGCCAGGGCTGTGGGGCGACAAGTTACCGGGCCGTGGTTCTGGCTCTGGGACGTCGCGGTGTCGAGGCCTGGTTCCGTGACCCCAGCGGTGTCGTTTAAATATAAAGGAGATGATGACAGTTTATTCGTGATGCCACCTGTGGTATGCGGCAAGTTAGGTGCCGCCGCTGCAGGATGGGGACCTCTGGGGCAGATAGTAACGCAGTTGAGATGGTATAGCTCTCCACAGGCAAAGCTTGGTCCCAGAGTGGATGGGGGTGGTAGTAATAGTCTATGATAGTGTGGGTTGCAGGGCTGTAGGGGCAGGTGAATAATGGAGCGACACAGGGATGCAGTCTTAAGGTTTTTACTCACTGTAGCAGGTTCCAAGGCTACACGACATGCCAGTGTTCGCCTTTGGAGTGCCGGGGTTTCGCTGTGATGGGCTCCAGCCGATCCCGGGTAGTTCGGAGGTCGAGTCTGCTACACCTTTCTAAAGTGTACCCTTTCCTGGCATTCTTCCTGCGCTTGGTTCGCCCTCCTGCCTTGCACCTTTACACACTGAACCCTGATCTGGTGCCCGTGGGCTCTGTTGGGCTATTATTATTATAAATTAAATTATAGCATGAAACTCTATCCCTTGGCCTTTTTGAGTCACCTTCCAGTGAATTCGTGTGTGGATGTGGCTTTTGTGCTTGCAGTCACCTCAGCTGCTGGTTTTACTAGTGGAGTACATAGGTTCTTCTCCTCTAGCCTAGGGACCAGTCCTTGTGTTGCGGCCAAGTCCTTTCACCCATAGATTATATGTGGAACAAGGAGGATGTGGCACTTCCCGTGGTCTCTAGGACCCCTTCTGTCTGTGGCTGGGCCGAGCAGTACCAGCTCCAGGCCACGGGTCTTTTCTTCTCCACTGCTCTTCTCTTCCCAACTCTCTGACTGACTTCACACTCCACTACCATGTTTCTACTTCACTACTGTGTTCCCACGCCCAAAACTCCACCCCCCAGCCTGGCTTTGTGTATAATCATGCTCTTTCCATGTTTGATGAGGTGTTACTGAGTCGGGGTGTTGTGCTTTTGTGTGAACCAGTGGTGACCTCCTCCATACCCAAGATGGAATACCACACCTCTGGATGAGGTACAGTACCTCTGTGGCGACTGGAGCCTCAGGAGCGCCACATTTATTGTAAAGGAGAATGAGGGCCTACTCATGTACAGTAATCTATTGTGGGATTACATTGTTTCCCTATGGACCAGTCTTGCCTTGTTTATTAGATAAAGTTCACAAATATGGGAAACTAAATAGTCTTCACTATGCTCATTCTATATTCACTGCGATAGGCAGGGCTGGCATTAGGGAAAACTGTACAATTGACAAGGGCCCCCACACACTTGGGGGTCCCCATAGTCTAATGCAGAAGTTTCACTGATAGTAGCATTATTAGTGTAGCTTACATTATGAAGACTGCTGGAGGACCTTTGGTGACATCACGATTATGTGACTGGTCATGTGACCATGATGTCCCCACTCTGCAGGAATTGAAAGAACTAAAGAGCTGATGGACTGGAGGTCTGTGTGTATGTGTGCGGGTCTGTGTCTGTATGTCTACAATATATGGGGTCCTGGTAGGCATATATTAGTGACAACATCAGAATGTATGGGGCGCTGGTAGTAAATATTAGTGAGGATATCTAAATGTATGAACTTCCGATGGTATATATTAGTGATGAACATCAGATTGTATGGGCCCCTAATAGGTATATAATAGTGAGGACACCAGAATGTATGTGCATATGGTAGATATACAAGTGCATCTCAATAAATTAGAATATTATCAAAAATTTAATTTATTTCAGTATTTCAATACAAAAAGGGAAACACATATATTATATAGAGTCATTACACACAGAGGGATCTAGTTCAAGTGTTTATTTCTGTTAATGTTGATGTGTACTGCCCCCGTGCTAGCGGCCGAGCCGCTCGGATCCGGAACCGCGGTGGCTCGAGGGGGTCTCCGGACCCGAGGGTTCACGCGGACACTCGAATTTAAAGAAGGAGGTATATACAGGGGAGTTAGAAGTTCGTGACACCACCCACGGCGTGTGGTAATGGGTAGTACCACCGCTGCTGTTGGTGAGAGGGGGAGCCCGGGTGGCGATGTTGTAACAGCCGGATGTGTTAACCTCTCTGTGGGTAGGGGGTTTGTGCCCCGGGGCCCGTTGGTGTAGTTGGTGTTTGGGGTTGCCGTTGGGAATAGGAAGAGGGGCTTTTCAGTGTACTCACTCAGTCCAGGAATAACAACAGCTTGTAAACCAGAGTTCTGAGCACCACTGCAGCTTGTGGGGAGCACGCTTGGGCCCGTGTCCTTGGTGTTGCTGTTAGTCTGTGGCCCTTTCCTTGGCACCTGTTTCTCTAGTTGGACCCTTAAGCATAAAACTCTTTGGTTCCCACTCACCCATATGGCTAACGGAGTGAGCTTGCTCTCAGGGTTCACGTGTAGGATTTCTTTGGACTGTATTTGGGAAAGTCCTATCCCATCGGTGCGCTAGAACCACGATTTTAGAGTGGGTTGGGGATGACACTTAAAGTCTTCACCCCCGTCGGGTAAATTGCTGGGACGCGTGAAGCTACTTCCCGGCCTAGGGTCCACGTACCCCGTCGTGCCCTGGCCTCTTTCTGGAGATGGCTCGAGGCCGCCGACTGCCCTCCTCGGCAGTCTGTGCCCCTTGACACGATCCCCTGTGACTGGGGTTCCAGCTCCTACCAGGCCCAGACCAACGTCTGCCACCTAGTACTCAGGAACCCAACTCCCACCTGTGACCTCTCCTCTTGAGAGTCACTTCACTTCCCTCTACTCTTTACTACTCCTGTCACTTTCTCACTTTCCCCTACCAACCCCCTATCTGGACGGTCCTATTCCCTTCAGGCCCCCCAATGGTGTGTCTGGTGGGTACAGTGTAAAGTGTTTCCAGGATTTTGATCGGCTAAGCTGTTAACAACACCAAAGGACCTGGACCCGTAACCAAGGAGGGTGGATACTGTGCAGAAGGGCAGATTGCACAATACCCTGTGACGACCTGATAGGCCAGGGCGTCACAGATGATTATTGCTTACAGCCAATGAAAACCCAAAAGTAATTATTTCAGAAAATTAGAATATTTATCACAAAACACCTGCAAAGGCTTCCTAAGCATTTAAAATGGTCCTTTAGTCTGTCTCAGTAGGCTACACAATCATGGGGAAACTGCTGAACTATACAAAAAAGCAGGGTGCACAGCCAATCCAATGTAAACGGAGAGCAGCCTCTTGTGTGAAAAACAAAGGTTAATGCAAGAGAAAAAGACCACACAAATTAGAAGCACACATCCCAGCAATAGAAAGAGTAATTTGTAATTTTATTAATTCCATGAACAACCACACATATTAAAGACACTTAAAAACACAATAAAAACGACCTTAGAAAAAGGTGACATTTGCTCACATAGGCAGTAAACAATTATGGACATAATAATCACTGTGGTCATAAGGAGCATTACATGTAATATAATTTACTGCAGAGTGGAAAAAGGACCATAACATAAACAATATATATGAAGGTCAATGTAATCCCATGTGAGTAATGGCCCCAGATATAAAGTGCAAAAACAGTACGTTAGTAGTAGAAGTAGAAGAAAGGGGGCACCAAAGAAATGTAATTACACTCACATATGTAATACAAAAATGCTGATTATCCTAATCCAAGAATATATTAATATGCATATACCTTACTATTATAAGATTTCATTCAGAATGATCGGTATAAATGATAGATGGGACCAGTATGTAAAATAAATAATTGAAAATGTCAAATTGCTGTGACCACTAGTTCCAAAGTGTAAGTAAAGAGGTCTACTACCATAACACTCAGCAAGTGAATGACATAAACATTATATCCCAAAAAGGTTCCATTCCAATAATAGCAAAATGTACATGTAACAGAAGAACTCCCTCTAGTTTAAACAAGTGACAATGTCGATCACTTGAGAGGCTAAACTGCTGACTTGACAGACGTCCAGAAGGCAGTCATTGACACATTCCACAAGGATGGTAAGCCACAAAAGGTCATAGCTAAAGAAGCTGGCTGTTCACAGAGTGCTGTATCCAAGCATATTAATGGAAAGTTGGGTGGAAAAGTGTGGTAGAAAAAGGTGTACAAGTAACCGGGATAACCGCAGCCTTGATAGGATTGTTAAAAAAAGGTCATTCAAAAATTTGAGGGAGATTCACAAGGAGAGGACTGCTGCTGGAATCAGTGCTTCAAGATCCACCACACACAGACGTATGCAGGACATGGGCTACAACCATCACATTCCTTGTGTCAAGCAACTCATGACCAATAGACAACGCCAGAAGCGTCTTACCTGGGCCAAGGAGAAAAAGAACTGGACTGTTGCTCAGTAGTCTAAGTGTTATTTTCAAATGAAAGTAAATTTTGCATTTCATTTGGAAATCAAGGTCCCAGAGTCTGGAGGAAGAGTGGAGAGGCCACAATCCAAGCTGCTTGAGGTCTAGTGTGAAGTCTTTACAATCAGTGATGGTTTGGGGAGTCATGTCATCTGCTGGTGTAGGTCCACTGTGTTTTATCAAGACCAAAGTCAGCGCAGCTGTCTACCAGGAAATTTTAGAGCACTTCATGCTTCCCTCTGCTGACAAGCTTTTTGGAGATGGAAATTTTATTTTCCATCAGGACTTGGCACCTGTCCACACTGCCAAAAGTACCAATACCTGGTTTATTAACCACAGTATCACTGTGCTTGATTGGCCAGAAAACTCGCCTGACCTAAACCCCATAGAGAATCAATGGAGTACTGTCAAACCGAAGATGAGAGACACAAGACCCAACAATGCAGATGAGCTGAAGGCTGCTATCAAAGCAACCTGGGCTTCCATAACACCTCATCAGTGCCACAGGCTGATCGCCTCCATGCCACGCCTCATTGATGCAGTAATTCATGCAAAAGGAGCCTGGACCAAGTATTGAGGCATTTACTGTACAGACTTTTCAGTAGGCGCCAACATTTCTGAGTTTAAAATAATTGTTTCAGTTAGTCTTATATAATATTCTAATTTTCTGAGATAATGACTTTTGGGTTTTCGTTGGCTGTAAGCCATAACATCAACATCAACAGAAATAAACACTTGAAATAGATCGCTCTGTGTGTAATGACGCTATATAATATATAGGAATAGATCACTCTGTGTGAAAAGACTCTATATAATATATAGGAATAGATCACTCTGTGTGTAATGACTCTATATAATATATAGGAATAGATCACTCTGTGTGTAATGACTCTATATAATATATAGGAATAGATCACTCTGTGTGTAATGACATAATATATGCGTTTCACTTTTTGTATTGAATTACTGAAATAAATTGAATTTTGATGATATTCTAATTTTTTGATACCGTATGGGACAGGTTGATCTACTAGTACTGATCATACTATGAAAAAGGGCAAAAGTTCGCCAGATACGCGTTAGTTTTTACCATTCCGTTGGCTGATCACGAAATTTTTTAATGGATTAAATAAACTTAGTTGTCAGTATTCTGGACATCTATGCTGCACTTCCCTCTTACCTTCCTCATGATATACTAGTGATCGTTTTGTGCCCATCATTTTTCATCAACCTGAGTAAAGAAGCTAGAAACAAGTGTAGAGCGACTTCAGTACTGCAGATTTCACTTGTTTACAGGGGGCTTTACACACTGCGACATCGCTAGCGATTGCTAGCGATGTTGCAAGTGATAGCACCCGCCCCCGTCGTACGTGCGACATGTGGTGATCGCTGCTGTAGTGAACAATATCGCTACGGCAGCGTCACACGCACATACCTGTTCAGCGACGTCACTATTTCTGCCGAACAATCCCTCCTTCAAGGGGGAGGTGCGTTCGGCGTCACAGCGACTTCACAGCGGCGTCAAAAAACGGCCGTCCAATAGAAAAGGAAGGGAGGAGATGAGCGGCCGGAACATGCCACCCACCTCCTTGCTTCCTTCTTTTCTGGTGGATGCAGGTAGGATGATGTTCGTCGTTCCTGCAGTGTCACACACATCGATGTGTGGTGCCGCAGGAACAATGAACAACCAGCAGCATGCACCACCAACGATATTATGAAAAGGAGCGACATGTAAACGATCAACGATTTTTGACGTTTTTGCGATTGTTGATCGTCGCTCCTAGCTGTCACATGCTGCAATGTTGCTAACGACGCTGGATGTGCGTCACAAACACCGCGACCCCGACAATATATCGTTAGCGATGTCGCAGCATGTAAAGCCCCCTTAACAGTCTGATCTCAACGAGTGTAAATGCAACCTAAATGTGTGAGTGTGATGGTGCCATATGTTTGTATTTAGGGGCCTACTTTAAAGTTTTGCGCAGTGCCGCACTTTATCTAAAAAAAAAAAAAAGACTCGACTTTAGCCTAGTGACTACAAGTCTACATGTCAGTGCCTGTGGCATCTGCGTTTTCCTGATTGGCCTTTTCTAATGAAACTAGTCTTGATAGCACTGAGGGTGAAGAATGCGTACTATAATCCATGACAGAGGACAGCGTGTGGAGCTCTGTGCTGCCTGTTACTCATGAGGTGTAGTTTGAGTGTTGTCAGTACTGGGAGCATTCTGAGAGGTCTATGGATGTAATAAATCAGTCCATAGATGAATTAAAAGGGATGTCAACTATTTGGACAACTCCTTCTTATCCCTCTTGTTCGCGCCCGTAAAAATAAATAAGCCTATTCTATCAATCTCTGACGCTGCATTCCCGGGCCTATGTCACATTGTTATGACATGCGAGCCCTGCGACCAATCAGTGCCTGGTGTCTGTCTCCCCACCTTCAGACATTTGAGCAGGATGTGAACTCTGTGCTGACTTCCTGCTCAAACGATGGAAGGCAAAGAGAAGGAAGCCAGTGCTGATTGGTTGCAGGGCCAGCATGTCATAACAATGTCACGTGGGCCCCAGGAACACAGCTTAAGACATCGCTGGAACGGCGGCTGCACCAGAGGTGAGTATAGGCTGATGTATTTTTACAGGGGTGAACAAGAGGAATGAGAAGGGGTTATCCAAGTAGTGTACCACCCCTTTAAAGTAATTTGAATTGGGAGATGATTTAAGCAAGTGAGAGATATTGCTAGGTTTATGAGGAGTTGGATAAAATGTCAGGTTGGAGAGTTCAGTGCCCAGTTTCTAATGAAAGATTGGCTGTCCTGAAGCCTGTGAAAAATCGAAAAAATGGTTCAGTCTTGTAGTGCAGTGGAAAAAATGGAATCACAATAAGGGAGGGCTCTCAGGGGCTGGGTGTAGAGAGTGACCTACCTTATGAAAAAGAATAGAGATGTCCAGGTGTGTCACACACAAGATAACATTGCCTGGAACTAGGGTTCACTTATACAAGGGGTAAGTAAAACATAACTAAACTTTCTTATTGATTTTTCATATTTGTCAGGCACTGGAATTTCCTGAGGGTCTAGGTGCTGAGAACCTAATTGATTATACAACAGACTCCCAAGAAATGTACAGCATAGCAGATAGAAGCACACAGCTAGCACAGTGGTGGCGAACCTATGGCATACCTGCTAAAGGCACAACTCAGAGCTCTTGGCAGAAAAAAGGTTCCTCACCCCTGGCATAGCACAAGGTGCTTTAGAGGTCAGGACAAAAATCAATGACATTCCATTCTTTGGTCACCTGACCTCTAAGACCTCAGGTGACTGGAACAAAACATTATCAGATGTTCTTCTGCTGATGCTCTGTAAAGGGCCTCAGTAGTCAAGTGGCCAACCAATGAGATATCGTTGCTCCCTGTCTAGCCAGATACAACCAGAGTGACTTGTGCTGGAGCTAAAGAGTCAGTATACACATTTACTGAAGTGATTGTCACGAATGTGAGGGATCTTTGGTTAGAAGGTAACACCATGGTGTCGATCGCAGATCTGCTTTACCCTGAGTTGGAGCGTTTTTAATTTCTTCCAGTACTGAAGGGGTTACGCTTCATTTCTATCCTGCAGTGATTTAAAAGGTAGTTGTTATCTCAGCTTCAGTCATTCCCTTCTGAGATAAGTATCCACTCCTCACTACTTCTCATGCTGGCTATAGCTCATACCTATGCTGTCCACTTGGAAGGAGCCGGTCTCTGGAGAAAGCTGAATTGTCACTACAGTTGCAGCCGAGAAGATAAAGCTGGAATGTTATTTTTTGTGCCTTTCACCACCTACTTGTCTTTCCTACCTTGTGTTGACTTATTGCAGTAGCGAGACTAGCGTCTCACTGGTCTTCACTAGTCAGGTTGAGTTCAGGGCCAGCGATGATTGGTGTACAGGGGGAAGGACCAATCTAGGGATGCTAGGGAGTGCAGTGATCAGACTTAGGTGAGTGTTACGAGGTTACCATACTCCCCTCTCCCTAGTGCCAGGGCCTTCCGTTGTATAGTTATGCTGGTGTTCCCTTCCTTTGCGTTAGGCTGCTCAATGGGTGTATTCTCAGACCTGGTGTGACAGGTGTAATCACATCTTGACAGTGTGAGGAACGCTGCTGTGGTATTTGCAATAATGCACAGCCATGATCTCCTTTCTCAATAATCTCACTCTTGGCATCTACTTTTATTACAATTGGTGGAGGGAGTTGAGCAGAGTTGGGTGTCATTACAAACACCTCTTACTACAGGCAGTTTGTGGGAGTGGGAGTGGAGCAGAGAAAACAGCACTGTTAAAGGAGAACTGCAAGAGGCGTTTATAGTGAGACACAGCCCTGCTTTTTTTCTCCCTGCACAGTAATAGCTTGCAGTTAGATCTATGTGACCTGTGTTGACATCAGACTTTCCATATCACAGAGAGGAGATTGGTTATGACATTCTCTATGACCAGCTTAACATGCTAAAACCTGTGAAAGAACCTCTTTAAGCTGTGTTCTAGAACATTAAAGGGAGTCTTTCAGCCCAAATTTAAACTTCAAACTAACCACATTCTAGCATTGCAGGGGATAGAGGAACAATAAATATTGTACTTTTAATTTTCAACCCAATTTTTTCCATTGCAACAAAAAACCTTTATTGTTATATCCAAATGAGGGTATCCAGTGAATCCTTAGTGCAATGTTCCACCAGCTTACTTACACTACTTGGATATCCCCTTCTCAATCACTGTATTCCCTCACGTAAAATGAAAACAGCCTGAGCGCACCTCCAGTGCCAATATCGTTCCAGCAATGTTGCTGCCTGGCCTCACATGATGTTGGTATGTCACGTGAGCCCTGCAGCCAATCAGTGGCTGCTAATTGACAGCTTCCCTTCCACTTCCTTTTGATGAAACCGATATCAGGAAAAAGTCAGAATTGCTGCTGCTCTCACGTTCTCCAAATGTCAGTTTTGCCTGATGGAAGGTAAAGTGAAGTGGCTCTTTAGCAGCTGCTAATTGACTGTAGAGCTCAGCTGACATAAAAATGTCATGTAAGTCTCAGGATGACCTAATGCCAACAGCTCTGGTGCCAGAGGTGAGTACAGGCTTTTATTATCTTAGAGGAAAAAACAAAAAGCCAGCACCAAATGTGCACTTCAGCACTAAACATTCCAAACTGTACTCATTATAAAAATTTTGAGATTTTTGCCAAAAAATTGCAATTTCTTGAGCTGCCTCGCCACGTCACGGCAAATCTCATTAGAGGCAGTCCTACACTAAAATATTTTTATAAAATGTGCCATACGGCCTCATATATGAATAGTAGAACTGCTCTTAGCAGCACTCACCTGGTCTATTTCAATCCTGTACCCATGACTGAGTCATGGCTGTGGGCGGGACAGGTCCAAGCAAATGCTGCATGAAGTAAATAGCCTGTGGACAAAGCCTGATGACTTAATGTGAACAGTCACCAACCGCCAAAATCTAGACAGATGGAATACATCCCAAATTGGGGTGCATAGCAAGGTGGAGGTCAACCACCGACGAATTCAATGAAGAAAAAACAAAAAGCCAGCACCAAATGTGCACTTCAGCACTAAACATTCCAAACTGTACTCATTATAAAAATTTTGAGATTTTTGGCAAAAAATTGCAATTTCTTGAGCTGCCTCGCCACGTCACGGCAAATCTCATTAGAGGCAGTCCTACACTAAAATATTTTTATAAAATGTGCCATACGGCCTCATATATGAATAGTAGAACTGCTCTTAGCAGCACTCACCTGGTCTATTTCAATCCCGTACCCATGACTGAGTCATGGCTGTGGGCGGGACAGGTCCAAGCAAATGCTGCATGAAGTAAATAGCCTGTGGACAAAGCCTGATGACTTAATGTGAACAGTCACCAACCGCCAAAATCTAGACAGATGGAATACATCCCAAATTGGGGTGCATAGCAAGGTGGAGGTCAACCACCGACCAATTCAATGAAGAAAAAACAAAAAGCCAGCACCAAATGTGCACTTCAGCACTAAACATTCCAAACTGTACTCATTATAAAAATTTTGAGATTTTTGGCAAAAAATTGCAATTTCTTGAGCTGCCTCGCCACATCACGGCAAATCTCATTAGAGGCAGTCCTACACTAAAATATTTTTATAAAATGTGCCATACGGCCTCATATATGAATAGTAGAACTGCTCTTAGCAGCACTCACCTGGTCTATTTCAATCCCGTACCCATGACTGAGTCATGGCTGTGGGCGGGACAGGTCCAAGCAAATGCTGCATGAACTATTTCCCCGATTTGCCAATGCACCAGGGCAAATCGGGAAGAGCCGGGTACAGTCCCAGAACTGTCGCATCTAATGTATGCGGCAATTCTGGGCAGCTGCTGACTGATATTGTTAGGGTGGGGGGCTCCCCATAACAAGGAACTCCCCATCCTGAGAATACCAGCCTTCAGCCGTATGGCTTTATCTGGCTGGTATTAAAATGGGGGGGACCGCACGCCGTTTTTTTAAATTATTTATTTATTTCACTGCACAGTATAGACACGCCCACCGGCTGCTGTGATTGGGTGCAGTGAGACAGCTGTCACTCAGCGTGGTGGGCGTGTGTGACTGCAACCAATCACAGGCGCCGGTGGGCGGGTAAAGCAGGGAATACGAGATTGATTAATGGGCGGCCGGCTTTTTCAAAATAGTAAAAGCCGCCGAAGTTTTTAGAACAGCCGTGCAGCGCCGCGCCGGAGATCGGGGAACGGTAAGTATGAGAGAGGGGGGGAAACTGACCGACAGACAGCTAGAGGGACAGATAAGACAGAGAGATCGACCGACAGACATAGAGACCGACCGACGGACTGAGGGAGAGAACGAAACAGAAAAAGAAAAAAGACCGACATCACATGAAAAAAGCACAAAACGTACAGGGAGCAAACAGAGATGCGTCCGTGTCACTCGGACGTGCGCACAGACCCATTGACTTTCATTGGGTCCGTGCTGCGTGTTGCGTGCAGAAAACGGACATGCTGCCGTGCAAAACGCACACAGGTACGGATCACGGACACGGACAAATGGACATGCATCAAAAACGCACGTGGAGCTTTTATCATACAATAACATTGGTGCACGTTTGGCCGTGTCTCCAGTATACACGGAAACGGACCAAACATGCACGTGTTTCACGGATATGTGTTTCAGGCCTTACATGGTGGAATATAGTAACTGAAAAGCAGTTATCTGAGTAGTGGACAACCCATTTAACATGACACTGCTTCCATACACTGTATGTTAATTGACTGCACTGACTTGTCTACAAACAACACTTTCTGAAGATAAACCTCTGAATTTAAACCTCAAGAATTTTGCATACTACTGATGTCAGGCTTACTGGATGGTAGTTGCCTGGATCCACCCTCTTACCTTTCTTAAATATCGGTACCACATCAGCAATCCTCCAATCCTAAGGCACCATCCCTGTTACAAGTGAGTCTAAAAAAATGAGATACAGCGATCTGTTGATTACTGAGCTCAATTACCTCAATATTCATAGATGAATGCCATCTAGGCTGGGTGATTTGTCAATGTTTAATTTACTCAGACGTAGGCGTACCTCTTCTTTTGTTAAATTAATTATATCGGGTGGTGATTTTTAAATATTGTAATGATCCCTGGAAAAGTCAGTTCCTTGGTGAACATGGATGAGAAGTACCTGTTTAATAACTCAGCCTTTTCTTTGTCCTCTATAATTAACTTGTTATTATATTTTAAGGGGCCGATACTATCCTTTTTTTCCTTTTGGCATTAATGTATTTATAAAAGATTTTCGGACTTATTTTCATGTCCTTGGCGATTTTTGTTTCAGTAGCTAATTTTGCTTGCTTGATTTTGAGTGTTCAATACTTTTTCCCTTTCATTTTTCATTATTACCCAGCAAAAAATGTATGCACAGCTGCAGTTTGATGTGTTTGCCTGAGTAGACTGGATGAGTTGTTACCGAACTCTAGTGAGAAATTCACGTCTATAGCACCTTTAGAAATATATTTACTTAAATAATGAATGACGTGTTCAATACTTATTATATACTGTATTTATTTTTTGGTTAATGGATGAGCAGTGTTGAAAAATAAAAAAACATTTTTTTATTGTTGCTTCATCTCCTACAAGACTATTAATATCTGCAGAGCTGTAAATTGAGATGTTTAATTTGCATGTTTGGAATTTCCCCTTGGTAATATTATTTTCATCTCTTCTACTGAATTATCACAAACATCAAAGAGCTTAATAATTTGCTTCAGAGACAGATTTTAACAGTTTCAAACAAGGGGCCAGGATTATCAGGACCTAAAGATTCAAATTTTCTATGTGATTGGAATAGATGACTTTGTCTCTCCCCCTGGGGCATTGTTTCATTTTTAGTTATTAAAGATGAAGCCTACAATGTTTGCATATTCTAGTCTTGTATTTCATATTTCATGAACACAAATTAGATGGGAGTTAATTAAATCTAAGGAGTAAAATCTGTCAGTGTGATCCTTTATTTAGATTTGTATGTTTTGTTTTGCAGTTTCTTGATTTTCAAATGTCGGAAGATGTCTGCATCACTTGTAACAGGGCCCTTTAGGCCAGAGACCGCAATGAGGAAGAAGAGGGCAAAAACACTCATTGTGAGAGTAAGTTGAGGTAAGTTTCAGTTTATTTAGTTATTATTACAAGGAAAGGGGAAGACACAAAGTTGTGAATTTATTTTCTGTGAGAGCAATTAAAGGGAATCTGTCACCAGGATTTTGCAATGTAAGCTGAGGACAGCATGCTGCAAAGGTTAAAAAAGTAAAAACATCTGTGTTTCTCTTATCTATGTTTGAGCTATTGTTTTATAGGATGTATTGCTCTGCGATTAACATTGGTGTGATTCAATGGCTAGTACAGACCAGTCCACCACGTCCCCTACTGTGATTGACACCTCACAGTCAATACACAATTTCTATTGAGAGCCTGATGTGGGTGGGGACAGATCTCAGCTCTGCTACACTCAATTCTGAGATAAAGTCAGAACAACTGCACACAGTGATCTAAGACAAACGTGATTACTTTCAGAATCTCTTGCCTATAACATGCTGCTCTCACATTAAGTAGCAAAAACCTACACAGAGGGGACAGTATCACTATGTGAAGGCACAGGGAAGAATTAGTATATGGATGGACAATGAAGGGAATATACTTATCATCACGCTCAGTGGGGGAACTTCAACTACGTGGAGCCACAATTGGACATTATTACCATGTGAAGACATAATGGGGCAAGAAACTCTGAGAAAGCACTTTGTGTGTTTAACAGCCATTTGCTACTGACCTGATGAATATTTTTCTTTTTGTATAGCTCTCAACCATACAAAGAAAATAAACTGATGCTTTATCCTTCTATGTGGTGAGAACCAATCCACTTTGTGATGCAATGAGGCATTATTACTACATGGAGGTACAGAGGTGGCAAAATTACTTTATGGAGGCACAGTGGGCACAGAATGGGGTTTTATTACTATTTGGAGACACCATAGAGGCATTTTTATTGTGTGGAGGCACAATGGGGCCACTATAAACATGTGGTGAGAAAATGGGGGCATTTTGCGGCATTATTACTATGTGGTGCACTATTACAAAATGAAGGCACAATGAAGACATTATTAGTATTTGGAGGCACCAATAGGGAAATATTAGTATGTGCAGGCACAATAAGGGCACTATTACTACGAGAAAGCAAGCATAGTGAGGGGTACTTTTACTATCTGAAGGAATAATGTAGTCACATCAATTTCAATGTGGATGCACAATACGATGATTATTACTTTGTGGCGGTACAATGGGGACACTACTGTAGGTTTTGTAGCTTTGTTTGTAACTTGAATTTGTACGTATGTTGAAATAGATGGAAGACTGGAAAAAAACAACCTCATGGCTCATCGATCACCCCTCTGGCATCCCACTGCTCGCTGCCCACTCTCCAGGGCGGACTGTGGAGTGTAGTCAGTCGAGCTGTGACAGAGGAGGTGTGAAGACAGTAGTTTGAAGGGAGACTGTGGAGAGACAGAGTCTGCAGTGAAAGGGAGCAGACAAGTGAAAGTGAGGAGATGTCATGACTCAGGTTAATGGTGACCTGCTACCCAGGAGAGTGGTTGCCGGAAGAGTACTGTAGAGTATTCCCGGAACTACGCACCGATTGGGCAGGACCCTAGGACAGGAAAGAGCTCCAAGCCGACCTGTTAACACCTGCACAGCAAGGGGACCATCAAGGACCTTGCTGACCCTAAGAATCCGAAGACTTAGTAGCAAAGGGAGAGCCGGGGACAGGACCAGAGACTCAATCCCCACAGGGTTCATGCTACCGTCAGGCGGACAGAAGTGGACAAACCACCGGACAGGGACTACCAGTTTCTCTACGCCACGGGGACCTATTTACCATAGTCAGGTGCAGGGGAAAATGGTACCAGAGAACCAAACTGGCACTGGAACCAAGGGGACCTGGAGGTGAAACCAGCCAGCCTCGGGCAACCAGCAGTGAGTAAAACCAGTTTCACTGAACTTTGGTGTGCACTCCCTTCTTCTAGCACCCGTCGCACCACCCATCCTCTGGGGCCCGGCCCTGCTTGCAGAGGGCCTACCAACGAGGCTGCAAATAACACCAACCCCAGTAGTGACATTCTGCAGAGGCGGCTCCATTTCTATAGCCGCAATGCGGCAAGTGGCGTCACATATGAACACTAATTTAATCCCTTGTAAATACACCCCCATTACAAAAAGGGCCCAGGGCATGGAACCGGGCAGCGGCCACCACCATGACATCCCCCAAGAGAGACAATGCCCGGGACCGGGTAACCCATATCTCTGGGCGACACATATTTTCTCCTGGGTTTTTTTTAAAACTCTTTTGGGGAATATTATATAATACTTTTATCTTGTGTGATGCTGTTTAGTGAATGCTAAGCAATTAGTGTTAGGCCACGTGCACATGTTGACTATTTGCTGAGTTTTTACCTCAGTATTTGTAAGACAAAATCAGGAGTGGATCAATCAAAGGAAAAGTGTAATAGAAACACGAGCACCACTTCTGCATTTTTTATCCCCTCCTGGTTTGGCTACAAATACCGTATTTTTTGTTTTATAATGTAGGGGGGTCAATGCTACACCACCCCCCTTTAGAAGTAGCTGGCACACATAAGGTGTTGTTTAGTATTTAGTGTTTATGTAGTTTAATGTATTTTGTGGCAATGTGGGTCTGTGATGGCTGCCCTGGCACATGGTTAGGCAGATAAAGTGTTAAGAGAAAGGAGGAGGATAGGATATATATAGGACAGGATATAGAAGGAGGGTAGGAAAGTCCCCAGTAGTAGATAGAGAGAAGAGGCGATACTATTACACTGATTAACGATCCTAAGGGTCAACCCTTTGATTCCGGACACACGGGATCCAGTTCTTTAGAGAACTGTTTAACTGCATCCCCAGAAGTGGGGTTTAGTCCAGTCGGTCGGGGTGGCATCCACTCTTTCCTGGATAAGAAAACCCTTTATTGACTCAGAGAAAGAATGGACTGTGACGAAGGCATCCCTGCAGTGCAGCGGCTACCGGGAGGCAATGGGTTACCTGCACACACAAGTACTACACCTGCCTGCCCCATACCCCCAACTATAAGACAAACCGGATGATTAGACACAGCCCAAATTTAGAGAAGAAAAATGGTGAAAAAAAATATTTTGGTGGAAATGGGGTCCGTCTTAAAATTTGGTTGTATCTTACCGGGGGAGGCAATGATGGTAGAGCAAGGTCACAGGGAGGCAGGGGTCGTGATGGAGTAGGTGCGGCAGGTGTCTCAGCTATGCTGCGGGCGCTATGAGGCAGGAGCCATCCTCTGTGATTTCTTTGACAAATTGTCAAAGAAATAGCACCCAGAGTCGACACGTGTGCAGATTATGCTCTCGGTTTAATGAGGAGCTGAGATTTCATCTGCGCACGCGCCACTTACAGACGCCATTTTCCTTAAGCCCGCTGCTGTAAGATCAGTGGGTTGGAGCCGGCACATGCGTTGATGAACTCTCGGCTCGTCATTGAGCTGAGACTTCAATCTGCGCAAGTGCCGACTCAGGGCATTATTTCTTTGAAGCCCACATCGCCGACATATTTTTTAATCATGGGATGGACACCTGCAACATCATTTTACGCCTGCCACCACCATCTGATGACTCGCCCACCCCAGGGCTATGGGACACCCGGTGCCGGGCCGGACTAGTCCGGAGGTAGTCAGTGGTGGCTGGGCCCGGCTCCGTGGCCCTGGTGGGTGTCAGTAAAATATGTGGCTTGAATTAAAGTTTGTGTTCGTGACGCCACCTGTGGTATGCGGCAAATAGGCCGCCGCTGCTGTATGAGGCCTCCGGGGGATGATATGGCAGCAATGGTGGTACTACTCCCCACAGGTGGAGCAGTGCCCCGGGGCACAGTTGGTGCTTGTGAGTGTCTATGCAGATGAAATAACAGAGGCAACTTCAAGGGTACAGTTTCAAGTTCTTTACTCACAATTCTTGTCACAGTCCTGCAGGGACCCTTGGACTGCTGGGACCACTGTCAGGGACCTCCGCTGTTTCTGGGTGATTCTGAGAGTAAAAGCCGGTACCCTTTCCTTAAGTGTCTCTATCTTCTGCTGTCTTCCTTAGCCTTGCCTTGGTAGGTAGAACCTGGCTTGGCCTCCACAACAGCCTCCAGGCTGGGGAGTCACCTGTCGGCTGATTATCCCTTTTCTAGAGGTACTGCTGTGGGCTGTGGCCCGGGGAGTTTACAACATTCCCTGGGCCTCGGTTTTTACTGTTTGGAGATGATTTTGCACTCCTCCGGTTTCTAGGGACCGTCCCCTGTTGCAGCTTGATCCCTCCACCGATGTTCTTGTGGAACAGGCCACCGCAGCTCTACAGCTACCCGTGGCCCTGGGACCCCTTCTGTTCTCTGCTTGGTGTCACCTGGACCCTCTGAGTCCCAGGATCTTCACCAGGAAGCGTCTCTTTCTTCTTCTTAGCTCCTGACTGACTTGGAGCTCTTTTTCCTTTCTCTTCTCCTCCTTGCCAGCCTCCGGCAGGCCTCCTCCTCCTTCCCCACTCTCTCTCGTTCTCCTTCTTCAACTACATGCTGGCTCCTCACTCTCTCACTCCCTGAGGTAGACTGCCACTAACTTGACCTTCCTTCCTCTATCTGCTCTCAGATGGCTCCTCCCACCTCTCCAGTTGCCCTGTTCTACCCTATAGTAGCAGGGATGGGTCTTACGACCCCTCCCAGCATGCAGCATGGGAGGGTTTTCTGCCACTTTCCCTGGTCCCAGTGTGTTCCTAGCAATGGGTGTAGTGTGGATTTACCAGGGGACCGGAGTTCACTCTCTTCCTCTCCCAGAATGGGGCATCACACCGCTGGATGGGGTGCAATGACCTGTGGCGACGGAAGCCTCAGGGGCGCCACACTCCCCCACAGCAAATCCCAGCACGTCCTCGGGCTGAAAAACAACAGAAAATGTGGAAAAACTGCAAAAACATTTTTGTTATGCATAACATAAAACAATAAAACATTTCTTCCCTTTATGGGAGGCACATATAAGTAAACGTTGCTAACTTCTTATAAAGAAAACTCTAAGTGTGCACTTCCAGTCCATTGCAAGGTTTGGGCACATCCCCCATAATTCTGGTAGGGGGCACAACGGGTGCAACTAATTACATTTTTGGCTACTACAAGTCCAGTAGCCTGGCAGTTCGTTTCTTTCAATCAACAGAGTGGAAAACAATACCAGCCACTAAGTCCAGTGGCCTGGTTACATAGGACACTTTACACATCACATTTACCAGGGACTACATTCCAGTCTAGTGGCCCGGTACACATATACAGGGGGGGGTGACTTCTTCAAAAAGTACAAGGGGCAGTAAGGCAGGAAAGGGTGTCATCTTCAAAAAGAACATTAGGGCAGCACAAAAGGGACATCTTCACAAAGCATGAGGGGCAGACAGGGGCTATTTACAGTTCGGCTTCTTCTTTTCTTTGCTTCAATGGCTGGGATCCTGCTTCGGTAGGGCCCTGGGTAGCAGGTAGGTCATGGAGATCCGGGTCTGTGTCTCCTGCGTGGCTGTTGCAGGCCCGCTGCTCAGTTCTGCGGCTTGGGCCTGCTTCGCGGTAGTGCTGCGGCTGCTGACAGGGGAGACGCTGCACGCTGACATAGTGCGGCGCCACTCCGGTTCTTCAGAGGCCATCTCCTCTCGCAGGATGTGGACGTGCAGGGCATACCAGCCCCGGCTTCCCATCAGCCGTGTGTATTCCACAGCGTCACCCGGCTTGGCATCTCGCCCTGGGTGGCCTTTGGGCAGGTGTTCTTCAATATCTCGTCGGGCCACAAAGACATCTTTACCCAGTCCGGGCTCTCTGATGAAGCCCCAGCCTCCTTTCTGCCGAAAATCGACCACTAGGCCTCTTCTCACTGGGCCCTGTGACCCCTTAAGGGCCTTACGGATTTCATCCTTGGAGGCCAGGTTGGACGCCTCCGCAGCCCTCCGCTTCTTCTCCCGGGCCTCCCGCTCCCGCTGATACTCCTCCACTAATCTCTGGCAGGTCAGTTCATTTGCCAGGGGGGTCTCCTTGGGCCGCAGGGGCTGCTGCAGTCTCCCACTCTCAATGGGCGCCGCGTCCCAGTTCACTCCCGGGGATGTTGTTCCCAGGAGGCTCACAGGGGGAGCCGGTAGGGGGCCCACTAGCTGCTCGTGGTCCACCCCTCCCCAGGCGCCGTCTTCGGGGGTTGCCGGCAGGCCTCCGGTGCCCCACCGGGCGTCAGCGAGGCTGGCTGGGAAAGCTCCGGTGCCCCACAGGGCGTCAGCGGGGCTGGCGGGGAAAGTTAGCGGGACGGTGGAGGGACTGGGCGTTGGCGCTTGGTAGGGCCTTGGGTCCGGACGGGTCGGGGTTTCATGTAGCTCACCCGGTCGCTGCTCCGCGGCCTCCATCCAGTGGCCCACGCTCTCCGGCACCATCGATGTTTCACTCCGCCGGTCCACCTCTGCTTGCATGTTATTCAGCCTCCGAGCCAGGATTTGCATTTCCTCCCGGAGCAGGTCCAGCTCGGGATCCATCTTCCCGGTCCCTGGTGTACACTTCTGCAGCCTCTCTGCCATGCTGCCGACCTGGGGAACGCTTGCTGGATCACTGCTCGGGTGCTCGACCACGCCACTCGGCTGCTCCCTTTCCCTTCTCGGAGGCGGGGCCGGAGGCTGCACTAGCATCTGGCGCCAGACTGGCGCCCAGCCCATCATGGCCGGCACCGCTCCGCTCGCTATCAAGTACATCTTCTTTATCTGCTGGTCTGGCATTTAGACTCCTTCTGCCAGCCGGCCAGCTTGTCTAGTCGCCATTTTTTCTTTCTCCGCCTTCTATCGCGGGCACCGCTTCGCGCTCTTTTCTTAGACAAGGGGGCGGGGCTTCTCTTCACGCCCTTTCTTCTTGCACGCCCCCTTCTTCCCGCGCTCAGTGGCTTCAATGGCGGCAGTTTCTCACAGTATAACACAGGCTATTTCACGATTCTTCAGGCGCACAGTACCCGGTGCGACCGGGCATGAAATCCTGTTCGTGACGCCAAAGTTGACTCGCCCACCCCAGGGCTATGGGACACCCGGTGCCGGGCCGGACTAGTCCGGAGGTAGTCAGTGGTGGCTGGGCCCGGCTCCGTGGCCCTGGTGGGTGTCAGTAGAATATGTGGCTTGAATTAAAGTTTGTGTTCGTGACGCCACCTGTGGTATGCGGCTAATAGGCCGCCGCTGCTGTATGAGGCCTCCGGGGGATGATATGGCAGCAATGGTGGTACTACTCCCCACAGGTGGAGCAGTGCCCCGGGGCACAGTTGGTGCTTGTGAGTGTCTATGCAGATGAAATAACAGAGGCAACTTCAAGGGTACAGTTTCAAGTTCTTTACTCACAATTCTTGTCACAGTCCTGCAGGGACCCTTGGACTGCTGGGACCACTGTCAGGGACCTCCGCCGTTTCTGGGTGATTCTGAGAGTAAAAGCCGGTACCCTTTCCTTAAGTGTCTCTATCTTCTGCTGTCTTCCTTAGCCTTGCCTTGGTAGGTTGAACCTGGCTTGGCCTCCACAACAGCCTCCAGGCTGGGGAGTCACCTGTCGGCTGATTATCCCTTTTCTAGAGGTACTGCTGTGGGCTGTGGCCCGGGGAGTTTACAACATTCCCTGGGCCTCGGTTTTTACTGTTTGGAGATGATTTTGCACTCCTTCGGTTTCTAGGGACCGTCCCCTGTTGCAGCTTGATCCCTCCACCGATGTTCTTGTGGAACAGGCCTCCGCAGCTCTACAGCTACCCGTGGCCCTGGGACCCCTTCTGTTCTCTGCTTGGTGTCACCTGGACCCTCTGAGTCCCAGGATCTTCACCAGGAAGCGTCTCTTTCTTCTTCTTAGCTCCTGACTGACTTGGAGCTCTTTTTCCTTTCTCTTCTCCTCCTTGCCTGCCTCCGGCAGGCCTCCTCCTCCCTCCCCACTCTCTCTCGTTCTCCTTCTTCAACTACATGCTGGCTCCTCACTCTCTCACTCCCTGAGGTAGACTGCCACTAACTTGACCTTCCTTCCTCTATCTGCTCTCAGATAGCTCCTCCCACCTCTCCAGTTGCCCTGTTCCACCCTATAGGAGCAGGGATGGGTCTTACGACCCCTCCCAGCATGCAGCATGGGAGGGTTGTCTGCCACTTTCCCTGGTCCCAGTGTGTTCCTAGCAATGGGTGTAGTGTGGATTTACCAGGGGACCGGAGTTCACTCTCTTCCTCTCCCAGAATGGGGCATCACACCGCTGGATGGGGTGCAATGACCTGTGGCGACGGAAGCCTCAGGGGCGCCACACTGACCCTGCCCCACCGCACTCTCCCACCCCCTGGTAAGCTGCAGCCGGATTATAAGATGCACCCCCAATTTTCCTCCAAAATTTTTAGGAGGACAAGTGTGTCTTCTAATCTGAAAAATACGGTACTGAGGTAAATAAATTCACCAAATACTCAACATGTGACCATGACCTTACCCCCAGCTTTATTTGTAAAATGATTACACTTTCTGACAGTCTTATTACCGTATATCAATTTTCTATAAAGTTTTCCATATTTTTTATGCATCCTGTGTGGTACGTGTTGTGACGCTGCTGTGTTGTCAATTTTGGTCACAATTATGTTTCTGAAAAGTGAGACGTTTTTCATTATATTCCTCTAGTTATTTTTATTCTCATGTACACTTATGCATAGTCTAACATGTTTTCAATTATTTATGCAGTTTTGGAATTTTATGTTGTTGCTGTAGTCTGTATCATGCATAATTAAAGAGTTGAAAAGAAAAAAAAAAAGAAAAGCGTGGAAAGCATAAATCTATTTCGATTGATGCTTTAAAAAAAAGAATAAAAAATGAAAAAAAAAGTTTTAAAAAAATGTTATACATTTTTTTAGCATAACAGGAACAGCTTTTTTTCTAGTACAACTTAGAGGATGATATATCTTGGTCGCCTGAGAAAGCAATGCCTTCGCTCCGTCAACACGTGATTACAGATATTCAGTCTATGCTTTTAACCTTTCATGATTAAATGTCATCGTAGTAGAGCTGCGGCACAGAGACAAGGAAGGCGGAGTGTCCCCAATGCTGATATACCACCATCTGCGGTTACTACCGGGAGCAGATGGGCTGTCGCAGTGAAAATGGATTCCCTTGGTGTCTCCTGGAATGTGGCCACTGCCTGGAAAGAAAAGAGCCTTAAAGAATTAAAAAAAGACCCTACCATCTGCTATGCTGCGGCCATTACTGTTGTCACTGCTATATTTGACTCAGGAAACCCTACCATGTCACTGGGCAGACAGCTTGAAGTGAGAGCTTTGATCTCTTTCAACTTCAAAGCCAATTGGAAGCAGATCATATGGTCCGTAGTAGTAACACCTTATCTTATTCCAGACAGATGCAGGACAACTTCACCAGGAAAACACTAACGTATTTAGTATGTTTGAAACATCCAAGCTCATTGTACATACAACATATTTTGAAAAGACATATTACACACATACTGTATACACACTGGAAAAAAACTGTATTGTGTCTTCCTTAATAAGGGCTAGTCCTTATGTCATCTAGTTGCTTAAAAACCACAAAAAATCTGACGCGTTTCGATATTACACCTCCTTAAATATAGCTGTGAATAAGTGAAGTGTAATTCCGAAATACATCAGTATCAATATTATATATGTGTTCTGTCAGTGGTTTTCAAGCTCTTGTATGATATAAAGACTATCCCTATGTGAGGATGTCTAAAGATTCGTTGGTCTGCTCCAGCTATCGGGCACCCAGGGTCAATGAGTTATAGTAGTTGTGAACATAAAGGAAGTTCCTGGAAAAATCTGAGATCTTCTGGACTTGCAGAAAAGTTGGGAAATCTGCCAAACCCCACCAAAATCACCGGAAACATTCTTGGTGTCTAGGAATGACTGTTGTTACACAATTGGCAATTATGTTATGGCTACACTGACTATTTTTAGCATTATTGATTGATTGATTGTACAAGTTACATCATTTTATTTGTCACAATGACTTTGGGGTGGTGGGGAACCGGGGCTCCTAAGCTGTCCCTCAAGCTAGGCGACCCTACGCTATCGATAATCTAAGGGATACTCCTGATGGTGGAGAGGTTTGAGTCTCCTTCCTGGCCCTGCTCCTGACCAGTCCTGATCTGATTCTCCCTCTCCCCAGGGGGCGACGGGACAGGAGTGTGTTAAAACCACAGATAAAGACAGACAAGTGAAAAACCAAAACTGTGTCACACAGCATGTACACACTAAGGTAAAGACAATAAGAGATTCAGGAGGAAAAACAAGAGCAGGAATGAAGTACAAAACACAAAGCATAAACTCCACAACAGCTCCAAGCAATAGGCACAACTAAAGCATAACTTTAACCAGGGAGTCAGGAACACCACATCTCATAGACCAACATAGAATAATCTATAGCTGGCATGGGTCGAATTCCACCAGCATAAATAGAAGGAGAGCAGATGTGAGAGGTGTCCTCTTGACACGTGATTAAAGTAGTAGCAGACTAGACTAGCAGAGATTAACTCTTGATAGCCTGCCTATGAATCAGCATACAGCAGGCCAACAATCGAGCCTGCCTGTGTTGATCCCATACAACAGAGAAACCATCAGGAGGAGTGACAGAAATCTGAACAGAGTTCAATGCTGCTATGACAGTCGGCGATATTTGTGCAAAACTCTGTTTGACAGTATTGTTTGGTACTGCAGGTGTGACACTGTACCTCAAGTATCTCAATCTATCCCAAGTCTTAAGGGTGCTTTACACGCTGCGATATCAGTACCGATATCGCTAGCGAGCGTACCCGCCCCTTTCGGTTGTGCGTCACGGTCAAATCGCTGCCCATGGCGCACAACATCGCTTACACCTGTCACACTACTTACCTGCCTAGTGACGTCGCTGTGACCGGCAAACCGTCTCCTTTCTAAGGGGGCGGTTCGTTCGCCGTCTTAGCGACTTCACTAAGTGGCCACCCCATTGCAGAGGAGGCGCGGAGATGAGCGGGTCGAACATCCCGCCCACCTCCTTCCTTCCTCATTGCCGGCGGGACGCAGGTACGGTGAGTTTCCTCGTTCCTGCGGTGTCACACATAGCGATGTGTGCTGCCGCATGAACGACAAACAACCTCACTACTCACCTGTCAACGATTTTTGGTGTTGGAGCGACCGCTCCAATACCAATGATTTTTACCTCTTTTGCGATCGTTTTAGGTCGCTCAGAGGTGTTACATGCTGCGATGTCGCTAACGACACCGGATGTGCGTCACAAACACCGTGACCTCGACGATATATCGTTGGCGATGTTGTAGCGTGTAAAGCACCCTTTAGTTATATACTAATAACAGTGGAACAATACAGCTCTAATAAAAGTTACTCCAGAATTTTTCTACAATGAAGAATACAAGTATTTAACTACAGGTTGTAAGAGCAAGAGCCAAATGGAGATATCTTCTCTGACACTCTTTTGTCTTTCCTCCCTATCCCCCCAGGTCACCATAATGACTGCAGAGTTTGATGAGACATCTTTCACCTATTGCTGGGGCAGCCATGGCCAGCATCTTTATGGTAGAATTAATTTAAACTCTTGTGTAGATCAATTAGTTCAAATCACAAGACCTTATGCCTAAATACTTTCAGACCCCAGAAATAATAAATCAATTCAGACTCCAGACCTGTCTCCAAAATAAATTCAGATCTATCCAGATCAGAAGCTAATTTCGACCTTAGGAAAAGAAAATATTCACATCTTATCTGCATGCTTTCCCTTCTCACACCATTGTTTCCCTTCAGGTCTGTGCACTGAAATAAACAGAGACCTGATGTTCGAAGTGTTAGAGTTTTGTGCATGGCCACACATCCCGATTCTGGATGATGAGGACCCACTGCGACCCTCAGAACTGAAGAGGAACCTGAGAGCCAGGAGGGTATGTTTTATCATCATGGGCTAACAGTTCGTGGGATAAGGGTACAAAATACTTGCATTGCCTCTAGCATCTCAGCAGGAGCAAAGGGATCACAGGCGCAGAGGATACCATTTGGGAAAGGGTTCTGCCGAACTCAATTTCACCTGGATGTCCATCCTTGGGCGCACATTCAGCTGAAATATATTGCAGCATAGACACAGTGGGCTCCCTGCTGTGCAATACATGCTGACGGCCAATCAGAGGCTGGCAGCTGACATCAGCTGTCCAGCAATGGGCAACATATGAGAGTGACGTCATGCGCTGCCTATGCTGACTCCTATAGAGGAAGATGCCACATGTCGTGGGAGAGGGGGAAAGTAGGACTAATAGTTTGTTTCTTTTTAAAATGTAATAGAAAAGAACAGAAGGGGCTCATGATGGGCAGCATTATTACAATATGGGGGCCCAGGTCAGGAGATATTATTATAGAATGGTGGTCCAGGACAAGGAACATTATTACAGAATGGGGGCCCCTGTCAGGGGATATTATTATTGAATGGGGCCCAGTACAAAGTCCATTAGCATATGACAGGGGACATGATTACAGAATGGGGGCCCAGGACAAGAAACATTATTACAGAATAGGGGCAAAGGGCAAGCACATTATTATTGGACATGAGACATTATTCCAGAATGTGGGCTCAGAACTGTGGGCAGTTTTACAGGATAGGGGCTATTATTAGTGAATGAAAGGCATTATTACAGGATAGGGGCTGTGACGACATGGACTCTCATGGATTCACCCAGACTATTGTTCTTATGTGTGCTAAGTCATGTTTGCTTAGCTATTGCTCTCCAGACTTTTCCAGTAATCATTGTATTGTAGTTGTGTATTGATAATGTAATTACCTTAGTAGCCATTGTCTAGTCGGTGACTTGCCAACTCCATGTAGATATACTGAGTCTTTCTATGCACATCATTTAAATGAACATTATCCATGCAGCTTGAAATTCATCCAATGGGAGAAGCAATATTGTCCAACCAATCGGTGAGGACGCAGTGTATCCTAAGGGAAAGTTATGGCTATAAAAGGGACTTCTTTAAGCCACCAGGGTTGATGAAGGTTGATGGATGCTGATGGATCCAGTCTAAGCTCTTTGGAGCTGACTAGAGGATCAGGATATCTTATGGCTTCAATCTAGGGACTCCGGTTCCGGTTGGAGACCATATCCACAGCCTAGGGATTTCGACTCCGGCTGCCAGGATTGTAACGTCATACCAGGACTACCTAAGGAGGACACTCAGATTGGGACAGTTCAGTCACCTGTTACAGACTTTGCAGACCTCACACAGCTTCCTGAATCTGGCATTATTCCTTTCTCGGTGGGTGCCCGCCAAAAGCGGGGTGCTGCTGGACTGGAGTAAGCGGCCCTGGAAGCTCTGAGGCATGGACATTCTAAATCCCTGGTGAGCCAGCGGAAGGGTGAGACTCTGTTGCCTGTTACATTTGTGTGTTTTGCTGGTTATGTGTTATGTGCCGTTAATTGTTTGGGGATCCAATAAAGTCTAATTATTGTGGTTCCCTCACCCTGTGTTGTCTGAGTAGTGTTACGCCCACGGTTAAGGAGGCCGGCGTTCAGTTGGGATGAGCCCTGAGCCACGCTGTCTTTCTAAAGGCGGCGGGTTTTAGTGGACGAGAGCACCCACTGACCCCCGTGTCTCCACAATTGGTGGCAGCAGTGGGATTCTACTCAGCCTGGTTTATCCAGGGGAGCAGCAGCGGACTGGTGTTTTCGGACACCGTCCAGGGCTCAACAACCAGGGAGGCACATAAGCATACCCAGCAGGCCATAGGGGAGGCATTCAGGTTTCGGACGCTGCCATGTCCAACCCCACCAGCTCAGCCATGGGACAAGGACAAGAGAGAAGTTACGACCGCTGCAGTAAATGGATGCTACAGGATCTGTGCCAGAGGCGAAAGATTATCTACTGGAACGCTGAGACTCGGTCAGACTTGATCCAGAAATTAGTCCGTTGGGATGCCCAGAATGATGCAGAGGACGATGAGGATCCCGCCGATATTGACCCAGAGGATTTAAACTATGTGCCACATCATGGATCTAGTGACAATCGGAAATCAACTTTGTCCAAAATGGCCCAAGCCACAGCGTTGTTGGATGCATTGGGGCCTAGATCCTCAAGAGAAGAGAGGGCTTGGGTTCTGGAATATGTTTATGGGATTCCAGCTACCGTACTGCTAGCACCAGCCAGTCGAGAAGGATGGTCCCGCTACCCAGCAGAAGCTGCGCCAAAACAAAGGACTACAAACAGGACCTGTGACTCGCCCAATCTATGGCGCTGTTATACATGTGGGCGCCATGGACATATAGATAAAGATTGTCTCCAAAACCGAGGCCGCATGCTTGGAGCCCATCTACCAGCTCAGCCAGTCAAGAGCCAGGGACTACGAGACAATGGTTCCTCCATTACCCTGGTAAGCCCAGTTATTGTTTCCCCAGAAGACCCTGTACCAGATTCCCAATTATCCATCTCCCTGGCTGAGGGCCAGCGCTCAGACATTCCTCTGGCATATGTGCAGTTGGACCTAAGGACCGACCAGGGAGAGGACGAGGTGGAGCTTGTGGACAGCCTCCCCACACCTGGTATTTTGGGGACCAACCAGGAAGTGATCGATGTGGGGATTGTGAACAGCCTCCCCATACCTGTCATTGTGGAGACTAATCAGAGCAAGGCTGATGTGGAGCTTATGGACACCATCCCCACACCAGTTATTTCGGGAAAGGACCAGGGAGAGGTTGATGTGAGACTTGTGAACAGCCTCCCCACACCTGTCATTGTGGAGACTAATCAGAGCAAGGCTGATGTGGAGCTTATAAACACCGTCCCCACACCAGTTACTTTGGGGTCTGACCAGGAAGAGGTCCGTATGGAGTTTATGGACAGCCTCCCCACACCTGTTGTTTCGGGGACTAGCCAGGAGGAAGTTGAAGTGGGGTTCATAGATGGCCCCACCAAGCCTGTTGTTTCAGATACCACTCAAAGGGAAGTGAAAGTGGGGCTTGTGAATTACCTGCTCACACCAGTCATTTTGGAGAATGACCTAGGACAAGGACTATCCAGTCAGTTTGAAGCAGCCATCACCCACCTCCAAGCCAAGCAGGACCCTGATGTGGATCTTTCTAACATCTTTTCCAGGGATGGTTTGCATTCCCGGTCTCCATCATCCACGTCTGAGCCAAGAACCGTGAGTAAGCCTAACCACACTGTGGCTATTGACTGGGGGAGGATTGATAGTGGGAGATTTGTGCAGGCCCAACTCATGGACCCCACCTTAATGCTTGTCCACAATATGGCCGCTCAACTTGGGGGATGTAATCAGGGGGAGGTGTATAGATGCAAGCCTCTGTTGCTGACCTCACCATTAAAAAGGACAATGCCGTCAAGAGGAGAAGGATGATCGGAAGCCTATCATGTCTGGCTAATATTAAGAAGGGGGAGGAATGTGACGACATGGACTCTCATGGGTTAAAGTTTCTTAACATTCAGCCAGACTATTGTTCTTATATGTGCTAAGTCATGTTTTTCTTAGCTATTGCTCTCCAGACTTTTCCAGTAATCATTGTATTGTGGTTGTGTATTGATAATGTAATTACCTTAGTAGCCATTGTCTAGTCGGTGACTTGCCGACTCCATGAAGATATACTGAGTCTTTCTATGCACATCATTTAAATGAACATTATCCATGCAGCTTGAAATTCATCCAATGGGAGAAGCAATCTTGTCCAACCAATCAATGAGGACGCAGTGTATCCTAAGGGAAAGTTATGGCTATAAAAGGGACTTCTTTAAGCCACCAGGGTTGATGAAGGTTGATGGATGCTGATGGATCCAGTCTAAGCTCTTTGGAGCTGACTAGAGGATCAGGATATCTTATGGCTTCAATCTAGGGACTCCGGTTCTGGTTGGAGACCATATCCACAGCCTAGGGATTTCGACTCCGGCTGCCAGGATTGTAACATCATACCAGGACTACCTAAGGAGGACACTCAGGTTGGGACAGTTCAGTCACCTGTTACAGACTTTGCAGACCTCACACAGCTTCCTGAATCTGGCATTATTCCTTTCTCGGTGGGTGCCCGCCAAAAGCGGGGTGCTGCTGGACTGGAGTAAGCAGCCCTGGAAGCTCTGAGGCATAGACATTCTAAATCCCTGGTGAGCCAGCGGAAGGGTGAGACTCTGTTGCCTGTTACATTTGTGTGTTTTGCTGGTTATGTGTTATGTGCCGTTAATTGTTTGGGGATCCAATAAAGTCTAATTATTGTGGTTCCCTCACCCTGTGTTGTCTGAGTAGTGTTACGCCCACGGTTAAGGAGGCCGGCGTTCAGTTGGGATGAGCCCTGAGCCACGCTGTCTTTCTAAAGGCGGCGGGTTTTAGTGGACGAGCGCACCCACTGACCCCCGTGTCTCCACAGGGGCCATTAGTAGAAGATGTAAAACATTATTACAGGATGGGGGAGAAGTTGGAGCATAGGGGCCAGGAAGGGGGGACATCATAAAAGAAAGGGTCAGGATGGGGAACATTATTGCAGGATGGGGACCATTATTACTGTATAGGCGCAAGAATGGAGGACAGTATTATTGTGTGAGAGTACATGTCCACATTTTTCACAGTAGTTACACCACTCGAACCCACACTATGCCTTTTCAAGGAGATTACAGAGGGCAGCTTTCAGGGGCAACACGTATCATGGTCCTCTTGTAACAATGCAACAATTCATCATGGTGGGATTTGCTGCATTGACAATGTATTGTTTGCATTTTTATCAGAGCTTGAGCTCACACAAAATAATAATAATAATAATTATTCATTTATATAGCGCTGTTGGTTCCACAGCGCTTTACATACAATGGCAACACTGTCCCCTTTGGGGCTTACAATCTTAATTCCTTATCAGTATGGTTTTGGATAGTTGATATGCATTCTATAAAAAGTCACAGCGATCATAAAAATAGTAAATCTAGGTGCTATGTAGACAATGCAGTGTCCATGTACTAGTAAATAGTGATTTTTTATAGTATATATATTATATGTCTGCGATATTCTTAGCTCCTCTTCTTATAAAAACAGTGGACATAGTAGGGGGCTTCATCAGTGTCTAATGGAGAGTCTCCAATTACTTGCGTACTATCTCTGCACGGATATGGCCCATGGTTATAATTATATGGACTCAGTATATAAACATAAAAAACCCTGAAATGACATATCACAGAGTCACATCTTTTATAGTCATGACTGAAATCTGGGAAATCCCTCTAATTACGCTCCACAGCACAAAACCATGCAGCTCTATATACACTGCCTAGTAACAATGCGAGTGGCTACAGACAGAGACATGTAATTGGTGATTATCGCAGAGGACTGTAACCTACATTGCACTTTTCTGCCTCCTCTGTCTCTAGGCAATTCCCGCCACTAATGTATTTTATCCTTTGTTTTGCAGATCAGTGGCAGAGAAGGTCTAATCAATAATCCCCTTAGCCGGCTAATTCTCCTCCTTGTTTCTATGCTGCTCTCTCCTTCTCCGCCAGACGCCAGCATTGTTTACATCTCCGGATCTGAGGATTTTCCTATCCTACCTTTCTCTGCTATTTCTGGTTTAGCAATTCATAAGCACAAAAAAATTATACCAAAAAGACAGAAAAAGATTGCTTCATTTACAATATTGTGAAGAAGAACTTGCCGATGCATCACGCCAGTTTTAGAATGTCATATTTATAGTCATCCGGTATAATGCAGAGTGCGTGGCGCTGCCACACATTGTTTGTATTCTTTCTCTTTTTCTATCTCTCTGTTATTGTTACTGCATTTTTTATGATCTTTATAAAAAATGAACGGAGAGGAGGCTGCACGTGTCCATGGAAGTAACAGAAAAGGTAACAAACATGTGTTGAGTCTTAAAGATTAACCGTCATTTTAATTTTTATTTCATACAGTTAGGTCCAGAAATATTTGAACAGTGACACAATTTTCGCGAGTTGGGCTCTGCATGCCACCACATTGGATTTGAAATGAAACCTCTACAACAGAATTCAAGTGCAGATTGTAACGTTTAATTTGAAGGTTTGAACAAAAATATCTGATAGAAATTGTAGGAATTGTACACATTTCTTTACAAACACTCCACATTTTAGGAGGTCAAAAGTAATTGGACAAATAAACCAAACCCAAACAAAATAATTTTATTTTCAATATTTTGTTGCGAATCCTTTGGAGGCAATCACTGCCTTAAGTCTGGAACCCATGGATATCACCAAACTCTGGGTTTCCTCCTTCTTAATGCTTTGCCAGGCCTTTACAGCCGCAGCCTTCAGGTCTTGCTTGTTTGTGGGTCTTTCTGTCTTAAGTCTGGATTTGAGCAAGTGAAATGCATGCTCAATTGGGTTAAGATCTGGTGATTGACTTGGCCATTGCAGAATGTTCCACTTTTTTACACTCATGAACTCCTGGGTAGCTTTGGCTGTATGCTTGGGGTCATTGTCCATCTGTACTATGAAGCGCCGTCCGATCAACTTTGCGGCATTTGGCTGAATTTGGGCTGAAAGTATATCCCTGTACACTTCAGAATTCATCCGGCTACTCTTGTCTGCTGTTATGTCATCAATAACACAAGTGACCCACTGCCATTGAAAGCCATGCATGCCCATGCCATCACGTTGCCTCCACCATGTTTTACAGAGGATGTGGTGTGCCTTGGATCATGTGCCGTTCCCTTTCTTCTCCAAACTTTTTTCTTCCCATCATTCTGGTACAGGTTGATCTTTGTCTCATCTGTCCATAGAATACTTTTCCAGAACTGAGCTGGCTTCATGAGGTGTTTTTCAGCAAATTTAACTCTGGCCTGTCTATTTTTGGAATTGATGAATGGTTTGCATCTAGATGTGAACCCTTTGTATTTACTTTCATGGAGTCTTCTCTTTACTGTTGACTTAGAGACAGATACACCTACTTCACTGAGAGTGTTCTGGACTTCAGTTGATGTTGTGAACGGGTTCTTCTTCACCAAAGAAAGTATGCGGCGATCATCCACCACTGTTGTCATCCGTGGACGCCCAGGCCTTTTTGAGTTCCCAAGCTCACCAGTCAATTCCTTTTTTCTCAGAATGTACCCGACTGTTGATTTTGCTACTCCAAGCATGTCTGCTATCTCTCTGATGGATTTTTTCTTTTTTTTCAGCCTCAGGATGTTCTGCTTCACCTCAATTGAGAGTTCCTTAGACCGCATGTTGTCTGGTCACAGCAACCGCTTCCAAATGCAAAACCACACACCTGTAATCAACCCCAGACCTTTTAACTACTTCATTGATTACAGGTTAATGAGGGAGATGCCTTCAGAGTTAATTGCAGCCCTTAGAGTCCCTTGTCCAATTACTTTTGGTCCCTTGAAAAAGAGGAGGCTATGCATTACAGAGCTATGATTCCTAAACCCTTTCTCCGATTTGGATGTGAAAACTCTCATATTGCAGCTGGGAGTGTGCACTTTCAGCCCATATTATATATATAATTGTATTTCTGAACATGTTTTTGTAAACAGCTAAAATAACAAAACTTGTGCCACTGTCCAAATATTTCTGGCCCTGACTGTAAATCGATAATACGCATGAAAATAAGCAACTTTATAATATATCTTATCAGAGAAATCTGCTTCTTTCTCTTCCTGAACAAATTGAAACAGAGGGAGGGTTGTAAGTTTTCCAAACATCGCAGAATCTGCAGTATATACAGAATAATAATAATTTTTTTCTATTTCTACAGCGCCGACATATTCTGCAGCGCTTTAAAATTCAGGAGGATCATATACAAACAAGTAACAGTTATAGAAAATACAATATTTAGAGGGAAAAAAAAAAGACAACCCTGCTCGTGAGAGCTTACAATCTACAATGAGATGTGGGGGGGGGGGTGGGGGGCAAGGTACAAGTGCTTATTTACAATGACAATCCAGCCATCTCATGGCAACGGGGGATAGATAATGGTTTCCTGGACCAGTGGGCCAGAGCCTTGAGATGCATTTGGGTGCCATGGAGTTTTATGTGGAGTTATGTTGTGAGAAATTGTAGAGGGACTATGTGAATCAAATCTGATTAGGGAGTGTGATAGGCCGCCCTAAAAAGATGCGTCTTTAGGGTGCATCTGAAGCTGAGTAAGTTGTGATTTGTCCTAACTTCTTGGGGTAGAGCGTTTCAGAGGGTTGGTGCAGCTCGGAAGAAGTCCTGGATCCGGGAGTGGGAGGTTCGAATTAGTGTGGATGTTAGTCGAAAGTTGTTTGCAGAGCGTAGAGAACGGATTTATAATTATTCTTTAATGAAAATTTATTTTAATGGGTATAAATATGCTAAGAAGAAGTGACAATAAATAAGGAGGTAAAATAAATTATACGGACAAAATAACCATAAAAAAAGCAAGCCAAAACTATGAAGAACATATTACAGCAAGGTTACAATGGCCTTATGGATGGCTCTGGCCCCAGATGAAGGCAATCCTTCGAAACATGTCGTGGTGGACATTATCTCTGTAGAAGAGAACTGTATCTGGATATATATTTACATTCATTGTCATATAAACTCTATATACCAGCTATAATTTCTTTTGGCTAGGACTTCAATCATCTTGTCTCATACATCTTCTACTAATATACTATATTATCACCTATGGAGCTCCTTTTTTTCTGCATTGTCATTGCTTACTTTCAGTGAATTTGACCAATTAGCATATTTATACCCATTTAAATTAATTTTTATTAAAGAAAAATTATAAATCCAATAATTCCAAACAAAACAAGCAAACACACAATGTGCATGTAGTGTGTGGGTGCACACTTGGTAGAAAGGTGTTGGATAATGATATGGAGGGGCTTGAGGTACGGGTGAAATACAGAATATTCTAAACAAAAGTGGAGATAGTTACCAAGAGAAGGGAAAGGTATATCCCCCAGTGTCCACTTTTGATTAGAATATCCTATTTCACCTGTACGTCAGGCCCGGATATCATTCTCCAACATCTTTCTACCAATTGTGCACCCACACACTACATGCACATTGTGTGTTTGCTTGTTTTGTTTGGAATTATTGGTTTTATAATTATTCTTTAATAAAAAGTAATTTTAATGGGTATACATATGCTAATTAGTCTAACTCATTGAAGTACCGTTTGTAAAAACATTTTTGTTCTATTTATTTACTTTCAGTGAGCTCTGAGACATTCCTATAGCTAATTATTCAACATATTCTTTATATTTCTTTCTTTCCTATTGACCTATTATATTGCCCACTATATTTACATTTCAATGTTTCTATTATATTACTTATTCCATGCGACCTTATTCACCCCTGCCATTGTTTGATACGATCTTACACTTTGTGAACTACAGTATGTTTTTCTTATTCTATGAATTTATTCATCTTTTATTCTCAACCTGTATTTATTTAACACAAATTTTCACATTACTGAGATAAGAGATGACAGTTGGTGCTCACAAGAGTCTATGGAGTGAGGAGGATCTAGAGGCAGACACAGACATTCTGATGCAAGTTCTCCTGGAATGAGGGGTACACTTTAAACCCCAGTCTGGGCTGGGTTTTGAAGCCATAATATAGGTAAAAAAAATAAGCCTGTATGATCTCTGTGACCGTGGCCTTTGTCTGTTACTTTGTGTGTCATGGTTCCATTCCGGGGCTCTGGTTGTTTGTCAGTTTCCCTCTTTGTTGGCCACAGCCTGTTTTGTGTTGTTCTAACTGCTGAAGGATCTCTTGTTTTTCTTTCTTATACTCTGCTTTCCTGTTTCACTTCTATTCAGGAGGGGCTATTTATATTTACTACTCATATGCCTCAGTGCTGGCTATATTTCTGGATGGATAGTTGTGACTCAGTCTCAGTGTCAGTACAGATGGAAAAGAAGGAGGATAGGATTCCTTTGTATGATAAGGCCCGTGGGGAGGTTTACCTTTGATTTGAAGGCAAAGAAGGAAGTGTAATGCCAGTGTGTCCCTGCTGTGAGGCCTACATACTCAATGGCCGTCCTCCACGTGTGCCTGCACACCATGCAGGTCTCCTAGCAACTCCCTTAGGATACGCTTGCTTGCTCCCAATTCATAGAGGGACAGCGCATGCAAACCAGAAGTGTACCCAGTCTATTTATGGGAGGCACTAGATATTTAAGGCACCTTCCCCCATTGGGAGGTGCCTGAGCAACATAGCTTCTAGTAAGTCCTCTGCCTGCTAGCTAGTTATCAGGTCCTTCAACCTATACCTGTTCTGTCAGTCTATACCTTTACTTGTCCTGCCTCTCTGTACTCCAAACTTGACTTACCAGTCAGTACTCAAGCCTGTCCTACCTGCCTTTGATGATGGATGATGTTGTTGATCATTTTGAGCTTGAATTGTATTCTGATGCAGCTGGAAGCTCTGGTTTTGAGGCCTATTTTAAAGGTTAGTGGTGTGCAGGCAAGTTGCCTGAGGAGTGGGTTAGGGGTACTTTGCACATTGCGACATCGCTAGCATCGGCTAGCGATGCCAAGCGCGATACTACCTGCCCCCGTCGCACATGCGACATCTTGTGATAGCTGCCGTAGCGAACATTATCGCTACGGCAGCTTCACACGCGCTTACCTGCCCTGCAACGTCGCTCTGGACGGCGACCCACCTCCTTCCTAAGGGGGCGCGTTGTGCGGCATCACAGCGACGTCACACGGCAGGCGGCCAATAGAAGCGAAGGCGCGGAGATGAGCGAGACGTAAACATCCCGCCCTCCTCCTTCCTTCCGCATAGCCGGTGGAGGCAGGTAAGGAGATGTTCCTCACTCCTGCGGCTTCACACACAGCGATGTGTGGTGCCGCAGGAATGAGGAACAACATCGTATCTCCTATTGGTGTGACATTATGAAAATGACCGACGCTACACAGATCACCGATTTTCGACGATTTACGATCGTTTATCGGCGCATCAAGGCTTTACATGTTGCAACGTCGTTACCGGCGCCGGATGTGCATCACTTTCGATTTGACCCCGACGATATCGCAGTAGCGATGTCGCAACGTGCAAAGTACCCCTTAGTGTCTGACCTGGTAAGAAATATTTCCATTCTTGAGATTTTTCCCAAACTGCTGGCAGTGACTTTATCTAAGAAAGGGTTTCAGAAAAGGAAAGTTTGTTTCAATTGTCATAATATGGCTATGATGTCGACGATCAACAGTACCACAGCATCTTCATCTCTGGTGACCCGACTTCTTCAGCAGTTTGTGTTAGATTGTCTCTCCATTAATGCTTATTTTATGGCATATCATGTGCTAGGAGCTCAGAATTTGATTGATGATTTCTGCTCTCATTTTCAGCTGGAGCATTTTTGGATTTTGGCTCTGGACACAGAGGACAAGGGTTTGTATTTCTCTCCAGAACTTTGGAGCATGGTCTTCGAGTGGTCAAGCCCTTGGTTAAGTTATCTCTTGTCAGCGGCATTTGAGTGGCATACCAGTTTGTTTGGCATCTTTGCAAGTGATGGTTGGTCTCTTCTGACCAGAGGTTCTCGGAGGATGATCAGGTAGCAGAATTGTTACTGTGTCTAAAGGTACCGTCACACTAAGCAACTTACCAGCGATCCCAACAACGATAGGGATCGCTGGTAAGTTGCTAGGAGGTTGCTGGTGAGATGTCACACTGCGACGCTCCAGCGATCCCACCAGCAACCTGACCTGGCAGGGATCGCTGGAGCGTGGCTACACGAGTTGCTGGTGAGCTCACCAGCAACCAGTGACCAGCCCCCAGCTCCGCGTGGAAGATGCTGCGCTTTGTAACTAAGGTAAATATCGGTAACCAACCCGATATTTACCTTGGTTACCACCGCACGGAGCTACACGTCCAGAGAGCAGGGAGCAGCGCACACCGCTTAGCGCTGGCTCCTTGCTCTCCTAGTTACAGCACACATCGGGTTAATTACCCGATGTGTACTGCAGCTAAATGTGCACAGAGCAGGGAGCAGCGCACAATGCTTAGCGCTGGCTCCCTGCTCTCCTAGCTACATAATTAACCCGATGTGTCCTGCAGCTAGCTACATGTGCACAGAGCAGGAGCCGGCACTGACAGTGAGAGCGGCGGAGGCTGGTATCGAAGGTAAATATCGGGTAACCAAGGACAGGGCTTCTTGGTTACCCGATGTTTACATTGGTTACCAGCCTCCGCAGAAGCCGGCTCCTGATGCCTGCACATTTAGTTGTTGCTGTCTCGCTGTCACACACAGCGATCTGTGCTTCACAGCGGGACAGCAACAACTAAAAAATGGCCCAGGACATTCAGCAACAACCAGCAACCTCACAACAGGGGCCAGGTTGTTGCTGGATGTCACACACAGCAACATCGCTAGCAACGTCACAAAAGTTGTTCGTTAGCAGCGATGTTGCTAGCGATGTTGCTTAGTGTGACGGGGCCTTAAGAAAGGGAGCAAGGGAAGAATGGTCTGGGAGGCAAAGGTTAGCTGTTTGATTGCTGGTTTGGTTTCAGCTTATGCAGTCAGAGGGATTTTATTTAGAATTTTCTGGTGAAACAAGTGTGACGCCCTGGACTAGCCAGGTAGTCACAGTTAGGCCCCGCACAACACCCGTCCCCTAAAAAGGGTACCATCAGCCAACCTAAAACCCTGAGTCACCTCCCTCAGGGTTTGATGTACATACCCCAGAGGGGCGGAGCAGGCGGTTGGCCCCGACCACTGAGGAGTGCACAGGTCCTGAGGTGGGAAAAACAGAGGAGTTCCCGGTGGGGAGTGAAAGGGAGAGGAAGGAGAGGAGTAGGGAGAGTGACAGAAGAAAAGAGAACGTCTGTCAGGGGTCCAGGTCATAGCCCAGACACCCTGTAGCCAGGAAGCAGACAGTGGTGGCCGCCTGCAGGAGCTGGGATTACAGCCGGTGGAATCGTAAGGACCGGGGACGGGTGGTGGCCCGCCGGTACCGAATCGGGGAACCGATTGGAAACCGGAGCACCAGTAGGGGTAGTCAGACCCAGTACGAGGCCCAGAAACAACTGGGCTGAGTGAAATCAACTAACTGAGGACTGGACTTGATGTCCCTTCCCATCCAAAGCCTGACTGAAGACAACAGCCCACCCCAACAAGGATAGAAAGCCACCGCCAAGGCATAGAGATCCAAAGGGCCAGCGTCTGCAGGCAAACAGGTTCCTCAGCACACATCCAGCTGGGCAGTGGACTACCATTGCTGAAGCGTAGGCAGTCAAACACATACACAAAAAGGTGCAGGAGAAAGGAAGCAACCACTCGCCCGAGAAAAAGGGGAGACACGCAGCCGGCTGCGGGCACCGTCCACCATCTTGTTTGGTTTGCCAGAGACTCCAGCGTATCTGTGATAGTGAGTACACCAGTGCCCTCGGGCCGAGCATCGCGCCGCACCGCATCAACACTGCCCTACACCAACAATTTACAGCGACCCCTCGGGCCCCCGGGACTATCATCACCCCTACCCACGGAGGGGTTAATACCAAGCTGCGTAACACCGTCCCCGGGAGCCTAGTCAACGGCAGCGGTGGTGTCCATCCATTCACCACAACCCGTGGGTGGCGTCACGAACTCAAATCCCCTTACAAACAACCGCGGCTTCGGCCGTGGACCTCCCCCCCACCGAAGTCCCTACGTGTAGAGCCTACCCCCTTTCAGAGCAACGTGACCCCCGGTTCCGTGAGGGGCTCGAGCCACCCACCGATGAGCACGGATCCGAGCGGCTCGGCAGCCGGCCGAGCCCCAGGGCGGTACACAAGCATTTAAGGGTCTTTGTAGGGGCAGTAGGCACAATGATAGTAGGCGACCCGTGTCTTTTGACTACTTAGAGCAGGGGTCTCAAACTCAGCTGGGTGTATGGGCCGCATGTAGAAAAAAAAATTTGAGAGGGGCTGCATTCTTTGTAGGACAAAGTTACATTTTTAATGATTTCATGGTTTTTTCCTATACACTTTTGGATCACTTTTTTTGACATTTTTTTACTTGTTTATTATAACAAACCTGCACTTTTTTGTTTAGTTAAGTTTAAACATAAAAAAGCATTTTTAATGGCAAAAAAAATGTCATGCTTTATTTTGATTTTTTTTTTACATTTTATCACCTTCTTGTAAGGCCTCTGTCACACGCCCGTGAAAATCACACACGTGTTTCACGGACGTGTCAAAGATGCGGATTGTCCTCGGTGGGCTGTGTGTATGGCACACGCATGTTCTCCGTGTGTCATCCGTGATAATACACGGAGAATGGGAACTTTCTACTCATCTGTCCCTGGCGTCGCTGTCCATGGTGCTGATCTTCGGTCTCCAGCCCTGCTGACTCCCCGCTGCTGCTGCTTCAGGCCGCAGTGAAGTGAATATTAAATGAGCATAATGAGCGGCGGTCGGCAGCAAGTGACAGCAGCGGCAGAAACAGGAGGGCTGGAGAAGGTGAGTAAAGGTTTGTTTTTCTTTAGAAGACACATGTCTTTTCTCCAGTGCGTGTCACACGGAACACATCCGTGTGGTCGGTGTGTGTTACGTGTGACACGTTTGCATTCCGTGTGACACCCGTGATGCTGGAGGAAAACTGACATGTCGGCGTATGGAGCACACGGGCACACGTAAGTACGGAACGGACACACGTTCCCTGCAAAAATACTTACGTGTGCCCGAAACTATAGGAACACATATGTCAACGTGTGCCCGTGTCTCCGGTATGTGAGAAAACTGTCCATACGCGTACCGGAGGCACGGGCGTGTGATAGAGGCCTAATATTGTTTTATAATTAGCAGCATCATATAGTAATCTCAGCCATCATTCTGTAGTAATGTCCCCATGCTGCAGTAATATCCCCAATCCGTGTGCCCTGTAGTATTGTGCCCATGTCATGATGTATGTGCTTTTCTCCATCCCATATTTTTTGTATAAGATGCCATGTGATGTATTTTACCTTCTCACTGTATTTGCTGTAATACTATGTCAGGATGTGATGTAACTTTCCTTTGGTTGTACTTACTGAACACTTTGAAATGTCTTGGGATGTAAGTAACCATACCTTCCCCCCATCTCCTGTGTCTCTGGGCCCATAATGCAATTATCTCTTGTCCATACAGCCAGGGGAACTTCCCATTGTTTCGTAAGCAGTGGATAAACCAACTACACAAACCTGTAGACATCTCTGAGCCAACCTTCTAGAATCTTCTAGTGGGCCCAACCATTGCATAGACCCCTACCCTTGAGGGGCGGGCCCACGAGCTCAGACAATACACTCCTGTTTCTAAGTGCAGTTGGGAGCTGAGTTTTGAAGAGGAAGGGAGCGAGATCTGATTCTGCGGACAGATCTCGCCATCCAGTGGATTGTGAGGGATTTCTGGGACTCTGAAAAGGACTATTACGTCGTGATCTGGCACTTTGGATTATCGGGAGGTGCCCCCGAATCTGTTTTATTTGGACTTGTCGTGTACTGTTCCTATATTCCTGTTAGTAAACCTGTTGGATCATCCTCGGCCTGTTGTCTCTCCTTGCTCTGCTGTACACCCCGTCACAGCCCATCCTTGTGGTATTGTGCCCATCCTTTTGGTGTTGTGCCCAGTAGTATAGTGCCCAGTAGTATTGTTCTCATCCTTGTGGTTTTGTGCCCAGTAGTATTGTGCCCATCCATGTGCCCTGTAGTATTGTGCCCATCCTTGTAGTATTGTGCCCAGTAGTATTTTGCCCATCTTTGTGCCCTTTAGTATTGTGCCCAGTAGTATTGTTCTCATCCTTGTAGTATTGTGCCCATCCGTGTGCCCTGTAGTATTGTGCCCATCCTTGTTGTATTGTGCCCAGTAGTATTGTGCCCATTCTTGTGCCCTGTAGTATTGTGCTCTTCCTTGTGGTATTGTGACCAATAGTATTGTGCCCATCCTTGTGCCCTGTAGTATTGTGCTCATCCATGTAGTATTGTGCCCATTCTTGTGCCCAGTAATATTGTACCCATCTTTGTGCCCTGTGGTATTGTGCCCAGTAGTATTGTGCCCATCATTGTACCCTGTAGTATTGTGCTCATCCTTGAGATATTGTGCCCAGTAGTATTGTGCCTTTCCTTGTGCCCTGTAGTATTGTGCTCATCCTTGTGATATTGTGCCCAATAGTATTGTGCCCATCCTTGTGCCCTGTAATATTGTGCCCAGTAGTATTGTGCCCTTCCTTGTGCCCTGTAATATTGTCCCCAGTAGTATTGTGCCCTTCCTTGTAGTATTGTGCCCAACCTTGTGCCCTGTAGTATTGTGCCCAGTAGTATTGTGCTTATCCTTGTGATATTGTGCCCAGTAGTATTGTTCCCATCCTTGTAGTATTGTGCCCAGTAGGTTTGTGCCCATCCTTGCAGTATTGTGCCCAGTAGTTTTGTGCCCATCCTTGTAGTATTGTGCCCAGTACCTTTGTGCCCATTCTTGTATTGTGCCTAGTACCTTCATACCCATCCTTGCAGTATTGTGCCCAGTACCTTCATGCCCATCCTTGTAGTATTGTTCCCAGTACCTTTGTGCCCATCCTTGTAGTATTGTGCCTAGTACCTTCGTGTCCATCCTCGTAGTATTGTGCCCAATACCTTTGTGCCTATCCTTGTATTGTGCCCAGTACCTTCATGCCCATCCTTGTAGTATTGTGCCCAGTACCTTCATGCCCATCCTTGTAGTATTGTGCCCAGTACCTTCATGCCCATCCTTGTAGTATTGTGCCCAGTACCTTCGTGCCCATCCTTGTAGTATTGGGCCCAGTATCTTCGTGCTCATCCTTGTAGTATTGTGCCCAGTACCTTTGTGCCCATTCTTGTAGTATTATGCCCAGTACCTTCGTCCCATCCTTGTAGTATTGTGCCTTGTACCTTCGTGCCAATCCTTGTAGTAGTGTGCCCAGTACCCTTGTACCCATCTTTGTGCCCTGTGGTATTGTGCCCAGTAGTATTGTGCCCATCCTTGTACCCTGTAGTATTGTGCTCATCCTTGTGATATTGTGCCCAGTAGTATTGTGCCTTTCCTTGTGCCCTGTAGTATTGTGCTCATCCTTGTGATATTGTGCCCAATAGTATTGTGCCCATCCTTGTGCCCTGTAATATTGTGCCCAGTAGTATTGTGCCCATCCTTGTGCCCTGTAATATTGTGCCCAGTAGTATTGTGCCCTTCCTTGTAGTATTGTGCCCAACCTTGTGCTCTGTAGTATTGTGCCCAGTAGTATTGTGCTTATCCTTGTGATATTGTGCCCAGTAGTATTGTTCCCATCCTTGTAGTATTGTGCCCAGTAGGTTTGTGCCCATCCTTGCAGTATTGTGTCCAGTAGTTTTGTGCCCATCCTTATAGTATTGTGCCCAGTACCTTTGTGCCCATCCTTGTAGTATTGTGCCTAGTACCTTCGTGTCCATCCTTGTAGTATTGTGCCCAGGACTTTACTACATTTGAATCATTTGCGGTGCCACGCAGAGAATATGGCTGCTGCTCGCCAATCAGATGCAAGGAGGTGGCGTCATACAGTGACATCACTTCCTTGCATCTGATTGGCGGGCAGCAGCCGCCAGCCATTGGTATAATGCAGACAACTCCTCTGCATGGCACAGCAAAGGATGTAATTGTAGTAACGTCCTGCCGGCCCCGGGTATAGGACCGCGATTGTCACGGGGTCTGGTGGCCGCAACAAGCAGCCTCAAGGGCTGCATGCGGCCGAGGGCCGCGTGTTTGAAACCTCTGTCTTAGAGCATCTAGGCAGGTAGTTATTGTTAGTTTGTAGCTCACAGTTTGAGCTGTGTCTGTTTCGATTAATTTTTTCGCTTTCCATTTTGGTGCTTTGAGGGCTGAGGAAGTAGTTGCTCCTTCTAGGAGTGTGATTGTACATATTTTGGCTGGAGTTGTTGTCGCCACATCTAGGGTGTTGAATTTTGGATTTGGAAATCAAAAACGAATCAGGGGGAAAAGATGTGTGTAGTTTTGGGTACAGTTCTGTAATCTGTCGTGTCCTTACGACGTCTGGAGGGTTTTTAACACATTTACGCCTCACCTGAAGGGTCTTTTGCATGTCATGCAGATGGCTCTTTTTTTTAATCAAGGTACCGATTTACCACACTATTTCAAAGATTTTTGGATACACTGGGCTTGGATTTCTCCTGTTTCGCCCTATATTCGTTTCATATTGGAGCCACAACGGAGGTGGCAATTTATGTTTTAAGTCCGGAGAGGGTAGACAATTCATTTTTTCCAGACATACGGTGATAATCGTGTGGCTTTTGTTTCGGGGTATGTTTTGGAACAGGGCTTTGCAAGAGGTACAATATTATGCACCTTTAGATAGAACCCCGGACATTTTAGTTTTACACATGGAAGGTAACGATTTGTGGATTCACCCATTTAGAGAGTTGATCAGGGAAATAAAACATGATTTGTTGTGCCTTTGGACTTCTTTTTCAGGGCTCAGTACGGTTTGAAATTGTTCCGTGTAGCACTTGGCAGGCTGCTCATTCAGTGGAAATGGTTAATAAGGCCTGCATAAAGGTGAACAGGGCAGTGTCTAATTTTGTAACTTGGAACAGAGGCTTTGCAGTGCATCATTTTGATTTAGAACAGGGGGTCAAAGATTTTTGGATGGCTGATGGAGTGCTTCTAAATGCTGTAGGTGTAGGTATTGATTTATGGGCCTTGAGATTTCAGGAAGGTATTGAGCTTGCCATCTTATTGTGCGGTTAGGGGGTCTTGAGCATTTGAGGTTTTCAAAGTGGTCCCATTGTGGTGGCTGAGGGGTCCTTGAAGTTGGCTCTAAATTGGTCCTGCGGATACATTAGGATATGGATTCCTTAATTGGTATGAGATTGTTTGTTGGTCTGGTGATATTTGGGGAGACTTGCAGCAATTTAATGTCAAGTCCCTGGTAGTTTTTATATTTAAAAGGAACCCTTGGGTTATGGTGCTCCCAGACCTTTGGGGTTACGTCTGGAAGAAATTATAGTTTATGGTGTTTCTTTTTGATAATCACCAGATTTTTGTGGCTTCAAGGACCATACCAATCTTATTTATTAAACGTTTTATGTTTTATTATGTGTTAAATAATAGACTGATGTGGCCAAATTATCCAAACATATGTGTCAGTGTTTTATTGACTGTTTGGTGTTGTGGGGTTTAGTGGTTGATTAAGGGGCAGGTGAAGTAGGTATCACACAAAAATATCAACAATGCCAGAGTCATTTCGCCTAAAATCTAAATAGCTGCAAAGTCTAAACCTCCTCAGTTCAACATCAACTCAAAACCTGTGTGTTGGCAGTTTCATGGCATGGCCGAGCCCTTGCATGCAAGCTTTACATCAGCAAGCACAATACCAGCCGTCAAATGGAGGGGTGTAAAACCGTCACCATTGGACTCTGGAGTACTGATAACATGTTCTGTGTCTTTTCGATCTGTCATCTGATGGACGAGTGTGGGTTTTATGAACGCCAGAGAGCATTACCTGACTTACCACATTTTGCCAGCTGAAAAGTTTGTTGGAAGAGGGATAATGCTATAGGGTTGTTCTCTAGGGTTTGACATATCCACCTTGGTTGCAGTGAAGGAGAATCTTCATGCTTCAGCAAACAAGACGATTTGAACATTGTAGCCTTCCAACTTGGTGGGTACAGTTTAGAGAATACCCTTTTCTGTTTACCATGACTGTGCCCAAGAGCACAAAGCATTAGCAGTCCATAAGGGCATGGTTGGGGATGTTTGGAGTAGAAGAGCTTGATTGGCCTCAACAGCATTGAACACCTTTTGGATGAACTAAATGAACATTTTTGGGAGATCGTGAGCCTGGTTCTCTCTCTCTCAACACCAGCGTCAGATGCTCTTCTCGATGTTTGGGCACAAATTCCCACAGACACATAGATTTAGAATGGGATACGTGTCCCAGGTGTAGATGTCCCAGTATTTTTGCCCATAAAGTGTAAATGTACTGCAGTGGCGTAATTTGAACCCATGAGTTAATTTGTTATTTTATAATATTCCCTTGCTTAGACCAAGTTTTTTTTATTAAGTTGTAAAACCCCTAACTCTCAATTGATTGATTGACCCTGTAATATTGCCATCATATTTGGCAAATATCACTACTAAAAAATTGCTCTGCTTTAGAAGAGCAAGCTCCTCTGCCTACATGAGCACGCTTACATTGTTGTATAGCAATGTTGCACCTCAACATGCAAGAAATGTTACAGAGGAGAAGCAGCACCTGCACAATGGGATCCACAATTTGATAAATTTAAGGTTGAAAGAAGTCCATCGAGGTTAGGCTATAACCTAACATGTTGATACAAAGGAAGGAAACAAACCCTCTGAGGTACAGTGCCTTGCAAAAGTATTCGGCTCTTTTGAATTTTTAAACCTTTTCCCACATTTCAGTCTTCAAACATAAAGATGAAAAAATGTAATGTTATGGTGAAGAATCAACAACAAGTGGGACACAATTGTGAAGTTGAACGAAATGTATTGTTTATTTTAAACTTTTGTAAAAAAGAATAAACTTAAAATTGGGGCGTGCAATATTATTCATCCCCTTTACTTTCAGTGCAGCAAACTCACTCCAGAAGTTAATTGAGGATCTGTGAATGATTCAATGTTGGCTTAAATGACTGATAATGATAAATATAAGCCACCTGTGTGTAATCAAGTCTCCATATAAATGCACCTGCTCTGTGATAGTCTCAGTGTTCTGTTTAAAGCACAAATAGCATCATGAAGACCAAGGAACACAACAGGCAGGTCCGTGATGCTGTTGTGGAGACGTTTAAAGCCGGATTTGGTTACAAAAAGATTTCCACAACTTTAAATATCCCAAGAAACATTGTGCAAGCGATGATATTGAAATGGAAGGAGTATCATACCACTGCAAATCTACCAAGACCTGGCCGTCCCTCAAAAATTTCATCTCAAACAAGGAGAAGACTGATCAGAGATGCAGCCAAGAGGCCCATGATCACTCTGCATGAACTGCAGAGATCTACAGCTAAGGTGGGAGAGTCTGTCCATAGGACAACAATCAGTCGTACACTGCAACAAATCTGGCCTTTATGGAAGAGTGGCAACAAGAAAGCCATTTCTCAAAGATATCCATAAAAAGTGTTGTTTAAAGTTTGCCACAAGCCACCTGGGAGACACACCAAACATGTGGAAGAAGGTGCTCTGGTCAGATGAAAGCAAAATAGAACTTTTTGGGCACAATGCCAAATGATATGTTTAGTGTAAAAGCAACACAGCTCATCACCCTGAACACACCATCCCCACTGTCAAACATGGTGGTGGCAGCATCATAGTTTGGGCCTGCTTTTTTGTCAGCAGGGACAGGGAAGATGGTTAAAATTGATGGGAAGATTGATGGAGCCAAATACAGGACCATTCTTGAAGAAAACCTGTTGGAGTCTGCAAAGGACATGAGACTGGGATGGAGTTTTGTCTTCCAACAAGACAATGATCCAAAACATAAAGCAAAATCTACAATGGAATGATTCACAAATAAACATATCCAGGTGTTAGAATGGCCAAGTCAAAGTCCAGACCTGAATCCAATCGAGAATCTGTGGAAAGAGCGGAAAACTGCTGTTCACAAACACTCTCCATCCAGCGTCACTCAGCTCGAGCTGTTTGCAAAGGAAGAATGGGCAAGAATTTCAGTCTCTTGATGTGCAAAACTGATAGAGACATACACCAAGCGACTTGCAGCTGTAATCACAGCAAAAGTTGGCGCTACAAAGTATTAACTTAAAGGGGACGAATAATATTGCACGCCCCACTTTTTAATTATTTGCTTTTTAAAAAGTTTAAAATAAGCAATACATTTCTTTCAACTTCACAATTGTGTCCCACTTGTTGATTCTTCACCATAACATTAAATTTTTTTATCTTTATGCTTGAAGCCTGAAATGTGGGAAAAGGTTGAAAAGTTCAAAGGGGGCCGAATACTTTCGCAAGGCACTGTAGATGCTAATTGTCTCCATATTAGAGGAACATTTCCTTACTGACTCCACCTCAGCGGAATGTGACAGACCCCATTATAAGGCATTGAGGTCCATCGGGTGCTGCTAGAATCCCACCTTTGACAGATGTGCAGAACACTGTTGTTTTCGCTACTGTATGTGAACAGAGTCCAATACATCCTTTAATGATTATTTATTGTCCTGTTTTGTGTCATATAGAGAAATCCCTTAAAGGGAACGAATGATTATTTATTGCCCTGTTTTGTGTCATATAGAGAAATCCCTTAAAGGGAACGAATTACATGATTCATGGTGTCCAAACTAAGGGCAAAATAAATCTGAGACCAGTTTAAACATACATTGGTTGTAATTAATGATAGGTGAGTGTGCTCACACTGCTCGTTACTCCATCAAGCATCGAGTTGCTCCAACGTGACTTGAGTACCAAGTATAATGGAAGTCAATGGGAAACGAGCATTTTCAAAATCAGATGCTCGGGGCTTGATCAAGTAACGAGCAATGGCGAGCACGCTCACCCATCACTAGGTATAAGACAGAATCCGGTCTCTTGATTTTTGTTGCCTATGGTTCGGATAGATTTATTCAAGGGACAGGTTTCCTTTAATGGAAATCTGTCAGGTCATTTCTGTGTAGCATACTAACAGTGTCCTGAAAAAGGGCTTGGGAATCTCTTTCAGGATATGTAACATTTGCTGCTTTTGGATTACAAAAAAACACAAACAAAGGGATACAGCAGAACTCTGTAATTGCCAACAAAAAATATATGAAATTTAAATTACATTAATGCTATATAGAATATACTTAAAAAATGAAGTGTTTTGGGGCAAAATTGGCCAGTTCTTGTGAGCCCATCAACCGCGGCAAGGTGATCTTTCGTTGATGGGAGCATATACTAGTGTCATGCCTCTCTGGACTGAAAGTCTACAAATATATGGGCAGATAGTCTTGGCACTTACAGAGTGTTACTGTATCCCTTTGTGTTTCATGTAGTTTTAGCAGTTAGCACATGTTCACACTTGCTATATTTGGAGATGCAGTTTTTTAGTTTTGACATTACATGACCAAACCTTGCTGACATATTCCATTTACATCATAAATGACTAATAACATCAGATATTTTTGGAAGAAAACATTTTATTTATTTTCATTTTTTTCTTCAAAGAAAGAAAAAGCAATATAAATATTATTGTATAAAACGTGAGTGTAATACATTGACATTAGTCTATACTGGTATAAGAAGAAGGGTGAAAGCATATTTATAATCAAAGTACGGGTCAGAAATAGACACAATGAAAGGACAGATGGGTTTAATGTACATTTATATCACAAACCACACAGAAAGATACAGGAGGAATTAAAGTACTGCAGCCCACAAGTTATATACAGGGGTGAAAGGATCACGTAATTACTATATTACAATACCATCTATACTACAATGAAAGTTTTGTTATAAAGTAAGGAACTAAAGAAAAAAACAAAAAAAAAAATCACCTAGCACTAAACAACTTGTGTGACCGCCCTATTCAATAGTGTTACAAGCTCTGGAGAAGGTTATTGTATAGATACCCACATAAAGGGGCGAATTAGTGGTTGCGACCTGATGATACAGGAGAGGCATTGGCATAGTACGCAGCGGTTAGTGTATGATGCTTTTATATGGTAGAACTGTAATTAATGCTGTTCTCATTGTCAAGCAGCAAGCACGAGATACAAGACTGCTCAAGGCATCGGAAATTCGTATCTGCCTCCAAAGATCCCAGAACAGAAATTCAAGCAATAATGAATATAAAAATGAACATTTTCTTATATCCATTGCAATAAACCGGATTAATCGTTGCCCTTTTTTGCCTGAAAATATAATGTAATATATGCGAAACATAAAAAAAAATCCTTAAAAAATAAGCGTGCTCTACTTTCTCTTATGTCACATGTAAATCAATAAAAAAAAATCACAAAATATATCACATAGAAATGTAGAATTAATAAAGGGGAAATCTATCTATTTGTCTTCGAGAGTCTTACAAGAATTTATTTAGTGTTTGTGGAGTTGGATTTATTTTAATCTTTTGATTTCTGATGTCGCCTTATGAAGAGGTTTGATTTGTTTGTATCTGGGAAATTACACCTCTCTGAGAATTCATCTACAGGTGTACTGACAGTTTTGACTCCATAGTTGATTTCCAGTAAAAGCAGTGAAAATGTAATTATGTCATTGTAGTGCTCCACACATTGTAGTGCCCAATACATTGTAGTGCCCATACGTTGTTCCCAGCTTGTGCGCCTGGAGACACACCCCCCCTCCTACTCTAGCTACATTACTGGAAATGTACAGATCTTTGCTGTGATTTGATTATGAATATTTTATATATTTTTTTATCATGAAAAATGATAAAATCCTTTCCGCCAATCTTTCTTATACTTTTTTTTTTTACCAAAAAATGGCTCCTTTGGAAACTTTAATGCTTAAAAGCTAAATATCTGGCCTGCATTAAACAAGCTTACTTTATTTTTTCTCATTCTATATAAAGAATGCATAGACTCCATGCTGGGTACATACATGCAGAAGGAAGACTATCCTGTAGAAATGCCGACTGAAAGTAATTATTACACATGCATACCTTGGTACAGCAAATTAAATCGATAAATTGCTCTGTAAGAGCTGAGAATAATCGTAATCTTGTCCCCACTCCACACCATGACTTGTGCGTCTAAATCTTCTGGATTATGGCATGTTCCCAAAACATCTAATTTCCCCAAATTTCCAAAATTTACTAACTCTGACCCCCAAATGGCAAATCATTAGCATTTGTCCTTTCGTAGACATACAATGGTTTTCTCGGCTTCTTTTTTTCTTCTAAAGCCACAAATTTCATTTGTTTTGTTGAATTATTTTTATGTTTTTGTTCTTTCGAGTGTCGTAAAATTATTTTTACCGAAAATCCTAAAAAACTAATATTTATTTACCAAAGAAACGTGTTTGCTCTCAAGTCTACAACCAAACATCAACGTATTATTTTTTTTTCTTCATTTTCTTAAAATAATTTTCTGCTAAAAAAAAAAGCCACCTGGGTTAACGAAGCTTAAAGAATACGTCTCTGATGCTGATAAATTATAAATAACTATTTAGCAATACATATATACATTGGAAGAATTTCTATAAGAATGTGGAATACTACCAGCCGAGCTGGACCCTATGTAAAAAGAGTACATCATTGGTTAAGAAATGACTTTGCAAAATAGAATAATTTGGCCAATAGAAAATCTTGGCGCATTTCGAAAGGGCTCAGATATCCAGTGTCCATACTAGTATATTCATCATAGGAGCTAATAGCAGAGTGGACCCTTCTACTAGCCCTGATGATGACAGATACAACCAATTTTAACGCTCTCTTCCTTTGTAGATAAGACATTGAACATCGCTCGGAGATATTTGCTGGGGATGTTCTTGCGGGATTCTGCGCTGTTTACAAGCAGGCGTTATCTTCATTTCTTCTCCTTTTTGCCGGATTTCTTCTTGTTTCCTGAAGGTGCTCCTGCTTTTCCATCTCGTTTTCCAGCAGCGTTAGTAAGTGTTGATGTTGTTCCTGGAATGTAGATGTTTTGTCTGTAGTCTGGGACATGCTGCAGTGTGAACTGTGGTCCATAGCGAGCGCTGAGGCCCATTGTGCCTGCTCCTGGTCCGACAGCAGAACTTCCTTCAGCAGCTTCTGTTGGGAAGAAAAGAATACCAATCAGCCAAGGTGTGTGAAATAGATCACTATACTGTGTTCTGGAGCACAGTCATAAAAAAGGGTTATTCCCACCCTTTGGAAGTTATCACCTATGGTAAATTGCTGATTAGTCTGAGCCCATCCACTGGGGCCCAAACCGATCCCAAGAATGGGGCACTGCAGGGCAGAACTGCATCTGAATGGAGTGCTGGACATGTTGTCTACCACTCCATTCATTACTTTTGGGACTGATGGAAAAAGCAAAGGGGATCAGTGGATCAGACTTAAGGCCCCGTCACACTAAGCAACATCGCTAGCAACATCGCTGGTAACGAACAACTTTTGTGACGTTGCTAGCGATGTTGCTGTGTGTGACATCCAGCAACAACCTGGCCCCTGCTGTGAGGTCGTTGGTTGTTGCTGAATGTCCTGGGCCATTTTTTAGTTGTTGCTGTCCTGCTGTGAAGCACAGATCGCTGTGTGTGACAGCGAGACAGCAACAACTAATGTGCAGTGAGCAGGGAGCCAGCTTCTGCTGAGGCTGGTAACCAATGTAAACATCGGGTAACCAAGAAGCCCTGTCCTTGGTTACCCGATATTTACCTTTGATACCAGCCTCCTCCGCTCTCACTGCCTGTGCTGCCGGCTCCTGCTCTGTGCACAGATAGCTGCAGCACACATCAGGCAATTAACCCGATGTGTGCTGTAACTAGGAGAGCAAGGAGCCAACGCTCAGTGTGCGCTGCTCCCTGCTCTGTGCACATTTAGCTGCAGCACACATCGGGTTAATTAACCTGATGTGTGCTGTAACTAGGAGACTGGGGGCTGGTCACTGGTTGCTGGTGAGCTCACCAGCAACTCGTGTAGCCACGCTCCAGCGATCCCTGCCAGGTCAGGTTGCTGGTGGGATCGCTGGAGCGTCGCAGTGTGACAGCTCACCAGCAACCTCCTAGCAACTTACCAGCGATCCCTATCGTTGTTGGGATCGCTGGTAAGTTGCTTAGTGTGACTGGACCTTAACATCCATCAGCATGTTATCACCTATCCTAGATAGGTGATAGTTTCAAAAGATGGCACTAACCCTTTAAAGGGAATTTGTCAGCAGGATTTTTCAATGTAAGCTGAGGACAGCATGCTGCAAGGGTTAAAAAAGAAAAAACAACTGTGTTTCTCTTATCTGTGTGTGAGCTATTATTTACCTAAACTAAAGGGTTTATTGCTTGCCTCCTGCATGGAATAAACACCTCACAGTCAATGCACAATCTTTATTGAGAGCCTGGAATTGGAGGGCTGAATTCTTTGATAACATCAGAACGGCTGCACACAGTGATCTATGTTATACATCGTTTGTTTCAGAATCTCTTTGCCTACAACATGCTGCTCTCAGATGAAGTAGCAAAAACCCGCTGACAGATTCCCTTGAAAGGAAATCTGTTACCAAATTTTTGCCAACTAATCTGAGAGCAGCATAATGTAAGGGAACCCCTAATTCCAGCGATATGTCACTTACTTGTCTGCTTGCTGTACTTTTGGTAAAATCAGTTTTATCAGTGGGAGATTGTCACTAGAAGGCTAGTAAACTACTGCCATGTAGTCCTCCATATTCATGAATTCTGTAATCTCGCCCCTCTCACTGATTTCTGCCTACACACAGTGTACACAAAAAGCTGCCAATCAGTGGTGTTTGAAGAGGGCAGACAGTAATTTTATCACAACTACATCAAGCAGCCCAGTAAGTGACACAGTGCTGGAAATAGAGTCTCGACCACTACGTTATACTGCTCTAAGATTAGGTGGACTAGTAAACCTGCTAAGATGTAATCTTCCATATTCATGAGTTCTATCTAAGGCCTCCGACACACATCCATGCCGCCGGTACGTGTTTGCCATTTTTTGCACGTACCGGCGGCACGGAGACACGTTCAGCAATGCTACCCTATTGTAGCAGGCACACACACGTAAAACCACACGGAACGTGTGTCCGTGTGCGTTTGTACGTGTGTGCGTTTTTCTACACGCTGACATGTCCATGTTTTTTCCGGCAGCACGGGTGTCACACGGCCCGCACCTGTACCACACGGATGTAGTGTGGATGCGGTCCCGTGTGACACGCGCTGGAGAAAATACACGTGTCAGTGAAAAAAACCCAAAACAGTTACTCACCTTCTCCAGCCCTCCTGTCTGCCGCTGCTGCCACTTGCTGCCGACCGCCGCTCATTATGCTCATTTAATATTCACTTCACTGCGGCCGGCAGCAGCGGGGAGACGGCAGGGCTGGAGACCGAAGATCAGCACCACAGACAGCAGCGCGGACCACGTGCGTATGAAAATTACCGGCTCTTCGTGTGCTATCGCGGATAGCACACGTAGAACACACGTGGACCGCACCTACCCGAGACACGTACTTACCACACGCAACACGCAGGGTAAATACTTGTCTCGTGGCACGTGCGTGTTTTTAACGGAAGTGTGTTTCAAGCCCAAAGGGTACTTTACACGCTGCAATATCGTTAACGATATCGCTAGCGAGCGTACCCGCCCCCGTCGGTTGTGCATCACGGGCAAATCGCTGCCCGTAGCGCACAACATCACTGACACCCGTCACACGGACTTACCTTCCCTGCAACTTCGCTCTGGCCGGCGATCCACCTCCTTTCTAAGGGGGCGGTTCGTGCGGCGTCACAGCGACGTCACACGGCAGCCGTCCAATAGCAGAGAAGGGGCGGAGATGAGCGGCCGCAACATGCCGCCCACCTCCTTCCTTCCTCATTGCCGGTGGACGCAAGTAAGGAGATGTTCGTCGTTCCTGCGGTGTGACACATAGCGATGTGTTCTGCTGCAGGAACGACGAACAACAGCGTACTTGCAGCAGCAACGATATTATAAAAAGGAGCAACGTGTCAACGAGCAACGAATTTTCACGTTTTTGCACTCGTTGACCGTCGCCCCTAGGTGTCACACGCTGCGATGTCGCTAACGGCGCCGGATGTGCGTCACTAACGACGTGACCCCGACGATATATCATAAGCGATGTTGCAGCGTGTAAAGCACCCTTAACCCTGACCACTGACTGGCAGATTTCTGGATATGCACATTGTACACATAAAAGTGGCAATCAGTGATGTTTGCAGCATTCAAATAACTAGTTAATCTGCAGAAGTGAAAACATTGGTTTTATCAAAACTGCAGCAGGCAGCCCAGTAAGTGATACATTGATGGAATCAGGGTCCCTGCACCTGCATCATACCACTCTCAGACAGAGAAGCAAAAAAATAGTGACAGATTTCCTTTCAAACCTCATGAACATTGTTTTCTCATATAGAAACCAGTGGTATAGTTTTATGGCGTACAGGTGCAGCTGTGGTTGGAGCAAACAACTGCAGGCTTATGCTGTACAGGAACTGTGATGAGCAGACACATGGCGCTGTGTTAATTGTTAGAGTAATTTACATTGTGTGTAAGCTCTTTCTTACAGTATATCTTCCATTTGATGATGATACATATCATGGTTGCTGCATGTCTCAAGTATAACAGTTAATTCTCTCACAATATGTGAGTGCTGATGACTGAATTGAACTGAGTGAAGAGCTGTTCAACCTGGGTCCTATCCACGCACGACTTTATGCCCCTCAGTAGTGAGCTTCTCTGATGTTGGGTGTATGTGAAGCACCCCACAGGGCCTTGGGAATACTCGTCACCGGGCCAGGGAGGGTCAGGGGATGTCACGGGTGGCCATGCGTTCCTAACTCCCCCTTGTTGGTCGCTCCTTCCCTGAGACACTGTCATTAGTGGGTGGAAGCCCTAGTGTTTGGTTGGCAACCTTAAGACCCGACCCTAGCCCGGTCCCCAGTGGAGAGGGCAACCTACTGTGTGTATTGAATGAATGGGTGTGGAACCGGCACCGACCTCCTCCGGACCCGGGATGAGTACCGCACATTAAGTGAGGTGCAGTACCCCGTGGCGACTGAAGTCTCAGGGGCGCCACATATGCATCCTGGCTTCAGAGAGGGTCACTGTGCATGATCAGAAGTTGTCTGCATTTTCGGTCATGCGCACTACGCCTCTCTGTAGCCGGGACACAGGAATGCGCATGACTGGAAATGTGGACAAGTTCTGATTATATTCAGTGAGCCTGGTGTCAGAATCACTCAATGCTGCGGGGAAGAAAGCCGTGGCAATGTGCGGATTTGTACTGCGCAACTGATGATGCTAGCTGTTGTATAGCATTTATCATACCCACAGGGGTATGATCACGTACTTAATGGGCCAACTAGTCATTGAACTAACTCCCCTGCGACTAGAGGCCTAATTAGCATCTCATAAAGGGTCTTTAGAAATACTTTTTCTAAAGATCTGTTTATCTATGCTACTACATGAAGGGACTGTTATGAAGGGAATATAGATATGTGCACAGAATTGCTGATGCTTCTGGGTTCATATGGAACCTGACAAGTTCCCTTTCATTGATAGCGCACACTTAAGCGGGCTTTACACGCTACGATATCGTCAATAAATTATCGTCGGGGTCACGGTGTTTGTGACGCACATCCGGCGTCATTAACGATATCGCAGTGTGTGACACTTATGAGCAACCTTAAACGATCGCAAAAGCGGTCAAAATCATTTGCCGCGGAGAGGTCGTCCGGAAACAAAAAATCGTTTTCTGCTTATTAGCGATGTTGTTCGTCGTTCCTGCGGCACCACACATCGCTGTGTGTGACACCGCAGGAGCGACGATCATCTCCTTACCTGCCTCCACCGGCAATGCGGAAGGAAGGAGGTGGGCGGGATGTTACGTCCCGCTCATCTCTGCCCTTCCGCTTCTATTGGATGCCTGCCGTGTGATGTCGCTGTGACGCCGAACGAACCGCCCCCGTAGAAAGGAGGCAGTTTGCCGGCCAGAGCGAGCAGGTAAGTGCGTGTGACAGGGGCAGCGATTTGCCCGTGTCGCACAACCGACGGGGGTGGGTACGATCGCTTGCGATCTCGCTAGCGAGATCGCAGAGTGTAAAGCACGCTTTAGTGAGGGGCGGCCGCAGACTGTAAAAGTCTGGATGAGCGCAGTTTTAAAGGTAACCAGGTGCCAGACGGAGGTATTGCTCCAGATCCGACACATGGGAAATTAAATAAAATAAAGGAAAAATACAGAAAATAAGAATGAAGTTAGCACTTCATACTAACCGAGGCTCTGGCGTGGCTGTACACTGCTCCTGTGTTCTCTCCTTCACTTCCTGGGCAGGTCATTAATGCTCACACATATTCACTGCTTTCCCCGCCCACTGGCCGTCCTGGTGTCTGTGATTGGCTGCAGTCAGATGCGCCCCCAGCCTGTGTGACAGTGTCTGACTGCAACCAATCACAGGCGCTGTCTGTGGGTCAGTATCACGGTGTGAAAATAAATATATTTGGCGTAGGGTCCTCCCATATTATGATACCCAACACAGATAAAGCATATGGCACACAGGATGTTATCCTTGACTGGCACCAGACTTCACACAATTTGCTATCAATCAAGCTAAAATGTCTGGTACTAAGCAGGGAAACAATTTGGGGGGAGGATGCTCAGAAAGTGCTCTCTCACACCGACAGCACTTAACGCCTAATTGCATGTCAATTAAACCTCTGATTTCTTGGGAAAGTTGCAACAGATAGAAGATGTAATCAATGGATTAACTTTCATAGATCTGTATGCCCGTGTATGCGGTTTGGTGTGGGAAGGGTTAAACTTACTGACATTACTTTTAAGAAATCTGCTCGGAAATAAATAAAAATATAGTACAAATACTGATAGGCACTACAGCTCAGTGTACCTTGTGCTGTACAACGCATAGATCTCCATCTTTGAGCTGACTGATTTGATGTGCTGTAATTTCTCAGAGGAGTTAGATCATAGATGATAGCGGTGGAGGATTACCAGTGAGCTGCCATAGCTGAAGGCAAAGCTCCGCCATATGGAGCACTCCTGCTTCTAATCAATATCTATTATTATGAGGAGCAGTTATAAATCTGAGAGCACTTGTCATAAAGCTCATCTCTACCCCCCATTATACTCAAGACATTTCTCAGAGGATAAAAACTTTAAAAAGTCATAATTTTTTGTACTTTCTTTCTATAGCACATATGGCATTAAGAAATTTTTACAGTATATCTTAGGATAGATTCTTTTTTTTTTCCGCAAATAAGACTCATTTAAAGGAAATCTGTCATCACAGTTTTGAATAATATAGGCAAAGAGACACTAAATCTAACAATGTATCACTTAGATTACTGGGTGCAGCAGTTCTGACACAGATGTAGCAATGCAGCAGAGCTGAGAAAGCTGCCCCCGCCCACACCAGGCTCACTATAGACATTGTAAATAGACAGTGAGGTGCTACTTAGAGGAGAGGGCATGTCAAACTGCCCTGCACGGGGCAATGTAGTGCAGCAATGATAAGACCCTGGCGCTAAAACAATCATTGCAAGTAAACAACACCACAAACCTTGAAAACAGAGGCATCATTGAAATATCTGTGTGAACCCTTACAGCACGCTGTCTTCAGATTACATAGCATGAACCTGCTGACAGCTTCCCTTTAATCTAAAACTCAGAAAATATATATTTTCAATGTGTGTGGCATTGTATGTCTTTTTAAACCTTTTTTACATTATTATCAATAAAGAGTATTTTTAATTTATGTATTGAGTTCTGCACTTTTTTGTATAGATATTTTAATAAGTTGTACATGTTGAATCTTACATATGGCTGTAGGACACCTACTGAATGTATGTGTAGTCATGTATCACATCCTTATCATATTTTAATATACTTTTATTATATGTATATACAGTATATATATATATATATATATATATATATATATACATACAGACACACAAGCACATATATATATATATATATATATATATATATATATATATACTGTGTATGTGTATATATATATATATAGATATATATATTTATATGCATGATGTGCTTCTCTGTTGCAGTAGCGTGAGCCTGATTTAGCTATGGGGCTCCATGATTACCAGTTATTCTCCCGCAGACAACCATGACACGTCATTGATAGTGATCATTGATATTGATGATATGCGAAAAGGTCATTGAGATGTTTGATCCTTCATGACCTTGAGAATTGTCCTTTCTCGATAGCCTTGCAAAATCATGAATATCACATCCCTCTGCTTTGTACCCAGAAACTGTTTTCTCAATTTGACCCAGAATTTTTCCATTAGCTGTCACTGAAACTGACCATTTGCTGACGCCAGGATCATTGCTTGTAGTCTTTCAGTTTCAAACTGGTTGTTTGGCCACACTCCAGCTTCTTCCGTGGGTTGTTGTGCTCTAAAGAAATGAAAAGATATTTTCCTATAAGAAATAGGCCAAACATGAAGGAGTAACAGGTGTCTGCCTCTCCTGCCAGGAACGCCGAGAGATGAGGCCAACAGATGGTTAATGTTACAGTGTTGAAGAAGACATTTCAATTTTTATGCTATAATTAAACCAGGTTATTAATATTATTGAGGATGAATATATTTATATAAACAGATTCATTAAAGGGGTTGTCTTACAAACGTATCACTAGGAGTGGCAAGACCGCCATAGCTCCTCATAATGAACTTGCTGTTTTTCCTGATCTGTCATCACAGCCCCTTTCCCTTGAGTTACCGTAAGTTGTTTTTGAGATACCCACAGCACAATGATGGAAATATCTAAGGATTGTCCTTTCCAATCCCTTACTGCTCCTGTGCCGTTCCATTTCCGCCGGCTGATATTTATTTACTAGGTTCTAGATATGACGTATTGTCTTTGTAAACACTGCTGTCAATCACTGGTGATATCAGTGAGGCCAACACCTCAGTGATCCATGGAGCCAGGTTTACGAAGAGCAGGGAGATATGATGTGGGAACACCTGGGATTTGGGAGACTGAGTACCTTCCTTTATTTCTTTTACCATAGTTAAAAGAAAATGTGGTACTGGGAAACCCCTTTAAAGGGAACCTCTTGGTGTGTGATCTGCAAACTTAGGGGCACTTTGCACGCTGCGACATCGCAAGACGATGCTGCGATGCCGAGCGCGATAGTACCCGCCCCCGTCGCAGCGGCGATATCCTTGTGCTAACTGCCGTAGCGAACATTATCGCTACGGCAGCTTCACATGGACTCACCTGTCCTGCGACCGTCGCTCTGACCGGCGACCCACCTCCTTATTAAGGGGGCGGGTCGTATGGCATCACTGCGACGTCACACGGCAGGCGGCCAATAGGAGCGGAGGGGCAGAGATGAGCGGGATGTAAACATCCCGCCCACCTCCTTCCTTCCGCATATCCTACGGAAGCCGCAGTGACGCCGGTAGGAGATGTTCCTCGCTCCTGCGGCTTCACACACAGCGATGTGTGCTGCCGCAGGAACGAGGAACAACATCGGGCCGTCGCGTCAGCATAATCATGGATTACGCCGACGCTGCACCGATGATACGATTACGACACTTTTGCGCTCGTTAATCGTATCATCGAGCCTTTACACACTACGATGTCGCATGCGATGCCGGAAGTACGTCATTTTCAATTTGACCCCACCGACATCGCACCTGCGATGTCGTAGTGTGCAGAGCCCCCCTTAGTGTTATTAGTAGTTGGTCAGATTGATATACATTGTTGTAGGAAAAGTTTCAGTTAAACTTGCACTTCATTCATTGAAATCCTTGGTGTTTGTATGAATAAGCCGAGTGGACGGTACTATTAAGTGATTGACAGTGCACACAAAGATAGCTGCCAATCAGTAGTAGGACCACCTATTGTACTCATTACTACAAACTCTAGGATCTTCAATGAATAGAATGAAAGTTTTACTGAACCTTTCCCTACAAACCTATACATACACACATAGGCTATGTGCGCACGTTGCGTACAGTCTCTGCAGAAATTTCTGCAGCGATCTGAAGAGCACACGTGCGCTTCAAATCGCTGCAGAAAATGTCCGTAGTGAAAAAAAAAAAGCCGATTCCATGCGCTCTGCCTGCAGCTCCTGCCATAGACAGAGCAGGGGCTGCCGGCAAAGCGCACGGAAGAAGTGATATGTCATTTCTTAGAACGCGCGCTTCGGGCAGCAGCCGAAGCGCTGCGCTCTAAGACGCCACGTGCGCACGGCCCCTGCACAATCTCCATAGATTATGCAGGGGACACAGGACGCATGCAGTTATGCTGTGCTACAAAGCGCAGCGTAACTGCATGTAATTACGCAACGTGCGCACATAGTCATAGACAGTATAGACCAAAGTTTGGACACATCTTCTCATCTCTAGAACAACTGTTAGCAGGCCTTCATGGTAAAATAGCTGCTAGGAAACCACTGCTAAGGACAGGCAACAAGCAGAAGAGACTTGTTGGGGCTAAAGAACACAAGGAATGGACATTAGACCAGTGGAAATCTGTGCTTTGGTCTGATGAGTCCAAATTTGAGATCTTTTGATCCAACCACCGTGTCTTTCTAGAAAAGGTGAACGGATGGACTCTACATGGCTGGTTCCCACCGTGAAGCATGGAGGAGGAGGTGTGATGGTGTGGGGGTGCTTTGCTGGTGACACTGTTGGGGATTTATTCAAAATTGAAGGCATATAGAACCAGCATGCCTACCACAGCATCTTGCAGCGGCGTGCTATTCCATCTGGTTTGCGTTTAGTTGGACCATCTTTTATTTTGCAACAGGACAATAATAATAATAATAATAATAACAATGACCCCAAACACACCTCCAGGCTGTGTAAGGGCTATTTGACTAAGAAGGAAAGTGATGGGGTGCTACGCCATATGACCTGGTCTCCACAGTCACCAGACCTGAACCTAATCGAGATGGTTTGGGTTGAGCTGGACCGCAGAGTGAAGGCAAAAGAGCCAACAAGTGCTAAGCATCTCTGGGAACTCCTTCAGGACTGTTGGAAAACCATTTCCGGTGACTTCCTCTTGAAGCTCATCAAGAGAATGCCAAGAGTGTGCAAAGCAGTAATGAAAGCAAAAGGTGGCTACTTTGAAGAACCTAGAATATAAGACAGATTTTCAGTTGTTTCACACTTCTTTACGTATTTCATTCCACGTTTTTTAATTTATAGTTTTGATGCCTTCAATGTGAATCTACAATTTTCAGAGTCATGAAAATAAAGAAAACTCATGGAATGAGAAGGTGTGTCCAAACTTTTGGTCTGTACTGTATATGTATATATATATATATATATATATATAAAAAATAATTTTTCTCAGCTTCTCATTACCAGGCTCTCCACAGATCAGACACCATGACAAGTTCCTTTTAAGTCCATCCTCGATTGGGAACCAGTGTTGGACTTGAGTACTTTTGGCCCACCAGAAGAAATTGTCTTCAGCTGGACTCCTTGGTCCCATTATTGGACAGAACTAGAACCCATAAGATGGGCCAGTTCTACACTACTAGGAGCAGTTTAAAGGGATTATCCACTACTAGGGAGCACCCATTCTTTTTGGCCTGCATAAATTAAAACAAAATCTATATTTACTTCTTGGACCAGTACTTCTCCTCTATTACCCTATGTCCCTCGATGGTCTCCAGACATTTCTTATTTCCATCCAACATAAAGGACACTAACACAGAAACCTGAAAGCGGCATCGACCACTGATTGACTGCAGGGACATTGTTTGTCAGTAAATCAGTGTGTGATGTTGGCTGAGTGTAAAGGAGCAGTGCGGTCTAGAAGTGAGTACATATATTTCAATTCATTCAGCATCCTGGTACCATTAGTAAGGGTATGTGCGCACGTTGCTTTTTACCTGCTTTTTACCTGCTTTTTTGCTGCTTTTTCTTCTGCGCTGTTTAATGCCAAAATGGATGTGTTCTTCTATTCAAGCAAAGTCTATGGGAATTTGGGTTTCTTGTTCACACTATGTTGTTCAAAATGCTGCCTTTTTGTGGCAGAACTTTGGTCAAAAACTCAGCTTTGCAGTGCAAAACCCAAATGGCAAAAACAATTGACATGTTGCTTCTTTGAAAAGCTGAGTTTTTGACCAAAGTTCTGCCTCAAAAAGGCAGCATTTTGAACAACATAGTGTGAACAAGAAACCCAAATTCCCATAGACTTTGCTTGAATAGAAGAACACATCCATTTTGGCATTAAACAGCGCAGAAGAAAAAGCAGCAAAAAAGCAGGTAAAAAGCAGGTAAAAAGCAACGTGCGCACATACCCTAAAGGGTTGTGCAGTAGTGGTCCCCCCACTTGTTAAACCTTAACAAGCACAAACAAACATTGTGTTAAAATAAGGATAATGAAAATTGGGTTTATTGATGTACAGTCGTGGCCGAAAGTGTTAGCACTAGAGATGAGCAGACTCGTGGAAATTCGGATTTTGCTGGTCAAGTTGAACTTTTTTGAAGTTCGGTTTTGGACCCGGATGTGACCTGAACTTCATTTGTAGTCAATGATTGGCCTAAATACAGAGAGCCTTAAACAGAACACTTCTGGGGGCACATGGGTGTTTTTTTCCATTATTCTTTGTTTGGTGCACACTACATCCGATCACGCTGTTGTTACCCCCAGTGCAAACCGATGAAACACTGCAAGTGGATCGCAGTGGGCTGAGCACCGAGCGTACCTGACCACAGCGATGCTTGCGTGAGTGGTTTGCATACGTAAAGTACCTGAATTTTGTTTCCTTGGAAAGTCTGCATTCGTATCGAACACTGAACTTCAGGTTCACTCATCTCTAGTTGACACCTTTGAAATTGATCCAGATAATGAAGTATTGCTTTCAGAAAATTATAACAATTACTCGTTTTGTCATACACATGATTATTTCCTTTGTGTGTATTGGAACAACACACAAAAAAAGAAAAAAAATGTAAATTGGACATAATTTCATGAAAAACATCACCAAAGACGGGCAGGACAAAATAGCTGGCACCCCCAAATTAATGGTTGGTTGCACACCCTTTGGAGTGAATAACTGCTATCAATCATTTCCTATAACTATGAATAAGCTTCTTACACCTCTCAACTAGAATTTTGGACCACGCTTCTTTTGCAAACTGCTGTCATATATGGAGGTGCCTTGTTCCAACAGTTATTTGAAGATCTCTCAACAGATGTTCAATGGGATTTAGACCTTGACTCATTGCTGCTATTTCAGAACTCTCCAGCGCTTTGTTTCCATTTATTTCTAGGAGCTTCTTGAAGTATGTTTGGGGGTCATTGTCCTACTTGAAGACTCATGAACTAAAACGCAAACCTCTGACTCTATGCACTATATTGTGACCCAAATTCCTTTGGTAATTTTTAGATATCATGATGTCTTGCACACAGTCAAGGCACCCAGTGCCAGAGGCAGCAAAACAAACCTAAAACTTATTTGAACCTCCACCATATTTGACTGTAGGTACTGTGTTCTATTCTATGTAGACCTTATTCCATTTTCAGTAAACAGTAGTTTAGCTTATTCACATACATTTTGGCATATTGCATTCTAGTATTTTTAAGTTTTTGGAGATGATCTTTCAACCTTTAGATTGTTGATTTCTTTCATCAACTTTAGTTCTCAAGTCATCAGACAGTTCTCATGTCTTTTTTCTGTTCTCCATGCTTAATGTGGCGCACACAGACACACAATGCAAAGACTGAGTCAACTTCTCCCCTTTTTATCTGGTTTCAGGTATGATTTTCATATTGCCCACACCTGTTACTTGCCACATATCAGTTTGAAAGAGCATCACACCCACAATTTTGAAAAGGTGCCAATATTATACGGCCAATTTTTGCAGTTTTGTGTGTATGAAATTCTGTTTCATTTGCTTTTTTTCTCAGTTTTTTTGTGTTGTTCCAATAGACACAAAAAAATAAACATGTTTATGACAGAACATGTGTAATTGCAATTATTTTATGGGAGAAATGCTTCATTTTCTGGAACAATTTCAGGGAGCCAACACTTTTGACCATAACTGTATAGACTGACATCTATGAAAAAAATCGCACTCACACTTCTGCAACAATATCCATTAAATAGCTGGGGATTAAGACATGAATTATTTGTTGTTTGGGGGGGGTGGGGCTGGGGGTTGCCACATGTGACTGGTCACTGGACACCACTAATGAATATGGTTGGAGTAGTGTGTCTGCCGGAGGTAATTGGTGGCTGCTCTATTTCTGCTCATGTGATCAACTCTTGCTTGGCGTAAGAAACATCATTTTTTTTATTTACACCATTGCACTGATTTATTTTCTAACGTGTTTTTTTTCCAAAGCTGTTTTTTACATTAACCCATGTAGGACAACCAGAAGACAGATAAGAATAATCGAACTGGCCCCCACAAGAACTGGTGAATTCCCCGGTGGGCCCCTGAATTCTCCGACCACCCTCTTAGGGCATTAATTGACACAATATACTTGATTTCCTTATGTACAGACAAGGGCAGTATTGAGTCATTCATTTAACAAGCTACCCCAATTATTATATAGGAGCAGAGGTAATGTGTGAATGAGGGTGATGATATATTTCCTTATAGCTGAACTGTGGCCCCCAGAGTCAATATTACTGGTGGATCCTTGGCAGTGGCACCCAGGCCGACACTGCACATAGGTGTTAATATCATATAGCAAACAGTAAGGTGCACGTCTACTTTGTAGAAAAATATAGTACAAATATCAAATTACACTTCATATGCATTATATACAGGGTCTGGAAAAAAGTATTCATACACTGAACATTTCCACATTTTTTCATGTTACGCTCCATATCTAAAATGTATTTTTAGAGAATTTTATATGATATACCAACACAAAGTAGCAATTATTTGTGAAGTGTAAAGGAAATGATAAATGATTTTCTAAATATTAAAAATATATAAATCTGAAAAGTGTGATGTGCATTTGTATTCAGCCCCCTGTAGTCTAGTACTTCTATATAAAATCCTGAGTAACCAATTGCCTCCAGAAATCACCTGACTGGAAAAATTAAGTCCACATGTGTAATTTATTCTCAGTATAACTAAAGTTGTTCTGTGAAGGCTTTAGACGACTGTTTGAGAATATTAGGGCTCAAAAAAAGCATCATTAAAACCAAGAAAAAGACCAGACAGGTCAGGGAAAAAGTTGTAGAAAAGAGAAAAGCAGGGTTAGGTTATAAGTTATAACCGAAGCAGCCAAGAGACCCATGATCACTCTGGAGTAGCTGCACATATCCACAGGTCAGGTGGAAGAATTTGTCTATAGGACAACTATTAGACATATACTCAACAAATCTACCCTTTATGGAAGCATGGGAAGAAGAAAGTAATTTTTGAAGGCAAGCTATAAGACGTCCCATAGGCAGTTTGCAAAAAGCCCTATAGAAGACACAGTTAGCATGTGGAAGAATGTGCTCTGGTTAGATGAGACCAAAAGAAAACATTTTGGGCTAAATTCAAAATGTTATGTGTGGTGGAACACTATTACTGCACATCACACTGAAAAAACCATCCCCACCATCAAACATGGTGGTGACAGCATCATGCTGTGGGAATGCGTTTTTTTTTAGGAGGATGATGGATGGAGCTAAATACAGGGCAATCCTGGAGAAAAACCTGTTAGAGTCTGCAAAAGACTTGAGACTGGGGAGTAGGTTCATCTTCCAGCAGGACAACGGCCCTAAACATACTGCCAGAGCTACTATGGATGGTTCAGATCAAAGCATATTCATGTGTGTGAATGGCCTGGGCACAATCCAGAGATAAATCCCATTGAAAATCTGTGGCAAGACATGAAAATTGCCATTCACAGACACCTCATCCAATCTCACCCAGGTAGGGATATTTTGCAAGGAAGAATGGGCAAAAACTTCAGCCTCTAGATGTGCAAAACTGGTAGAGACTTATCCAAAAAGACTTGCAGCATTAATTGCAGCGAAAGTTGGTCCTACAAAATATACACTCAGGGGGCTGAATACAAATGCACGTCACAATTTTCAGATTTATGTTTTTAAAATATATAGAAAACCATGTATCTTTTCCTTTACACTTCACAAATACTTGCTAACCCTGTGTTAGTACATCACATGAAATCCCAATAAAATACATTTAATTTTGTGGGTGTAGTGTGAAAGACTGTGGAAAGTTCACAGCAGGGTATGAATACTATTTTAAGGCACTGTATATATTCATTAACAATTGTTACAGCATATATGCTCAATTTACACTACATTGACATTTGCCGTTGAATAGTAGAAATGAGTAGAACCTCGGAATTTTGGGTTCACCTAGTTCAGCCGGACTTTAGATAAAGTTCACTTCGGGACCCGGACTTGAGCTGAACCCCATTGGAAGTCAATGATTGGGCAGTCTACGCCCATATAAAGCCAGCCAAAAATAGAGCATTTTCAGGGGACGTAGGGTGGGTTTTTTGTTTTTGGACCCACTACATCCAAAAATGTTGCAAGCCAATCAGAGACTGCAAGTGGCTCGCAGTGGGCCAGCATCGAGCGTACCCGAACTCAGCGATGTTTAATCAAGTGGTTAGCATACGTAAAGCACCCCAATTCCAAACTCGGACACTGATTTTTTACAGTTGGCGTCTGCTCATCTCTATTGCCCAGGGCAAATCTAGCAAAACAGAAATGTGACTTGAAGTAAATGTAAAATATGCAAAAAGTTCTAGAGAAATCAAGAGACCCATAAAATCTAGATTACTGGTGGCTTATTCAAATAATTCTGGAGAAACTTGCCAAAAGTGATGTGTATAGGGGTGTCCAGACTACCGCAAATATTTTGGGAAAGAAATTCAACCTGTCTAACTCTTTGATCTCACAGTAGATAAGGCACTGGCTTCGGAGTCTGGTAGCACTGTACTCCTTTTTTTCCCTTAAGAACACATGGATGCATCCTTAACCGAACAAGCATGTATATGGATAGTAAACAGGAATATCTATCAACTATCAACAAGTATAATCTCCTAAATTATGTAATTAAACTGTCAGAGGCATTAATATAGTTGGTGCAGGGGTTGCAATCACACCCTTGACCTAGCCTAGGGAACAACAAAAGGCCTCTTTGGCCCATACGAGATGGCCTATTGGAGATTTTGCATTGAGGCTCATGAGCTTCAAGTTACAACATCACTGGAAACTATGACACTTTATAATACTTGGTACTATTTCTTTCTCCATTAGGAAATGTTACTATAGAAAAACATGGCAATAACTCACCCACTGGGTCCGGGTCTCTGTGCCTGGGTGAAACGCCAGTCCGTGTTAGGTTGTCCCTGCTGAAAAAAAACAGAAAAGTGTACTTAACGGGTATTCAGATCAGCCAGATTCTATTCTCTGCAAACAAAAATTCATCATTTTCGTTAGTTCACATGAATTACTTAGAGATCCACTTCTGAAGAAAACATGACACATAAAAGGTACTTTCCATAAAACTTACCATATGACACACCCAAGTATATAGTGTAGGAAAAATGATTATTGTGTTTTGTAAAACTTCCTGGCCCCTGATTTACCGGAGCTAGACAGTCTGAACACCAATATTCTTCATTTTTTTAGCGCTTTAGTGCAATGATCTGCAACCTGTGGCTCTCCAGCAGATGCGGAGCTATAACTCTACAGGTTGGACATCAACGCCATGGAAGAAGAAGGTATATAAGAGGGGAAATTTAAGGGGTAAACCAGAAGTTTGTAAACTAGCTCTTGATCTTCTCATTCATTGTTCAAACAAATTTGGTACAGCAATGAATATAAGTGAAAGCATGAAAAATAATCATCAAAATTATTATTACCAAATTTTGAAACTCATTTAGTGACAAAATATAAAGTTTGACAAGGTACACACTGCATGTGTGCTCCCGCTCAGTCGAACAAGCTCAGGAGGTATGCCCTCAACAGTGGCCACAGTCAGGATATATGCTGAGACATCCATCTCCCATAAGGACCCATTGTAAGTATAAATACACAACATAGGATACGTTTCTACGTTTCCTTGCAGTGTTCGCTGTATATCAAAGTCTAGCCTGCTTTGCTTTCCTATATAGAAAAACAAACAATATACTGCCTCATAGACAAAAAGGGAAAAATTAGAAAACCAGTCCCAACCACAAAATCCAAAGAATTCATTCAAAATGTATTAAAATCCAATGTGCACACAGCAGTATAGAGCATGGATAAACGTACATGGCAACGCGTTTCTGACCCTTACTTGTAATGCTTTTCTGGCACTTAAGGTTCTTAGTCATTGACTAAGAACCATAAGGGTCAGAAACGCGTTGTCGTGTACGCCTATCCATGCTCTGTACTGCTGTGTCCATTAGATGTTAATCAGTTTTGAAATAATTCTTTAGATTTTATGGTCGGGACTAGTACTGGTTTTCTATTTTCCCTCTTTTTTATTTAATAATTTTTTATTTTATTTTCCCTCTTTTTGTCCATTGAAGTTTTGATCATGCACTACCCAACCCAGGTGAGCTGATTTTTCTTTTCTTTCCTTTATATACCGCCATATACCTGCCAGACGGTGGAAAGAACACACTTTTGACCTCTGTCCGGTGAATGGCCACCTATAGGCCCGTTGCTGTGTAGCTTGGGGAAAGCTCGGGATATACACTGTAGAATAAGTGCACATAGAGTTTTGGGGGTACTTTGCACGTTGCGACATCGCTACTGCGATCTCGTCGGGTCAAATTGAAAGTGACGCACATCCGGCGCCAGTAACTACATAGCAAAGGGTAAAGCCTAGATGCACCGATAAACGATCGCAAAAGCGTCGTAAATCGGTGATCTGTGTAGTGTAGATGTTGTTCCTCGTTCCTGCGGCAGCACACATCGCTGTGTATGAAGCCGCAAGAGCGAGGAACTTCTCCTTACCTGCCTCCACCGGCTATGCGGAAGGAAGCAGGTGGGCGGGATATTTACGTCCTGCTCATCTCTGCCCCTCCGCTTCTATTGGCTGCCTGCCGTGTGACGTCGCTGTGACACCGCACGACCCGCCACCGTAGGAAGGAGGCAGGTCGCCGGCCAGAGTGACGTCACAGGGCAGGTAAGTGCGTGTGAAGCTGCCGTAGCGACAATGTTCGCTACAGCAGCTATCACAAGAGATCGAATCTGCGACGGGGGTGGGTACTATCGCGCTCTGCATCGCTACAATCGGCTAGCGATGTTGCAACGTGCAAAGTACCCCTTAGTCCTATTTGTTTCAACCAATGGTATAATTTCGACCTAACATTTCTAGTGATAGTAACATTTATTGATGCGTTTATGGCCACCAAAGAAAAATGTATGATATTTTACAATCACAAGAGAGAAAAATTCTATTAGTAATGCGACCAGTTACTATTAATGAAGGTATGACTGAATGTGGAACATGCTATGGTGGACTGCAGGCAAATCGACCCAATAATATTTGTGCATTAGAATCATTGACACATTTAGCTCTGCTACATCTGCATGAATTTTCCTTTTTCTATCACACAGCTGGATGGTTTTGAAATAAATAACACTGAAATACACATAAATCTGCTACTGTTCATGTTTTATATTGGAAATGTTTATTACACTTGGCCCAATACTGTTATCCGAATGTATTTCCATAATACTGAGAATATTACATAAGATTATAAAAAGACATAAAAGCAAACAGTTGCTCTAATAAATTCCACAACTAAACAGATTCATTCATTGGCAAGCAAGTATAAATTACAGAGAACTTCCGATCTCCGGCTTTGAGTTGCGACGTCTTTCTTCGTTGTGTTTCGCTGTAATTACTATTACTATTACTATTCTTGCTGTTTTACACAAAACTTTGCCACAACATCTGTATTTTATTAACCAGATACAATGTGACACATTCCGGACCCCGCTATACAGTCCTGTGGTATGTGCCATTGGAACCCGCACAGCTCCTCACATCGCCTTGTGGCTGTGAATGGTACTGCAGTCCTCTCCCAGTCAAAGCCCCTTCTATCAGCTGATCAGTGGGGGCTCTAAACATTAGGCCCTCACTGATCTGATCTTTATGACCTATCCTAAGAATAAGTTACGAATAATAAAGTTCATAGAAAACCATAGTTAGTTATGTACTAACACCACTGGAACTTTGACTATTGAGGTATTATTATAGGCAACTCCAACTTTTCTTCATGTGTGATATCAAGGGTTTTCTTTGCCAGGGACCTCACACAGCTAAATAAAATAAACATAGGTGTTCTGAAAAATGTACAATTAGTCAAAAACATTTCTTTATAACCCCACAGAGCTGGAATTTCAGGAAAACACTCATCAGCCAAACAATTCCCCATAGCTCAGCTTCCTATGAGTCACTTACAGAGGTGGAGGATGGGAATAGTAAGATACTGGAATTGACTGATACTTTCAAGTTGTGAGTGGAGTTTGGCTTAAAGGGAACCTGTCACCACTTTTTTTGGCTATAAGCCACCACCACCGGTCTCTTATATACAGCATTCTAACATGCTGTATATAAGAGCCCAGGCCACTTTGAGAACATAAAAAACACTTTATAATGCTTACCTAACGGTTGCTGCGGTGAGCCATATGGGTGTCTCCGTTCTTCGGTGCCGGCGCCGCCTCTTTCGGCCATCTACGTCCTTCTTCTGAAGCCTGTGTGCATGACGCGTTTACGTCATACACACTCGCCGGTCCCGCGCAGGCACACTACAATACTTTGGTCTGCCCTGCTCAGGGCAGATCAAAGTGCACCTGCTCAGGACCTGAATGCCGGCGAGTGTGTATGACGTCGGACGCGTCATGCACTGCGGCTAGAGAAGAAGGAGGACGAAGATGGCTGAAAGAGGCGGCGCCGGCACCGGAGAATGTTTTATATACATAGATTATACATAGATACAAAGAATCAAATCTGACTCACACATCCTAACAGAATAAAGTAAAGGTGAATTTCTCACGTCACATCACCACTTGTGAGAAATTCCGGGCATGCCGCTGACCGGCAGTAACTTATGAAGCTTCGTTCTGAGAAAGTTCTCAGAACAAAGCCCCATAAGAATCAATATCAATAAGCGTAGTGAGACATTACTTCTTTGGATTACATCGGAACTTTGAGGATTTCTTTTTAATTAATAAATTGGTGAATGAGGGAGTGTGGGGTAGTGTTTCTTCAAATAAACTTTGTTACCCTGTGGGTGTGGGTGGTTGTCTGATAGATTCCTCTCCATTACTAACCCCTGGGCTTGACGTCAGCTGTCATTTCACAGCTATCAACCCCAAAAATATTACCTTGATTACCACAGCACCAGGGTAAAAGGGAAGAGCCGGACAAAGTGTCAGAATTGACGCATCTAATGGATGTGCCACTTGTGGGCTATTTTCAGGCTGGGGAGGTACAAATAACCATTGGCCTTCCCAGTCTGATACTAGCCCTCAGCTGTTTGCTTTACCCGTGCTGGTTATCAAAACTAGGGTGGAGCCCACACCATTCTTTAAAAATTATTTATTTAAATAATTAAAAAAAACACTGTGGGATCCCCTCTATTTTTGATAACCAGCTAATGTAAAGCTGACAGCTGAGAGTGGCTAGCCCGCAGTTGTCTGCGATACCTGTGCTGGTTATCAAAATAGGCAGAAGCCCAGGTTTTTTTTCTGGCTGTCTGTGTTCGAGTCCCAGTGTTCAGTAGGAACCGGGATTCACTCATTATTACACACTCATTATTACACACAATTATTAGCCAATTTTAATAGATAGATTTTATATAGTAAGTTTAGTTGCTAAGATCCAGACTCGCCATGTACTTCTGCTCTCTCTTGTGACCCAAAGTGAACCTGATGATCACACACTTTCATTTCCACTGCCTAGAAAACCAGATCATCAGGGGATTTCAGGCAATCCCAGCACTGGGATTATTTGTATCATGTGCTGAATTACCATTTTCAGCGGATGTTACTCTCTATGTTAATGAAGGTTTCTCAAGATGATTTTGCATGTCCTCTGCTTTTATATTAAGAATTGGTAATAACAAGATTTCTATCACTAAACAGCTTTTTTATATACCGAACATTTTATATATCTATATATATATATATATATATATATATATATATATATATACATACATATATATATCTATACACACTGCCATTGTCTCTGTGAATACATACATCTCCGATCCTCTTAACCATATGACACATTTGCATATGTTTAGGAATCCTCCTTAATTAAAAAAATATCCTGTTGAAATCATAAAAGGGTTTTCCAGTCCGAAAGAAAAGTCTTCAGTCACTCTATATAATTGCAGAGTGCTGAATCATGATAGTGTGTGATGTGCACATTGTCACGATTTGCATGTGACCACATGTGTGTGATTTGCAGTCACATACTGACTAGACTTTCCTGTGCTTATCTCAATACAATATTGAGAGAAGCCAGATGAGAAGCTGGTGGGCATGTGATCAAAAATATGCAAATTACTTACATATGGTCATGTGACCATCCACTTGCACAGGAACTTTAGGGAAATTATCGCACACTGTCAAGATTTAGCAGTCTGCAAACACATAGAGTAACTGCAGACTTTTTCTTCAGCCTGGAAAACTCATTTAAATCAATCTCATTTCAAAGCAATTTCTCAAGGAAGCCATTTTATCTGGGAAAGTTGGGTAAAAAAATAGGATCCCATTTATAGCAACCAGTTTACTTAGAGCCCATATAAATGAGCCAAATGCAGCAGGTAACAGACCACTGATTGGCCACATGCACGTGAAAATCGTTTAATGGTCGTTTAGACAGGCTAACCCAAATTTGATACGCACAGAACAATAAATAATTATATTTTGATCATTCTCATTAATGTGATCCTTCTGTGTGCACAGAACTTCATGTGATCAGTAGCATGTCGCCTATCTACACAGGATGATAATTTTTTGAAAATATGTGCACCCAACAAACTAACGTTTTGAATGTTCTTCAGGTAATTACCAGACTCTTTAGATGGGCGGATAATAGGAAAAATACACTACTGCAAACACTCATTGTCCAATTATTGGCCCATGGAAAATGAGCATTAAAGGGAATCTGTCACCAGGATTTATCACCTAATCTGAGATCAGCATAACGTAGAGATATAGACCCTGATTCCAGCGATGTGTCACTTACTAGGCTGCTTCATGTAGTTTTGGTAAAATCACTGTTTAATCAGCAGTAGATTATCATTACAGGACTACTTGGCATGCTGCAGGTAGTCCAGCACATTCATGCTTGTTCTGCAGCAAAGAAAACAGTGATTTTATCTAAATGACACAACAGCTTAGTGACACATCGCTGGAATCAGGGTCTCTACCTCTACATTATGCTGTTCTCAGATGGGAGAGAAAAAACATGGTGACAGATTCCCTATAATTTTGCGATAAGATATTGGAGATGGGAAGACCACTTTAGGCATCACAGAAGAAATTAAGCCTGGTTAGAAAACTGATAAACCATTAGAAATCTCTCATATTGGTGAGATTTGTCCTTTGGGGCTGCAGGAATGCTGAGTAAAATCATATGTAGAAGCAGCAATACTGACTGTAAAGAACATGGACCGATGTCTATGGATTATTTTTTAATTGTATGAGAAAATGCATTTACTCAAGCTATAAATACACAATTAATCAGATCTCATGCACAAGATTGTATTATGGGTCAGAGCAGTAAGGAGCAGCACTAGGGCACCAAGATATATCTGTATCTGTATCATTTTGAATGCAGACATACAGGTTTAGTTTCAGATATCCGATGCTATACTTGCGGCTTTATTGTTCAAATTACTACATCTGTTTTGCCGAAACTAAAAATGTAATTAAATATACTAATTTGGGCGCTTGGTGCACCCTTGGTGTTGCTAAGAAGCTCAGTGCACCGTTACCCTGCTTGCTTGCATGCCCCGCCTCCCTCACTGATGATTGACAGCCTAGGGCATGCAATGCCTGCAAAGAAAGTTCATGCATGTCAGTCACCAGGGAGGGACGTGGGGTCAGGCAAATATTGGACGAACGGTACACTGAGTGTCTTTGAAACACAGAGGGTGCGTCAAGGAACCTTATTTGCATATTTGATTAAATTTCAATTTTGGAGGCGGCAATTAGAACACTAACAGTATGATTTTTATATGGTCTGTATCCCCTAAGACTTTATGTCTTTAGGTTGTGCTGTCAGTTTGGGCTGACAGGTTCCCTTTTTAGATATTCCCACTGACAGGAGAATTTCTTATTTATCAATTAGAAGCCGAACACATCGGCTCACATCTGCTGCCCCACCACCGTGCGGAGCCGCCTCCCCACCACCGTGCAGAGCTGCCACCCCACCTACACCCCACCTACTGTCTCCTCCCCAATATCCTATAGAATGTAAGCCTGCAAGGGCAGGGTTCTCTTCCCTCTGTACCAGTCTGTCTACTGTACTTGTATATGTATTCTGTATGTAACCCCCTTCTCATGTACAGCACCATGGAATCAATGGTGCTCTATAAATAATAATAATAATAATAATAATTGAAGTCTTCGTAATCATTTATGAGGAGACACCTCAAAATTACCTTTCAGAAGCAAAATATAACAGTGTCTGTCTTTCTATAATTACATCTGTTTTTTTCATAGTAAAGGCCCAGTTACACGTTACGACGTATCTAACGATATATCGCCGGGCTCATGGATTCCATGACGCACATCCGGCGTTGTTAGCGACGTCGTTGTGTGTAACAGTGCTGAGCAAGTGTTAACGATCAAAATACTCACCTTATCATTAATCGTTGACACGTCGTTCATTTTCAATAAAATCGTTGCTGTTGCAGGACGCTGGTTGTTCATCGTTCCTGCAGCAGCACACATCGCTACGTATGACACCGCAGGAACGAGGAACATCACCGTACCTGTGGCCGCCCACAATGAGGAAGGAAGGAGGTGGGCGGAATGTTACGCCCGCTCATCTCCGCCCCTCCGCTTCTATTGGGCGGCCGCTTAGTGACGCCGCTGTGACGCGAATGAAGTGCCCCCCTTAGAAAGGAGGCGGTTCGCTGGCCACAGCGACATCGCTAGGCAGGTGAGTCCCATGTGACGGGTCCTAACGATGTTGTGCGCCACGGGCAGTGATTTGCCCGTGACGCGCAACCAACGGGGGCGGGTGCTTTCACCAGCGACATCGCTAGCAATGTCGCTGCGTGTAAAGACCCCTTAATACTCCAAAGGAAAAACTGTAAACAATCACATATTACCCCAGCCTTAACTCATAAATCGATTCATTCCCAGTTCACCAAATAAGGAACTTGTAACTATTATCTATTCTAGGATAAGACTTTGTTTGGCCCTCAATAAATTTTTATCTTTTGCCCAATTGCCCAGACAGAAGAAGCCTAGATAAACATTTTGGACAATAGCTTACACTTCTCCTCTTCATACATCAGCAGATACTGAGTCATGAGTACAAAGAACTACAATTCATTATAATATCCAGCTATTAATATGAGACTAAAATTTCTATAACACTACTTATAATGAATACAGACTATCTCATATTAATTCAAGATTAAAATTCTTATAACATCCAATTTTGCGTAGAACCTATAAATATCGAGCATCATATGCCACCAAACAAAAATGTCACCCTTAACCGTGCAGAAAGTGTAAACTAGTGATGAGACATATGATGATACATCAGGTTCTGATCAGATACTTTGTAATGACCTCTGTACTCCAATATCTCCCTCCTCCGGACTGCAGGATCCATGGTCTTCAACACAACCCAGCTGTACATATAAGAGGTTTAGAAGATTTATCCGCACTGTTGGAGTGACCTAATGCCGCCCACTCTTACTTGTAGGAGCGCTGATCTAACCTGTTCTCGTATGTTGGAAGGAACTGAACTATTACTCAATCTGTTTGCTATTCTATTATTTTACAGGAACAGAAGCTAGGACTGAGTAATCGTATATCACAGCCTGAAAAATACGCAAGTGGATAGTGAGAGTTATCACTAGAGATGGAAATAGTGCATTCAACAGACGTGCACTGAGATTGTCATGATTTACATTCGTCATTTTCCACAATAGAGTACAGAGCCACAGAAAACCCACTATACACAAGAAAAGCATACAAACTACATGGATGAGTCAAATCTAGGACACATCACTGCAAGGAGCAGTAACCGTGCTAATCATTCAGCCACCGCATTGTCCAAGGTAGCAATGGTCCAGATTTATGTGATTAGATTGTTTCAGGTTTAAAGTGGTTTTTCACTACTGGACCCGGTCGGACCCGGTATAAAGTAAAATCAGTGTATACTCACCTGCAAAGATTTGGTGCCACTGTTCTCGCAAAGTGAAGGGACATTGTTGTGTCATGTGCAGGGTGTACATCACCACTGGGAACAGTAATACCAACATCACTGGAGGTGAGTATACACTGTTCTCATTATGCGGTCCAGAATTGATTAAAATGGGGCTGCGAAGAAGAGAACAACCTCTTTAATTTTGTTTTAACCAAAAGGTTCTGAAATGGACATGAAAACAGGATAATTGACCGCACCAGGTTGCATGCAATTTTTTCCTGTTTTGCTTAAAGGGAGTCTGACACTAGGTTGTTGCCACCTAATCTGATAGAAGCATAACGTAGATGCAGAGATCCTGATTGCAGCGATGTGTCCCTTACTGGGCTGCTTCGTGTAGTTTTGATAAAATCCCTGTTTAATCAGCAGTAGATTATCATTACAGGACTACTTGGCTTGCTACAGGTAGTCCAGCATGTTCATGAGCTCTGTATAACTGCTAAATCTGCAGCAGCAAAAACATTGATTTTATCAAAATGACAGCAAACAGCTCAGTAAGTGACACATTGCTGGAATCAGGGACTCTGTCTCTACATTATGCTGCTCTCAGATGGAGGAGCAAAAACCTGGTGACAAATTCCCTTTAATTTTTTCTTAACCATAAGGTTCTAAAATGGATATAAAAACAATACCACGTGACAAACATAAAAGTTTGCATGCAATGTTTTCCTGTTATACCTAAAGCCCCTTTAGAGATCTATCCCTCCCAACACTCCAATACGACTCACCCTTGTTCTTTATGACATTGCCTCTGCCAGACTTCTCTGGCATTGGCTTTTTCCTGGGTAGAACAAAAGTATCCAACAGGCTGAATCGTTGTCTCCCCGGCATTATTATTAGGGGCGCACATTAAACTTTCGACCAATCGGGGTGTTTTAACAACTTTAGTCTAATATAGTGTTAGAATATTACTTTAGATTGCTGCATTAAAGAATTTACTTTATCAGAGATCCAATAATAACAAAAGCTTAAATATGTTAAAACAAGACGTAAAAACTGACTTCTACCTTAAATACTGCCATATTAGAAAAATGAGTCGAGTTGAAAAGACTTCAATTTCGCACTCCGGGAGATTTATGCAAATCAGTTTTCTGTAACATTTTTGCATAGATCACTACTGAGCCAAACAGAATAGAAGCAATCTGTTATAGGTGGGTGTTATGCGTAAGTAAATTTATATGATTAATGCTGTAGGGGGATTAAAGTTGGCACTTGGTAGTAATAAAAAAAAGTACAAAAGCACAATGTCACAAAATAAAGAGCAGAATACGTAATAACAGTGCAAAATGGGATAGTTCTCACCTGAGAAGCATCTCTCATGGTATTAACATCTGTAGTTTTGTCGAACAGCTCTCCCATTGTAGGAATTGTGAAAGGCTTCAGAAGTGTGAGATTGATATTTTCCGCTCCTTGGGAAAAATATGTTCGGTAGCAGTGGCCTTCTGGATTGGCAGAATCTGTCCTAACCTCCATGTACTTTAGTGTGCCATCCATGTTGAAATACAGTGTTGGTTGTTGAATCCCATGGCAGCTGTCTTGATTTGATGGATTTAAGAACCAGCAAGGATATTGGCACAAGTGAAGGTCTCTTTTAAAACATTTTACTACCAACAGCATCAAAGTAACCAAAAACGCCAAGGTAATGGCCACCAGTGAAATGACCAGGTACATCAGTATGTCAGTGCTGTTTCCTGAATACAGAAGAGAAAACGATGTTCTAGAGCTATCGGCGTTGTTCATCAAGGCCACAAGAAGTGTAACGGTAATGGATAAAGATGGGTATCCCTTATCGCTGATCGATAACACAAGCTTCTGCTGGGATTCATCAGTTGGCAAGAAATTCCGGACAGTTTTAATTTCTCCAGAATAAGATGATATATTGAAGGGGAAATCGTTGACCGGTTCCACAAAACTATAGGATAACAAAGCATTTTGGCCTGAATCTGAATCCAATGCAGACACTTTAGTGACCAAGTAACCCACCGGCACAGTTTTCGAGATATTTAGCTCTCTGGAAAACTTTGGGTATAGCAGCTTTGGAGGGTTATCATTCATATCCAAAATAAAAATATACAAAGTCATATTGGTAGACAGTTTTGGATCTCCATCATCCTCTACTTGAGCAATGATTTCTAAAACATTAACCTGTTCATAGTCAAATGAGCTGGTGGCATAAATGACTCCACTTATGGTGTTGATTGCAATGAAAGATGAGACAGTTACATTTCCAACCTGGTATTCAACTATTGAATAGGTAAATTTGGCATTCGTGCCTTCATCTCGATCAAAAGCAGATAATGTATAAAGTGAATGTCCGGGTTCATTGTTTTCAAGGATAAATGTATTGAAATCTTCATTTAAGAACATTGGTGGATTATCATTAACATCAGAAATATTTACTGTAATTGTAACCTTAGAGGACAGTGGTGGAAATCCCAAATCCCCGGCAGTCAACACTACTTCATATAGTGAAACATCTTCTCTATCAAGGGGGTTACTTACAATTAAAGCATAGTGGTCCTTGAATGACTTTATTTTAAATGGTCCATCAGGTGACAGAGACAATTGTACTTCCCCATTTTTTCCTGAATCCATGTCAATTATGGAAAAAAGTCCAATAGTTGTTCCAACAACGGTGTCCTCAGGAATCTCACCCAACAGGGACGTCAGCAATATCTGTGGCACGTGATCATTGACATCTTCAATTGCTATCTGAACGATGCAGCTGCCCTCCATTTGTGGAATGCCTTTGTCTTTCGCTCGTACAGTAATCTCATAAAAGTTAGAGGTCTCAAAATCCAAAATTGCATTTGTCGTAATAATTCCCGTGTCTGGATCAAGAGAAAATAACTGTCTGACGGAAACTGGTGTGCGACCATCCAAAAAGTATTCTATTTCAGCATTCACACCCTCATCCAAATCAGAGGCATTTAACTGAATTATTGGAGTGTCCGGAGGTAGATTTTCTGTGACATTTATTCTATAGAACGTCTGTTGAAACATGGGAGCATTGTCATTGAAATCTAAAATAATGATCATTATTTGTGCTGCCCCAGACTTTGGAGGGTCTCCACCATCGAAGGCAGTGAGGATGAGCTGATAGTCTCCTCTCTCCTCTCTGTCCAGAACCTTCTCTATGACCAGTTCTGGAGACCGAGCGCCATCGTTTAGACTTCTCGTGGACAGTGAAAAGTACATGTTTGCACTTAAACTATATTGTCTAACCCCATTGATGCCTGAGTCTCGATCTTGCGCTTCTTCTAAAGGGAACCTGGCACCTGGATATGCAAATATCTCTGTTATTTTTATCATTTGCACTGAGCTTGAGAACATTGGAGAATTGTCATTTATATCTAAAATTTCGACTTCCACTCGATGCAACTCCAAAGGTTTTTCAAGCACGACTTCTACAGTCACTAAACATTGTAAGGTAGAACCACACATGCTTTCTCTATCTATAGTCCTATTTACAAAGAAAGTGCCATTGTGTTGGTCCACAGCAAAATACTGACCACCTCCTGATGACTTTAGCTGTACCCTACGCTCAGACATAATAGCTGTTGGTAGACCCAAATCATATGTAATATTGCCAACTAAGGTGCCTACTTCTGCCTCCTCCAACACAGAATATTGAAGGTTTTTAGAAGATCCAGAAGAGAAAAATAGAATGATTACTTGCCATTTCCAAACTGTTGTGGAGATCTGCAGACCCATTATTTCAATGTCATCCCTAGTGTGATATGTCCTGCTGAAGCCACATGTAAATGTATATGAGCCCAGCCCGTGTCTCAAGTATGTACAGGGTTTACATTGTAATGTCAGCTGTGCATTCTCCTCTACAAAATATGGCCATGGAGATTACTAAAATGGAATATGGGGAGGAGAAAATACTACACCCGCACATACAAGAGTTTTAATAGTAAAAAAAGTAGCAAAGTTTTCAGATAATTTATCACGTCTATCAAAGAAAAGTTACAAAAATGTTTCGAAAGCACTGACTAGTATAATGCACTTAAAAAGTAGTAAGAAAGTAAAAAAGCAAAAATTAGGAATGTGTTTGAACTATATATAGAGTAGTGTACAACACCACTTATTACTGCTCCATCATCCATAATAATTAAAAAAATATATAATTTTCTCCTTCGATTTGTTTTGCTTATTAGCAAATCTGACATCATCATTCAAGACATTGCAGAAGTTCATGTAAGAAATGGGAAATGTGCTGCCCTCTGCTGGATCTATTCAATATATATGGAATGTGAAATCCAGAAATAGCTGCCTGGGGCTCTTATCTAGTATGTGCTCTAGATGATGTATCGATCAAACTACTTTATAAATTGCAGGAAAATCCAATTAAAAAAAACAATCATCATATAACAGAACAGAATATTGGCCATCTAATTATAAATATTGCACTTTATAAAGCGTGCCTCTAAGTAAAAAAGCAACAGCAGCAACATATGAACTTGTTACCAATTAACTATGCAACGTACAAACCCCAAACTAGGCCCTATCTCACCTGTGCTGTGTCCCTCCACTCAAACTGCCCGGAAATAACGTCATCACTTTCATTGACAAGTTGCTTTAACTGCGGGAAGTTCAAAGACTTCATCATGTTCAGTGTGTCCCTATTAATGTCTGACGTACCACCTGCCTTGGAGTATTGCTTTTGTAGACTTCCTGGCATCATAGACACCTCCATGTACCTGAGCGTGCTATTGGGGTTCAGCTGTAAAGTTTTTTGGGTATGCCCGATGTAGTTGTTCATTTCAGAGTTGGTCATTTGCCGTTTGCTCCTAAGACATTTGGTCAGCAAAATAATCAATGTTACAAATGATACTACACTTATGGCAACAAGAGAAATAATAAGATACATAGTTATGTTGGGGGTTTGTTTGGCGCCAGACGGTAGATCTGCAGAATAACGGCTTTCTTTGGATGAGCCATCTTCTAAAGAAATTACTAAGGTGGCTGTAGAGGACAATGCAGGTGTCCCATTATCTTTTACCACGATACATAGGTTTTGCAATAAGGAATCTGTCTCTTGGAAGCCTCGAGCCAATCGGACTTCCCCAGTATGAGGAGCAACTTTAAATAATGTGAGATCTGTTGCTTTAGCGATGTTATAATTGAGCCACGCATTGTATCCAGAATCGGCATCAACCGCTACAACTTTAGTTATCAAAGAACCAGCTGGAAGAGACCTTGGAATCGGCTGCTGTGCTGGAAGATGTCGTGAATTTCCTGGATAAAGTATTGAAGGGTGATTATCATTTTCGTCCAGAATGTGCAAATAGACCGTACTGTTTGATGATAATTTTGGGGTTCCAGAATCCTCTGCTCTGATTGTGAACTGAAGAACCTGAGCTTGTTCATAATCAAATGATTGCTGGGCATAAATGTTCCCATTCTGAGTGTCCATGTAGATGAAGGACATGGCCGGGGACCCATTGATGAGACTGTTAATTATGGAAAAAGTGATCTGTGCATTTTCTCCAAAATCCTTGTCAGATGCTGAGACAGTACAAAGTAACGCTCCCGGCTTATTGTTTTCTTTTATGTCTACATTGACCACTGATCTTTCGAAGCTTGGTGGGTTATCGTTGACATCTGTGACAGTTATGTTTATTGCTGTTTGTGTCTTAAGTTGAGGATCTCCAAAATCTGTCGCCTGAAGTATTATTGTGTATTGACTTGCTTGTTCTCTGTCCAGGAATCCATGTGTAACAAAGGAATAATGGTTTTGAGTGGATGTGATAGTAAATGGAAGATCTGTAGAAATTTCTAATTGTACTTCCCCGTTTTTGCCGCTATCTTGGTCACTAACTCTTAAGAGTCCCACAGTGGTTCCTGGAGGGGTATCCTCTGGAATGGATGATACCAAAGAAGAGATAAGAATTTCAGGAGCATTATCGTTGACATCTTCAATATCCACTTGGATTACGCAATGTCCTTCCATTTCTGGCATCCCATGATCCAGAGCCTTAACTGAGATTTCATAAGAATGATGCTTTTCATAATCCAGTTGTCCCTTAAGTCGTATATCTCCTGTTTTACTGTCCAAACTAAATACGTTGGTTATATCATCTGATGATATGTCTTCAAAGGTATAACGAATCTCCCCGTTGGGGCCTTCATCCTTATCTGTTGCATTTAGTCTTATTACAAGAGTATTTAACTGTGCATTTTCTTTTAAACTAATCTTATAGAATGCATTATCAAACACCGGGGCATTGTCATTCTGATCTATCACAATAATCGTGATTAAACATGTTCCGGATCTAGGTGCACTGCTACCATCGAAGGCAGTCAGGACCAATCTGTGCTCCCCTTGTTCTTCCCTATCTAGAGCTTTTTCAAGGACAAGAACAGGGGAGGGTCTTTCATTTTTTCGGGTCTGTACATTTAAAGAAAAATATTTGCTTTGACTTAATTTGTAGGTGCTCACGGAGTTGATACCCAAATCAGGATCTTGAGCTCTTTCTAGAGGAAATCTCGTACCCACTGCAGCTAGCTCTGTAATTTTTATGGTGCGTTCTGCGTTCTGAAAAACAGGTGAGTTATCATTCGTATCCAGAATTTCTATTTCCAAGCGATAAAGTTCCAGAGGCTTCTCGAGAACGATTTCCACAGGCAGAATACAGTTTACATTTGTGCCACATAACTTCTCTCTGTCTATTCTACTCCTTACTATTATTTCTCCGCTTTCTAGATTGAGAGCAAAGTATTGCTGGCTTTGTTCAGACCCCAGCCTCAGAGCTCGTTCTGAAATCCCCGCTGTGTTTAATCCCAGATCCTTAGCAACGTTGCCTACTAAAGTCCCAGGCTCCGACTCTTCGAGTAAAGAATATCTCAGCTGTGCAGAAGCTAGTTTCAAGATACTGACACAAAATAAACCCATTACTTGCCAGTGCCGGGAACTGCAGACTCCTTTCCGCTCCATTTGTAAATGTTTTCAGGATGAAAGACGATGAAACGTGGGAAAATAAAATGAACACGACGTGAGAGAGAGCAGAGCGGCTCTGTCTGCTCCAATGTGCTTTGCAGATCTGCTTTCCCGGACTGCTGTCACTTTAGTGCGCTGCGCAGAGACATTGAATGGTAACAATAGAGTTTCCAAGAGAAGAAATCATGTTGCCATCTAGTGGTAAAATTTTAAACAGCATTAGAAAAACAACATGTACTTTTCCTTTGGATGCTTTTCACATAGCAACAAAGGTACTAATCTCCCTCGAAAACCTCGACAAAGCCTCCTGATCTTTGTTAAATGATCAGATTACAAAATTAATCAAGATGGACCGTAAGCCAAAAACAAAGAGCTGACTTACTGCAGAAAGCGGCATTACATGTTCTACAGTAAACAAGAAAAAATTATATATATATATATATATATATATATATATCTGTCTGAAATGGAATACACCAATAGAGTCAAGACACGATCACTAAAAGACAACAAATCAGCAGCCAAACCATAGCGTGTCGAAAACAGCCACGTCCATTCAATATTCTTTAGGAAAAATAGTGATGTATATTATATATGTACGAAACTTATTATTATGAACAATATGAATTGGTTTTCATGTTATTCTTGATAAATGAGTCACTGATACAATAAGAAAACAAAACAAATTTACCAAACACATTTACATTAAAATGGGTCCACGAATATATATGTGATATGTTGGTTATGTCAACAACAACAGATTATCCCGCCTGCCCTGGGTATCTGGAGACGTCAGTAATGTTATTGTCAAACCTTACATTAAGAGTATGGGCGTTCGTTATGAATTTGTTACAAATCCTAAAATTCTGCCAGGAAAAACGCAGTATAAAATACTTACCTTTTTTATGCATTTTCCCCCATTCATTAGAAAAGGTGAAAAATACTGAAAGAATTGACATGCTGCAGATATGAAACTGCCTCAAATCTCCAAAGTAAAAAATAAGCAGCGTGAGGATGACTATGATGGTACTTGACTGTGTCAAAACTTTCCAAAAAGAAAAGCGACAAACAAGAAAACAGCAAATACTTAATATGTGCACATACCCTTCTAGGTATAGTGAATATCATTGTGTGTATATATATATATATATATATATATATATATATACATTGCCATGGGTAACCATGGATACCTAAGGTCTTACTGAATCAGGAGAACTATATATATATATATATATATATATATATATATATATATATATAAAATCAACTGAATGATACTCACTATACCTAGAAGGGTATGTACACATGTTAAGTATTTGCTGATATATATATATATATATATATATATATGATACAGAATTCACATTCTACATTCACTGCACTTAATCATGAAGATAAGAACGGAGGGCACTCACCGTTTTTAGGCAGAAGAAAACTTGTATTTATTAGTTACATGGAGAAGGCATAAAATAGGACGGAGGGGTGAGGGACTGCCACACGCGGATGACAGCTGTTACGCACCGGCAACCGGCGCTTTGACAAGTCCCTCTCCAAGATCCTATCCCAATATGCAGTAGGTGTAATAATAATATTAGCAAAGACCTCCAATTAGAAATGTAGTATAGTTCGTCTAATTAACTATGTTGCTTACCTTAAGTTCAGGACAATGCAGGACCTTAGGTATCCATCCTTCCCATCCATGCATATAGTCACAGTTAGTTACTTGTGGTCATAACAATAGATACCGAAGGTCCTGCAATGCCCTGAACATGAGGAAAGAGACATAGCTAATCAGGAAAACTATACTACATTTAGAATTGGAGGTATTTGCTAATTTTCTTATTATTACACCTACTACATATTGGGATAGGATCTTGAAGATGGGAAAACCCCTTAAAGTAAATTATTTACTGTTTTTGTATCTCAGGTGATTATTTGTTTTTATATCCACATCCATCCCATCCACGTGTATTTCACTTATGGAATGGTGCTCGCTAACTTTGTCTTTCACCTGTATAACCCAAAAGAAAAAACAGGTTTTTCGCCGCGCTTGAAGACCACAGACATTGGTGTCAAACAGATGATTCTTTTTATTTCATTCCTACGCGTTTCGGAGAACCCATTTGTCTCCTTCTTCCTTTTCCCTGAAGAAGGAGACAGTTGGGGTCTCCAAAACGCGTAGGAATGAAATAAAAAGAATCATCTGTTTGACACCAATGTCTGTGGTCTTCAAGCGCGGCGAAAAACCTGTTTTTTCTCCAGTTTCCTTTTGACGTTCCACTTGTGCAACAGGGCTGCTGCTGGACCGCTTAGGCGCTCACTCTTTGCTGTTAAAGGAGTTGTGACTGGCACAACCCGATCAGGTGAGTGCACCACTTCTATATGATTTGCCCAATATATCGAGTAAGACCCTATTGCGCCTTTTCTCTCCTATTTAGTTTTACCTGTATAACCCAATTAGCTTTTACATGAAGGAAAAAAAAGCATGAAAACTGCTCTCTTAGGGCTTGTTCACAAGTTGTGTTTTTTTTACACATTTTTTGAGAAGGAAAAACGCAGCATTTGACAATGGATGAGATTTCTGTAATCTCACCCACATGCTACGGTATGCATTTTTTCTTTGCAGATTTGATCACTCAAAGGTTTGTGGTTTTTTTTTCAAATCTCCATCAAGTTAATTATTCAGACTTTTTCACTCATTCAAATGAATGGAAAAAAAACGCAAGTAACAAATCGTCAGAACAGAATTTACACAATGTTTTTCTGGCTAACAATCTAGTTTTTGCAAAATCTGTTACAAACACTAGACGTATCTCTTTGTTTAGAATATCAAGGTCAGTTTTCCTGTTAGTACAGGTATCGCCTGTACATTTCCTCTTGCATTTAGACAATTTTTTTATCCATTTTGTATAAAAGGGTATCTGTCACCGGGTTTTTGTCACCTAATCTGAGATCAGCATTATGTAAAGACAGAGACCCTGATTCCAGCAATGTGTCACTTACTGGGCTGTTTAATGTAGTTTTCATAAAATCACTGTTTAATCAGCAGTAGATTATCATTACAGAACTACTTGACGTGCTACAGGTAGTCCAGCATATTCATCAGCTTTGTATAACTGCTAGATCTGCAATAGAGGAAACATTGATTTTACCAAAATGACAGCAACCAGCTCAGTAAGTGACACATGGCTGGAATCAGGATCTCTGGCTCTACATTATGCTGCTGTCAGATGGGGAGTAAAAAAACCTGTTGACAGATCCCCTTTAAGAAGAACCCCATTTGATTATTAAGGGAAAAACCTGGGCTCCCTTATGTGTCCTGTTTTAAAATGAAGGAAAAAAGTGCATGATACAGAACTTTATCTTCCTAACAACTGACAGATATCGGAACCCAGATGCAGCCAATGTTAGTCAATACGGTCCATCTGCTTCCTTTTGCATCGGTTATGCAATGAATCCTTTTTGTCCAATGAAAACAAGTTATCACCTATTTGTAGGATAAGTGATAACTTTCTGACCTGAGGGGGTCCGACCTCTGAGATCTGCACCGATTGGCGAACGGGAACTTTTCATCCCTGATGGGGCACTTTTATCCCTATTACAAAATGGAGGAGCAGGTCAGATATCTGACACATAAGGAATGAATGGAGCCGAGGTGGAGCATGTGGACTGCCGCCTCCATTCCAATAGGGATAAAGTGCCCAGTCCCTGCCAATCACTGCGGGTCCCAGTGGTCAGATCTATTGTTCAATATCCTCCAGAGAGGTGATAACTTGTTCACCAGACAACTCCTTTCATTACATTTGCTGCTTATAAAAATGGAACAAACAGAATGTAAAACTGCAAGTGTGAACGCGGCATATTATGATCAAATAATACAATATACTCACCTCTTACTTTAACGTATGTTTGCACGCCACCATTATGGACACACACTCCCTCTCACCCACGGTCAATCACATTATCTCCTTAAAACTATTGACATTTTTCCATTTTAAGTAGATTTTTACATAATCGTGATAACAAAGACTATATTCTAGTGTCTGCACTAATGTAGTATACAGTTTATGCAGTAAATACTTTTTACCAGAGAGATACAGTGTAAGCAGAAGCCACCTGACCTTGCGATACATAATATTGAGATGTCCCAAACCGGTTGACCTTGAAAAAGTCAAAAGAAAGTGACAGAACAGATTAATCATATGGTTGCGGTCTGACATGTAAAACAAGTAGGACACTTTGTCCATATTGTTAGAATTGATTATAGAACTTGATGGATTCTGGCCCATGTGCTGTTAGATTTCTAAAACTTGGCAGTATAATTGTAGGACACAACTGTGACGCGGACATAAAATGACGCCAGGTTGCTTGGACCGTCCATTTGTCTTTACTCGACTCGAATTGGAAAAGTTTAAGAGAAACTATTGGACATGTTAAAAAAGTGTCGGACAACAAAAACATAAACACTGATACAGCTGATCTGCCCCTATGTATGTAAGCTTCATATCGGCCTAAACATTTTTACTATTCATATGCACTTGTAAATATTGTTACCTGTTTAATGAGATCTGTAGATGAAGAGTCACTTAATGCGTTAATCCCAATCCCGGAATCGTCAGACTCAATTGGATTCTCTATTGGAGCAATCTCTCCTGGTTTGAGATATGCAAACTCATTTTCGGTTGAGTCCACGGCTATAGACATATCACATGGATATGGCAGAGTTGATGCTGCATAATTCACTGGAAATCGTGGTCCAACCTGAGAATACATATCCGCTGTTAGGTAGCCAAATGTTTTAGGATGACTTGACCTTGATCTCCTCCATCTTGATATTATTGCAGCCATAACAGTCAAAGTAAACAGAAAAGATATGGCCGCCAAAGCTATCACAAGATAAATGTTCATGTTGGATGAGAGGTCCGAGTTCTGTGATTCGGTATTTAGTTTTGAAATATCTTGTTGAAAATTTTCAGCGATTACTAGATTTAGGGTCACAGTTGTAGAAAGAGGTGGCTTTCCATGGTCCTTCACAATCACTACTACAGAGTGTTTCAATGGGTCTTTCTCTTCAAAAGTACGAGATGTTCTGATCTCACCACTGTACTGGCCAATGGTAAAGGATGATGGTTCTGGACTGCTCTGGAACTCATAGGAAAGCCAGGCATTGTGGCCAGAATCGGCATCTACTGCCACCACTTTGGTTACTAAATGACCTTTTTGGGAAGAACGAGGGACTGTTTCATACTGTGCTGTCCCACCTCTTCCACTGGAGGGATACAGGATCTTGGGATGATTATCATTTTGATCTATAACGTAAATTCTTACAGAGACAGTGCTGGACAATTGAGGATTTCCATGATCTTCGGCCATTATTTGAACTTCAATCTCCCGCAACTGTTCGTAGTCAAATAGTCTTTGAGCATAAAGGTCTCCAGTTTCAATGTTAATGGAAAGGTACGATGATACTGGTACATCACCTATATTGGTGTTGATGATAGAATACTTAATTTTACTATTGTCATTAAGGTCCAGATCAGACGCCTGCACTGAAAAGAGTGAGGAACCTGCTGCTTTATTCTCTGGGACATACACATCATACCTTGGCTGGTCAAAAACAGGAGCATTATCGTTTACATCTGTTACCTCCAGCCTAATGGTTTTAGTGGTGGACAGCGGAGGAGATCCTTTATCTGTGGCTGTAATGGTGATGTTGTAGATGTCATTTTCTTCTCTGTCCAAGATATTTGATGTTTGGAGTCTATAGTAATTGCTAGATGATGACATGATTTCAAAAGGCAGCGAGCCTGTGATTTTGCAGGAGATATCTCCATTTGCTCCCGAGTCGACATCGCGTATGTTAATAAGTGCCACCAGTGTCCCCGGTAATGCATCTTCCAGTAACGTGTTGGAGATAGATGAAAGGACGATCTCAGGAGCATTGTCGTTTGCATCAATAATCTTCACAACCACCTTGGCATGAGAGACTAGGCCTCCTCCATCCTCAGCTTCAATGATCATGTCATAGCTCTTTGTGGTCTCGAAATCCAGATAACCTTTTGTTCTAATTTCTCCAGTCTTTGGATCTATTGAGAAAACCTGTTGAGCTATTTTGTTGATATGGCTGAAGGAATAGGTAATCTGTCCATTTATACCTTCATCTCCATCGGTGGCATCTAGCTGTAACACCAGGGAATTGACGGGGACATTTTCAGCCATGCTCACCTGGTACAGCTCTTTTGTGAATAATGGGGGATTATCATTTATATCACTGACACTTATTTTAATGACAGCGGTCCCCGTCTTTACAGGTTGGCCTCCATCCAAACCTGTTAGAATAATTTCATAAGAGGACTGCTGCTCTCTGTCCAGCATCTTCTGCAACACCAGCTCTGGGTATCTTCTACCGTCGTTACTTATTTTTTCACGCAGATTGAAAAAATTGTTTTCAGAAATTTTGTAGCTTTGTAAAGAGTTAATTCCAGCATCTAGATCCACTGCATTTACAAGTACAAATTTTGTCCCAGGATGGGTCAATTCACTTATTTCTAAATTAATGACGCTTTTGGAAAACACAGGAGGATTATCATTGATATCCAGGATTTCAACCGTCACTGGAAACACAGACAAAGGATTTTCAGCCACAGCTTCCAGGCTTAGGAAACAACTGGATGGCGTCTCGCAAACAGTCTCTCGGTCTATCCTGTCTGACACATAGAGGTTGCCATCTTCTAGGTTAACATGAAAGAAATTCTCTGCATTTACAGCGGAGAGGCGGAATTTCCTCATTGTCAACTGCCTGACATTCAGACCCAAGTCCTTCGCAATGGCCCCTACCAAAAAGCCTTTCTTTGTCTCTTCAGGAATAGAATAACGAAGCTGACCAGAAATAGCCTGAAGCCAACAACAGAGTAACACAAAGCATATTACTTGCCATTCCATTGTACTCCAACTTCTTCTGCCCCTGATTTCCTGGAGAACCTTTGTAAAAAGTTGTGGTCTGTCCTCAAAGTGCAGCAGAAATCTCCTCCACGTCTAATTGCTGATGGATGAGGATGAAGTGCAGGAGGCGCAGTCTTTGTGAGCCTTACAATCCCGTGTATCAGGGGAGGATGTCTTTCCTAGTCCGCTCCATGTATTTACTGAAAACTCCAACGGCCCTGCACGTCTAACAATGTCACCATAGTGGGCAACAGCGACACACAGTGGCTCACCTCGGAAACGCAGGTCCAATGCTTCCTAATTTTTTTCAAATTTATTTTACTCACTTATGTAACACTATTAATTGCACAGCGCTTTATGGGTGTGATCATCACTATTACCCTATTTTATATAATTATCTAACTCGTATATCTCAAATTTACATACATAATTTAATTTGGTAGCATTACCCAATCAGTTATACTATAGATGCACTTTATACAATGATCAGTTATGTTATATTGTGGAATTATTAAAATAGAAGATAGTTAACTAAGGCCACGTTCACACATTGAGTATTTGATGAGTTTTTTACCTCAGTATTTGCAGCCAAAATCACCAGTGGGTGATAAATACAGACATGTTTCTATTAGGCGCCGCTTATATCACCGGTATTTTGCTGCAAAGCTGGATCCGTTACAAATGCGTTTCAGTTCAATTCATTTCCAATGGAATCGCGGCAAGATGCGGTCACATGCGGTTGCGTGTGTCATACACAACCACATGTGACCACATCTTGCTGAGCTTGAGACCGTGAAGAAGGCAGCTTATTGTCTCCGCCGAAACGCGTAGTCTGTTCGGCGTGATGTCTGCACCTTGCCATTGAACTCTGGAAACTTTTTTAGTCCATTTGCAATAAATTTGGGATTTTAATTACAATACCTAAAGTCTCCATTCCTGCTGGACCTTTCCACGTTGATTTTCTACATTGTTGGATTTGTTCCCAGTCCTGGTCCGTGCAACACAGAGAAAGCAGGTATATATTATCCAGAGTTCGGAGGACAGCTGGTCCACCTTGCATGTTGATATATATATATATATATATATATATATATATATATATATACAGTATAATCATCCACTACAGTGGATATACTATCTACATCATAAACCTCCTAGTTATTCTCTATCTTTCACTGAGAATTACAGAAAGTCCTTTCTCTAAATGTAGTTTTTCATTTAAATTGAATGCAAAAAAACCAAGTGAATTGTAATCAATAGGCCGAAGCACTTTACAGCAGCATCATCTGAAGCAGCTTGTAAAGCATTGCAGCTGTCAATATGAAGTATGCACTTAAGACATCAGTTGTCAAGGCAAACAAGCACATAGGAAGAGCTGAAACTGATCTATACCAGATAGTACTAATTGTTTATAATGCCATATCAAGCACAGACATGATATGATGGGCCTAAAGCCGAACACCGGCCTCTTTAAAGGGAACCAACCAGCAGGTTTTTGGCATCGGATATCTCAGTAGGCGCATGTGCAGATTCCGGAGCCAGTTTGTTGAAGACAACGTCAATAGCAATTCGCACGCGTTGACAACAGAGGTAACTTGAGACTTCAGGATTCTCATTCACTTTACTAGCATCCGGAAACCTTTTAGGTTTTGTGACAAATCTGCACTCAACACTCAAAAATGCATCATAAAATGCAATAAATACGCTACATGTGCACACAGCCTTAGGCCTCCTTCACACATCTGTGAAAAACAGGAACGTTTTTCAACGTCCGTGGTGAAGGTACCTATAGGTATGCATGTGTCCATGTGTGTATTCTTTGTGTGCTATCTGTATGACATCCGGATAGCACACGGAGAGCATGAGCTGACATATTTACCTGTCCCCAACACTGCTGTCTCCTGCGCTGCTGTGCGGTGAGTGCAGTGAATATGCATGAGCATAATGAGCAGGCCAGGCAGAGACAGGTAAGAATAAAAATTCATTATTTTTATGTGACTTTAACTTTCTCTGGTACGTGTCACACTGATGTCACATGGATCACAATTGTGTGCGGTCCGTGTGACACCCGTGCTACTGGCAGGAAATAGACATGTCTCCGGTACATAGTAAATAAGCAATGGCACTTCCACTTTATAAAAAAATTGTGGACAATGGGGTGCACTTAAGGTTCCAAGGCCACAGATTTCAAATAGAAACAAGTTACTCCCAAGGTTGACTGAAATGTGTATTTATTCAAATGTGCATGAAAAAAATGTTTTTGGTCCCTCTGGACCTTCTTCAGTTGAACATTGTCTGGGTGAGATGCCTGTGCAGGATGGCAAGAAACCGCGGTGTCTCCGGTACATGTGAAAACTTGGATGTGTGACCAAGCCCATTGATTTTAATGGGTCTACAGGTACGTGTGAAAACGGACGTCACACGTACCGGAGACACGAATGTGTGAAGGAGGCCTTACTACTGCAAATAAGTAGGTTTTCGCTAAAATGGAAAATATATCTGTATAAAGACGCAATATTACCTAACAATCTCAAAATTTCTATATGATTGGGCAACAAAGGCCATAAAGTACAATATATTATTGCTTTGTATTCTAGTCCATATTACTGGCATTGGCATTGTTCTTACAGATAAGCGAATCTGATGATATTCAGCAGTTTGTTCGAATTTAACAAAAAAAAAATTAGATTCACATTGAATTTGTGCAATATGAATCGAATGCTCTTTATTGCATTGTGGAGTCTCTCTGAACCCTACAGCATAATAAACATAGAAGGTAAAGTAAAAAAATGTATACTCACCTCGCCGCTCATCTGTCTGACCCCACAGCCATAGCCTGGTCCTCCTTATCGACTCCTCTTTCTTTGCCGCGTTACATCCTCTTCACTCTGCGCCAGGTCTTCCGTAGCCTCTGTTGTCACGAAATGGATCACCCAAAGCCTAGTCGAAGGCTTGCATTTTTTAACCCATCCAATTTCCAAAACTGGCATTTTTCTGGCTGCCATTTTGATGAATTTGCACAAAAAAGTTGGGTTTAAGAAATGCAATTTTATTGTGAACAAATTTGGTCAATCTTTAATATTAATAGTGTAGAGTGTCTCTCCTGCATATCATTGGGCACGGACATATACAAGAGACGGGGATATGGTAATGATTGTTATTATATGAAAGTAATTTTTTTTTATTACTTCACAACTTCCACCTCTTTATATATCGGCATGAATGTCTTCAATGGGCTCCCCAGACGAATGATAGACAGGTGGAAGTTACATGCATTGAGCGACATATTTAGATTTTACGTATTCCTATGTACTTTAAATTTTATGGACACTTTAGTAGATTATCATAATAAATATTTGATCAGTGTAAATAGATATCGATTTTTAATGCACAAATGAACAGATAAAATGACAGTACTTCACTAGCAGTCAGTGTACCATGGGATGCACCACACACAATTCTTAGAAATGTTATTGCACTGTTAAATTATTTACTACTGATTCTAATATTGCCATATAGGAGAAATGTTTACTTTTTAATGCAAGTAAAAACATTTCATTGCACTTTTTATACTGTACTACTCAAGGCCATAGGGCGCGTGCCCACGATCAGGGTTCACAGCGCTTTGGACGCAGCGTGTTTTCGCCGCATCCAACACACTGCATTGTACATTACAAGCACAGTGGATGGATTTATAGAAATCCCATGCCCACTGTTCTTGTTTTTCCCGCAGCGAAAACTGACCTGCGGTTCGGATTCCCGAGCTGCAGCATTTCAATTCTTTGCTGTGGAGACGCGAGTGTTCTCCGCAGGAAGAACAGAAGAGAGAGACCACAACTGCCCGAGTCCGGATCGTGGGCACAAGCAGCTGCATTCTCCTGCGGAGGAGACTTGTGGCCCAGCAGGTCTGGAGTCAGACCTGCTGTGTCCAGGAGACAGCGGGTCTTGATCGTGTGCACGTACCATAACATAGCATAGAGGTGACCAAAGCAACTAAGTCATTTGGCCACATGCTTCTTCTATAGGTCTTTATAGAAAAAAAAAGTAATCAAAAGACATATACACAGAAAGTCATTTTACAACAGAAATGAATAGAAACTGTCTTTCAAACTTTTTTTTTGAGTGATTTTTGTTTGTCATTTAGCGCAGAACAGTTCCAAAAGACTCCTCAGAAACCCTAATCTACTGGCCTGTTCACATGTTAGTGCTTTTTTTGCAGACCAAGTGTCCATATTAGGGTGCGCTCACATGACTCGCATGAGTCTCGCATTGCATCACCGGGCTTCTCTCCTGACAGGAGTGGGTCGGCTGCATGTATTTCTATGCAGCTGACACGCTCCTATTCGGAGAGTGTGCAGCTGTGCCGGGTGATGTGATGTGATACTTGTGCAAGTTATATGGCTCGCGTGAGCGCACCCTTACAAAAAATATTGTGACGTCTGTTTTTCATCCAAGTCATTGATCAAAACTCGCCCATAGAAATCTATAGGTATGTGAAAAACGTGGGTGGAATTCCAGTGGCGTCCTAGTACTCTCTATTTTTCATCGACTGATAGGAGAAGGTAGGAAACAGTCATCAGTTTTTTGTTTTTTTTCTCTTTTGAATACGACACAAATGATAAAACACTGATGAAAATCTGATTGAGAACACTTATTTCACATGCGTTATCCCCCTTCCCCCAAAAAATCCCCCCAAACATCTAAATGAAGCCTTCAACTGATCTGTGTTGGAGCAAATGTGCTTACACGCAGAAAATGAATTCTACACTTTCTAAACAGATTTAGATTTGGAATTAAATTTGAATTTAATTGGAATAATTTCGTATATTCTTTAATAATAAATATCTCGGACTTTTGCATCCGCTCTCTTCTTTCTGAGTGAGACAGCCACATCCAACTAACAATACATCTAGACTACAGTGCTAGCCAGTGAGTAAAAAAAAAAAACATAGGAGGAACGTCTAAGAATAGAAATATTTATTGTGACCAACCAACAACAAACATCTAAAAAGAAGTAAAAACAGTCACATTGTTCAAAACAACCACCATACGGTAAACAACTCAGGTCGGGACAGATATAGACTGGAAAGTTCCCTCATTTCAGCAAAATATATAACAAGGATGCCAACGATATAAAGAAACGTCCAGAAAATATACTAAGTGCTGATAACAAGAAGTAAATAAATAACAAAGCAAGTACAATCCAGTGTATCAGGGTTAGATAACATGGAAAAACATGTCCAGAAAGTAACCTAAATACATGGGAGGAGTGGTTACTGAGCAAGGACAATAAAGTGCAACCAGAGACCAAACACCAATGGGAGAGGTTCCCTTCTTTCTAGTTCATTATGAAACTTTTTAAAAGGGAATCTGTCAGCAGGTTTTTGCTATATATCATCTGATAGGGTAAGATAGCCTGATTCCAGTGATGTGTCATTTACTAGGCTGCTTGGTGTAGTTTTTATAGAATACCGGTTTTGTCTGATGTAGATCTAGCAGAGCTATGTCTTCTGGGCTGTGCATAATTCCACCCACAGCAATGACTGACAGCTTCCTGTGTACACTGTACATTGTCAGCAAGCTGTCAATCAGTGGTGGAGGCAGGGTTATGCAGATTAGCCTGACTGCTCTGCCTCAGGCCTCCGACACAATCACGTGAAAAACACGCACGTGCCGCGAGATACGTATTTTCCCTACTTGTTGCGTGTAGGTAAGTACGTGTCTCTGGTATGTGCGGGCCACGTGTGTTCTCCGTGTGCTATCCGCGATAACACATGGAGAACCGGTAATTTGCATGCTCACGTGGTCCTTCCTGCTGTCCGTGGTGCTAATCTTCGGTCACCAGCCCTGCCGTCTCCCCGCTGCTGCTGCTTCTGGCCGCAGTGAAGTGAATATTAAATGAGAATAATGAGTGGCGGTCGGCAGAAAGTGACAGCAGCAGCAGAGACAGGAGGGCAGGAGAAGGTGAGTTAAGCTTTTTTTTTTTTCTTTCACTGACACGTGTGTTTTCTCCGGCGCGTGTCACATGGGACCACATCCACACTACATCCGTGTGGTACGTGTGCGGCCCGTGTGACACTTGTGATGCCGGAGAAAAACTGACATGTCAGCATGTAGAAAAACACACACACAATAGGGTAGCATTGCTGTACGTGTCTTCGTGCCGCCGGTACGTGCAAAAAATGGCAAACACGTACCGGAGGCACGGATGTGTGTCGCAGGCCTCAGATGTAGTCCTGCAGTTATAATCTCCTGCTGATAAAATACTGATTGTATTGAAACTACAGCCCACAACCTAATAAGTGACACATCCTTGGAATCAGACTCTCCTGCCCTGTATTAAGCTAAAGACCAAAAACCTGTTGACAGATTCCCTTTAAGAGGCTTGAGAGGTGAGAAAAGTAGCAAGTATTATGGTAAATATGCAACTTTTTTTATAGACATTTTTTTCTGTAAGTCTCTTATGTTTCCTGGTAATATTTTTCAAAAATCAAACAAAATAAAACAAAAATAAAATACTAAATCAAATAAAACAAAATTAAACTATATGTATGACTGAGATGTTTGGTTTCTTTTTTTAGTTTTTTTTCTTTAGATTAGTTTTGCATGTTTATAGTTTTTTTTTTTACAGAGATGCATACTGCTATAATTCACTTATACATGGACAGAGACGTTCATGAGATGCCAGCCACATTGTCACAGGACTTATAAAAATAAAAACTACACCCCTCAACACACTTCTACACTCTACAAAAAGCAAAACATTTTTTGTTGTCTGTTGCCCAGAGCAACCAATCACAGCGCAGCTTTCATTTTTACCAGAGCTGTTTAAAAGGTGACAGCTGCAATCTGATTGGTTGTTAGGGCAGCAAAGACAGATTTTTATTTAGGACAGTTATGATCAATGAGAGCTCATTATGACTCAACCATGAGGCAGACAATGACCAGGAATAGTGTGTATGGAAGCATAAGGAAAAAAAAACATTATTCTCTCAGAGACAGCACTAAACACGGGCAGTTTTGTCATATTAAGTCACAAAAATTAGTTATCTTTATAGTTAGGCCAGCCGTATAACAGGCATGTGTGGAACTGCTCACTACTGTAATACCCTAATGACACAACATTATATGGTATGATTTAGCCGCTAAATAATTCCTCAAAATGGCAACTGGGCGACTGAATAAAAGATGGAGACGTGAGAGACTACTGAACCCTTCTCAGCCAATCAGCAGCTCCTCAGAGCGTCACATGACTCCACAGAAGCAGGAAGAGCTTTCAGTTAACCTCATGATTGTCACTTTGGGGGCTGTATATTGTGTGCATTATATTATTGCATTAACACATATATGTCCTAATTTTAAAGGTGTTGTCCACTACTTGGATGACAATTCTTTATTTAAATGAAATAGTCCCCCCCTGTAAAGTAAAAATAACAATTGCACATCTCCCACAGAGGCGCCTTTCCAAAAATGTCGGCACTTTGTTGGCCGGAGTTGGTGAAACATTGTTAGGCCACATGAGACATGCAGTCAGTAAGTGGCCACTATTGGGTTGTGGTGCTCTCACTTCCCTCACATGAATGTCAGACAAGCAGAATAAATGAGAGTCTGCAGCCCAATAGCGACTACTAATTGTTTTCAGGGATTACGTGGCATAACAATGTCCCATGAACCCTGGCAAGACTCAGTGGCACCACTGTGGGAGGTGAATATCTGTTATTTTTATTTTATAAGGGTGACTACTTTGTTTAAAAAGGAGTTGTCCAGGTATTGAATAACGTTTTAACTAGAATAGATCTAAAAAAAATAGTAACGGTAATCATATAAAGTATATAGAAACAGCAAAGACAAGATATTTCACTTTAATGGTTTCACAAAAGTGAGTACACCCCTCACATTTTTGTAACTATTTTATTGTATCTTTTCATGGGACAACACTGAAGATATGACACTGATAGAATATAAAGTAGTCAGTGTACAGCTTGTATAACAGTGAATTTGGTGCCCTCTATATAACCCAACACACAGCCAATAATGTATAAACAAAACAAAAGTGAAAATGCACAAATTGTGCCCAGTTAGCCATTTTCCCTCCTCATGTTATGTGACTCATTAATTTTACAAGGTCTCATGTATGAATAGGCACTAGGTGTTTTAAATGTGGTGTTCTCGTTCACACACTCTCTCATACTGGTCACTGGAAGTTCAACATGGCACCTCATGGCAAAGAATTTTATGAGGATCTGAAAAAAATAATTGTTGCGTTTCATAAAAATGGCCTAGGCTATAAAAAGATTTGCAACACCATGAAACTGAGCTGCAGCACTGTGGCCAAGACCATACAACGGTTTAACAAGACAGCTTCCACTCAGAACAGACCTTGCCATGGTCGACCAAAGTAGTTGAGTGCACGTGCTCAGCGTCATATTCAGAGGTTTTCTTTTCAAAATAGATGTGTGAGTGCTGCAAGAATTGCTGTAGACGTTATAGGGGTGGTGGCTCAGAATATACATCACACACTGCGTCAAATTGGTCTGCATAGCTGCAGTCCCAGAAGGAAGCCTCTTCTAAAGATGATGCACAAGAAAGCCAGCAAACAGTTTGCTGAAGACAAGCAGAATAAGGACATGGATTACTGGAATTATGTCTGATGGTCTTAAGAGACCAAGATAAACTTATTTGGTTCAGATGGTGTTAAGCATGTGTGGTGGCAGCCAGATGAGGAGGACAAAGACAAGTGTGCCTTGCCTACAGTCAAGCATAGTAGTGGGTGTGTCATGGTTTGTGGCTGCATGAGTGCTACTCACTGGGGACCTACAGTTCATTGAGGGAACCATGAATATCAACATGTACTGTGACATACTGAAGCAGAGCATGAACCACTCCCTTCGTATTCCAACATGAAAAAGATCCCAGACACACCTACAATACGACCACTGTTTTGCAAAAGAAGCCGAGTATAAAGGTGCTAGGCTCGCCAAGCATGTCTCTAGAACTAAACCCTATTGAGCATCTGTGGGGCCTCCTCAAACAGAAGGTGGAGGAGCGCAAGGTTTCTAACATCCACCAGCTCCGTGATGTGGTCATGTGGAAGTGGAAGAGGATCAAGTGGCTCCTGTGAAGAGAGTTAAGGCAGTGCATGAAAATAATAGTGACCACTGACCACACCAAAAATTGATTGACACTTTGGGCACAAATTGGCCATTTTCGCTTAGAGGTATTTTCTCTTTTGTAGCCAGTGGTTTCGACATTAATGGCTGTGTGTTGAGTTATTTAAAGGACAGACCAAATTTACACTGCTATACAAGCTGCACACTGACTACTTTACATTGTACAAAAGCATCATATCTTCAGTGTTGTCCAATGAAAATATATAATAATATATATTTTCAAAAATGTGAGGGGTGTACTCATGTTTGCTATATTCTGTAGGTACTAAAGATGAGCGGAACCATAGAAGTTCGGGTCCTGGGGGTTCAGACAAACTTTTTATAAAGTTCTGTTCTGGACCTGGACTTGACCTGAATCCCAATAGAAGTCACTAATTGGGTAGTTCTGGTCTCCGCCCACATGCAGCCATCCATAAACAGATCACTTCTGAGAGAGGGTGGGTGGGGTTTTTTCTTTTTTTTGTGTGTGCACACTACATTCGATCATGCTGATTTTACCCCCAATCTGGGCCGGTCAAAGACTGCAAGCGGCTCGCACTGGGATGAGCATCAAGCGTACCCATGCATAGCACTGCTCACTCGAGTGGTTTGCACACATAAATCACCAGGACTCTGAACCTGAACTCTTTGACTTTTTTTTTTTTTTAAAAAGTCTGTGTTTGGTACAAACTCTAAACATCGAACATCGGGTTCACTCATCTCTAATAGGTACCATTGATTGCAATTAATATTTATTTATTTAAAAAGTAAAGTAAATACATACCTGAATCAAATGATTTTCTGCAGCCAACGAGTTCTTTAAAGGTTCACTTCCAATACCAGAATCATCAGCATCTATTAGACTGTCCACAGGAACATTGTGTTGGGGTTTCAGGAAAGGGAATTCCTGCTCACTTGGATCTAGAGTTACACAAACATCATAGGAATATGGCAGAGGTAATGTCCCAGGGTTAAACTGTGAAATAAATCGGGGATCCACCTGTGGGTATAGACTTGTACTCAAGGAACCAAAAGAAGTCGACTTAGACTCTTTGTACTTGGAAACTACTGCAATAATCACAGTCAACATGAAGAAAAAGGAAATTAGTGCCAAGGCGATCACCAAGTAGAATTGGAGGTTGAACTGAGATTCCTCCTTATTTGACTGACTGCTCAGCTCAGGAAGGACCTGATGAAAATGATCAGCAATCACCATGGTCAGAGTGACTGAAGCTGAGCGGGAGGGAATCCCATTGTCTTTAACTAGAACCACAATTCCATGTTTCATGATGTCCTTTTCATGAAATCCACATGATGTCCTGATCTCTCCTGTGTGCTGGTCAATGGTGAAGAGTGATGGTTCTGAAGATTGTAAAAAGTAAGATAACCAGGCATTGTGTCCAGAGTCAGCGTCCACTGCCACCACCTTAGATACTAAAGAGCCTTGTTCAGACGTCCAAGGAACCATCTCAAATGTTGAGCTATCAACTTCTGGTGATGGATACAGAATGACTGGTGAATTATCATTCTGGTCTACTATAGATATTCTTAGTGTTGTGCTGCTGTTCAGAGATGGAGATCCATTGTCTCTGGCGATGATTTGGATATTAAATTCTTTATTCCTCTCATAATCAAATGACTTCTGAGCATAAATGACCCCAGTTACTGGATTTATTGAGATGTAGGAAGACAGGGGATCATCATCATTTTCTATAGCCACTATAGAATATGTTATCTTTGCATTGTGCTCACTGTCCAGATCTCTTGCTTGCATACTAAATATTGAAGCTCCTGCTAAATTATTTTCTCGTACGAATGCAGTGTAACCTAATTTCTCAAACATTGGAGCATTGTCATTGACATCTGACACATCAAGCCTAATAACCATTTTAGAAGTATTTTCTGGAGACCCTTTGTCTGAGGCTTGTATTGTGATGTTGTAGGATGATATCTTTTCTCTATCTAGACTGCGTTTTGTGACAACTTTATAAAAATTACCTGCTGATGATATTAGTTCAAATGGTAAATCCCCTGTTATTATACATTGAACTTCACCATTTTCTCCAGAGTCACGGTCATGAACTTTTACCAGCGCCACCACAGTACCAGGGGGAGAATCCTCCGGAATAAGATCGGATGATGAGGTTATAGATATCTCAGGAACATTGTCATTTTCGTCTGTTACTTCTATTAAAATTTTGGTATGAGCAGCGAGGCCTCCTCCGTCTTTGGCTTGCACAGAAATGTCATAATATTTTGTCACTTCATAGTCTAAGCGTCTCCTTGTTCTAATCTCTCCATTCTTGGAATCAATAGTGAAGGCTAGAAGAATGTTTTTTGCTGTGGTACTAATAGAATAAGTGATCTGTGCATTGACTCCTTCATCTTCATCACTTGCACTGACCTGCAGAATTGTAGAATTCACCGGTATATTTTCTCTGACACTTACTTTATATACATCCTGTGTAAATACTGGAACATAATCATTAAAGTCAGTGATGATGATATTGATCAGGGCAGTGCCTGTCTGTACAGGATTTCCCCCATCAGAAGCTGTGAGAATGAGTTCATGCTTGTTCTGTGTCTCTCGGTCTAGAGGTTTCTCTAGTATCAGCTCTGGAAATACACTGCCATCAGTGCTGACCTTCTCTCCAAGAGCAAAATACTGGTTCTCACTGAGTCTGTAGCTGATCAGAGAATTAACACCGACATCCAGATCTTCTGCTTTTTGCAAAACAAATGTTCTTCCTGGGGAGGACGATTCACTCATTTCTATTCTAATGGTATCAAGAATAAATGTAGGAGGATTATCATTTATGTCCTGAACATTAATCTTTACACTGAAGACATTCAGAGGATTTTCCACCACAGCATCAAATGTAAGGACACAATCAGCTACGTCTTCACACAATGTCTCCCTGTCTATCCTATCAGCAATGTACAGGTTTCCATTATCCAGATTTATATTAAAATATTTCTCAGACACATCAGACACAATACGTAATTTCCTTCTGGAGAGATCCTTAATATTTAATTCAAGATCTTTTGCTAAATTTCCTACAATAGAACCTTTTCTTAATTCTTCATTAATGGAATAATGAATCTGACCAGAGACTGAATGACACAGCCAGGAGAATAAGAAGGGAAATATTACTTGCCATCTGAGTCCTTGCACTGATTGTCCTTCCTGTAGTTGTAATCCAGCCATTCTTCTTCTTATCAGAAATAAATTGTAAAATTCCTTGCTTTTTGTATTCCAGAAAAAAAGGATGAATTAATTCTTTATGAGTCCTGTACCCAGCACATCCCAGTGTGAAATGCTGTGTATTTCTTCTTGCAGTTGAACACTGTCTGCATCATGGAGGAGATTCTGGATTTGCAGAATATTTTCCTTATTGGTGAACAGCGGCGCTCTGAGGTGAATATGGGGAACTGCGGCGTCAGTGACAGGTTTATTGTTAAGATAGTATTTAAAATTTTGAGTAGAAATTTTTTAAAAAACTATATTGTTATGACTTTAATAGGAGGTAATTCAACAAAATCAATATATTTACTATATGTTCTATAATACAAATTGGAAAACAACCATCACCTTGATTTCTATAGTGCACTAGGGTGAGTGGTACAAAAGAACTGTAAGTATGGGGTCACAAGATCATATAAAAAATCAGTCCCATTCTCATCTGGAAAAGTGGAATGATTTTTTCTCACTTGTCATCCATGTTCTCAACGTGTGCATTGAGTTCTTTTACTCAGCAGCTATTAATGTTTTACAGGACTATTTAGGCTACGATCCCATGATCAGTATCAATAAGACCACGGAGAATATTCCAGCGAGTTCATGTGAGTAGTTCAAATTCCCAAAAACTTTATTCCGTAGAAAAAAACCTTTAAAAGTAGAGGAAGGCATAGCTGAAATGCATCTCATCTTATTTCAACAGCAGAACCTCTGTTTGACTTACATTTTGTATGTGAACTACTGTTAAAGTTTTTTTTTCTATGGAATAAAGTTTTTTTTTGGAATTTCAGCTACTCACTTGGGCTTGCTGGAATATTGTCTGTGGTCTCTTTCATACTAAGCCAGCGGGAACTGCTGCCTCTTCTCCGTGCTGAACCTCCAATGTCAAGAATCACATACTTTATAGATTGTCAATAGCGATAAGCTGGCTAATTTGCTGTTTGTTCACGATCAGTATCTGTTGAGTTTCTGCGCCATCTCCGCTCCTTGTTTACTTGCGTTTTTTAATTGCATTTTTGATGCTGGATTTTTTGCCATCCTTTATAAAGTAGTATAGATCTCCTGATATAGCCATGTCTCTTACCTCATGTACAGAGCATTTTAGCTTAGGTACCTATGGTTACGACCACGAGCAACTAACTAATTGTCACTGTATGAGCGGACGTAACCATGGATACCTAAGCTGCAATGCTCTGCACATGAGGTAGGAGACATGGCTATATAAGGAGAACTATACTACGTTTGTAATTTGAGGTATTTGCTGACATTATCATTATTACACCTACTACATATTGGGATAGGATCTTAGAGATGAGAATACCCCTTTAAGATGAGCATACAAAATGCCATTCCTAATGACTTGGGTTCTAAGTTTATATTATTAGTTTCTGTACTCTGCATAGGAAATTTGTGCCAAAAGTCAGTGTAATTTTGGTGCATGGTGTTACAGCTCAAGTCAGATCCCTTTTCTGGTGTGTAAGTAGGAAAAAATATGTTAAACATATATTAAAGGTTTTGCATAGTATGTAAAACAGTTTTGGGGTGCAGCTCAAAGAGCACCAATCACCAGGATTTTCCTGTATAACCTAAAGCCAGTGGCACTATCAGGCTGATTCTATACATACCTTTAGTTGTCAGCTCGGATGTATAGGTTTTAAAACACAAGCAAGTTAAGCTTGTAAAATGAGCAGTTATTTGATTGGCAGCAGCTGCCGATCAGCTAATAAGCTGGGGTGGGTATTCATAGTGATTCCCACCCCCCTGCCTGTCCATCCTCCCACTATCTATTTTTTATGCTAATTCCATTATAGACGTTTGTGGCTATAAATCATGGTGGCTAAAAGGACCTGTGCTGATATCATACCCATGTGCCCAGAAGGGGCATGGCCTCAGCCTACAGAAAAATAATGTTGCTTCCTGGTATCAGCTATATTGGTTTAGGCCCCGCCCCTTCTGGTCACATGAGTATGACATCAGTAAAGGTCCTTTTTTCCACCATGATTTAGCCACAACCATTAGTAAAACACTTCTATAATGGAATTAGCATACATAATAGTGGTAGTATGCACAGGCAGGGGGGCAGGAATCAATATCAAACACAACCCCAGCTGTCAGCTGCTGCAGCTGCTGTCACTCAAAAAACTTTATTTTACAAACTTTACTTTCCTGTATTTCAAAACCTATACATCCTAGCTGACAACTAAAGGTATGTATAGAATCAGCCTGATTTAGGTTATATAGGAAAATCCTGGTGATTGGTGCGCTTTAAGCAAGCATTCCAATGTATTTATCTTATCTTTATTTCCACAATTGTGTTATTTAGAATGGCACAATGATTATTTACTCTGTATTACAATTGAAAATACACTCAACTTGCAACATCAACAAGGACATTGATTTGAATTATAGAAATCACAGGATGGATAGACATTTTACTGATATGCAAGTGATGACAAAAAGCATTTTCAAAACGTCCCCATTTATTCAGTATCAACTATGAATGCCACATATGAAAATCCCCACATTAACAGTCTCGACTCCTATCAATGAGGTTATTAATGGTTTTATGAGGAAGGTTCTGCCACACTGAATGTACTTGGGAAAATCATGAAGATACGCTGCTGGCAGCATGGCTAGCAATCCAGTGATTTTAACAATTCCACGACTTTTCCTTCTTGTAATTGCAATTTCTGATGTTGATGAGTCTATAAATATTCTTTATGTTATTTCAAATTTTTAAACTTTTTTTAAACCCTAATATTTTCTTTAGTAATCATTATACATTATGCTATAATACCATTTACATATATATGATTATTAGTCATGAGCCAACACTAGATATTCGGGTTATTCGTACCGAATACCTAGGACTATTCTAGTATTCTTCACAAATAAGAAACCTAATGTAAGTCAATGGGGGATTTTTCTGGTAAATCTTCAAGGAAAATGCTCTGGTTCCCCATTGACTTGCATTAGGCTGGAATAGTTCTAGGTATTAGGTAAGAATAACCTGAAGCTGAATATTTAGTATTTGCTCATCACTAATGACTATATTACTATATGTATAGCTAAGATCGCGCTAAGCATGCCATAACAACTTACTATACGAAAAGACAAACCTAATGTCATTCAGTTAAAGTAGTTGTCTGATCTTATTAAATGGGTGAAATATCAATGTGCTTGTAAAAACAATTTATTACTTATTAGAAACCTTTTTTGTTTTAAAAAATTTAGGTATTTTAAATTCTATAGTTTATTGGTTACCAGTTACCTCTGCAGTATATCAGAGAAGGCCGGTTTCCAAGGCAAGGAACACATGATTAGAAGCTCTTTGCTTTAAAGCACACAAGTGCTACTCTAAGGGTGGTGTCACACACAGCGACGACGACAACGACGTCGCTGCTACGTCACCATTGTCTGTGACGTTGCAGCGACGTCCCATCGCTGTCGCTGTGTTTGACATCCAGCAATGACCTGGCCCCTGCTGTGAGGTCGCCGGTCATTGCTGAATGTCCAGCTTCATTTTTTGGTCGTCGCTCTCCCTCTGTGACGCACACATCGCTGTGTGTGACAGCGAGAGAGCGACAAAATGAAGCGAGCAGGGAGCAGGAGCCGGCGTCTGGCAGCTGCGGTAAGCTGTAACCAGGGTAAACATCGGGTAACCAAGGGAAGACCTTTCCCTGGTTACCCAATATTTACCTTCGTTACCAGCATCCGCCGCTCTCGCTGCTAGTGCCGGCTCCCTGCTCTCTGCACATGTAGCTGCAGTACACATCGGGTAATTAACCCGATGTGTACTGTAGCTAGGAGTGCAGGGAGGCAGCGCTAAGCAGTGTGCACGGCTCCCTGCTCTCTGCACATATAGCTGCAGTACACATCGGGTAAACAACCCAATGTGTACTGTAGCTAGGAGTGCAGAGAGCCAGCGCTAAGTAGTGTGTGCGGCTCCCTGCTCTCTGCACATGTAGCACAGCGACGCGTGTCGTTATGATCGCTGCTGCTTCTACTGTGTTTGACAGCTAAGCAACGATCATAACAGTGACTTACAAGGTCGCTGTTGCGTCACATAAAATGGTGACGTAACAGCGACATCGTTGTCGCTGTCGCTATGTGTGAACCCAGCTTAAGACTTTTCAGAATGGTGGATTTAGTCAACTTCAGCCCCCTGTTCTCCCCTGATGATAGATAGGCAAAGTTGCTTCTACTTGGAACATGGAAGATTACACGGTTCAGGTCAGTGGTGCAACCTTAAAGGGGTTGTCCACTACTTTTACATTGATGGCCTATCCTTACTATAGGTCATCAATGTCTGATCGGCACCCGCACCCCACCGGTCAGCTGTTCTCACTCCCGGCGGCAGCATCCGGAAATGCTCAGTTCCGGCACTGCTCCATCTTCTGATAGCAGCCGTAGTCGGGTTTTGCACATCCGCCTTCTATTGATTAGACTATGAGGCGGATGTGCAATACCTGGCCACGGCCACTATCAGAAGACGGAGCAGCGCCAGAATTGAGCATTTCTGGCTGCCTGCTGCTGCCATCAGCACCAAAAATAGCTGATCAGCGGAGGTGCGGGGTGTTGGACCTTGGCCGGTCAGACATTGATGACTTATCCTAAGGATAGGATATTAATGTAAAAGTAGTGGACAAGCCCTTTAATGCTGTCCCAAAACTGTCAATTATCAGGAGCACATTGCCCCTCGGCAAGCAGGAAGTCAGGATTCAGAGGAGAGGTGCGCTCCTGAATGAAAAACTTGAGAAAACCCCTTTACCATTGATTTGTTTTCCCATCCAATGTATGGATGGCAATCATGTTATAGGAAAATCCTATTATGCTTACAAAGAAAAATCATTTTCTTAATTTTCCTCATGTTTACTATGTTGATCATTGATTGTTGAGTAGAAAGTGTTAACTTTAGAAAGAAAAATTTGCATGTGTCTGAACTGCCCTTCTCCAATATTAGAAAATAATGCTCTTATAAATGTTTCACCAAGGCCAGTTCTACATTTAATAGAAGATTCAAATTCCTACTATTACCGCTTCCCAGTATTGGTGCCCAATTGCAAATGCTATATGTTGAGTGAAAAACCCTTTGATGCACTGAGTACAGAAGATATATACCACAGAGATAAGATATAGCTTTAGGGGTAGTTCTCACATAATGAGATCGCTAGCGAGATTGCTGCTGAGTCAGAGGTTTTGTGACGCACCAGTGACCTCATCAGCGATCTTGCTGTATGTGACACTAAGCAGTGACCTGGCCCCTGCTGTGAAATTGCTGATCGTTACAACCTGCTCTGGTTCATTTTTTGCTCGTTGCTCTCCCGCTGTGAAGCACACATCACTGTGTTTGACAGCGAGAGAGCAACGATGAGAATGTGCAGGGAGCCGGCTTCTGACAGCTGCGGACGCTGGTAACCAAGGTACACATCAGGTAACCAAGCAAAGTGCTTTGCTTGGTTACCCGATATTTACCTTGGTTACTAGCGTACACCGTTCTCAGGCTGCCAGTACTGGCTCCCTGCACACATAGCCAGAGTACACATCGGGTAACTAAGTGAAGTGCTTTGCTTAGTAACCCGATGTGTACCCTGGCTACAAGTGCAGGGAGCCAGCGCTAAGCGGTGTGCGTAACCAGTGTAAATATCGGGTAACCAAGCAAAGCATTTTGCTTAGTTACCCGATATTTACTTTGGTTACCAAGCGCAGCATCGTTTCCACGAGTCGCTGCCGGCTGGTGGCTGGTCACTGGTCGCTGGTGAGATCTGCCTTATTGACAGCTCACCAGCGACCATGTAATGACACACCAGTGATCCTGACCAGGTCATATCATGGTCGGAATCGCTGGTACGTCGTTTAGTGTGATGGTACCCTTAGACTCACTTTGTAATCAGGTTACAGTTGTTGACAATAGAAGTATATAAAGAGGGGAAGAGGAGGAGAGAGCATTTGAAAGGAGAAAAAGGTGCAAATACACAGTGATGTTGAGCTGCTGTTACATTTTACTAACTCACTCAAGTGCCAGACTCCCATCTACACAGCTCACTACTGAAAATAATTTTCATTTATGCTGATACTTCAGTGTGTGATACATTGAAAAAAGAAGACCAGGATCTCAATCTCATGTAAGTATGACAGGAGACAGTATAGCATTTAGTCTCTACCGACTCTAGAGCTTAACTCTAAAGCTTAGTTCTAGAGATGAGCAGACTCATAGAAGTTTGGGTTCTCCGGGTTCAACAGAACTTTAGATAAAGTTCTGTTAAACTTGATCTGAACCTCATTGGAAGTCACTGATTGGGCAGTTTGGTTCTCCACCCACATACAGCCATTCATAAACGGAGCACTTTTGGGAGAGGGAGGGTGTGGTTTTTCATTATTTTTTTTTTACACAGTATATCTGATAATACTGATTTTACTGTGAGTGCAAGCCATTACAAACTGTATATGGCTAGCACTTGGCCGAGCAGCGAGTGTACTTGATGCTCACACGAGAGGTTTGCATACGTAAAGCACCTGAACGCCGAAATCGAACACTGATTTTTTTTTTTGTAAAGTCTGTGTTTGGTACAATTAACAAAACTTAAAGCTCGGGTGCATTCAAAACTGACAAGTAGAAATATAATATGAATCGACTGATATCTAACACATTATCATTTTCATAAATGTAATTTACATAACAGCCATTTACAATGTCATAAACATACCTGATAAGTCAAATTATCAACAGGTTGACCACTCTTTAATGTTTCATTTTCCATGCCAGAATCATCAGCATCTATTAGACTGTCCACAGGAACATTGTGTTGAGGTTTTAGGAAAGGAAAATCTCTCTCACTTGGATCCAGAGTTAAACAAACATCATAGGAATATGGCAGAGGTAATGTCCCAGTGCTAAATTGTGAAAGAAATCTGGGATCCACCTGTGGGTATAGACTTGTACTCAAGGAACCAAATGATGTAGAAGATTTGGACTCTTTATATTTGGAGACAACTGCAATAATCACAGTTAACATGAAGAAAAAGGAAATCAGTGCCAAGGCGATTACTAAGTAGAATTGTAGGTTGGACTGAGATTTCTCCTTATTAGACTGACTGCTCAGCTCAGGAAGGACCTGATGAAAATGATCAGCAATCACCATGGTCAGAGTGACTGAAGCTGAGCGGGAGGGAATTCCATTGTCTTTAACTAGAACCACAATTCCATGTTTCATGATGTCCTTTTCGTGAAATCCACGTGATGTCCTGATCTCTCCTGTGTGATGGTCAATGGTGAAGAGTGATGGATCTGAAGATTGTAAAAAGTAAGACAACCAGGCATTGTGTCCAGAGTCAGCATCCACTGCCACCACCTTGGATACTAAGGAGCCTTGTTCAGAGGTCCAAGGAACCATCTCAAATGTTGAGCTATCAACCTCTGGTGATGGGTACAGGATGACTGGTGAATTATCATTCTGGTCTACTATACATATTCGTAGTGTTGTGCTGCTGTTCAGAGATGGAGATCCGTTGTCTCTGGCGATGATTTGGATGTTAAATTCTTTATTCCGCTCATAATCAAATTGCTTTTGTGTAAAGATGACCCCACTTACTGGATTAATGGAGATGTAGGTGGGAAAAAGAGGCTCTTCTTCAGCACTTTTAGACATTATAGAATAAGTAATCTTTGCATTGTCTTCACTGTCCAGATCTCTTGCCTGAATACTAAATATTGAAGCTCCTGGAGAATTATTTTCTGGTATAAATGCAGTGTAACCTAATTTCTCAAACACTGGAGCATTGTCATTGACATCTGATACATCAAGCCTAATGACTTTACTAGAAGTTTTTTCTGGAGACCCTTTGTCTGAAGCTTGTATTGTGATGTTGTAGGATGATATTTTCTCTCTATCCAAACTATTTTTTGTAATTATTTTATAAAAGTTCCCTGTTGCTTTTAACTCAAACGGTAAATCCCCTGTTATCATACATTGAACTTCACCATTTTCTCCTGAGTCAGGATCATGAACTTTGATCAGAGCTACCACAGTACCAGAAGGAGAATTCTCCAGAATAAGATCTGATGATGAGGTTATAGATATCTCAGGAGCATTGTCATTTTCATCTGTTATTTCTATTAAAATTTTAGCATGAGTCGCGAGGCCTCCTCCATCTTCAGCTTGTACAGAAATTTCATAATATTTTGTCACTTCAAAATCTAAAACACCCTTTGACCTAATTTTCCCACTTTGTGAGTCAATATTGAAAGCCAGAAGAACATTTTCTACTGTGGTACTAATAGAGTAAGTAATCTGGGCATTGACTCCTTCATCTTCATCACTTGCACTGACCTGCAGAATTGTAGAATTTACCGGTATATTTTCTCTGACACTTACTTTATATACATCCTGTGTAAATACTGGAGAATTATCATTGATATCATTGATGATGATATTGATCAGGGCAGTGCCTGTCTGTACAGGATTTCCCCCATCAGAAGCTGTGAGAATGAGTTCATGCTTGTTCTGTGTCTCTCGGTCTAGAGGTTTCTCTAGTATCAGCTCTGGAAATACACTGCCATCAGTGCTGACCTTCTCTCCAAGAGCAAAATACTGGTTCTCACTGAGTCTGTATCTGATCAGAGAATTAACACTGACATCCAGATCTTCTGCTTTCGGTAAAAGAAATCTCCTTCCTGGGGAGGTTGATTCACTCATTGCTATTCTAAATTTATCATGCACAAATTTGGGAGGATTATCATTTATATCCTGAATATTAATCTTTATATTGAAGACATTCAGTGGATTTTCAACTAAGACATCAAATGTAAGGACACAATCAGCTGCAACTTCACACAATGTCTCCCTGTCTATCCTATCAGCAATGTACAGGTTTCCATTATCCAGATTTATGGTAAAATATTTCTTAGACACATCAGACACAATATGAAATTTCCTTCTGGAGAGATCCTTAATATTTAGTTCAAGATCCTTTGCTAAATTCCCTACAATAGAACCTTTTCTTAATTCTTCATTAATGGAATAATGAATCTGACCAGAAACTGAATGACACAGCCAGGAGAATAAGAAGGGAAATATTACTTGCCATCTGAGTCCTTGCACTGATTGTCCTTCCTGCAGTTGTAATCCAGCCATCCTTCTTCTTATATTTATAATCCAGCAGAATTAAAAGCAGAAAATAATCCGTCTTCTCTATGTGTCCTGTACCCTGCACATCCCACTGTGAAATGCTGTGTATTTCTTCTTGCAGTTGAACACTGTCTGCATCATGGAGGCGATTCTGGATTTGCAGAATATTTTCCTTATTGGTCAATAGCGGCGCTCTGAGGCGAATATGGGGAACTGCAGCGTCAGTGACATTTATTGCTGTCAGTGAACTTGGACAACTTAACAGTACAATCGTAAGATATCAAATATAATAATTTTAAGATGGAATTCTAGAGTAAACTTTCACATATTTAATAACCTTTTGATATTTTTCTGGACATAGCTGAACTCCAGTCTAATATTAGAAATAAAAAATAGAGAACAAAATGTGACAGAGCTCACATAGCAAAGTACTGTAATTAGTACTGAGTTGATCTTTAATTATAGACACAAATCTACGTGAAGTAAATACTTTTTCTACTTTAAATAATATCATTTAGGCACAAAAACATTAAATGTGATCTGTCAGCAGGATTTCACACCACAAACTATTTATATGCACATGTAGCTCTTTCAAAGACAAATCCAGCAATACCTTTACATGGCCAGCCTGTTCCTCCATCACTGAGAAATAAGCATATGAATATACAAATGAGGATGTAGAATTGAAGCTTCTGTCACTCCAGCTCTATTCTATACTGCTGCCTTCTCCCTCCTTGACTGGCAGTCTCTATGCTGTGTGAATTCAATCAAAGGAGCTGTCAGTGAAGCAGGAGAAGGTGGCACTGGGTAAGGAATAGAGCTCGACTGACATGCTTTAGATCATCCATAGCCATTTGCATATTAATTCAAATGCTGATTTCTTAGTAATGTAGCAATGGACTGGTCACATAAAGGTATTACTGAACTTGTCCTTGAAAGAGCTAAATGTGCAAATAAATAATTTGGAGGGGGTGAAATCCTGATGACAGATTCCCTTTAACAAATTTCAAATAAATTACTCCTGGGAACTTCAGTTTTAGGCTGCTGTTATTCTTGATGATCCTCAATAAAGTCTGTTGCTTTCCTTCTTTCATGGGTTGGGTTTAATTGATAGGATGCCTGTATACATGAATATACACAGTAGCATTGGCCCATTGAAGTTCTAATCATGTTTACAGGGGCCCATTTGGTGTGACAGAGAGCTTGCCATAGTCAAACCACCATGGTTACTGTTTACCACTGCGTCTAAGGGAAATCCTTTGAACTATAATCAAACTAGTTGAAAGCCATGTCACACAACCAGCATCCACCGTGTGGAACAGGCTCACCATGTAAGCTTCTTTTAAATTGTTCTGCCATACATATACCGTTCATGCATGATGGTAGTACTGGGCCAAAGCCAAACAAGGGGCTAAAATGTACTAGAACCTCCTTGGCCATTTCAAGCTAATGGACCTCATAGTAGTCATTTGGCCTCTCAATCCCAGCATAGTCCTTTACTCACTAGTTGAATAAAGAGGGCAGAGCTTGAGAAATCGCTTTACTCATGAATCTGGAGGATTCATAGCTGTAATTAAGCCATATTCCTTCATAGTTACTCTTAGCCAAATGCCATAATTATTGTATCCACTATTTATCCAAATAGGAGAGCAAATATGTTCCCCAAATATGCTGCCTTTACCCAGTGACCCATAGCATGCTGACAGATTTGCGGTCAACTCACCGTTAGTAGTAAATGTCAGGCCTAGCGTCAAAAATACAGCACAGAATAATGTTAATGGTCCACTAAGAGTAGATAGGAAAGAGTGGAAATATTAAAGCATAACTTTTGTTAGGTCATATAAAATAATAATCAACCCGGTCAAAAACACTAACAAACACAAAAAACACAACTAGCAAACACAGACAAAGTAACATAAAGGCACACCTGAATTGATATTCCATGGGTGCCAATAAAAGCACACATACACCTCCTGCTATGCAACACCCCAACACAAAGCAACTTGTTGGTATATCCTATGGTGTCTAAGCCAGAAATCAAGATTGATTTATAACATGGAGGCTCATATAGAAATGTGATATCGAAAAGGAAAAATGTCACCAGAAATGTGTGACAACATCAACGGTGCTTTCATCAGGCAATCATATGTGGGTACAGGACTTGGTCATAAAGCCCAAAATCTTACCATACACGAGAGTGTAGAAAGAGCTCACGACATGTTTCTGCATATAAGATCCATCAGGGAAGTATAGAATGCTGTTTGGCCCTTGGCAGCATAAACCTCTCCAAATACTGTATAGCGTCTATGTTCAAGAGTTGTACTTCCTGGCGCCCACTGAAAGAATGGACTTCATTCTATATTGCTGTGGAACACAAGATGTCACTTTCTGGCGCTAGATAGTCTGTGGAATGCATATATAGAACACAGACCATATTGACTGTGGTGGAACGCATATGTGGAATGCCTGACGTCATTTCTGGGTTCCAGTTGAGTCGTGGAATACTCCTGTGGAACGCAAACCAGATTTGACGTGGCAGCAGAGCCTCAGCGCTCCAAGATACATATAATCCATGACAGACTATCAGAGTCCACGGATAGCACTTGCACCAACCATTATAACGTATATTTGTCTTCTTGTGGCAATCAACAATCTTTGAAAATACCAGATATTTATCTATATACCTCAGCGACACAAAAGAGACCAGATAGGTCATTATACCAAATGTGTCCTATAATAGCAATAGGGAGGGGTAATAGTCATAACCCCCATTTACCATTTGAGAGCTAAATGAAGTATACAAAAATGAAAAATGAGTTTAGTGACTGAGGAACAGCAGAGAGAGACAATAATGTGACTCAGAAAAATTAGACTGACCTAAAAAAACTCAATTTGTGTTCAAAACAGAAAAATTATTACAGAATAGGTACAAGAAAAGAGTATTTGCTAACCTGCCTCTATATCATCCTATCTAGCAGCTGAGATCTACCTAACCACAAGGGTTGGCACCCCAAATATTGCAAATTGGCACCCCTCTCAATGTCGACTAACCTTCACTACTTGACTGTGTATCTTCATGTTATATCAAATAAAGCAACTAAAGGAAAGCTGTTCATTTAGTTCTAATAGGGACACAGTTTTGAGGTGATAAATACCCTCGGACTCTTGTTGCAAAATTGATCTACCCAATCCCCTCCCCTAACAGATGTATTTACTTTGCAAAGGCCTACTAACTTGATACAGGATGTAGAACCCCCATGGATGGAGTCAATGTGTTTAGCTACAGGTGTATCACGTTTATTGATAATATTCCTATTATTATTATTATTATTATTATTCCTATTATTATTATTATTGTTATCTGATTCTCTTGCGGAATTCACGGTTTTGCCTATATAATCCAATCTACAGGGGCATATAGCTTTATAAATAACTCCTCTTGTCTGCCAGTAAATAAGAATGTAATGGTGTTGACTTTTCTACTAACCCTACTTTCAAAGGTTTTACTTCCTGAGAGCAAGGGACAAGTTACACAGCCATGACACCTATAGCAACCCAAAATATCCATTGATAGCCAACTGGTCGACTCCAAGGGAGGAATGTAATAACTGCTAACAGATCTATCCCTCAGTGATCTCCCCTTCCTGAATGAATCTGATGGTAGGAGGCAATAGAGTCACTAATTTCTCTATCCATTTTAAGGATAGGCCTATATTTTTCATTGATAGATCTAATTTTGTTGGCCCCACTGTATAAGTAGTAATAAATGGTATCTCATTTACCACTCTTTTTTCCGGTGTAGATGTAAACAGTTGTGTTCTGTCTCTCTGTTTGTCCTCAGCAAATGCTTCATTCAAAATTCTCTTGGGGTATCCTCTTTCAAGTAATGTAGTATGTTTTGTCTTTCTTCATATTTTCAATGAACAATACTGAATGTGGTATAGACAGCGTTAAATTATGTAATTATATGCAGAAGAGGAGGAAATTAAGATTGCAGCTATGATTACAGCACCTGGTGATGACTCTCAACTACTTTGACAAGCTTCAAAAGGAACCTGAAGACCCACCTCTTCCGACATGCCTAAAACCTGATGTAACCCTCAGTCTGATATAACACCGCACGACCAGCTCTACCATAACCTACTGTATTCTCACCTATCCCTTGTAGACTGTGAGCCCTCGCCGGCAGGGACCTCTATTTTTCTGTACCAGTCTGTGCCTTGTATTGTTTATGATTATTGTACTTGTCCCTATTATGTATACCCCTTTCACATGTAAAGTGCCATGGAATAAATGGCGTTATAATAAATAATAATAATAATAATAATAATAATATTTTGCCATTGTTAAAGTAAGGGTAGAGTTAATGTCTTCAGACCAGTCAAAAAGTCATTAGGGTGTGAGATTTCACTTTTGGAACAAAGACTTGTTTAGGCAATGTGGCTAAGCTGGGTGGATGCTGGAAGTGTCTCTACTTATTATGCAGTTATATATTCTACTATTTGCTATCATGTAAGGAACGCCTAAATTTATGCATGGTATGCTTGTACTTTTGAAGACTATAAAAGAACCTATTCTCATTAAACTAATTTGGAGAGTTTTGCAAATCACAGGCCTATGTATTTCTTTAATTCTCACCTGCACCATAGAATTAATCCCAGAAACTTTTAATTAGAGTAAGAATTACTTCAACACCATATTGTGGGAAAATGTTCCATAGTTGTAGCAGACTTTCATGCATCCACATGGACCATGTAGATCATGTACCTGAACTTTCATTTTCCAACTTCACAAAATTATAGCCTTATGTTTGTTTCACCAGTGCCAGCTTAAATTTATTGATGCCTTGCATGGTACCCACTGTTATGGCATTACCAAAATGGTTCCAAAAGATTGCTATACATTGACCAAATGGTACTGCCATTCAGTTAGAACAAAAAAGAAATTCCCATAGAGTGCTCAATGCAAACCAAAAACAGTGACCAAATACTGTAATAGTTCTATGCATCAGATATATATATATATATATATATATATATATATATATATATACGTTGCTGCCACTCCGTGGTGTGGGTAGAGTTATACAGAAATTAACATTCGGAGAACTGGCAAATTTGGAATCAGGATCTATGTCCCTACATCATGCTGCACTCAGACTACATAGCAAAAACCTGCTGACACATTCCCTTCAAAGAATTGTTCTTGCTTCAAGAATGGAAAGGAAGATGAGAATGTGCACTTCTGCTCCATTTATTATCTTTGAGACTGTCCAAATTACCTATACTCAGCATTCTCCAGAAGTTTCCAGAAGTTTTTTTTGTCTTTGTTTGTGAAAATAATGTAGACTTTACGTGTAGTATGTACATTTCTTGGGCGCAAATTATATCCTAGAAGCTTTAGATGAACCTCTGTAAATGTAATCTAGGTAGGTAAATGCAAGTTTTGCATTTTGTGATAAAAGTCAATGCAGTGTGATCGGTAAAGTAGCCTATCTGCCACTACTTTATTTTAAACCTCTAAAAGTTGACATCATCAACAATCACTTCTAAAAATAAAATAGTAAACAAATGTCTTGCAGAACATACAAGGACACTTTTATATTGACAATTAATTCTTAGCTATACCATATTATTAGACAAAATTGATTTAATAAATCTAACCATAGATGAGATCTTACTGACAATAACAACGTATTTCCTATCCATAGGATAGAGAAGTGGGTAATTGGTGTCCTTGCCCCGTGACCTACATCACAACCAGGCGTACTTTGTCCTACGGATATCATATACCTACCTAATACTTTAACTTTGAAACCGGAAAGGGTCACATAAATATATGTAAAATATATTTGAAAACAGCAATCAAAGTTCTCAAGAAGATATTACGTCTAATATTTTTGTTCTACAAGAAGCAAACATGTAAACGATCTATTACATTTAACTAAAAGTTGTTGATATCCAACATCTCAATATTTTATTATGTCAAGTTTGTAAAATCATTTATAATGTTATGAACATACCTCAGATATAAGATTTTCTACAGGTGGACAATTCCTTAAACTGTCATTTCCAATACCAGAATCATCAGCATCTATTAGACTGTCCACAGGAACATTGTGTTGGGGTTTAAGAAAAGCAAATTCTCTCTCACTTGGATCCAGAGTTACACAAACATCATAGGAATATGGTAGAGGTAATGTCCCAGGGTTAAACTGTGAAATAAATCTGGGATCCATCTGTGGATATAGACTTGTACTCAATGATCCAAATGAAGATTTGGACTCCTTATATTTGGAGACAACTGCAATAATCACAGTCAACATGAAGAAAAAAGAAATCAGTGCCAAGGCAATCACCAAGTAGAATTGTAGGTTGGACTGAGATTCCTCCTTATTAGACTGACTGCTCAGCTCAGGAAGGACCTGATGAAAATGATCAGCAATCACCATGGTCAGAGTGACTGAAGCTGAGCGGGAGGGAATCCCATTGTCTTTTACTAGAACCACAATTCCATGTTTCGTGACATCTTTTTCGTGAAATCCTCGTGATGTCCTGATCTCTCCTGTGTGCTGGTCAATGGTGAAGAGTGATGATTCTGAAGATTGTAGAAAGTAAGACAACCAGGCATTGTGTCCAGAGTCAGCGTCCACTGCCACCACCTTAGATACTAAGGAGCCTTGCTCAGAGGTCCAAGGAACCATCTCAAATGTTGAGCTATCAACCTCTGGTGATGGGTAAAGAATGACTGGTGAATTATCATTCTGGTCTACTATAGATATTCTTAGTGTTGTGCTGCTGTTCAGAGATGGAGATCCATTGTCTCTGGCGATGATTTCGATATTAAATTCTTTATTCTTCTCATAATCAAATGACCTTTGAGCATAAATGACCCCAGTGACGGGATTCATTGAGATATAAGAAGACAGAGGATCTTTTCCTTCACTTCCTGTCATTATAGAATATGTTATCTTTGCATTTTCCTCAATGTCCAGATCTCTTGCTTTTATATTAAATAATGAAGCTCCTGGTGAATTATTTTCTAGTATAAATGCAGTGTAATCTAATTTCTCAAACACTGGAGCATTGTCATTGACATCTGATACATCAAGCCTAATAACCTTTCTAGAGGTCATTTCTGGAGATCCTTTGTCTGTTGCTTGTATTGTGATATTGTAGGATGTTATTTTTTCTCTATCTAGAACATTTTTTGTAACAAGTTTATAAAAATTACTTGCTGATATTAGTTCAAATGGTAAATCCACTGTTATTATACATTGAACTTCCCCATTTTCTCCTGAATCACGATCATGAACATTAATCAGCGCCACCACAGTACCAGGGGGAGAATCCTCAGGGATTAAAGAAGATAATGAGGTTATTGATATCTCAGGAGCATTGTCATTTTCATCTATAATTTCTATTAAAACCTTGGCTTTTGCTGCTAGACCTCCTCCATCTTCAGCTTGGACTGAAATTTCATGAAACCTTGAGACTTCATAATCTATTTGTCTTTTTGTTTTAATTTCTCCATTTTTTGGATTAATAGAAAAAGCCTGAAGAATATTTTTTGCTGTGGTTCTAAAAGAGTAAGAGATCTGTGCATTGACTCCTTCATCTTCATCACTTGCAGTGACCTGCAAAATTGTAGAATTCACCGGTATATTTTCTCTGACACTTACTTTATATACATCCTGTGTAAATACTGGAGAATTATCATTGATATCATTGATGATGATATTGATCAGGGCAGTGCCTGTCTGTACAGGATTTCCCCCATCAGAAGCTGTGAGAATGAGTTCATGCTTGTTCTGTGTCTCTCGGTCTAGAGGTTTTTCTAGTATCAGCTCTGGAAATACACTGCCATCAGTGCTGACCTTCTCTCCAAGAGCAAAATACTGGTTCTCACTGAGTCTGTAGCTGATCAGAGAATTAACCCCGACATCAAGATCTTCTGCTTCTTGTAAAAGAAATCTCCTTCCTGGGGAGGTCGATTCACTCATTTCTATTCTTAGTGTATCAAGAATAAATGTAGGAGGATTATCATTTATATCCTGAATATCAATCTTTATACTGAAGACATTTAGTGGATTTTCCACCACAACATCAAATGTAAGGACACAATCAGCTGCAGCTTCACACAATGTCTCCCTGTCTATCCTATCAGCAATGTACAGGTTTCCATTATCTGGATTTATACTAAAATATTTCTCTGAGATTCCAGACACAATACGTAATTTCCTTCTGGAGAGATCCTTATCATCTAATTCAAGATCCTTTGCTATATTTCCTACAATAGAACCTTTTCTTATTTCTTCATTAATGGAATAATGAATCTGACCAGAGACTGAATGACACAGCCAGGAGAATAAGAAGGGAAATATTACTTGCCATCTGAGTCCTTGCACTGATTGTCCTTCCTGCAGTTGTAATCCAGCCATCCTTCTTGTTATATTTATAATCCAGCAGAATTAAAGGCAGAAAATAATCCGTCTTCTCTATGTGTCCTGTACCCGGCACATCCCAGTGTGAAATGCTTTGTATTTCTTCTTGCAGTTGAACACTGTCTGCATCATGGAGGCGATTCTGGATTTGCAGAATATTTTCCTTATTGGTCAATAGCGGCGCTCTGAGGCGAATGTGGGGAACTGCGGCGTCAGTGACTGATTCTAACAGACATTGCATTTGGAGGGCACATACACTGATAGTTTATAATAATAATAATAATAAAAAAATACAATAAAAATTGAATGTTACTATATTAGAAACAATGAATGACTTATAAGAAGATATCTATGGTGGACCAGAACTTTAGTTACATTTTAGATACAATATATAGATAAAATCATATCTCTATATATATATTTAAATGAAAAACATTATCAAATAAGGTATGGCAAATTTTGCGTGTTATACTGTATATTTTGCTTTTTCTAAATGACCTTTTGTCCCAATATAATAAACTATTTTTAAATAACTACCAGGTCTACTAATTTTTAATTATAAAATTCCTATATAGCAAAAAAGGTTTAAAATATGCTAACAATCATTGCTGTGATGCTTATTAATTACATTGTAAGTTACATATCATATAGTATAAAATACAATTTAGATTAGTAAAATTAGCAAATTAGAGATTCTCTGCTTAGAACATTTTTGGGCTTTTGGTAAATGAGTTCTATACCAATAAGTTGATGATAAGGTGCCCTGATTTTGGGAGCCGCAATCTTCAATCCTGTGGGGGAGTACAGAAGCAAGTGTTCAACTTTGCTGTAGTTCCACCAAAGGAAAAATTAAACATTACATAAGTTTTATATGTTTTTTTAATACATGGAACCCACTAAGATCTCAGCCTTGTACTAAGAATCCTGATCCTAAACCATGTTGGCTATAGACGTTCATTAGTGATAGACTCTACATTTTAGCCAGGCCCTACTCTTTAGCTGCCACCCAGCCAATGGGATATAAACGAATGAACCACCACAAGGTTTTCAGAAGCATTTCAACATATTAACTGTATCAGGAAAATTCAGATCATTATGGAAACTGACAAATACATTGGCGCTAAGCTTACTGTTTCTAAAAAATAATATTTCTGAAACATTTCCCAATATCCATGATGCTGAAAGTATTGTACTTATAATAGTGTTTTCAGAGCTTTGAAATGTCCAAAACACATAAAATACACAAAAATATCAACTTTACAAAAAGATCCTTAAAATTACATTGTGTATTTGATCAAAATTCACAAACATTGAATAAATGAGGCTATGTTCACATGTCCTGTAGTCATCTGTTAGAATTGATCCATTGGGAAACTGATTTCAGCTGGATCAGTTTTTTAAACATTAGAGTCTATGGACAATGGATCCATTAATGGATTACTTTTTAGCCATCCATTGTACTTGCATTTGTAATAGTTCCATTGTTTTTTTAACGGATCCATTACAAATAGAGGATAAATAGCAATCCATTAACGGATTTGTCCTCCATAGACTCCACATGTTTTAAAACAGATCCGGCCGACATGCGTTATTTAACAATAGCCATAAAAGTTATGTTTGCATAACTTTTTTACAAACGGATCTCTAACGGATCCATGATAATGAATTACTACAGGACATGTGAACTCAGCCTGAGGGTTTATAGAGGTTTTCTCAAAATTGTAATTTATTGTATTATGTAACCGTAACATGGAAAACTGTGTTTGAGCATGTGGTGTAGGACTGACAGACACTTTAAGAACTATCTGTAAGTGTCCCTATTTTAGCGATGGGTGCAAGCATAATGATACAAATATGAATCATGAATCGTTCTAGCCTAAAAGATGAGATTTTCCCTCCTAAATCCAAGTATTGATTAAATGTATCAACATTTGACTGAATCAATATATTTTACTCAAAAATCTTAGGCTGATTTCAAAACTGATAGCAGCAGTTTATAGTATATGTGGCTCCTAGGAGCTACACCCCCTTACAGAAATTAATTAAGAGTAAGTATACAATTGGTTTTAAAGCATATTTTATGTGAATGGATGGGACATTTTAATTTACTGCAGCCATATTCTACATATCCAATTTTTTTTCCCTATTTTTCTCTGGGATCTAGTGATTGCAATCTTTCAGTAGACCACTCTGGTCTCCCAGAACACTAGAAAATCTTCACCTTACATAACCTTACCTTACCTTACCTTACCTTCACCTTACATAACAATGTGCCTGAAAGACCCAGACGAAGACAAATCCATCTGAAAATGATTTGGGAGGCTGATAACTTGCATTGTTGATTTACAATTAAAGCTTTGGAGCAATTAAATATCGACCTGCCCATACTCTATTCAGATAAAAAAAAAAATCTTAATGATTTGCACTAGTTGTCCCAATTAGAGATGAGCGAACCTGAGGGTTGATATTCAGAGTTCGGGTTCAGAAACCGACTACCAAAAAAACAAACTACAGGTCCGAAGTTTGAGTGAGTTACGAGTGCAAACCACTCAAGGGAGCAGTGCTGTGTTCAGGTACTGTATGAGTGATGCTCAGCCCTGAGCGAGCGCTTGCAAAATTTGAACGGTTCATACTTGGGGTAAAATCAGCATGACCAGATGTAGTGTGTACACACACAAGAATTTTTTTTTGAGAAACTTTGCCCACCCTTCCCCGGAAGTGTTCTGCTTATGCTTGTCTGATGTGGGTAGAGCCATGAACTGCCCAGTTACAGAATTCCATTGAAATTTGGATCAAGTTGGGTTCACAAACCAAACTTTTTTAAGGTTCAACTGTACCTGCAAAAACGAACTTCCAAAGGTTCTCTCATTTCTAGTCTCAATGGAACCTGCCCAAAACATCTTTCAGTATGTTAAGAAGGAAGCAGTTTACTATAAAATGGTGGTAGCTAAGTGTACTCATTTAATAGCCATGGTCCAGGACAGGATGGGTCGTGTAACCCATACTGCCCTAGCTTTGGTATTTTCTACTTTCAGTTAAAACACCATTTCTACATAGTCTTCTATTTTAGACTTTACGTTGTAATGTTGTAATGCCCACTATACAATATTATTCTTATAAGTAGGATATGACATTGATATTAATGTGTGCAGGTTGGGATCAACACCTCTTATTGCTCCCAACTAGCAGAATAAATAGGTTGCAGTTCTAGCTTTTGTTCATGCAGTAGTACTCTAGTATTTACTGTATTACTACACGACCATTGATAAATGCAGTGAGATTACCAGGGTATTTCAATGAATACTCTGCCCCTGGTCAGGGGGGTTCAATGGAGCAATGGTATTGTCTGGAAAATTATTTTAAGACTCTTACAAAAATATGAATTACATCCAAATGGTTCTCCTTCAGATTATCAGAACTCCAAAGGTTTGTTAGCCATGCACGGTCAAGAAAGGATTAGGCACTGTTCACACTTATTTATTAATTATATTCCGTGTATGTGCTGGAGAGGTCATCAATAAAGTGATCAGAGTTGGTGCGAATTTAGCTGAAGGACCGCCGCAATGATGATGTTAAACCAGGCTGGATAATCAAAAGAAGAGTCATGGAGGCCAGGAGGTATGAGGTGGTTCTCAGGTCTCTCTTGTCCGGGCCACTAAACTGGGTACTGTGAAATGATTAGCACCAACTTTAAAACTAATACATACAAGAAGAGTTGACTTCACTTTATCACTGTATGCTGTGCATTCGTACATAGAGACAAGAATTAAAAAGCTTTTAAAAAAATATATAGAATATACCATATGATACACCTCTTTTTGTATTACTGCAGTCATAGGGGTCTCATATAGCAATGAAAACATACACAGTGGCATATACATCCCAGCTGTGATGCTAGCCACGACTTATGAGGAGTGTGGCCAGGAGCGTAGACAGGAAATCCGGGGTCTGTTAAGAGGAGGACACATATAAGTACAAGGAGAAAACAAAGGCATAGTCAGGGCAATATCTGAGGGTTAAAAGTCCAGGAAAGCATGTAATAAGTTCAGGGGGAAAGCAGAGATGCAGTTAAATAATGGTCCGAGGTCAGAGAACAAACATCAGAGCAGAGACACACCAACAGCACAACTTGCAGAACCAGAAAATTCAACTGGCGATGCCCTGGGCTAGCATGCTCAGTAAAGAAGCCTGAGCAATTACCAGGAAGGTGGTACCCCTGCGTAATCAGCACCAACATTGGAATCCTGTGAACACACTGCTAGCTCAATAACACAGGAAAGTGCAGCAGAGCATCTCAAAAGGCATGATGCTCTGCACAGAGGAATCGTGATATCAGCCCTGTACATCTTTTTGTCATCTAATAATCAAGTTTTAATGTCATGGTTTTCATATTAAACTATATTTAACTTTAAAGAACTATTTCTTACTGTAAAGTAGTAGAATTCCTGATTTTAGTAGACATGTAGGAAATTTGTACATTAAATAATGATCTTATGTGACGCTAAGCAATCACTTATTGATTGGTGGGAGCTCTAGCCCAAACCCTACAGTGCCTTATAATAAAAGGGCTGCACTACTAGATAAGCAAAATATCTTCTTCAAAGTTTGACCAACATCATATTACATTCCAGAGATTACATTCAAGTGATATTATATCTCACTGATATTCTAGAACATTGCATTAGGCGAGTATTCTTTGTTGTTTAAACTTAATTAGCTATGAACCCATCTAAATAACCCAAATGGAGAAAACAATAAATTATTTAATTTAATTATATGAATCTGTCATTTTTTTTAGACATAACCATGTTAGTTGAGGAAGTAATAATAGACAATTCTTGACAGACATGTCTCAATTACTAGATAGAGAACAATATGAAACATAGCTGCACTATGAGATTATCTGCAGGTGAAGAGTTCTTTAAAGGTTCATTTCCAATACCAGAATCATTGGCATCTATTAGACTTTGCACACGTACATCACCAGAACTCTGAATCCGAACTCTGTTTTTTTCTTTAAAAGTTTGTGTTCGGTACAAACTCTGAACACCGAACATCGGGTTTGCTCATTTCTAGTAGGTACCATTCATTGCAATTAATATTTATTTAAAAAACCAAACCTCTCATAGTAAAGTAAATACATACCTGAATCAAATGATTTTCTGCAGGCGAAGTGTTCTTTAAAGGTTCATTTCCAATACCAGAATCATCAGCATCTATTAGACTGTCCACAGGAACATTGTGTTGGGGTTTAAGGAAAGCAAATTCCCGTTCACTGGGATCCAGAGTTACACAAACATCATAGGAATATGGCAGAGGTAATGTCCCAGGGTTAAACTGTGAAATAAACCTGGGATCCACCTGTGGATATAGACTTGTGCTCAGGGAGCCAAATGATGACTTAGACTCTTTGTATTTGGAGACAACTGCAATAATCACAGTCAATATGAAGAAAAATGAAATCAGTGCCAAGGCGATTACCAAGTAGAATTGTAGGTTGGACTGAGATTCCTCCTTATTAGACTGACTGCTCAGCTCAGGAAGAACCTGATGAAAATGATCAGCAATCACCATAGTCAGAGTGACTGAAGCTGAGCGGGAGGGAATCCCATTGTCTTTTACTAGAACCACAATTCCATGTTTCGTGATGTCCTTTTCGTGAAATCCACGTGATGTCCTGATCTCTCCTGTGTGTTGGTCAATGGTGAAGAGTGATGGTTCTGAAGATTGTAAAAAGTAAGACAACCAGGCATTGTGTCCAGAGTCAGCGTCCACTGCCACCACCTTAGAGACTAAGGAGCCTTGTTCAGAGGTCCAAGGAACCATCTCAAATGTTGAGCTATCAACCTCTGGTGATGGGTAAAGAATGACTGGAGAATTATCATTCTGGTCTACTATAGATATTCTTAGTGTTGTGCTGCTGTTCAGAGATGGAGATCCATTGTCTCTGGCAATGATTTGGATGTTAAATTCCTTATTTCTCTCATAATCAAATGACCTTTGAGCATAAATGGCCCCAGTTACTGGATTCATGGAGATGTAGGAAGACAGGGGATCTTCTTCATCACTTCTATTTATTATAGAATATGTTATCTTTGCATTGTCTTCGATGTCTACATCAGTTGCATGAATACTAAATATTGAAACTCCTGGTGAATTATTTTCTGGTATAAATGCAGTATAACCTATTTTCTCAAACACTGGAGCATTGTCATTAACATCTGATACATCAAGCCTAATAACCTTTCTAGAAATCATTTGAGGAGACCCCTTATCAGAGGCTTGTATTGTGATGTTGTAGGATGATATCTTTTCTCTATCTAGACTATGTTTTGTAACAATTTCATGAAAATTATGGGTAGATGAGATTAATTCCAATGGCAAATTCCCTGTTATTATACACTCAACTTCACCATTTTGTTCAGAGTCAAGATCATGAACATTTATCAGTGCCACCACAGTACCAGGGGGAGAATCCTCTGGAATAAGATCTGATGATGAGGTTATAGATATCTCAGGAGCATTGTCATTATCATCAATGATTTCTATTAAAACCTTAGTATGAGCAGCGAGGCCTCCTCCATCCTCAGCTTGCACTGAAATTTCATAAAACTTTGAAAGTTCATAATCTAATTGTCCTTTTGTTTTAATCTCTCCATTACTCATAATAAATGTCTGTAGAATATCACTTGCTGTGGTGCTAAATGAGTAAGTGATCTGTGCATTGACTCCTTCATCGTCATCACTTGCACTGACCTGCAGAATTGTAGAATTCACCGGTATATTTTCTCTGACACTTACTTTATATACATCCTGTGTAAATACTGGAGAATTATCATTGAAGTCAGTGATGATGATATTGATCAGGGCAGTGCCTGTCTGTACAGGATTTCCCCCATCAGAAGCTGTGAGAATGAGTTCATGCTTGTTCTGTGTCTCTCGGTCTAGAGGTTTCTCTAGTATCAGCTCTGGAAATACACTGCCATCAGTGCTGACCTTCTCTCCAAGAGCAAAATACTGGTTCTCACTGAGTCTGTAGCTGATCAGAGAATTAACACTGATATCCAGATCTTCTGCTTTCTGCAAAAGAAATCTCCTTCCTGGGGAGCTGTACTCACTCATTTCTATTCTAATTGTATCAAGAATAAATGTAGGAGGATTATCATTTATATCCTGAATATCAATTCTGACACTTCCAATTTTTAAGGGATTTTCCACAACAGCATCAAATGTAAGGACACAATCAGCTGCAGCTCTGCACAATGTCTCCCTGTCTATCCTATCAGCAATGTACAGGTTTCCATTATCTAGGTTTACTCTGAAATATTTCTCTGAGATTTTAGACACAATACGTAATTTCCTTCTGGAGAGATCCTTAACATCTAATTCAAGATCCTTTGCTAAATTTCCTACAATAGAACCTTTTCTTAATTCTTCATTAATGGAATAATGAATCTGACCAGAGACTGAATGACACAGCCAGGAGAATAAGAAGGGAAATATTACTTGCCATCTGACTCCTTGCACTGATTGTCCTTCCTGCAGTTGTAATCCAGCCATCCTTCTTGTTATATTTATAATCCAGCAGAATTAAAAGCAGGAATTAATCCGTCTTCTCTATGAGTCCTGTACCCGGCACATCCCAGTGTGAAATGCTGTGTATTTCTTCTTGCATTTGAACACTGTCTGCATCATGGAGGCGATTCTGGATTTGCAGAATTTTTTCCTTATTGGTGAATAGCGGCGCTCTGAGGCCAATATGGGGAACTGCAGCGTCAGTGACAGGTTCTAACAGACATTGCTTTTGGAGTATATACACAATTAAAAGACAATCAAAATACTTAGAAATTGAATCTTACTATATTAAAAACAATGAATGACCTATAAGAAGATGTTTATTCTGGACCAGAATTTTAGTATATATATATATATATTTAAAAATTTAAAATAATATTATCGAGAAAGGTATGGCAAATTTAGCGTTTTATATATTTTGCTATTTCCAAATTACTTTGCGTCCCCATATAATAAAATATTTTTAAGTAACCACCACGTCTGCTAATTTACAATTACAAGATTTTTATATAGGAAAATAGGTTTAGAAGATGCTACCAACTATTGTTGTGATGCTTATTAATTAAATTGTAAGTTATATACAATATTGTATAAAATACACATTAGGATTGTAAAACTGGCAAATGAATGATTCTCTGCTTAGAATGCTAAATATGTTTGGTTTTTTTTGTGTTAAATGAGTTCTATACAAATAAGTTTATGATAGTGTGCCCTGACTCTGGGAGCCGCAATCGTCAACCATGTGGGGGAGTACAGGACCAAGTGTTCAACTTTGCTGTAGTTCCACAATAGGAAAAATCAAACATTACACAAGTTTCTATTAAGTATCTTAAAATTAGTAAAAGTCCATTGCTATTGGGTTACCTATTATGTTTATTACCATTTAATAAGTTTGTCTTTCTGATCCTGTGCTCTTAAAGGAATTCTTCGGAAATGTGAAAATATTAATAAAATAAATATAATTACAAATCCATTCCTAAACTCCTTTAATTACAAAACTCACACTCAGCTTTTCCTTCACAGGTAATCAATATAGTGCTGTCTTTCTAAATTGCCTGAACTGTGTCCTAGAATGTTAATAGGACAGGTGCCTGTGAGTAGAAATGACCGAACCTGAGGTTTGGCTTTTGAATCGAACACCAAATTTAAAAATCAAGGCTCGAATTTGGGGTTCGGATGCTAAACGTGCAAACATAACTTGCGCAAGCAACGCTGTGCTCAGGTACGCTTTGTGCTCAGCCCTGTGCGAGCCGCTTTCAGTGTTTGAACGGCACTCACTGGCGAAATTAAGAGTGTGCTCGGATGTAGCGTGCCTCAAAAAAAGTTTGAAAAAGCCTGAACACCCTCCCCCGGAAGTGATCTGCTTATGGCTGGCTGTATGTCAGTGGAGACTCGAACTGCCAATCACTATTTCCAAACCTCATCGTGCAAGGTTTGGTTACGTAGAGGTTCGGTTCATTTGTGAGCCAGCTAGCCAGCTAACAGAATATTAAAGAAGGAGCCACCATGAGCTTTTCAGAAGCATTTCAACAAATTAACTGTATCAGGAAAATTCAGATCATTATGGAAACTGACAAATACTCTGGCGCTAAGCTTACTGTTTCTAAAAAACAAGTTCCCAAAACATTTCCCCATATACAAGATGCCGAAGTATTGTACTCATATTAGTTTTTAATGAGCTTTGAAATGTCCAAAACACTTAAAATACACAAAAATATCAACTTTACAAAAAGACAAATAGTAGTAGATTGTGTATCTGATCTTTCACAAACATTGAATAAATGAGGCTATGTTCACATGTCCTGTAGCAATCTGTCAGACCAGATCCATTAGGAAACTGATTTCTGCTTGATCCGTTTTTTAAACACAAGTCTATGGACAATGGATCTGTTAATGGATTGCTATTTTGCCATCCATTGTACTTGCATTTGTAATGGATCCATTACAAATGGATGACAAATTACAATCTATTAATCTATCCGTCTTCCATAGACTCCACATATTGTCCTGGCAGACATCCCTTATTTAACAATGTCCAAAAAAGCTGAGTTTGCACAACTTTTATGCAAATGGTTCTCTAATGGATCCGCGATAACGGACATCTGAACTCAGCCTGAGGGTTTATACAGGTTTTCTGAAAATTGTCATTGATTATGTAACTGTGACGCCCTGGCCTGTCAGGTCGTCACAGGGTATTGTGCAATCTGCCCTTCTGCACAGTCTTCACCTTCTCCTTGGTTACGGGTTCCTGACCTTTGGTGTTGCTAAGAACAAGCTAATCAAAATCCTAGAAACACTCTGCACCACACCTACCAGACATACCAGTGGCTGACCTGAAGGGAATAGGGTCACCCACTTGGGGGGTTGGTTCAGGGGAGGTCAGAAGTGTTAAGAGACAGTTAGTTGAGGAGTGACTCTCAAGAAGAGAGGTCAGGAGCTGGGCTCCTTCGTTTACTAGGTGGTAGACGTTGGTCTGGGCCTGGTAGGAGCTGGACCCCGCTTGCAGGGGGATCGTGACAAGGGGCACGGACTGTCAAGGAGGACAGCCGGCGGCCTTGTGCCATCACCTGGCAGGGACCAGGGCACGACAGGGTACGTGGACCCTAGGTCGAGAAGGAGCTTCAAACGTCTTGACAATTTACCTGACGAGGACGGAGCCTTCAAGATCCGTTCTCCACCCGCTCCAAAATCGGGGTACTAGCGCAACGAAGGGGATAGGACTTTCCCAATACATAGTCCAGAAAATCCCAAGCGTGAAACCTGAGATCAAGCTCACCCAGTTAGCCATACTGGTGAGCGAGACTCGATAGTTCCAAGCTAGAGGGACCATTTAGAAGAGAGGTGCCACAGAAAAGGCCACAGGCTAACAATCAACACCATAGGGCACGATATCCAGGCGTGCTCCTTCCCTGCAGCAGAGGTACTATGAACTTTGGTTTACCCAGTTGTCGGTGTCAGCGTTATTGGACTGAGTACTAAAACGATCCCTGACCGTATTAACGGCACCTCCCTGCCACTAACACCGAGTCCCAGGGCATCTCCCCCTACCCGTGGAGGGGTTAAACATCTGGCTGCCCACACCATCGCCACCGGGTACTCCACATTGCAGTGGTGGTACTACACCTTACCACGCACCACGGGTGGTGTCACAAACTGTCCAAACAATCCCCTGTAAATAACCCCCCTTTAATTCCGAGTGGTCGCGCGACACCAACCCTTGAGTCCAGAGACCCCTCGAGCCACCGTGGATCCGAGCAGCGGCGGCAGGCTGCTGACGCGGGGGCGGTACATAATCATAGGATGGAGCGGTGTTTGAGCATGTGGTATCGGACTGACACTTTAAGGACTACCTGTAAGTGTCCCTATTTGAGCGATGGGAGGCAAATTCAGCACTGTGCTGCCCTCTGGTCAGAAGTTTCACATAGACAAGTTATACATGAAATTTATGGAAAAACCTTAAATTTTTAATACGAAAATATATTTACTTTTACAACAAACTTTTAAAAATTCCATCTCTCACATTGATAATCGCATATTTTAAATATTCCATCAAGTTCAAAGGGAATAGGAGAAGATATAGGGAAGGGGCACGAGTGCAAGCATAATGGTACAAACATGAATCATGAACTGTTCTAGCCTAAAAGATGAGATTTTCCCTCCTCAATCCAACTATTGATCTATCGTATCAGCATTCGACTAGATCAATATAGTTTGCTCAAAAATCTTAGGCTGATTGCAAAACTGATAGCAGCAGTTTATAGTATATGTGGCTCCTAAATGCTATACCACCTTACACAAATAAATTAAGAATAAGTATACAATTGATTTTAAAGCATATTTTATGTGAATGGATGGGACATTTTATTTCACTGTATCCATATTCTACATTTCCAAATATTGTTTCCCTATTTTTCTCTGGACTCTAGTGATTGCAATCTTTCAGTAGATCACTCTGGTCTCCCAGAACACTAGAAAACCCTTAACAATGGCCCTGAAAGACCAGAGAGGATAACTCCATCTGAAACTGATTTGGGAGCTGAAAACTTGCATTGCTGATTTACAAATAAAGCTTTGGAGCAATTAAATATAGACCTGCCTATGTTCTTTTCAAATAAAAAAAAATAATCTTAATGATTTGCACTATTGGTCCCAATAGTCCCTGCCCCAAACATCTTCCAGTGCCATAAGAAGAAAGCAGTTTTCTATAACATGGTGGTAGCTAAGTGCACTCATTTAGTGGTCATGGTCCAGGACTGGATGGGGCGTGTAGCCCATGTTGCTCCAGCTTTACTATTTTCTGCTTTCAGTTAAAACACTATGTCTACCTAGTCTTCCATTTTAAACTTTTTGTTGTAAAGTTGTAATTCCCACTATACAACTTTATGCTTAAAATTGGCATGTGACATTGATATTAATATGTGACAGGATGGGATCATCATCTTTTATTGCTCCCAACTAGCAGAAAATTGAAGTCGTGTAGCTGAGACAGTGGTAGTTTTGCTCATGGAGCAGTACTCTACTTATTATATTACTACATCTGCAGCTATGGACAATTCCCATAGGACGATTGATAAGTGCAGTGAGGTGGCCATGGTGTTTTAATAAGCGCTCGGTCCCTGGTCAGGGGCTTCTATAGACGAATGGTATTTCCTGGAAAAAAATTTTAAGACGCTTACAGAGAGATGAATTACATCCAAATGGTTCTCATTCAAGTATCAGAACACCACAGGTTTGTTAGACATGCTAGGTCAAGAAAGGATCAGGAGCTGTTAACACTTCTTTTTTTAATTATATTCCATGTATGTGATGGACAGGTCATCAATAAAGTGATCGAGTTGGCGTGAATTAATTTGCAGGACCACCGCAATGATGATATTAAGGCTGGATAATCAAAAGAAGAGTCATGGAGACCAGGAGGTATTAGGTAGTTCTCAGGTCTCTTTTGACCTGGCCACTAAACTGGGTATTGTGAAACGATTAGCATCAACTCTAAAACTAATGCAAGCAAAAAGAGAGTTGACTTCACTTTACAATTGCTTATGGCAGCGAGTCTGCTGTGTATTCCTATAAATGAACAAGAAATAAAAAGCTTTTCAGGAAATATATAGAATATACAATATGGTACACCTTTTTTTTTATTACTGCATAGTAATAGGATTGACATATATCAATGTAAATCAAAAAGGGTCCGTGGAGCCTCTGTTAGGAGACTCAACATGGAAAATAGCCAGATATTCCTCTGGGAAGTACTTAGCCAAGGAGTGGCTCCTTTTAGGAGACCACCATAACCACCATATTAAGTGGCCCTTTTAGTCAATATCCAACTTTTGACGAGTTTAAAGATATGATAAGGGAAATACCAAGGCCAGGTATCCATCCACAGACAGCTGTTTCGTGGTATTGCCCCTCATCAGTGTGGAGTAGGATTCTGGCTAGGTGGGAGATATGCCTAGTAGACCAGCAAGACAAAACAATAACTGATCTCGGGGAGACCATCCAGAGAAAACACTGCCGGCAGCCAGCGGAGGCACTCAACACAGTGAAATACTAGGTGCATTGCCCCTTGGGAAGTATGCAAATCAAAAAGGGTCCGTGGAGCCTCTGGTAGGAGTCTTGACATGGAAAAGGCTCCACGGACCCTTTTTGATTTGCATACTTCCCAGGGGGCAATGCACCTAGTATTTTACTGTGTTGAGTGCCTCCGCTGGCTACTGGCAGTGTTTTCTCTGGCTGGTCTCCCCGAGATCAGTGATTGTTTTGTCTTGCTGGTTTACTAGGCATTGCTCCCACCTAGTCAGAATCCTACTCCTTACCGATGAGGGGCAATTCCCCAAAACAGCTATCTGTGGATGGATACCTGGCCTTGGAATTTCCCTTGTCATATCTTTAAACTCGTCAAGAGTTGGATATCAACTAAAAGGGCCACTTATTATGGTGGTCTTCTAAAAAGAGCCACTCCTTGGCTAGGTCCTTCCTGGAGGGATACCTGTCTATTTTCCGTGTCGAGACTCCTAACAGAGGCTCCACGGAAACCTTTATAATTTGCATACTTCCCAGGGGGCAATTCACTTAGGATTTCACTGTGTTGAGCGCCTCCGCTGGCTGCCGGCAGTGTTTTCTCTGGCTGGTCTCCCCGAGATCAGTGATTGTTTTGTCTTAATAATATGAATCAGTCATTTGTTGAGAAATAACCATGTTAGTTGGGGTAGTAATAATTAACTTTTTTGGACAGACATCTCTCAATTACTAGATACAAAACAATATGAAACATACCTGCTTTATGAGATTATCTGCAGGCGAAGAGTTATTTAAAGGTTCATTTCCAATACCAGAATCATCAGCATCTATTAAACTCTCCACAGGAACATTGTGTTGTTGCGGTTTAAGGACAGCAAATTCCCGCTCACTGGGATCCAGAGTTACACAAACATCATAGGAATATGGCAAAGGCAATGTCCCAGGGTTAAACTGTGAAATAAACCTGGGATCCACCTGTGGGTATAGACTTGTACTCAGGGAGCCAAATGAAGACTTAGACTCTTTGTATTTGGAGACAACTGCAATAATCACAGTCAACATGTTTCATTATGTCCTTTTCGTGAAATCCTCGCGATGTCCTGATCTCTCCTGTGTGCTGGTCAATGGTGAAGAGTGATGGTTCTGAAGATTGTAAAAAGTAAGACAACCAGGCATTGTGTCCAGAGTCAGCGTCCACTGCCACCACCTTAGATACTAAAGAGCCTTGTTCAGAGGTCCAAGGAACCATCTCAAATGTTGAGCTATCAACCTCTGGTGATGGGTACAAGATGACTGGCGAATTATCATTCTGGTCTACTATATATATTCTTAGTGTTGTGCTGCTGTTCAGAGATGGAGATCCATTGTCTCTGGCGATGATTTGGATGTTAAATTCTTTATTCTTTTCATAATCAAATGACCTTTGAGCATAAATGACTCCAGTTACTGGATTCATGGAGATGTAGTAAGACAGAGGATCTTCAGCATTTCTATTAATTATAGAATATGTTATCTTTGCATTGTCTTTGATATCTATATCAGTTGCTTGAATACTAAATATTGAAGCTCCTGGTGAATTATTTTCTTGTATAAATGTAGTATAACCTAATTTCTCAAACACTGGAGCATTGTCATTAACATCTGATATATCAAGCCTAATAACCTTTCTAGAGGTCATTTGAGGAGACCCTTTATCTGATGCTTGTATTGTGATGTTGTAGGATGATATCTTTTCTCGATCTAGACTACGTTTTGTAGCAATTTTGTGAAAATTATTACCTGATGAGACTAACTCAAAAGGCAAATCCCCTGTTATTATGCATTGAACTTCACCATTTTCTCCTGAGTCAGGATCATGAACATTTATTAGTGCCACCATAGTACCAGGGGGAGAATCCTCCGGAATAAGATCTGATGATGAGGTTATAGATATCTCAGGAGCATTGTCATTTTCATCTGTAATTTCTATTAAAACCTTGGCTTTGACTGCTAAACCTCCTCCATCTTCAGCTTGCACTGAAATTTCATAAAACTTTGAAAGTTCATAATCTAATTGACCTTTTGTTTTAATCTCTCCATTTCTAGGATTAATATGAAATGTCTGTAGAATATCACTTGCTGTGGTTCTAATAGAATAAGTGATCTGTGCATTGACTCCTTCATCTTCATCAGTTGCACTGATCTGCAGAATTGTAGAATTCACCGGTATATTTTCTCTGACACTTACTTTATATACATCCTGTGTAAATACTGGAGAATTATCATTGAAGTCAGTGATGATGATATTGATCAGGGCAGTGCCTGTCTGTACAGGATTTCCCCCATCAGAAGCTGTGAGAATGAGTTCATGCTTGTTCTGTGTCTCTCGGTCTAGAGGTTTCTCTAGTATCAGCTCTGGAAATACACTGCCATCAGTGCTGACCTTCTCTCCAAGAGAAAAATACTGGTTCTCACTGAGTCTGTAGCTCATCAGAGAATTAACTCCGACATCCAGATCTTCTGCATCTTGTAATAGAAATCTTCTTCCCAGGGAGGTCGATTCACTCATTTCTATTTTTATTGTATCAAGAATAAATGTAGGAGGATTATCATTTATATCCTGAATATTAATCTTTATACTGAAGACATTCAAGGGATTTTCCACCACAGCATCAAATGTAAGGACACAATCAGGTGCAGCTCTGCACAATGTCTCCCTGTCTATCCTATCAGCAATGTACAGGTTTCCATTATCCAGATTTATACTAAAATATTTCTCAGAGATTTTAGACACAATACGTAATTTCCTTCTGGAGAGATCCTTAACATCTAATTCAAGATCTTTTGCTATATTTCCTACAATAGAACCTTTTCTTAATTCTTCATTAATGGAATAATGAATCTGACCAGAGACTGAATGACACAGCCAGGAGAATAAGAAGGGAAATATTACTTGCCATCTGAGTCCTTGCACTGATTGTCCTTCCCTCAGTTGTAATCCAGCCATCCTCCTTCTTATATTTATAATCCAGCAGAATTAAAAGCAGAAAATATTCCTTCTTCTCTATGAGTCCTGTACCCGGCACATCCCAGTGTGAAATGCTGTGTATTTCTTCTTGCAGTTGAACACTGTCTGCATCATGGAGGCGATTCTGGATTTGCAGAATATTTTCCTTATTGGTGAACAGCGGCGCTCTGAGGCGAATATTGGGAACTGCGGCGTCAGTGACTTTCATTCCAACAGAAACCACTTTTGGAGGGAACATACACTATAAATATGTTATCTTATAAAATATAGTGAAAGCTGAGGTATTTCACAAAAATGGAATAAATTAATCTTAATTTTATAGCTGGTGGGAACTAATATAATGAATGACAGGTAAAATATACCTCTGCTTGACCTGATCTATTTATTTTTCATCTCTATTTATTACACATTATGAAAATTAAACTAGTTTGTTTTCATAGTTTTTAGTATAAATGTATAATGATTCTAACAACTTAAAAAGACCATAGTCTTGGCATTACTCCTTTACACTATTATTCTCCCTTTCCCACCTACACAGGGATCTGGCTGTCAAGTCTGTTGGTTAAATTGCTTGAGCTTTGGAGTGAAATTGAAGGAAAAAGTATCAACAAACAAATAGATTTGTACAATGACATTATATCCAAACATATTAAGAATATTATCAGTTTCAAGTTTAGAGGGTCAGGCAGACACATATAGGCAAAGCTAGTTATCAGGAAGTCAAAGGTAAAGAATAGAAGATCATCCAAGAGTTAATGAAACAGCCTGTCCTACCATTTGTTCACGAGCTCATGTGACATAACAGCCATCAAGACTGACATTTAGCATTACACACTTTAACATTGTTGACTAGATGGAGTACATGTTACCCAACAAGATAAGGGAATATTCTCTCTTCCGGAAATTTGGACGCTGAACTGAATTCTTTGTAAAAATTCCAAGTTTGGTCACAAAAGCCTAAAAGTTCATGTCCATAAAGGGATAAAAAATGGCACAAAGCATTAAACAAATATACATCTGACAAATGTGTTTCGTACACTAATCCTTTATCATTGTATCCAAGATACAATGATTAAGGACTATCATCCAAAAACGCGTTTGTGAGATGTAAATTTGTTAAATGTTTTGGGACATTTTTTATTACTTTATGGACCTGACATTTTAGCTTTTTGTGAATAAACTTGGAATTTTTACAAAAAGATGGCTCTCAGAATCCTACTTCCTATTTTCATTACTGAACATCCCTTTCAGAATCTGCAGTAACGTTCCTTCTGGGATAGGTGAGCTGACCAACAAAGATTTTTCCTGAACTGAATAGACTGAACAATGAGCCTACTGCCGAAAATTGATGGACACATTAGTCAGAGCAACAAGCAGTAACAGAGCAGTGAGTTCTGACAAGGTGGTAACCAGTGCAAAAGCTGGGACAGATGAATAAATTCCTTTAATAACAGTTAAGCTCTAAACATCAATCAAAACCCACTCTTTATTTGTCTTCCAGCCAAGAGAAGGCATAATCAAGAATCTTGCTGATAACTTTGCAGACAGATACTGTTGTCAAATTTTTTTTTATATACAAAAGTTTTAAAGTCCTTAAAGGGAATCTGTCAGTAGTATCAACTCTCCTAAGCTGTCCATATGGGCATACAGGTCCTAGACAGCTGAAGAAAATTATACTTTGATATCTAGGATTTGATGTCTTATTCCACAGTAATCCACATTTTATGTCATATATAACATAGCTGTTAAGATCTATGGGTTGGACACCGATCTCCCTGGGAATCTACCTGCAGAGCTTTTGTTAAATGAAATGACGCATTGCCAGTGTGAGACATGTAATGACTAACAGTCTGCTCTTCTGATCTCACTACAAAATTTCTTTTCAGTTAAAATAACCTCTAGAGGAAGAATCTGCAGGAAATATGTGTTCTGCCCTTAAATCTTAACAGCTCATTAACATTTTAAGGAAAACCTGGATTTCTCAGAAGTAAAACACCGTACTGCAGATATCAAGGCTTCATTTTATTCAACTTTCCTTGACCTGCATGCTTATGATGATTGATCCTATTGACAGATTCCCTTAACAACTTACTCCTATGTATTCTCCACATGATGTATGGTATGGCAGTCTATGGAAATTATGGAGATAACTGTGTACTAAAATTAGTCATCAGGACCCCTGTTCTAATGATGGTGGGGTCCAATGGATAGGTTTAAAGGGAAAATACATGTATCACCAAAATATATTTAACTCTATTCAAAGTTTTCTAAAACGTATCTGAAATTGCAAATTTATAATGCTTGACTTCAAAATATTCATATTCCAAGACCGATAGCTTAAGTTTCCAGTATAGTTATACAAATCCTATGCATAGCATCTTATACAAATTCCTCAGAGATATTCTGGTGGGCATTTGTGAACTCCAGTCCAAAACGTCTTCCGGTGCCTTAAAGTGGTTGTATAATTTATCTATCTTCAGGAGTGAATTCTTCCTCAACCTTTTAGTAGGAATCTAAAAGGTTAAGGAAGAATTCACTCCTGAAGATAGATAAATTATACAACCATTTTAAGGCACTAGAAGACGTTTTGGACAGGGGCAGTGCACTTCTGATTCATTGACATTTTGGACCAGCGGCATAGTTGTATCACTGGCCCCAAACATGCAATTAAAGCTGAGTCAGTTTTGCCTGTGGAGCATCAGAGGAGCACAGTGACATTGAAACTGCTCAGATCCAGGGATTCAGCCATCATTGTAGGATGGTCTAAAAACTCTATTGAAATGATCTTGTAAACAATGTGTTCATTGCCTTGATGACTGGCCACTGCTGATGGACTGCAGTGGTGGTAGGTAACCAAGGCAACAAGCAGTAAACAATAAATTTAAAATTCCATGGGTTTAAAGAGTGGAGAGGAGTTTTAATGACAAGTAAATTGCAAAGTTACTTGCTTTTACTTTATTATAATGAAAATAAAACTTTAAGAACTATACATATTTATATCCTACAACACGGTTCTAAATTGGTATACACATTTCTTAGCCACTGTACATAACAGGATAGGTAGTGTAGGCCGTGCTTTAGTATTTAAAAAGAAACAAGGAACAGCAACAGTCAATTGTAAGGCAGGAAATTAGACAACTAATTGGGCCAATTAATGTTAAGAATATATAAGATCACAAGCTGCTCCTATATCAGTGACAAATGATTGTAACATAGATTTACTGTTATTTGCTAAAACACTAAGGATAACATATGGCACTTTATTAAACCCAGTGACATACATATCAGCCTTATAAAACTTTCTGTTGATCAAGGTTTACTTATAAACTGTTTAATTGGAAAACCCCTTTTACTCAGGAGCTCTACTTTATAATGTTGTGTAGCAGAATTACCGATATATGTAGTTTACTTGGAGTTCCATGGAAGCGTTTACTTTTTTTAAGTCTTTTTCAAAGTATTACTAGTAATGGTGTGGTATGTTGTTACTAAAAATATTGTGTAGGACAGGATATCTCTCTTGATTGGTGGGACCTCTAGACCAACCCATCCTGGTCCTCATAATGAAAAGGCTACATTACCAGTTAAAGAGTAACCAAGGTTTCTTCTTGATTTTCATATATAGCAAGCAGTGAGGATCTGGATACTGAGACCCCAGCAATTGCACTATAGCCCTTAAGAAGTGTGCACCTGGACAGACAGGAGAGTACAGCTCCTGTCTGAGAAAGCACAAAGTCCAAAGTATGAACTTTAGGCACTCAAGTCTATGCTTTCTACTAAATTTATTCTCCAGCTGTGTGTATGCTCAGACAGGAGCCACTGGCGGACACAGACAGAAAAAGTCCCCTGTGCAAGAACAAAATATGGGCCCTTTGCAGCCCAAAAACTCATCAAATGCAAATTCCACCTGCTTTGGAGGTGATAATTGGCACCCCAACCTCTTTGGCCCCTGTGTGATTACGCAAGCTGCACCAATGATATGTCTGCCCCTGACAGGTATGGGGCGCTGGACTGTGGATTTAATAGAAAGCATAGTCATTAATTATGCTTTTTATTGCTTCCATTTTCCAGTCTGTGTGCTCCTGTTTGCTTATCTGTTCAATTATCAGGCATCTTAAGTGTGATCGCTTGTGATGTCTCAGGATACAGACACCTGCTGATATACAGGAAATGTAAGAGCCTGCTAAATATGAGAACTTAAAAAAGTTATCCACTACCCTTTATCATTTCACTTTTTATTTATCAATCATGCCACTATGTGCCACTAAATGCATCCATGCTCTTATTACAGTAATATAAACCTTTTATCATGCAGATAGCATCACTTGGTATCCATCACTTCCTCTCCCCAAGCTTACTGTGCTCTGTTACTACAACTTCCATCATGCAATGCAGTACCCTGTGAGCTAGTACTTAGCATGTCCCCTCCATTCTCCACCCTCCAGTGATGAAGATATTGGGAGATACCAAGTGTCAGAGTGGCCCAGAGTAGGTTCCAATACATGCATCTGAAAATTGCCAGATGGCCAGTACGGCCCTGCCATTGTGTTTGTTATGCAAATTTCAGTGCTTTTCAGCAGTCCATGTCAGTGATTGTATTACTTAAACCATTTACTTTTGAAAAGCAGAGCACAGCATTTCTCTAGCAAAGGTATCAGCCCCTGCTGTTTCGGCTAGATAAAACTGTAAGCTCAGCTTGTATTCGACAGTTAGGCAGACTAATTGTGTCTTCAGGATGCATGCTCAGGCAGCTGTCATTCATCCAAAACGTCCACACCCACCATCAGGAGCCCAGTGACAACTTCCTTTCATTTAGTTTGATTTCTGTGCCAGAAAAGAAGGTATTGATATAGAAGGGTTAATAGTTTCTCTTTTTCTTTATTAAAGATTTATTGTTATTAGTAAGTATATCTGATGGTAGTTCATAGTCATTATGGAGCCTACGGAATAAGAGACAGACTCAAGGATTATTATGGTTTCTAAATGTTCTTCTTATCTCATATGCATGACTCTACATTTTTGTTTTGCTAAAACTTAAAGGTCATATGAACAATTAGTAAAGTTCAGCTCGAAGTTTTTTCTTTTTCTTTTGCAATATCACATTGATCTGTAAATGGTATAAATAAACTGTATTTTGATGAAATAAACAGAAGAAATTGATCATGCCCACATGGATGCTGGTCTTTTCTCTCCGAGCGCTCGATCTTGATTAGGTCTGAAGAGGCCTACCTCAAGAGGACCTCACTGGTGATCCCATAAGCTGACTTGTGACAAAACAGAACAGCTACAACAGTTTGGTGCCCAACGTGGAGCCGTGGCCAACCAGCCTATTCGGAAGAAGTTTTGGGGACTCTTGAGACAGTGAAATTTCAGCTGCAGCAAGGTGAGAAGCTTTATTCTTACACTTCATTTCACTCTCTCTGATTTCCCGAATATTCTGGGTAAGGCTGTACACACGGTTCAAGAACTCTGGCATCACCAGTGAGTATTGTTTTTTTCATGCATGTCTGAATGAGAGTTGAAATATAGAGTAATAAGATAATCTGTTGTCCGTCCATTAACTGATTGCATAGAGTGCATAGCACGGAATTTGGGATAGTCTCTAGTCTCTGTATAATTGCATTTGCTGTGTTGCTGTGTTTTGTGTTTTTGTGGCAATACACTGGTCTAGGGATATGTGTTCATAAGTGGTTTCATATTAATGCCTAGATAAAGTAGGGAGGCAATAGGTTGTTGTATATTGATGAGAAGCCTCTGAATAACAAAGTGACAAGTAATTGTGATAAGAGACTTGGTGAAATAATATGTATGTATAAGTCTAATGGTTATATGTCATACTGTGGACTGTGAAAAGATGTTCCGGTTGTGAAATGTCACAGGGCATAGCCATATAGAGTATTTGAGTGGATACCTGACATATGTATTTTTTTCCCATCAGTATCAAGAGCGGTTTAGATAATTTTATTTGCATGTGAGGTTAACTGATCCTTGGAAGGTGTATTGTTACCTATGCTTCTGGAATCAATGAATGAGTAAGACAAGTGGTCCTGGGATCTGTCCTTATAGTGAGATATTGTGTGTTTCTTCCCCTCAAAATGGGGATGAAGGTTTTATAGTAAAGTAGAATATTAGTGCTGTGAAGGTATATAAGTGGTCTCAATTTTCTGCAGGGATTGTGTATTATACCAGTGGGTATTAGGATTGTGTTTTGGAAGCTGAATCTGAACGAGATAACACTCTTGCTAAACAAACTGTGTGCTGCTGACATTCTTTTGGGAGGGGTCAAGTGAACAGCTGCGCGATTTTCTGCCCTCTGTGAGAAGTCAGCTCTGTTAATTGTTTTGGTTTAACTCTTACGTTTGTTGCTGAAATACTTTGTAAAGGACCAGCATGGAGTAGCCAAACTGCACACATCAGGTCAAGTGGGTTAGAGAGCCGTGTGGCCTTCCCACTTACATGGAGGTGGTCTAGCAGGTGAGAGGACTATCACACCTGGTCCTTCCTGCTTTAGTCATCTGGTCTATTGGGTGAGAGAGGTTTTTAACCCTTCCCAATACGCCCTACAAGTGTAGCAGGTGAGAGTGAATGCTGATTGAGCCTTCTTGCTACCACTTGAGAGCCCATTCTGACTTGCCAGGAGACGTGTGGCCTGTTAACAAGGTTCAGGGACACTGAGAGGGCATTTGCAGAAAGGTGGGCTGTGTGGGAATAAGTTGAAGCCATGGGCAACTTGTTCAGTGTGCAGCATGGGGCTCCAGCAGGATCCAAAACAGCCAAACAGATAGTGCAAGAAAGAGAAGGCAAAGAAGCAGTGAAAAATGTCAGACCGATACTCAAAAAGGCAGACATGCCAGAGTACGGATGTTTGGATGTTGAGAAATGGCACAGATTCAGGGAAGAAAAGAGAGGTTGGATAAAAGACAAGAGGGTAGAGCAACAAGTAAATAAATGGTGTCGTGTGGCTGAAGAGGTGCAGCATTGTGGATATAAAGAGACCACAGCGGGAGATAAGGTGTATTATGAATGTTTTAATGCACCAAAAGCAGGAATTGTGACTGCTACCGCCCCCCCTTCTCATAAGCAGAAACCCAGACCAGATGAATGGACTTGTAAACATTGTAGTCAGAAAAACCCAGACTGGAGAGGTACTTGTGCTACATGTAATGTTACTCGCCCTAAGCGGATTGCACTAAATCCTGTTCGAACCAGATCACATGTGATGACAGAGGACGCTGACACTGAGACAGAGGTAGTGAAGGAATTGAGTTTTGCGGAGGAAGCTGACGGTGAGGAAAGGAAAGAACGCGCTGGGACCAGTACAAAAAAATCAGATACATCCCGACCGAGGAAGGTCACAAGAATCAGACAGACACAGGAATATTACCCCTGGAGCCCCTCTGACCAGCTAGCTATGTTGAAACAGTTACCTGACCCTGAAAACCAACCTTTCCCATTTTACAGGCAAATACAGACAATACAGGTGACTTATAAATGCACTTGGGCAGACCTCGAGAGTTTGGTGACTGCAAAAGCAGGTGACGTGCTGGGACACATAATTAAGACGCATACTGATATGATGAAGGAGCAATCATGGGTCATGGACGTTGAGTCTGAGAGGTCTGGAATGACGTACTGTGAGGCATTGAAAGGATGGGCTACAAAGAAACAAACAGAGCAGTCTGTACTGATGACTGACGTGACACAGCAAAAAGGGGAGAGTATAGAGACGTACTTTGGGAGGTTACAGCTGAAGTGGACAGACATGGGGTACAGTGCAAGAAATGACCTTGATATCAAAATATTGGTGAATGCATTCATTGACGGTATGAATAAGTTTTTACGAGAAGCAGTACAGACGGCCAGACCTGAGTGGAGAAACATGGACCCAACAGACCTTCTGCAAGTAGCTAAGGGGGTTGAACTGACAAAATGCAAGCGACCAGTTATGTATGCTAGAGCACAAGGAAGACAGTGGAAGCAGAGAGGGGGGGCACCAGGTGACCGAGCGACCGTACAGTGCTGGAATTGTGGACAGAATGGACATTATGCCAGACAGTGCAAAAACTCCAAAAAGGAGAGTGAGCAGACTGATTTCCCTCCTCCCTTGCCTCTGACCTAGGAAACCGGCAACCCAGTGACAAATGTGTACCCTGTTTTCGTTCCCTCAGGACCTGGTCCCACCTTACTTACGACCATAACCATGCCAGGGGGGAAAGAGGCAGAATTTTTAATTGACACTGGGGCAGCCGGCACTGTGGTACATAAAGACCTGATAATGCCAGACATGATTACTGACGAGACTGTGGAGTGTGTTGGGGTGGAGGGATTGGTGTCTGAAACTCCCTTGACAAAACAGATGAAGCTGAGATTACAAGATAGCCAGGAAATTCTCACAAAGCTTATTGTTAGTGAAAACACTCCTATGAATTTGCTGGGGGCTGATGTGTTAAGTGCTATCCAGGCTACCATACAATACACCCCAGAAGGTATTACAGTCACAAGTCCCCTCTCTGACAAACACTTGTGCAAGATTGCAGCAATGGTGTACATGTCCAAATCTGCGAGAGTGTCCGATACCAGAACTAGTGAAGACATAGCAATGCAACAAGTTCCAGACATTGTATGGGCAAAGGGAAAAACTGATGTTGGTCGGCTTCCTATTCCCCCAGTCATGATAAAATTAAAAGAGGGCTCCACTCCTCCTTGTTTAAAACAGTATCCCTTAAGTCCAGCCAAATCAATGGCCCTGACCAGAGATATAAGAGAATATGTGGAAGCAGGAGCTCTAGTACAAAGGTCCTCCCCCTGTAACACTCCCTTGTATCCAATCAAGAAAAAAGGGCCCAAAGGTTCCCCTGACACGTACAGAATGGTGCATGATTTGAGAGCTGTCAATGCTGTCACTGAGAGTGTAACACCAATTGTTCCAAACCCACATACCTTACTGTCACAAATCCCAGGGACCTCCAAATGTTTTACAGTAATTGATTTGGCAAATGCCTTTTTCTCAGTGCCTCTACACCCTGACTGTCAGTATCTTTTTGCCTTCACACATGAGGGGAAACAGTACATGTGGACAGTCCTCCCGCAAGGAGGAATGAATTCACCTACCATTTATTCTACAGCTATGGCAGGAATTCTGGAGCAGTGGCAACCGCCTCATCCACAGGTTACGCTATTGCAGTACGTGGATGACCTTTTGCTCTGCTGTCCAGACCAGACGTCCTGCAAGGAAGCCACAATTTCTTTGTTGTGTTTTCTGGCAGAGAATGGTTGCAAAGTTTCACGTGAAAAATTACAGTACTGTAAGCAAAAAGTAACATTTTTGGGTCACTGTATCTCTGAAGGTACGAGACACCTGACTGAGGAGAGAAAACAAGCAGTCCAAAATCTCTCCTTACCCAGGTCCCACCGGCAACTGCGCACCTTTTTGGGCTTAGTGTCATACTGCAGGCCTTGGATAAGGTCTGCCTCGCAAATGATGCAACCCCTCTATGATTGTCTGTCATCTGACCCCTTTGACCTCACTCAGGAAGCTATTGATTCCTTTCACTCCCTTAAACTACTCATTGTATCTGCCCCAGCCCTGGGTATTCCAAATTACGATCAACCATTTTTCTTGTTTTGCACAGAACAGGGAGGGCATGCGACAGCCGTCCTCACACAGCAACATGGTGACAAACAAAGACCAATAGCTTACTACTCAGCGCGATTGGACCCAGTTGTCAGAGGGTCACCCACGTGTGTCCGTGCTGTAGCGGCTGCTGCAGTACTGCTAGGGAAAGCTTGCGAGATCACATTGACATTTCCCTTAACAATTTACTCCCCGCATGACATTCATGCTATACTTGTGCAAGTCCAACCAAAACACCTGTCTATGGCCAGACAGCTCAGACTTGAATGTGCCCTTCTGATTCCTGAGTATGTCACCCTCAAGAGGTGTAATGTTCTGAATCCAGCCACCCTTTTGCCAGTAGATTCAGAAAAGGGGGAATTGGTGACAATGGTAGCAAGTGAGGATGAATACTTTGACATGACGCACGAGCATGACTGCATAGAGCTGATGAGTCAGGAGACAGCAGGTTTTCCACATGTCTATGATACACCTATTACTAATGCAGATTTTGAGTTTTTTGTAGATGGCTCCAGATACCACCTGGATGGGAGATTCTACACTGGATATGCAGTAGTATCCTCACATGAGGTAATCCGAGCTGAACCACTCCCGCCGCACATGTCCGCGCAGGAGGCGGAGCTAACAGCGCTCATTGAGGCGTGTAGAGCGGGTTCAGGTAGGAAAATTAATGTTTATTCAGACTCAAAGTATGGATTTGGGATCTGTCATGATTTTGGCCCTATCTGGAGAAGTAGAGCTTTTCTTACGTCAGCTGGTAAGCCTATTAAAAATGCAGAATTGGTAAAACAGTTAATGGAGGCACTAATGTTACCAGTCCAGGTTGGCATCATTAAGGTGAAAGCACACACAAAAGGTGACTCACTGGAGGTAGCGGGCAATAGAAGGGCGGATGCGGCTGCGAAAGCAGCGGCAAAGAGGCCTAGGGATCAGAGGATAGTGGCAGGGAGCCAGCAAGTCCCAGCCACAGTGAGTCTGGATGTCCTGAAATCCCTCCAGCATCAGGCTGCCCAAACAGAGAAGGAACACTGGGGGAAAATGGGAGCTGGGCTGAACTCGAATGGAGTATGGGAAAGTAAGGACAGGTTGTGTTTACCAAGGTCCCTGTTCCCTATGATGGCACAAGCAACACATGGCCCCACTCACGCCTCAAAAAGTCACATGTGTAACCAGGTGAATGCCTTCTGGATCGCTCCTGGCTTCAGTTACGTAGCCTCCAAACACGTACAATCCTGCATTATCTGCGCACAACACAACCCAGGTAAAACAGTAAAAGTCCCTAAGAAAGCAACACCCAAACCGCTCTATCCGTTTCAACGACTGCAAATAGACTACATACAACTACCCAAGGTAGGAGTGTATGAATACGTCCTGGTATGTGTAGATCTCTTCTCAGGATGGGTTGAGGCCTATCCAGTAAAATGTGCAAATGCTAAAACAACTGCAGAAAAACTGATGAAGGAACTAGTCTGTCGGTATGGCATCCCAGAAGCCATAGAAAGTGACAGGGGTACACACTTCACTGGAGAAATAATGAGGGACATTATGCAGGCCCTGGGAATAGAGCAGGCATTCCATACCCCTTATCATCCACAGAGCAGTGGAAAAGTAGAGAGATTAAACGGGACACTTAAACTAAAAATTCAAAAGGCCATGGCAGAGACAGGAAAGAATTGGGTAGAGTGCTTATCCCTGGCACTCTTTTCAGTCAGACACACTCCAAATAGGAAGACAGGCTTGTCTCCTTTTGAAGTCCTTTTTGGTAGTGCCCCAAAAACAGGTCTCTACTTTCCACAAGTGTTACAGATGCAACACGGCACTATGACAGCCTACGTCCAGGCCTTACAGGAAAGACTTAATGTGGTGCATAAACATGTCTTTTCATCCATTCCAGATCCCAATGCAAGTGCAGATGTGCATCAGCTGAATCCAGGTGATTGGGTGGTCGTGCGCAGACACGTGAGAAGGAGCCTAGATCCACGCTTTGATGGCCCATTCCAAGTCCAGCTGACCACATCCACCTCAGTGAAACTTGAGGGAAAACCCACCTGGATCCACGCCAGTCACTGTAAAAAGGTCACTCCACCGGCAGAATGACAGTTTTGCTAATTATCCTGCTAGGTGTAGCAGGGTTGCTGCAACAAACAAAGACACTGAGCGAACTTTTTAATACGGACTGGGATAATAAACTCATTCGCCACCATATTTCTCTTACTGAGGACATGGAGGGAGAAAAGCCAAAAGACTGTTGGATCTGCACACACAGTCCTATTTCTTCAAAGACTATGCCTTATTTAGCCTTACCTCTGGAACCACAGGAGGTGTTGGTACCAGACTGTATACACAATGAAACCTGGACTCAATCTAGATTTTTGGGAGAAGATGTACCTCGTGATGTATCTGCTACATTGACTATAGTTGGATGGGTCACTAAACCCTGGTTCCAGCTAAATATCACTCGACCCGATGGATACTCGTGGTGGATGGAATACGATTCAGACATGGGCATAATTGCCAAAATAAAGACTAAGATTCCTCATTCGGGCCCCATTCCTCATGATGGATTATGGTTCAGTCTTCAATACAATGGTGTTGGAAATTGTGGAAAAGACAATAACTGTTTCTATATACATACACATGACTCAACCAAGGACAATGAGACAGTATATCAGAAGGGTATTGAGGGCTGTACATCATCATTTATTAGACGGACTTTTAGGAGGGAGCGGGGTAGCTGTATCTCGGGTATGACCGGAAAACAAATGAACAATACGTGGTGTGCTCATAAAGTCATGAAGGGGCTTCTGAATCTGCTTTATTGTGTACAAAGTCAAACTCACTTTTGTATTTTCCCAGAGGGAGTGTTTTTGGTTTGTGGGAATCGTGCTCACAAGTGGGTGAGCCCTGACATGAGAGGGGTTTGCACACTTGCCAGACTTACACCAGCCACTTTCATAGTTCCTCATAGTGAAGTAGATGTAGCAGCTGTCCCAATTCATACCTTGTATAAACGAGCAGCAGATAATAAACCCCGGCCAAATGGTAGGCCTCATGTAGTAGAATTGGGAAAAGCAAATAAGGTATTTAGTGCTATTTTCATACACCCTTTCTTAATGCAAATGTGGGACAAGCTAGTAGAGTCCACTGACTACCTGGATGATCAAATTTTTCGGGTTCTTGAGATTCTAAATGCTACCAATGCTATACAAAAACAATTAATTGTAGTCACTAACCAGCATACTATAGTACTAGACTTTGTGACAGCAAAAGACGGCGGAATGTGTCAAATAATTGGTCCTGCCTGTTGCCATTACATTGACCCTGCAGGCAACCTCCAGGTTAGAGCAGATATACAGAAAACAAGTGAACTTAGGGATAAATGGTTAAAAGAGCACGATGCCAACAAGGACTCCTGGTGGGGAAATACATTTTCTTTTATGAATCCAGCCAATTGGTTTAAAGGCATAGCAGGTTGGGTTTCTGGCATTATACAAACCTGTATGCAAATATTGTTGTTCTGTCTACTGCTTTATATAGCTGTAAAAACATTGATATATGCATTACCTAAACTATTGAATAATGTATGTTCTAAGAGTCCCAGCATTGAACCCTCTGTAGTTTACTACGGACCCCAAATGGCCTCTGCTGACCGGGAGTAGGTGTCCACACTGAGGGTGGATGGGTGAAGTGGTAGGAAGACCCCTCATGGGTACTAAGCCCATGAGCCAGCAGCTCCTGTTTGGACGCCTACTGACCCTGTAGTGAAGGTTAAACCATTTACAAAAGGGGGAAATTGATATAGAAGGGTTAATAGTTTCTCTTTTTCTTTATTAAAGATTTATTGTTATTAGTAAGTATATCTGATGGTAGTTCATAGTCATTATGGAGCCTACGGAATAAGAGACAGACTCAAGGATTATTATGGTTTCTAAATGTTCTTCTTATCTCATATGCATGACTCTACATTTTTGTTTTGCTAAAACTTAAAGGTCATATGAACAATTAGTAAAGTTCAGCTCGAAGTTTTTTCTTTTTCTTTTGCAATATCACATTGATCTGTAAATGGTATAAATAAACTGTATTTTGATGAAATAAACAGAAGAAATTGATCATGCCCACATGGATGCTGGTCTTTTCTCTCCGAGCGCTCGATCTTGATTAGGTCTGAAGAGGCCTACCTCAAGAGGACCTCACTGGTGATCCCATAAGCTGACTTGTGACAAAACAGAACAGCTACAACAGTATCGACCACAACAGAGGAGGAAGAAGAATCTGCATAACAATCCAGTACTATGTGATCCCTGCTGAGATGCGCTAATAGAAGCTAGACATTCAGTACTAGTATATTACAAAAGGTATTGTTTTGAAGAGCTAAGATATTATGGCAAGGGGGTAAAAAAGTCTTGGAAAACTCCTTTAAGAAAACAGTTTAGTACTCTTTAAGTTGGCTGGTTCTTTCATGATTACATGATAGGATATACCCTTTACATGTTACTTAAGATCTTAACAATATTTAGTAATGTACACATGAAAACAACACATATATGAATAAAATCTAAAAAAAGGTTACAGTGGTGTTGATTGCAATGAATGCTCAAGACACTGAACAGTATCATAAAACCCAATAAAATGATAGTTTTATAATATTAATCACTTGTGATTATAAATTACAATCAACTAGAACTATATGAAACATACCTGAGAACTAAGATTTTCTGCAGGCAAAGAGTTCTTTAATGTTTCATTTCCTATTCCAGAATCATCAGCATCTATTAGACTGTCCACAGGAACATTGTGTTGAGGTTTAAGGAATGCAAATTCCCGTTCACTCGGATCCAGAGTTACACAAACATCATAGGAATATTGCAGAGGTAATGTCCCAGTGCTGAATTGTGAATTAAACCTGGGATCCATCTGAGGATATAGACTTGTACTCAGGGACCCAAATGATGTAGAGGATTTGGACTCTTTATATTTGGAGACAACTGCAATAATCACAGTCAACATGAAGAAAAAGGAAATCAGTGCCAAGGCGATCACCAAGTAGAATTGTAGGTTGGACTGAGATTCCTCCTTATTAGACTGACTGCTCAGCTCAGGAAGGACCTGATGAAAATGATCAGCAATCACCATGGTCAGAGTGACTGAAGCTGAGCGGGAGGGAATCCCATTGTCTTTTACTAGAACCACAATTCCATGTTTCATGATGTCCTTTTCGTGAAATCCACATGATGTCCTGATCTCTCCTGTGTGTTGGTCAATGGTGAAAAGTGATGATTCTGAAGATTGCAAAAAGTAAGACAACCAGGCATTGTGTCCAGAGTCAGCGTCCACTGCCACCACCTTAGATACTAAGGATCCTTGTTCAGAGGTCCAAGAAACCATCTCAAATGTTGAGCTATCAAACTCTGGTGATGGGTACAGAATGACTGGTGAATTATCATTCTGGTCTACTATGCATATTCTTAGTGTAGTGCTGCTGTTCAGAGATGGAGATCCATTGTCTCTGGCAATTATTTGGATGTTAAATTCTTTATTCTTCTCATAATCAAATGACTTCTGAGCATAAATTACTCCAGTTACTGGATTCATGGAGATGTAGGAAGACAGAGGAACTTCTTCAACACTTCTAGTTACTATAGAATATGTCACCTTTGCATTGTCTTCACTGTCCAGATCTCTTGCCTGAATACTAAATATTGAAGCCCCAGGTGAATTATTTTCTGGAATAAATGCAGAATAACCTAATTTCTCAAACACTGGAGCATTGTCATTGACATCTGACACATCGAGATTAATGACTTTTCTAGAACTCATTTGAGGAGACCCTTTATCAGATGCTTGTATTGTGATGTTGTAGGATGATATCTTTTCTCTATCTAGACTACCTTTTGAAACAATTTTATGAAAATTATTGGCTGATGAAATTAACTCAAAAGGCAAATCCCCTGTTATTATACATTGAACCTCACCATTTTCTCCTGAATCAGGATCATGAAGTTGAATCAGCGCCACCATAGAACCAGGGGGAGAATCCTCCGGAATATGATCGGATGATGAGGTTATAGATATCTCAGGAGCATTGTCATTTGCATCTGTTATTTCTATTAAGACCTTAGCTTTGGCTACTAGACCCCCTCCATCTTCAGCTTGCACTAAAAGTTCATGAAATCTTGAGGCTTCATAATCTAATTGTCCTTTTGTTTCAATCTCTCCATTTTTTAAATTGATAATGAAAGCCTGAAGAATGTTTTTTGTTGTGGTTCTAATAGAATATGTGATCTGGGCATTGACTCCTTCATCTTCATCACTTGCACTGACCTGCAGAATTGTAGAATTCACTGGTATATTTTCTCTGACACTTACTTTATATACATCCTGTGTAAATACTGGAGAATTATCATTGAAGTCAGTGATGATGATATTGATCAGGGCAGTGCCTGTCTGTACAGGATTTCCCCCATCAGAAGCTGTGAGAATGAGTTCATGCTTGTTCTGTGTCTCTCGGTCTAGAGGTTTCTCTAGTATCAGCTCTGGAAATACACTGCCATCAGTGCTGACCTTCTCTCCAAGAGCAAAATACTGGTTCTCACTGAGTCTGTAGCTGATCAGAGAATTAACACCGACATCCAGATCTTCTGCATCTTGCAAAAGAAATCTTCTTCCTGGGGAGGTCGACTCACTCATTTCTATTTTTATTGTGTCAAGAATAAATGTAGGAGGATTATCATTTATATCCTGAATATCAATTCTGACACTTACAATTTTTAAAGGATTTTCCACCACAGTATCAAATGTAAGGACACAATCAGCTGCAGCTTCACACAATGTCTCCCTGTCTATCCTATCAGCAATGTACAGGTTTCCATTATCCAGATTTATATTAAAATATTTCTCAGAGATTTTAGACACAATACGTAATTTCCTTCTGGAGAGATCCTTAACATTTAATTCAAGATCCTTTGCTAAATTTCCTACAATAGAACCTTTTCTTAATTCTTCATTAATGGAATAATGAATCTGACCAGAGACTGAATGACACAGCCAGGAGAATAAGAAGGGAAATATTACTTGCCATCTGAGTCTTTGCACTGATTGTCCTTCCTGCAGTTGTAATCCAGCCATCCTCCTTCTTGTTATAATTATAATCCAGCAGAATTAAAAGCAGAAAATAATCCGTCTTCTCTATGAGTCCTGTACCCGGCACATCCCAGTGTGAAATGCTGTGTATTTCTTCTTGCAGTTGAACACTGTCTGCATCATGGAGGCGATTCTGGATTTGCAGAATATTTTCTTTATTGGTGAATAGCGGCGCTCTGAGGCCAATATGGGGAACTGCGGCGTCAGTGACTTTCATTCCAACAGCAACCACTTTTGCAGGGAACATACACTAAAATTATGTCATCTAATAAAATAGAAGTCAAAGCTGATGTAATTCACAAAAATGAAATAAATTTACTAAGAAATTTACTTTTATGGTTGGTGGGAACTAATATAATGAAAGAGAGGTAAAAACATACCTCTGCTTGACCTAAGCTATTTATTTTTAATCCCTTTTTGTTATGCATTATGAATTTTAATCTAGTTTGTTTTGATAGTTTTAAGTATAAATGTGTAATGATTCTAACAACTTAAAAAGACCATGGTCTTGGGATCGCCCCCTCCCAAGGACACACTATTGTTCTCCCTTTCCCATCTACACAGGGATCTGGCTGCGAGGTTCGTGGGTTAAATTGCTAGAGCTTTGGAGTGAAATTGAAGGAAAAAGTATCAACAAGCTGATCCAGAGCCAAAGAAACTAGTACAATTACAGAATTGTAGCCCACAACATATTAACAGTATTATCAGTTTTACGTATAGGAGATGAGGCAGAAACATATAGGCAAAGATAGTTATCAGGAAGTCAAGGGTGAAGTCTAGAAGACCATCCAAGAGTTAATGAAACAGCCTGTCCTACCATTTGCTTACTGGATCCTATGAAATAACAGCCAGCAAGACTGACATTTGGCATTACACACTTTATTATTATTGATTAGACAAAGTACATGCTACACAACAAGATACTGGAATAGTCTCTCTTCCGGAAATTTGGACACTGAACTGAATTCTTCGTAAACATTCCCATTTTATTCACAAAAGGCTAAAAGGTCATGTCCATAAAGGGATAAAAAATGTCACAAAGCACAAATATACTTCTGACAAATGCGTTTCGTACACTAGTCCTTAATCATTGTATCCAAGAAACAATGATTACGGACTAACGTCCGAAATGCGTTTGTAAAATGTAAATTTGTTAAATGCTTTGGGACATTTTTTTTTATGGACCTGATTTTTTAACCTGTTAATTTAAACTTAGATCTTAACAGCTCATTAACATTTTAAGAAAAACTTGGATTTCTCAGAAGTAAAACACCGTACTGCAGATATCAAGGCATCATTTTATTCAACTTTCTTGACCTGCATGCTTAGGATGATTGATCCTATTGACAGATTCCCTTTACAACTTACTCCTATATATTCTCCACATAATATATGGTATGGCAGTCTATGGAAATTATGAAAATAACTGTGTACTAAACTTAGTCTTCAGGACCCTTGTTTTAATGATGTGGGGTTCAACGGATAGGTGTAAAGGGAAAATACCTGTATCACCAAAATATATTTAACTCTATTTAAAGTTTCTAAAACGTATGTGAAATTGCAAATTTAAAATGCTTGACTTCAAAATATTCAGATTCCAAGATCGATAGCTTAAGTTTTCAATATAGTTATACAAATCCTATGCATAGCATCTTATACAAATTCCTCAGAGATATTTTGGTGGGCATTTGTGAAGCCCAGCCCAAAATGTCTTCTGGTGCCTTAAAGTGGTTGTATAATTTATCTATCTTCAGGATTGAATTCTACCTCAACATTTTAGATTCCAGCTTACAGGGGGACACTTCTGATTCATTGACGTTTTTGACCAGCGGCATAGTTGTATCACTGGCCTCAAACATGCACTTTTGGATGCTGAAAGCTGAGTCAGTTTTGCCTCTGGAGCATCAGAAGAGGACAGTGACATTGAAGCTGCTCAGATCCAGTGATCCAGCCATCTTCGTAGTATTGTCTACAAACTCTATTGAAAGAGCTTGCAAACACTGTGCTCATTGCCTAGGTGACTGGCCACTGCTGATAGACTGCAGCAGTGGTAAGTAACCTAGGCAACAAGCAGTAAACAATAAAATTTAAAATTCCATGGGTCTTAAAGAGTGGAGAGGAGTTTTAATGACAAGCACATTGCAAAGTTTCATATTTTTACTTCAATATAATGAGAATAAACATTTAAGAAGCATATATATATATATATATATATATATATATATATATATATATATATATATTAGTATACAAAATTTCTTAGCCACCGTACAGAACAGGATAGGTAGTGTAGGCCGTGCTTTAGTTTTCAAGAAGAAACAAGCAACAGCAACAGTCAATTGTTGTAAGGCGAGAAATTAGACAACTAATTGGGCCAATTAATGTTAAGAAGATATAAGATCATAAGCTGCTCCTATATCAGTGACAATTGATTGTAACAGAGATTTACAGTTATTTGCTAAAACACCAAGGATAACATATGACACGCTAATAAACCCAGTGAAATACATATCAGCCCTATAAAACTTTCTGTTAATCAAGGTTTAGTTATAAAGTGTTCAATTGGAAAACCCCTTATACTCAGGAGCTTTATATTATAATGTTGTGTACTAGAATTATCGATATATGTAACTAACTTGAAGTTCCATGGAAGCATTTACATTTTAAGGATTTTTCAAAATATTATTAGTAATATTGTGTAGGCTAGGACATCACTCTTGATTGGTGGGCCCTCTAGACCAACCCATGCTGATCCTCATAATGGAAAGGCTACATTACCAGTTAAAGAGTAACAAAGGTTTCTTCTTGATTTTTTATATATAGCAGGGAGTCGGGATCTGGATACTGAGACCCCAGCAATTGCACTATAGGCAATAAGACGTGTGCACCTGGACAGACTGGAGAGTACAGCTCCTGTCTGAGAATGCACAAAGCGCTGGCAGACACAGACAGAAAAAGGCCCCTGTGCAAGAACAAAATATGGGGCCTTTGCAGCCTAAAAGCTCATAAAAATGCACAATTCCACCTGCTTTGGAGATGGTAATGGGCCCCCCAACCTCTTGGACCCTTGTGTCACCGCACATGCTGCACCAATGATATGCCCGCCCATGACAGAAGCTGTGCACTGGAGTGTGGATTTAATAGAAAGCATAGGCTTCAATGATTATGCTTTTTATTGCATCCATTCTCCAGTCTGTGTGCTCCTGTTTGCTTATTTAATCATTTCTCAGGGGTCTTAAGTATGATCACTGTGAGGTCTCAGGATCTAGACACCTTGTGATATACAGGAAATTTAAGAGCCTGCTAAATATGAGAACTTAAAGAAGTTATCCACTACTTTGAATCATTTTAGTTTTTATTCATCAATCATGCTATTATGTGCCACAAAATGCATCTATGCTCTTATTACAGTAATATAAACCTTTTATCATGCAGATAGCATCACTTAGTATCCATCACTTCCTCTCCCCAGGCTTACTGTGCTCTGTTACTGCAGCTTCCATCATGCAATGCAGTAGTCTGTGAGCTAGTACTTAGCATGCCCCCTCCATTCTCCACCCTGCAGTGATGAAGATATTGGGAGATACCAAGTGTCAGAGTGGCCCAGGGTAGGTTCCAGGCGTTCCATCTGAAAACTGCCAGATAGCCAGTATGTCCCTGCCACTGTGCTTGTTATGCAAACTTCAGTGCTTTTCAGCTGTCCATGTCAGTGATTCAATTGCCAAACCGTTCACTTTTGAAAAGCAGATTGCAGCATTTCTCTAGCAAAGGTGTCGGCCCCTGCTGTTTCTGTTGAATGAAACTGTCAGCTCAGCTTGTATTAAACAGTTAGGCAGACTAATTGTGTATTCAGAATGCATGCTCAGGCAGCTATTATTCATCCTAAAACATCCACACCCATCATCAGGAGCCCAGTGACAACTTCCTTTCATTTGGTCTGATTTCTATGCCAGAAAAGAAGGTATCGGCCATAACAGAGGAGGAAGAAGAACTGCACAACAATCTAGTACTATGCGATCACTGCTGAGATGCACTCATAGAAGCTATACATCTAATATAAGTATGTTACAAAAGGTATTGCATTGAAGAACTATGATATTATAGCAAGGGGTAAAAAAGTCTTGGAAAATCCCTTTAAGAAAACAGTTTAGTACTCTTTAATTTGGCTGGTTCTTTCAAAGTTGGCCCCCACCAGTCAAAATGTCATATATATCCCACAAAGGGAAGACTATTCTCCCTGCGGAGACCTGACAAACCAGTTTGGCTGCCAGTGAGGGGACTTATAGCTGCAATGCCCCTCTGGGAAATATTCAAATTGTCTCTCCAGGGAAGAAGAAGACAAACTCTAGCACCACGAGGGGAAATCCCCCCAAAACACTGTGTCTGCAAATTGGGATTCTGATCTGGCATAAATGCAAGGTCATACGAAAAGGCTTGTTTAAAGGGCCACTTTTCACTTTTAGGATTGCTACTTCAAATAGGAGTTTGTCTCCTTCTTCCCTGGAGAGACAATTTGAATATATATCCCAGTGATATGTTAAAAATTGACATGATAGGACCTTTACATGCTACTTATGATCTTAATATTTAGTAATGTACACATTAAAACAACCGATATATGAAAAAAATCTAAAAAAAGTTTACATTGGCATTGATTCCAGTGAATGCTCAAGACATTGAACAGTATCATAAAACCCACTAAGATGATAGTTTTATAATATTAATCACTTGTAATTATAAATTACAATGAACTAGAACTAGATGAAACATACCTGTGAGCTAAGGTTTTCTGCAGGCGAAGAGTTTGGTAATGTTTCATTTCCTATTCCAGAATCATCAGCATCTATTAGACTCTCCACAGGAACATTGTGTTGAGATTTAAGGAAAGAAAATTCTTGCTCACTTGGATCCAGAGTTACACAAACATCATAGGAATATGGCAGAGGTAATGTTCCAGTGCTGAATTGTGAAATAAATCTGGGATCCATCTGTGGGTATAGACTTGTACTCAATGAACCAAATGAAGTAGAAGATTTGGACTCTTTATATTTGGAGACAACTGCAATAATCACAGTCAACATGAAGAAAAAGGAAATCAGTGCCAAGGCGATCACCAAGTAAAATTGTAGGTTGGACTGAGATTCCTCCTTATTAGACTGACTGCTCAGCTCAGGAAGGACCTGATGAAAATGATCAGCAATCACCATGGTCAGAGTGACTGAAGCCGAGCGGGAGGGAATCCCATTGTCTTTTACTAGAACTACAATTCCATGTTTCATGATGTCTTTTTCGTGAAATCCACGTAATGTCCTGATCTCCCCTGTGTGTTGGTCAATGGTGAAGAGTGATGGTTCTGAAGATTGTAAAAAGTAAGACAACCAGGCATTGTGTCCAGAGTCAGCGTCCACTGCCACCACCTTAGATACTAAAGAGCCTTGTTCAGAGGTCCAAGGAACCATCTCAAATATGGAGCTATCAACCTCTGGTGATGGGTACAGGATGACCGGTGAATTATCATTCTGGTCTACTATAGATATTCTTAGTGTTGTGCTGCTGTTCAGAGATGGGGATCCATTGTCTCTGGCAATATTTTGGATGTTAAATTCTTTATTCTTCTCATAATCAAATGACCTCTGAGCATAAATGACACCAGTTACTGGGTTTATAGATATATAAGAAGACAGATGATCGTCTCCATCACTTCTAGTTATTATTGAATATGTTATCTTTGCATTAACGTTACTGTCTAGATCTATTGCTTGAATACTAAATATTGAAGCTCCTGGTGAATTATTTTCTGGTATAAATGCAGTATAACCGAATTTCTCAAACACTGGAGCATTGTCATTGACATCTGACACATGAAGTTTAATGACCTTTTCAGATCTCATTTGAGGAGACCCTTTATCAGAGGCTTGTATTGTGATGTTGTAGGATGACACTTTTTCTCTATCTAGATTAACTTTTGTAACAATTTTATGAAAATTATTGGCTGATGAGATCAACTCAAATGGCAAATCCCCTGTTATTATACATTGAACTTCACCATTTTCTCCTGAATCAGGATCATGAAGTTCAATCAGTGCCACCATAGTGCCAGGAGGAGAATCCTCCGGAATATGATTAGATGATGAGGTTATAGATATCTCAGGAGCATTGTCATTCTCATCTGTTATTTCTATTAAGACCTTGGCTTTGGCTACTAGACCTCCTCCATCTTCAGCTTGCACTAAAAGTTCATGAAACCTTGAGGTTTCATAATCTAATTGTCCTTTTGTTTTAATTTCTCCATTTCTAGAATTGATAATGAAAGCCTGAAGAATATTTTTTGTTGTGGTTCTAATAGAATAAGTGATCTGTGCATTGACTCCTTCATCTTCATCACTTGCACTGACCTGCAGAATTGTAGAATTCACCGGTATATTTTCTCTGACACTTACTTTATATACATCCTGTGTAAATACTGGAGAATTATCATTGACGTCAGTGATGATGATATTGATCAGGGCAGTGCCTGTCTGTACAGGATTTCCCCCATCAGAAGCTGTGAGAATGAGTTCATGCTTGTTCTGTGTCTCTCGGTCTAGAGGTTTCTCTAGTATCAGCTCTGGAAATACACTGCCATCAGTGCTGACCTTCTCTCCAAGAGCAAAATACTGGTTCTCACTGAGTCTGTAGCTGATCAGAGAATTAACACCGACATCCAGATCTTCTGCTTCTTGTAAAATAAATCTTTTTCCTGGGGAGGTATACTCACTCATTTCTATTTTTATTGTATCAAGAATAAATGTAGGAGGATTATCATTTATATCCTGAATATCAAGTCTGACACTTACAATTTTTAAGGGATTTTCCACGACAGCATTAAATGTAAGGACACAATCAGCTGCAGCTTCACACAATGTCTCCCTGTCTATCCTATCAGCAATGTACAGGTTTCCATTATCCAAATTTATACTAAAATATTTCTCAGAGATTTTAGACACAATACGTAATTTCCTTCTGGAGAGATCCTTAACATTTAATTCAAGATCCTTTGCTAAATTTCCTACAATAGAACCTTTTCTTATTTCTTCATTTATGGAATAATGAATCTGACCAGAGACTGAATGACACAGCCAGGAGAATAAGAAGGGAAATATTACTTGCCATCTGAGTCCTTGCACTGATTGTCCTTCCTGCAGTTGTAATCCAGCCATCCTCCTTCTTATATTTGTAATCCAGCAGAATTAAAAGCAGAAAATAATCCGTCTTCTCTATGAGTCCTGTACCCGGCACATCCCAGTGTGAAATGCTGTGTATTTCTTCTTGCAGTTGAACACTGTCTGCATCATGGAGGCGATTCTGGATTTGCAGAATATTCTCCTTATTGGTGAACAGCGGCGCTCTGAGGCGAATATGGGGAACTGCGGCGTCAGTGACATTCTATTAGACACTGTTTTTGGAGTACACTATAAATATGTCATCTTATAAAATGTAATAAAAGCAAATATACTTCATAAAATGGAATGTGATGAGTTTACATATAATTTTAGTTTTGTAGTTGAATGGCAGGTAAGAACGAAGATGTTTATGATTCAGCCTATTCAGTTAATTTTTTGCTCCTATTCAATAAAATGATTCATCATGAAAACTGAATGTCATATTACAGTCTGGTGAGGATTGTCAGAATTGTGAAATTTCATGTCAAATCAATTTTAGGATCTATGGAAATTCTGATTTGACTTTGTGTCACCATAATATAGGTAATATATATATATATATATATATATATATATATATATATATATATATATATATATATATATATATATATATATATATATATATATATATGTGTATATATATATATATACATATATATATATATATATATATATATATATATATGTATATATATATATGGTCTCTTGATTTTCAGTCACAAAATTCTTGCAGTTTTGTTGATTCTGCCATCCGCACAAATAATGCCTAATATTGGGCTTAAAAGTTCAGGAAATATAAATAAGTCATAACATTTTGCAAGTTAGAGACTGTCAGCTTTGGACAAAGTTTGATCAGTTCTAATCTATAGGGGACTCATTCAGAAAGTGTTTACCTTCCCTATAGTCCACAGGGGAATTAAATGTTAGACTGGTCCCTAAATACCATAGGGTATGGTATTTGATTATCTGTAAATCTGCTCAGTTACTCCCCTTCACCACCCGGCAATGTTCCATTTTTTTTTGCTTTTGTTTTATCCTCCCCTTCTTCCAAGAGACATAACTTTTTTATTTTTCCAACAATATAAAATAAATATGAAGGCTTATATTTTTCATGACAAGTTGCTCTTTTGCATGAAGCCATGCAGTTTACCATAAAGTGTTCTTTGAAAAAATCAGAAGTTTGTAAAACTAAAATTTTGCTTTTGGCACCATTTTCCCAGACCCCTAACGTTTTTACTTTTCGGGATCTTGGGATAAGTGATTGCTTGTTTATTTTTCGCCCTAAGCTGACATTATTATTGATACCATCCTTGGGTAGATGTGATGTTTTGATCGCCTCCTATTTTATTTTATTGCAATGTTTTGGCGGCCAAAGAAAGTAATTCTGGCTTTTTAATTTTTATTTCTCGTTATGCTGTTTACCAATCAAATTAATTTATTTTATACTTTCATAGATCAGACATTTCTGAATGCAGAGATACCACATACAAATATTTTTAATAGTTATATTTTCAATGGGGAAAAATGGGATGATTTTAAGTTTTTTCTATTTTTTATATGTTGAAAAACTTTTTTTCACTTTTTATTTTATTTACTAATCCCCTTAGGAGGACTTGAAGCTGTGATAATATGATCGCTTGTTTTGTACAGAGCAGGGCATGATAATCAGCACCACTCTATACAGTGGAAACACTGACTTCCTATGAACACGGGCTCGCAGCTGCCGTTCACTGGAAGTTCATCATAACAGACATATACAGTCATATGAAAAAGTTTGGGCACCCCTATTAATGTTAATCTTTTTTCTTTATAACAATTTGGGTTTTTGCAACAGCTATTTCAGTTTCATACATCTAATAACTGATGGACTGAGTAATATTTCTGGATTGAAATGAGGTTTATTGTACTAACAGAAAATGTGCAATCCGCATTTAAACAAAATTTGACCGGTGCAAAAGTATGGGCATCGTTATCAATTTCTTGATTAGAACACTCCTAACTACTTTTTACTGAGTTACTAAAGCACTAAATTGGTTTTGTAACCTCATTGAGCTTTGAACTTCATAGGCAGGTGTATCCAATCATGAGAAAAGGTATTTAAGGTGGCCACTTGCAAGTTGTTCTCCTTTTTGAATCTCCTATGAAGAGTGGCATCATGGGCTCCCCAAAACAACTCTCAAATGATCTGAAAACAAAGATTATTCAACATAGTTGTTCACGGGAAGGATTTATATGTTCCCAATGACTGTGGGGAACAACCCATTGGTTTCCCACAATCAGGTCATGGGGCCGCCAATGGTAGTGGAGAATGACGTGCTTGCTACTGGCGTGTGTAAAATCCCATTGTCAAAGATTGACCCCGGGATTTAACTGCTTAACATCAGCAGGTGGATCAGAGTTGCCCAGATCAGAATAACCAACATGTGAAGGTAAAGCGAGTAAGCCAGCATCAAAGCATGGGACACGACCTATGACGTAAATAATATACATCATGGGTCGTGAAGGGGTAAAATGGGAACTATCAGAAATAAGAAGTAGATCACTATTTATTGCATATTCTAAATATAAATAACAGTTTTGATAAATGATTTAGTATAAATTTGTAATGAGTCTGAAAACTTAAAAAGGCTTCCATGGTTATTCTTGACGTTACCAACTACCAAAGACTCATTATTGCTCCCCCTTTCAGATCTACACAGGGTGCTGCCTGCAGAGGACCTTGGGTTAAACTGAGCCATTGGAGCAAAACTGCAAGAAGAGGTGTTAACAAGCTGATTCTGAACCAAAGACATGGAAACAATGACAGACTTCTATCCAAATCTATGGTCAGGGGTTAGTGAGGCTCAAATCTAGAGGTTTGGGCAGAAATGTTAAGGCAAATATATTTTATCAGGTAGTACAAGGGTGAAGCATAGAAGACCTTCTTAGAGTTAATCAAACATGGGTCCTACCATTGGCTCTATGGCTTTCTCATGTGACATGCCGGCTACCAAGACTGATATTACAAACTTTAATATTATTGATTGGATGAATTACCGCTGCAGGACAAGATGGGAGAATACTCTCACCACAGGAGAATTGGAAACTGAAAAGAACTGGATGGACAGTCAACCTACTGCCAAACATTCATGGACACACCAACCAGTCAGAGCTAAAAGCAATAGCAGAGCAGTGACGCCAGGCAACGGTAGTGGCCGGTACAGGAATACGTTAAAAATGTTGACATTTGTCTGGATTAAATTGTAGATATCTCCATTCATAAGATATCAATCTACCATCCAGTACCTCCTGGGTAAATATTATCACTAGGATATAGCTCCTTCTGGATAAATATCATCAGTAGAAAACAATGTTAATATCGTCCACAGCAACATAGATTAGTACTCAAGAGAAGTTTCCAACAAGTACTCCATCACATCTTTCTTGTGATCACTAAGACGATATACAGCTCATTTTCACAGAAATCCCATTTTGGATTATTACAGATAATAGCATTAAATGGAGCTTCTGTCCCAGGCGTGTTGCTTATTCACTACGTCAAGTGTGTCAACCATGTATGATCATAAAAGGGCTAAAGTCTATTTAGATAGGCTGAAAAGCAAACGTCACATCGAAGGAAGGAGGGGGGGAAGGAGATAATCCAGCACCGACGTAATAAAATATGTCTTTTATTCAAAAAATCATTAAAAGTTGATTCCAACCATAGTGCAAAGAAAATAATATGCTATACGCATTTCAGAGAAGATGGACTCCTTATTCAAAAGCAAACGAGCTTCATAAAAACACTTGCACCCGATTATCAGCTGATGTAAAGACATAGTCAACCAACCCATGAGAAAACAGAATGTTCATTTGTCAGATGACCGAATTGTTTATGCCGACAAAAAAACTTTGTTATTGGCCGTAAGTCATCATCCTGTGTAAACAGTGGATTTACTCCTGACAAAGTGATGCTATTTGGGGACAAAACAATTATATGTATGGACAAAACAATCATTTATGTTGCCTATTCCCAACAGACCAATTGACTTGCTTATAGACGATCAAAGCTCATAAAGGGACGAAATCTTACTGTCTGGAAAAAGTCTTTAGGCTCTGTTCACTTTTTTTCATTATGAATGGTGCATGTGTAAGGAAATCCCTTTAAATTGGATATGCAAAAAGTAAATTTTTTGAGAATATATGCCAGTGTGTGGTCATATTTTTTCACCTTATGGTAAAAAAATCTTTTACTTTTTGCTCTAATTCATGTGACATATTCCACTAAATGGAAACTGAGTAGCCTATATATTAGCATAGTATATGGGTTCAAGTAGAACTTTCACTGATGAGAACAATTATAGTTTCATATAACACATCTACTTTGTTAAAGGATTTTTTTTTAGGTATTACAAATAATATTGTGCTGCCAGAGTATGCAATCACTTCTTGATTGGTGTGACATCACACAATCCCCGCAGATCTTTGTTATGAAAGGGCTGCTGTAAAGTCAGCTCCCCGAAACTTTTTTCAGTGTAATTGTACCAATAAAGCATCAGAACACTTAATAATAAAGTAAACCTCGCAAAGAAAAAAACATTTCATAATCAGTTGGCGATTGCAAATTAACATGTACAGTTAAGTTACATTTCTGGATGTCTCATTTTCTAGATGGAAAGCAACATGAAACATACCTGCAATATGAGATTATCTGCAGGCGAAGAGTTCTTTAAAGTTTCATTTCCAATACCAGAATCATCAGCATCTATTAGACTGTCCACAGGAACATTGTGTGGAGGTTTAAGGAAAGGAAATTCCCGCTCACTTGGATCCAGAGTTACACAAACATCATAGGAATATGGCAGAGGTAATGTTCCACTGCTAAATTGTGATATAAACCTGGGATCCACCTGTGGATATAGACTTGTACTCAGGCATCCAAATGAAGTCGACTTAGACTCTTTGTACTTGGAGACAACTGCAATAATCACAGTCAACATGAAGAAAAAGGAAATCAGTGCCAAGGCGATTACTAAGTATAATTGTAGGTTGGACTGAGATTCCTCCTTATTAGACTGACTGCTCAGCTCAGGAAGGACCTGATGAAAATGATCAGCAATCACCATGGTCAGAGTGACTGAAGCTGAGCGGGTGGGAATCCCATTGTCTTTTACAACAATCACAATTCCATGTTTCATGATGTCCTTTTCGTGAAATCCACGTGATGTCCTGATCTCTCCTGTGTGTTGGTCAATAATGAAGAGTGAAGGTTCTAAAGATTGTAAAAAGTAAGACAACCAGGCATTGTGTCCAGAGTCAGCGTCCACTGCCACCACCTTAGATACTAAGGAGCCTTGTTCAGAGGTCCAAGGAACCATCTCAAATGTGGAGCTATCAACCTCTGGTGATGGGTACAGAATGACTGGTGAATTATCATTCTGGTCTACTATACATATTCTTAGTGTTGTGCTGCTGTTCAGAGATGGAGATCCATTGTCTCTGGCAATGATTTGGATGTTAAATTCTTTGTGCTTCTCATAATCAAATGACCTCTGAGCATAAATTACTCCAGTTACTGGATTCATAGAAATATAAGAAGACAGATGATCGTCTCCATCATTTCTAGTTATAGAATATGTTATCTTTGCATTATCATTACTGTCCAGATCTCTTGCTTGAATACTAAATATTGAAGCTCCTGGTAAATTATTTTCTGGAATAAATGCAGTGTAACCTAATTTCTCGAACACGGGAGCATTGTCATTGACATCTGAGACATCAAGCCTAATAACGTTTCTAGAAATCATTTCTGGAGACCCTTTATCTGAGGCTTCTATTGTGATGTTGTAGGATGACAGTTTTTCTCTATCTAGGCTACCTTTTGTAACAATTTTATAAAACTTACTTGATGATGATATTAGTTCAAATGGTAAATTCCCTGTTATTATACATTGAACATCACCATTTTCTCCAGAGTCCCTATCTCGAACTTTGATCAGAGCTATAACAGTACCAGGAGGAGAATCCTCTGGAATAAGATCTGATGATGAGGTTATAGATATCTCAGGAGCATTGTCATTTTCATCTGTTACTTCTATTAAAACCTTGGCTTTGGTTACTAGACCTCCTCCATCTTTGGCTTGCACTGAAATTTCATACAACTTGGATAATTCATAATCTAAATACATTTTTGTTTTAATTTCTCCATTATATTGATTGATACTAAAAACCTGAAGAATATCACTTGCTGTGGTTCTAATAGAATAAGTGATCTGTGCATTGACTCCATCATCTTCATCACTTGCACTGACCTGCAGAATTGTAGAATTCACCGGTATATTTTCTCTGACACTTACTTTATATACATCCTGTGTAAATACTGGAGAATTATCATTGAAGTCAGTGATGATGATATTGATCAGGGCAGTGCCTGTCTGTACAGGATTTCCCCCATCAGAAGCTGTGAGAATGAGTTCATGCTTGTTCTGTGTCTCTCGGTCTAGAGGTTTCTCTAGTATCAGCTCTGGAAATACACTGCCATCAGTGCTGACCTTCTCTCCAAGAGCAAAATACTGGTTCTCACTGAGTCTGTAGCTGATCAGAGAATTAACACCGACATCAAGATCTTCTGCTTCTTGTAAAAGAAATCTCCTTCCTGGGGAGGATGATTCACTCATTTCTATTCTAATTGTATCAAGAATAAATGTAGGAGGATTATCATTTATATCCTGAATATCAATCTTTATACTGAAGACATTGAATGGATTTTCCACCACAGCATCAAATGTAAGGACACAATCAGCTGCAGCTCTGCACAATATCTCCCTGTCTATCCTATCAGCAATGTACAGGTTTCCATTATCCAGGTTTATACTGATATATTGCTCAGACACATCAGACACAATATGTAATTTCCTTCTGGAGAGATCCTTAACATCCAATTCAAGATCCTTTGCTAAATTCCCTACAATAGAACCTTTTCTTAATTCTTCATTAATGGAATAATGAATCTGACCAGAGACTGAATGACACAGCCAGGAGAATAAGAAGGGAAATATTACTTGCCATCTGAGTCCTTGCACTGATTGTCCATCCTGCAGTTTTAATCCAGCCATCCTTCTTGTTATATTTATAATCCAGCAGAATTAAAAGCAGAAAATAATCTGTCTTCTCTATGAGTCCTGCGCCCGGCACATCCCAGTGTGAAATGCTGTGTATTTCTTCTTGCAGTTGAACACTGTCTGCATCATGGAGGCGATTCTGGATTTGCAGAATATTTTCTTTATTGGTGAACAGCAGCGCTCTGAGGCCAATGTGGGGAACTGCGGCGTCAGTGACTGGTTCATTCTTGGCAAATGCATCTTAGATTTTGTGTATAGGAATTTATAAAAAGTGTCCATATTATTGAAAGACTTTTATAGTAAATGCGATTGCTACTTTAGAAGTAAATAATTTTTCACAAGTAACATAAAAAAACAAATATTGGTACAAGAAATAAAGTAGAAAAGTGGTATAATGCAATTATTTCTATACTGATATTAAACTAATAATAGTAGCTAGAGATTAGATACACAAGGCTTATTTTGACTTTTTACTAATCTTTATCTCATAATATTATTTAAATAAATGTTGCTTTTCAATGTCTCCATATTAGGCAGATGTGAATCATAACTAATGTTAAACACTTAGACTGTGTTCAACTTAAACTTTTAATGATTAAAAAGTCAACATATACCTTAAATCATACATGCAACTTCTAAGCACCAGCAAAATGACCAGGTATTGCTCAATGATTACTAGGAAAGTCATGACATTAGTATAAGGTCCCATCAAAGAAAGGTCACCGCTGCCGCAGTTGATGGGCACACAAGAATTAGCCAATTTCTGAGCTAAGAACCTTCATTTTTCTAAGTATATTCTATATAGCCTTAATTCAGTTTACATTTCTATATTCTATGTTTGCATATGTCTTGGTGCTTACAGACCGCTGCTGTATACTTTTGTTTGGTTTCAATTAACATATGTTTGAGAAAATTAAATAGTAATACAGTTTATCTCCTAAAGTTGCTTAGGTTATGCTTAGTAGAGGACATGTTCAGTCTCAACTTGTAAGAATTCAGGCGGGCAGAAAAAGCTGCACAGAAATTTCCAGTTGAATGTTAATTGGGTGCTGAAAACCCAATCACATAAATGAGATGGGGATTATTGGCTGATTTTCATGAGTTTGGATGCACAAACATCAATGTCAAATCCCACACATGTGAATGAGGCCTCATCCAACAGCTTTCTCCTCCTGGGCACACACCAGTCTCTATAAATTGTATGTCCAGCCCTGGAAGATCTATCTACAGCTTCCAGCATTTTTCTCAATGACAAGCAACTCATATCTCTCTTTTCATTAGAGTATGATGCTTCATATCTTTCTGAAAACTTTCTTAAGATTATTTGGAAATAAAGTTGATAGATAACAACCTTTATCTCAGATAATGATCTTTCTGTATAACAATAACACAACAAATCTTACAATACTAAACTACTCATTACCATATATTTTCATTTATCCATCAGATGCCGATAAACTTTTGCTGTTATACCTCCTTCTCCTCAACTGTATACCTTACTGTATCGGTGACTATGCTGATGATGAAGATGTAATTGGCACTATATCCCTGATCAATAGTTCTCATAATGCAGGTGATATTTAGCATAGCATAGCATTGTAGTTTCTCCAAGTGGCTCATGTCTAAATTCAGTCTATAATTGGCATCTGGTAGACTGAATATAGCAATTAAATCACAGGAATGACCCCAATACTTGCAAATATAAATTTGAGTTACATAAGTCCACCTTATCTTAATAAGAATTTGAATGATGCCTTGTACAATACAATAGTACTAAAATAATCATGAGTTTCTGTAATGCTCATTGGTAGGTACAAAATACTACTACTAAATAAATATGGTGTACCCTACATCTGATTTATTTTAGATGAAATACTATTTCACATATCTGATCAGTTGGAAAAATGGTGGACTTTCTCTAATTTGATGGACTTTCTCTAATTCCAAAAAGGCAGTGACATTATGATTAGGGATGAGCAAACCTGAGGTACGGAGCACGTACCCAACACAGACGCTATGAAAAAAACACAGTTTGGGTGCTTTACGTTGGCAAACCATTCACGTGAGCATCACTGTGCCCCAATACACTCAATGCTTAGCCAAGTGCAAGCCTCTCGCAGTGTTATAATTGCTCTCACTGGAGGTAACAACAGCATGATCAGTATTAGTGTGGACCAAACAAAAACAAATGGAGAAACCCTTCCCACGCACACCTGGAAGTGATCTGTTTATGGCTGGCTGCATGTGAATAGAGACTCGAACTGCTCTAATAGTGACTTTCATTGGGGATCAGGTCAAATCCAGGTCCCAAACTGAACTTCATCTAAAGTCTGTCTGAAGCCGCCAAATTGAACTTCAACGAGTCCTGTCATCTCTAATTATGGATAATATTGCATGAAGAATCTCCGCTAATTATAAGCACCAACAATGATCAATTTACTTCACAGAAGACACTTGCCACGCTTATTATCTTCATTATTAGGCACTTACAGATGTAGCAAAGTTTACCTTAAGATTTCATAGTACTGGGATACCACAGGAGAAAAAAAGTTTTATTTGACACAGAATATGACATCGCTTAATGGCTCGTGCAATGTTAACTTAGTCCTAACCTTAATGTCAATCTCAATGTTAACTTAACTTTAGACTCTCATGTGAGATAACCTTCTGTGAAAGATGTCAAGATTGTGCAGATAAGTCAAGCTAATCTTTGCTACATCTGTATTTAATAGGTTTCTCATATCAACAAAGCTTTTCTAATGTCACACCAATTATCCCGTTTTTTTCCCCATAGAGCAGAATTTATGACACACTGCTAACATTGACATGAGGCCCCACTCTAACAAAATCAGAAGGAATGATAACACAGGTCTGCAATGGTAAAATTGTTTGAAAAGGAAGAGGTGATTTTTATATACTTTGGATCACAGAACTCAGTAAAAATATATAATAGAAAATAAATCCATCAATTACAGTTGTTTCACAAATACTAACTCCATAGGTTTTTTCTTGCACTATACTTTGATCCCTTTGTGTGACCTTTGGTGGATGCTTTTGGTGTGTCATAATTTACTCCACTACTTTTGATACCTTTGCATAATTAAGAAACATTATGGAAGTTATAAAAGTGTATTATGCGTACTTTGGTATAAAATTAGATGATCAGTACAAGTCGTGGGCCACACATGTATTCTGTTCTGTTTGTGTATAAGATCGACAATAGTGATCAAAAAGGAAGAAAGCGAGCTTTCATTTTGGTGTGCCTATGATCTGGAAGAAACCATAAAATCATAGAGATGACTGCTATATTTGTATGTGCAACATGGAGGGATTCAACCTTAAAAGTAAGAAGGAGATTGTATACCCAGGTCAGTGCCTCATGGTCCAGGAATACCTGTCCATTCACCTGTGGAGAAACTTGAAGATAAGCCTGATTCAGAAGATTCAGAACATGAACATGAGGATTCTGACAAAGACTTTCATACTAGTCCCAATGAGCTATCACTTTTCTCACAGTTCAAATTAAATGACTTAGTCAGGGACTTGGACTTTACTAAACATTCTGCAGAATATTCTGCAGAACTTTTAGGCTCTAGGCTAAAGGAAAAGAACCTGCCAGCTCCAGGTACCTGTTTTTCATGGTACAGAACCAGAGAGAATCCCAAACTTTTCTCAAGATGGTGATGTTATGTATTGCAGTGATGTTCCTGGGCTGATGGAAAAATTTAGCATTGAGTACAATGAGAGTGAGTGGAGATTCTCTATTGAGTCATCCAAAAAAGTCTGAAAGCTGTTCTACTGCACAATGGCAGCAAGTATGCTTCAGTGTTACGGGGGGCTGTCTGATAATAACCGAAAGGAGTATCAGACAGTCAGGGTCCACCGTGCAAAGACTTTGCTGCAGACTATGGCAGAGTGCGATACCTCTGTTAACTCACAGAAGGATATAATAAGAAAGTAAAGCAATTCCTCCCTTACTTGGAGGGTGTGTGGAATGATCTCTGTTAATAATCACAGAGACAAAGGCAATGTGTGCGAAATGGCACCTACCTAGGTCCGCTCTTCTAGTGGTGCAAAAGAGACGAACAGCAGCGTAAGCCGCACAAAGCTCCTACCTGCGTTCGCTCCACTAGTGTGCGAGGACACGAACCACTAGATATGGCACCTGCCTAGGTCCGCTCTTCTAGTGGTGCAAAAGAGACGAACAGCAGCGTAAGCCGCACAAAGCTCCTACCTCTGTTCGCTCCCCTAGTGTGCGAGGATACGAACAACTGCCAGACGCAGTATAAGGAACGTTACCCTAGCGGCAACGTCCACCTACGAGTACAATCACAAGGCCCAGCCAGACCATGTGCCTCAGGCACCTGCCTATGTCCGCTCCCCTAAGAGGTAAGGATACGGACAGCAGCCGAAGCTGTAAGGTATAAGAACGCTACCCTGCCGGTAGCGCTCACCTAGCATAGACAGAGGAATGCCTAGAGGAACGCGCACAGAGCGTCTACTCATATGCATGAACCAAGAGGACTGAGCACCATGCGGCGTGTGTCAGGGTCTTATATAGACTCTGTGCCTCATCCAAGATGGAGGACACCAGAGCCAATCCGCTTCCAGAACGACAGGAGTGACGTCATGCTGGCCTATCACCGAGCAAGACGTCACAAGCACATGACCAGCGACCAATCGGCATAGAAGGTGTCAGAGACATGTGACCTCGTGTCAGCGATGATGTCACCCGCACATGTGCAATGGCTCCAAGATTGGACTTAGTCTCCGGCGCTCGCACATGTGCAGTAGCAAGAAATCTGGACTTAGTCTCCAGCGCTCGCACATGTGCAGTAGCAAGAAATCTTGACTTAGTCTCCAGCGCTCGCACATGTGCAGTAGCAAGAAATCTGGACATAGTCTCCAGTGCTCGCAGCAACCGTAACAGTACCTCCCCCTCAAGGGCCCCCCTCCCGGCGACGCAGATAATCGGCAACTAAGTCGGGAGCATGGACAGCCTCCTCAGGCTCCCAAGAGCGATGTTCCGGGCCATAGCCCTCCCAATCTATCAAGAAGAACCTGCGCCCTCTAACCATCTTAGAACCAACTATGGCTCGTACCTCATAGCTAGAGCGAGAGGAATCAGAGGCAGGAGAGTGCACTTCACGAGCGTGAGGTAAAATAGCCGGCTTTAGCAGTGAGACATGGAATTTGTCATGAATCCTAAGATGGACAGGTAACTTCAATTGATAGACTACAGGATTTACCTGTCGAAGAACCTCATAAGGACCCAGGAAGCGAGGAGCAAATTTGACAGAGCTCACTCTAAGTCTCACGTGTTTTGCAGAGAGCCACACAAAGTCCCCTGGAGAAAAGACAGGAGCCGGGCGACGAAACCGATCGGACACCGTCTTCATACGGTCCTTAGCTGCTTGGATCGACTCTTGAGTCCGATCCCAAACCTCTCTGGCATTAGTTGCCCAGTCGGCCACAAGAGGAGGAGGTGCAGCAGCGGGAAACGGTACCGGTACCCTAGGGTGTTGCCCATTATTGAGTACGAACGGTGTCTGCCCAGTGGCTTCAGCCAGCGAATTGTTAAGGGCAAATTCTGCCCAGGGTAGGAGGGAGGACCAGTTATCGTGGTTCTCAGCAACAAAGTGTCGAAGGTATATAATCATAGATTGATTGGTACGTTCAACCAAACCATTAGTCTCCGGATGGTATGCCGAAGAGAGATTCAACTCAATTTGCAGAAGGCTACAAAGATCTCGCCAGAAACGGGAAGTAAATTGCGGGCCTCTATCACAAATGATACGATCTGGCATCCCGTGAAGCCTAAAGACATGCTTGAGGAATAGTTTGGCTAGTACCCTGGAAGATGGGATTCTCGATAACGGTACGAGATGAACCATCCGGGAGAAATGGTCCGTAATGACCCACACAAATCTATGTCCCTGTGAACATGGAAGATCACCCACAAAGTCCATGCCTACCACCTCCCATGGTCTATCTGGCACTGGTAAAGGATGCAAGAGCCCAGCCGGTCTCTGCCGTAATGGACGGTTGCGAGCACACGAGTAGCAGGAACCGACATATCTCTTGACGTGGCTGGCTAAGTGTGGCCACCAATACCACCTCTCCAGTAACTCTCGTGTCCGCCTAATACCAAAATGCCCACCCACCTTTGAGGTGTGGGCCCATGACAGTATATCATTCTGTCGATCAGGCGGAACAAATGTCTTGCCCGGTGGGATTTGGTCTAACGTCACAGGGGAGAGCGTATGAAAAACCCTGGAGGGAAGGATAAGACGAGGTTCGTCAATCTCTTCCTGGGTAGAAAGCATAGAGCGAGACAGGGCGTCTGCCTTGTTATTCTTACTCCCAGACAAATAGTTGATGGAGAAGTGAAAGCGGGAGAAAAACAAGGACCAGCGGGCTTGGCGAGGATTCAGACGCTGAGCAGTTTGTAAGTACGTCAGATTCTTATGGTCTGTATAGACCTGGAAAGGATGTTTCGCTCCTTCCAGCAAGTGACGCCACTCCTCCAAGGCTAATCTCAAGGCGAGCAGTTCCCTATCCCCAATGGTATAGTTTCTCTCTGCCGGTGAAAAGGTTTTAGCAAAGAAGAAACACGGCCTTTTTCTACCTGCACCGTTCTTTTGATACAAGACCGCACCAGCACCCACTGAAGAGGCATCAACCTCTAAGAGGAAGGGCTTACTCTCATCGGGTCTTTGAAGAACGGGAGCAGTTGAAAAGTGTCTTTTTACTGCCTCAAAAGCCTGAGATGTCTCAGTAGACCAGGCTTTGGGATTAGCACCTTTCTTAGTCAAGGCCACCAAAGGGGCCACCAAAGTAGAAAAATGGGGTATGAACTGCCTGTAATAATTTATAAATCCTAAGAAGCGTTGCACCGCCTTCAAGGAATGAGGTTCGGACCATTGCAGGACAGCAGAGAGCTTCGCAGGATCCATGGCCAGACCCTCTTGTGAGATAATGTAACCCAAAAAAGGCAATGAGGACTGCTCGAATACACATTTCTCGAGTTTAGCAAACAATGAGTGCTCCCTTAAACGGGAAAGGACACGAACGACATCCTGACGATGAGTCTCCAGATCAGGAGAAAAAATCAGGATGTCGTCCAGATACACCACTACTGAGGATAACAGTAAATCCCTGAACACATCATTTACGAAGTCCTGAAATACTGCGGGTGCATTACATAACCCAAAAGGCATGACGAGGTATTCATAGTGACCGTCTCGGGTGTTAAAAGCGGTCTTCCATTCGTCACCCTCTCGAATTCGTACCAAGTTATACGCACCCCGCAGATCCAACTTCGTAAAAACTTGAGCTCCTCTCAGTCTGTCAAAGAGCTCCGAAATTAAAGGTAATGGGTATTTGTTCTTTATTGTGATTGCGTTGAGACCCCTGTAATCTATGCAGGGACGCAAATCACCCTCTTTCTTCCGAACAAAGAAAAACCCAGCTCCCGCGGGAGAGACAGACTTACGAATGAACCCCTTCTCTAAGCTCTCTCTTATATAGGTCGACATGGCCTCCGACTCAGGTATCGACAGGGGGTAAACCCTGCCTTTAGGTGGAACCGAACCTGGGATAAGGTCTATGGCACAGTCATACGGCCTATGGGGTGGAAGAACCTCAGCACCCTGTTTGGAGAACACGTCAGCGAAATCCAAATAGGGTGTAGGTATGGGAGAGAGATCAGTTGATGCAACTGCAATGACCTTAGGTGGTAAGGGAAGACATCGGGACTGACATTTCGAACCCCAACTAATAATGCTGTCAGACTCCCAGTCAATGTGAGGAGCATGAGTCCGAAGCCATGGAAGACCCAGAAGGACGTCGTCTATACCCTCAGGCAAAACAAGAAAAGAAATCTCCTCTATGTGACCCTGAGACAGGGAAAGGCGCAAGGGAACTGTCCTCAATGTAATGGAGTCAGACAACATAGTTCCATTAACAACACGGACAGGAATAGGCGCCTCTAACATGATAGAGGGAATATTGTGTCCCTTTACAAATCCTGAGGACACAAAAATCCCGTCAGCTCCGGAATCCACAAAAGCCATAATAGGCCATGTATTCTCAGATAACGAGAGCTGACCTGGGATACAACACTTAGAGGGTGCAGAAGACGTCTCTAGTAACCCCCCTCTAATGGTTACTAGGCCAGGGAGTTTCCCTGACGACTAGGACACTTGTTGGCATAGTGCCCAGCCTGACGACATACGTAACATATAGGAGGACCAGACTTGCGTAGTCTGGAGAACGTATGACCTAACTCCATAGGAGTGGGAGATGTTTCAGATGCTGAGGAAGATGATAGTGGACCCTCAACAACTGGAATAGCCCGATGCTTAGGGCGTGAGGAAGAGACCTCGAGTCTACGTTCCTTATGGCGTACATCGATCCTCGTTGCTACTGTGATCAAGTCCTCCAGAGAAGCAGGGACTTCACGAGTAGCAAGGGCATCCTTGACATAGCCAGCCAACCCTCTCCAGAAGATAGGAATCAACACCTTCTCTGGCCAATCTAGTTCTGCCACCAGAGTTCTAAAAGCAATGGCATAAGAACTAGTGGATAACGAACCCTGAGATAGATCTAACAGTCTCAGGGCCGCATCATGGGTAACCTGCGGACCCATGAATACCGCCTTAAGAGCATCAAGAAAGTCTTGATGTCTCAGAGTAACCACATCAGAGCGCTCCCATAGGGGAGTCGCCCATTTTAAGGCTTTGTCCTGAAGTAAGGAGATGATAAAGCCTACTCTGGACCTCTCCGTAGAGAAGCGAGAAGAGTTAACCTCTAGGTGTATCTGACACTGACTAATGAAACCACGACATGATCTGGCATCGCCAGAATATCTGTTTGGTAGAGCAAGTCGAGGATCATGTGCAGATGTCACCATGGTCTGAGGTTTATCCTCTATACTCTTGAGCCGTGACTCAAGTACTTGTATGTAACGGTGTAACTGCTGATATTCTGCCATAACTGCCAGACCCTTGGCTCAGTCCTAATGTTACGGGGGGCTGTCTGATAATAACCGAAAGGAGTATCAGACAGTCAGGGTCCACCGTGCAAAGACTTTGCTGCAGACTATGGCAGAGTGCGATACCTCTGTTAACTCACAGAAGGATATAATAAGAAAGTAAAGCAATTCCTCCCTTACTTGGAGGGTGTGTGGAATGATCTCTGTTAATAATCACAGAGACAAAGGCAATGTGTGCGAAATGGCACCTACCTAGGTCCGCTCTTCTAGTGGTGCAAAAGAGACGAACAGCAGCGTAAGCCGCACAAAGCTCCTACCTGCGTTCGCTCCACTAGTGTGCGAGGACACGAACCACTAGATATGGCACCTGCCTAGGTCCGCTCTTCTAGTGGTGCAAAAGAGACGAACAGCAGCGTAAGCCGCACAAAGCTCCTACCTCTGTTCGCTCCCCTAGTGTGCGAGGATACGAACAACTGCCAGACGCAGTATAAGGAACGTTACCCTAGCGGCAACGTCCACCTACGAGTACAATCACAAGGCCCAGCCAGACCATGTGCCTCAGGCACCTGCCTATGTCCGCTCCCCTAAGAGGTAAGGATACGGACAGCAGCCGAAGCTGTAAGGTATAAGAACGCTACCCTGCCGGTAGCGCTCACCTAGCATAGACAGAGGAATGCCTAGAGGAACGCGCACAGAGCGTCTACTCATATGCATGAACCAAGAGGACTGAGCACCATGCGGCGTGTGTCAGGGTCTTATATAGACTCTGTGCCTCATCCAAGATGGAGGACACCAGAGCCAATCCGCTTCCAGAACGACAGGAGTGACGTCATGCTGGCCTATCACCGAGCAAGACGTCACAAGCACATGACCAGCGACCAATCGGCATAGAAGGTGTCAGAGACATGTGACCTCGTGTCAGCGATGATGTCACCCGCACATGTGCAATGGCTCCAAGATTGGACTTAGTCTCCGGCGCTCGCACATGTGCAGTAGCAAGAAATCTGGACTTAGTCTCCAGCGCTCGCACATGTGCAGTAGCAAGAAATCTTGACTTAGTCTCCAGCGCTCGCACATGTGCAGTAGCAAGAAATCTGGACATAGTCTCCAGTGCTCGCAGCAACCGTAACATTCAGTGCCTGTAGGGCATTCTGTGCACTTGCAGAAAAGTTTTAAGAATTTAGACTTTATTCTCAAGAAACTTAACTACGAGGATCTAGGATAGTCAATATGTGGTGATCTGAAAGATCTTGCTTTGCTTCTTGAGCAGCAAGGAGGATACACAAATTACCCATGCTTTTTGTGTGAATGGGATAGTCAAGATAGGGCTCATCACTGGAGCCAAAAAAGTTGGCCAACAAGAATATCCTTGCAACCTGGACTTAAGAACATAGTTGTGAAAAGTTTAGTTGATCCAACTAAAGTTCTTTTGCCACCACTCCACATTAAGCTTGGACTGATGAAGTAGTTTGTGAAAGGTCTACAGAATGGAGAAACTTTTAAGTACCTCCGTACAAAGTTTCAAGGACTGTCCAAAGCAAAACTTAAGGAAAGCATTTTTATGGATCCCAATATTTGGAAACTCATGAAGGATGATGTGTTAGAAAGAAAATTGAAAGCTGTTGAGAAAAGGGCCTCGGGATTCTTTGAAAGAAGTTGTGAAGAAATTTCTATTCAACAACAAAGATTCATTGTGCAAAACATGATGAAATGTTTCAATGCCTTGGGTTTTCTTATGAACTTGAAGTAAAATTTGAATTTGAATTTCAAATTCCCATTTGGACTAATTTCCTTAAAAACTTGGTGCTGTTATCGAATAGCAAGGAGAAAGATATCAGGATATCGAGGAGTTGTAATGACGATACCAAGGTAGATGAATCGTGAACATGATGGGGGACTACTACTGGACACCTCAAAGAGAAGATCCACAGGCCTTCTATAGGAGAAAAGGCATCAAGAAAAGCTTTGAAGAGAAAACGAAAAGGCACAAGAATTAATGTCCAATAAAGTTGCAGGATGAATGTTCAATACATTTTTATATATAACATTGTAGACATTTCTGACTACAATAAAGATTTTTCTTGTTCACCTCGCTTGTACGTAATTTCACTCACGTTTTCTGCAAAATCCATATGTGATGGTTAGAAATAGAAGTGTTTTTTTAAATCAGGACATAATAAAACATAGCGATTCGTTATTGGATTTGAAACAATTTTCATAAACCCAAACTTTGCATACCTGTGTAATCTTTTAATACATTATTGTTTAAGGAAAAATATTCATAAGAAAATGACTTTATTTTGGAACCAAAATATGTCATGCTTTCTCTAATTCTCCATGTCACTTTCTACATTAAGTAGTAATTGTGATTTCTATGAATTTTCATTCTGGTCAATGAACAGACAATACAATGACAATTCTATATCTGTAAGATTATTGCTCTGCAATAATCTCTTTACCATCACGTGCAGGATTACAATAACAGGCAACAACTATTAATGGATAATAAATGATTCACCATTGCCAATTGGTACCAATAACAGCTCACATCCTCCTCCTCTCTGCAAAGTGTCCTCTGCACGGGTCACAGGGCACAACTAGAAAACTTTCCTATAGAGGTCAACAAGTCATCTTCAGACTAGAGCTACCCATAGCAGCTGTTACACATATCTATCAAGGTTAATAAAAGTTTAGGTAAAACAGCTGTCGCCATAATTATGTTTAGAAAATAGAATACAAAAATCTAAAAAAACCCCCAAAGATAAAACATTTTTCACTTCCTTATCTGATTTATAGAATTCAAGAAACACTAGGTGATACATTCCCTTTAACTAAGGGCACTAAGATATAAAATTTTACTTTATATAGTATTTACGACGCACATCTTCATATATTTACAGTTATTTTTAAATTAACTGAATATTTGAAAATAATCATCACTAAAACTGATGATGAATTATTTTTAAGACTCTTTGTTGTTTAGAATCCCATTCACCTATTTAAAAGTTCCTTTAAATAATTAAAAAATAATATAAAAAATATATCTAGAAATATTTTAATCTAAAGATGCTTCCAAGATATTTTTAGTGCCCAGAAGAAGATCATTTAGGCTAAATCTACATCACATAAGACATGACAAGAAGTCTTAATTTGGTGGAAATGTTTTCCTGTAATTATATATGATTTCATTCACATTGTAGCCATATTATTTATGTTTTCAGGTAACAGCTTAAAATACATGAACCTTAGTGTAAAATAAGATAAATCCATTTTGGGAGACTGGTTACAACAAGAATCTGCAATATTTCTTCATTTCTTTTTAAACTTAAATATCTAGCTCTTTTAAATAAAAAACTTAATTCATAATTTCAATTGTTAAACTTGTTAAATAAAAAAATGAACAAAAATTACTTTTTTCCAACATATTTAAATACATACCTGTGTATCTTCAGCTGAAAAGTTCCTTAAACTCTCATTTGCAATCCCTGAGTCATCGGCATCTATTAGACTGTCTACAGGAACATTGTGTGGCGGTTTAAGAAAAGAAAATTCCCGCTCACTTGGATCCAGAGTTACACAAACATCATAGGAATATGGCAGAGGTAATGTCCCATTGGAAAATTGTGAAAGAAATCTGGGATCCACTTGTGGATATAAACTTGTACTCAAGGACCCAAATGAAGTAGCAGATTTAGACTCTTTATATTTGGAGACAATTGCAATAATCACAGTCAACATGAAGAAAAAGGAAATCAGTGCCAAGGCGATAACCAAGTAGAATTGTAGGTTGGACTGAGATTCTTCTTTATTAGACTGACTGCTCAGCTCAGGTAGGACCTGCTGAAAATGATCAGCAATCACCATGGTCAGAGTGACTGAAGCTGAATGCGAGGGAATCCCATTGTCTTTCACTATCACCAACATTCCATGTTTCATGATGTCCTTTTCATGAAATCCACGTGATGTCCTGATCTCTCCTGTGTGCTGATCAATGGTGAAGAGTGATGGTTCTGAAGATTGTAAAAAGTAAGACAACCAGGAATTGTGTCCAGAATCAGCATCCACTGCCACCACCTTAGATACTAAAGAGCCTTGTTCAGAGGTCCAAGGAACCATCTCAAATATTGAGCTATCAACCTCTTGTGATGGGTACAGAATGACTGGTGAATTATCATTCTGGTCTACTATAGATATTCTTAGAGTTGTGCTGCTGTTCAGGGATGGAGATCCATTATCTATAGCAATGATTTGTATATTAATTTCTCTATGCTTCTCATAATCAAATGATCGTTGAGCATAAATGACCCCGGTTACTGGATTCATGGAGATGTAGGAAGACAGGGGATCTTCTTCATTACCTATAACCATAGTAGAATATGTTATCTTTGCATTGTCCTCACTGTCCAGATCTCTTGCTTGAATAATAAATATTGAACCTCCTGGTGAATTATTTTCAGTGACAAATGCAGTATAACCGAATTTCTCAAACACTGGAGCATTGTCATTGACATCTGATAAACCAAGCCTAATAAGTTTTCGGGAAGTTTTTTCAGGAGACCCTTTATCAGAGGCTTCTATTGTTATGTTGTAAGATGATACTTTTTCTCTATCTAGATCATTTTTAGAAACAATTTTATAAAAATTATTTGTTGATGATATTAGTTCAAATGGCAAATCCCCTGTTATTATACATTGAACTTCACCATTTTCTCCGGCGTCACGGTCATAAACTTTAATTAGTGCCACCATAGTGCCAGGAGGAGAATCCTCAGGAATAAGATCTGATGATGAGGTTATAGATATCTCAGGAGCATTGTCATTTTCATCTGTTATTTCTATTAAAACCTTGACTTTGGCTGTGAGGCCTCCTCCATCTTCAGCTTGCAGCAAAATGTCATAATGCTTTGACACTTCATAATCTAATTGTCCTTTTGTTTTAATCTCCCCATTTTTCGGATTGATAGTAAACGTCTGAAGAATATTTTTGGCTGTGGTACTAATAGAGTAAGTGATCTGTGCATTGACTCCTTCATCTTCATCACTTGCACTGACCTGCAGAATTGTAGAATTCACCGGTATATTTTCTCTGACACTTACTTTATATACATCCTGTGTAAATACTGGAGAATTATCATTGATATCATTGATGATGATATTGATCAGGGCAGTGCCTGTCTGTACAGGATTTCCCCCATCAGAAGCTGTGAGAATGAGTTCATGCTTGTTCTGTGTCTCTCGGTCTAGAGGTTTCTCTAGTATCAGCTCTGGAAATACACTGCCATCAGTGCTGACCTTCTCTCCAAGAGAAAAATACTGGGTCTCACTGAGTCTGTAGCTGATCAGAGAATTAACACCTACATCCAGATCTTCTGCATTATGCAAAAGAAACCTTCTTCCTGGGGAGGTATACTCACTCATTTCTAATGTCAATGTTTCATGAAGAAATGTAGGAGGATTATCATTTATATCCTGAATATTAATCTTTATACTGAAGACATTTAGTGGATTTATCATCACAGCATCAAATGTAAGGACACAATCAGCTGCAGCTTCACACAATGTCTCCCTGTCTATCCTATCAGCAGTATAGAGGTTTCCATCATCCATATTTATACTAAAATGTTTCTCAGACACATCAGATACAATTCGTAATTTCCTTCTGGAGAGATCCTTAACATCTAATTCAAGCTCCTTTGCTAAATTTCCTACAATAGAGCCTTTTCTTAATTCTTCATTAATGGAATAATGAATCTGACCAGAGACTGAATGACACAGCCAGGAGAATAAGAAGGGAAATATTACTTGCCATCTGAGTCCTTGCACTGATTGTCCTTCCTGTAGTTGTAATCCAGCCATCCTTCTTCTCACCAGAAATATAATGGTGAAATTCCTTGTTATATTTATAATCCAGCATAAAATAATCCGTCTTCTCTATGAGTCCTGTACCCGGCACATCCCAGTGTGAAATGCTGTGTATTTCTTCTTGCAGTTGAACACTGTCTGCATCATGGAGGCGATTCTGGATTTGCAGTATATTTTCCTTATTGGTGAACAGTGGCGCTCTGAGGCCAATAGTGAGAATTGCAGCTGGTTCTTTTCTACTAAAAGTTTAATCTTTCCAATATATAGGAATTCAAGAATTTAATTGTTATGGAATCACTTTTGCATGAAATAGTTTTGGTTTTTAGAAGTATATACTTTTTACTGGCAATGTGGAAGGAAAAGTGGTACAAAAAATGTTTAATAAAAATGTGATCAGATAAAATCAGTTGTATAAGGCGGTTAAATGCAATTTTATCTTTTATATTCTGCATTTAAAATGAGCACTTCGACTTATTTAGATCTATTATTATGGAACATCCCTTGAAAGATAACTATATTGACTGTACATCATTTTGTTTTACTATAAATGATTGATCCCTAAATCGGAAGAATTAAACAGGTATAACTCATTGGCACTGATGAAACTAATTAAACTGTAACTGCTTTATATGTTAAAAAACAAATAATTAATTTGCTATAATAAACACTATAGATACAATATTCTATTACATAACATGACAATACAAGACAGTAATCAACAACAACCATAGAACAGTAAAGTGCAGGGATTTCACATATTTATTCCGATTACTGTGTTGATACAATGAATGACAACTTAATTTCATTCCTCACATTTGTGGCAAAATCAGACCAAATATAAACATTAGAAAATATCTCTCTTGTCCAGTTACATCATATTAGATTTGGGTAAATATCTGGTACAGATAAAAGTTTCCCGAAGTTACATAAAATTGATCTTTATAGATCTGTTTTGTCATTTATTTAAGAAGTTTTATGTATATTAATATCCAGCTTTACTTATCTCCTTTAGGTTATTGAGGTTGTGAGCTATAGTCACATAGTCTATTCTTAGTAAATTTGTATACTAGGAACAAAGGTTTGGCTAGTTATTATGTAGAAATTACTATTTGTCACGCTAGGTATGGGGGAATACCGGGCAAACAACAAAAAGAGAGGGGAGAAAAAAGGAGACCCTATGTTTAGGGAAAAGGAAGATGGTGACCCCTGATAAAACCTTCAGCTGGCCCCTTGCTTTCCTGATGTCCCTAGATTGCTCGGCATCTATCCACCGAGTAGGATACCTAGACCCTTGCTTACCCTGAATTGGACCCTAGGAAGTGACTGAACAGGATGAGAACTAGTCAACCCCACTAAGTGCTAAGGAACAAACAGGAAAAATAAACAGGGGAAAACAAATGGACACATCTCCAGGATGACTTTGGGAGAATGACAGAAACATACGTGTCTTCACAGGTGAGACACCACTGACACAGAACTGAAGCCCCTCAGAAAAAAAAATCAAAAGGAAGGATAATTTTATAGTGATGAACTCGACACTGGTTGATACTCGATTGAGCATCAGGGTGCTCAAGATACTCGGTACTCAATTGAGCATCGTGAAGGTGCTCGCTCTCATCCCCATCCTCCTGTAAGGGTTTTCCTGTAAAATGCCTGAGTTTCCCATTGACTTCCATTATATTTGCTACTGAAGACAAGCCTGTTCAACTTGCTTGATTCTAGTACTGAGCACTCGGACATTTTAGTGCTCACTCATCACTACAATTTTATAATTAATTTACTATTTCAAGGGAGTCTATCTGTCCAAACTGACAGAATACACTGTGTATATATCCTTATAGGGTATATAGCCTCAGGAAATTTGACTTTTTAGTTTTCAGATTGCTGCCTCCTTTCTACAAAGGCTGAAGTTTAATACATATGTTAATAAGGGTGTTGACTGTATCCCTGGTATGGTCAAGTAGGCCAGTTCACCATTACACCCAATACTTTTGTATATCTCCCTCTCCCTTACTGATGATTGTCAGCATTGTCTTGCCTGACCTTTCTCTGTAAAGTGTTCACACCAGGCCTGCCAGTGCTGTCAATCACCAGTGAGGAAGGCAGGGACAAGGAAAACCATTGGGAGGAATGGTTCACTTGGCCTCTTGGACACACAAATGGTGCACTACGGACATTAATTAACATGCTGGATCAAAGTTCAGTTTCAGCAGTATGGAGACAATGATTAAAATGCTAAAGATGCAATTTTTATAGGGGCTATATTCCCTTTAAAACTGTAGGCTTGGTTTATACTGTTAATTTGGGCTGACAAACTGCCTTTAAAGGTAGTCTGTCACCAGGTTTTACTGCCCCATCTGATGTTGGGGCAGAGACCCTGATTATTACTGATTAGTGATATATTACTTAGTGAGATGCTTTCTGTCCTTAAATTTTTAATGCCGCAGATTTAGCAGTTATGAATGTTGAGCTCTGTATATCCCTTCCCATATCACTGATTGGTAACTTTCAGCCCAAGTATAGTGTAGAAAGAAAACTGCCAATCAGTGGTGGAGGTGGGATTATACAGAGATCATGTGTGACTACTGGGTAGCAAATTTACTAGTCCTCTAGTGATAATCTCCTGCTGATACAACAGTAATTTTTTTAAAACTACAACAAACAGCCCAGTAAGTAACACATCACTAGAATAAGGAACTCTGTCCATACATCATACTGCTCTCAGATTAGTTGTAAAGAACATGGTTACAGATTTTGTTTAAGGATATATGTCTTCATAAAGTGACCTCCTGTTCAAATAAAAATATATACAGTACAGACCAAAAGTTTGGACACACCTTCTCATTCAAAGAGTTTTCTTTATTTTCATGACTCTGAAAATTGTAGATTCACATTGAAGGCATCAAAACTATGAATTAACACATGTGGAATGAAATACTAACAAAAAAGTATGACACTACTGAAAATATGTCTTATATTCTAGGTTCTTCAAAGTAGCCACCTTTTGCTTTGATTACTGCTTTGCACACTCTTGACATTCTCTTGATGAGCTTCAAGAGGTAGTCACTGGAAATGGTCTTCCAACAGTCTTGAAGGGGTTTCCAGAGATGCTTAGCACTTGTTGGCCCTTCTGCCTTCATCTGCGGTCCAGCTCACCCCAAACCATCTTGATTGGGTTCAGATCTGGTGACTGTGGAGGCCAGGTCATCTGACGTAGCACCCCATCACTCTCCTTCTTGGTCAAATAGCCCTTACACAGCCTGGAGATGTGTTTGGGGTCATTGTCCTGTTGAAAAATAAGTGATGGTCCAACTAAACACAAACCGGATGGAATAGCATGCCGCTGCAAGATGCTGTGGTAGCCATGCTGGTTCAGTAAGCCTTCAATTTTGAATAAATCCCCAACAGTGTCACCAGCAAAGCACCCCCACACCATCACACCTCCTCCTCCATGCTTTACAGTGGAAACCAGGCATGTAAAGTCCACCCGTTCACCTTTTCTGCATCATACAAATACACGGTGGTTGGATCCAAGATCTCAAATTTGGACTCATTAGACCAAAGCACATATTTCCACTGGTCTAATGTCCATTCCTTGTATTCTTTAGCCCCAAAAAAGTCTCTTCTGCTTGTTGCCTGTCCTTAGCAGTGGTTTCCTAGCAGCTATTTTACCATGAAGGCCTGCTGCACAAAGTCTCCTCTTAACAGTTGTTCTAGAGATGTGTTTGCTGCTAGAACTCTGTGTGGCATTGACCTGGTTTCTAATCTGAGCTTCTGTTAACCTGCGATTTCGAAGGCTGGTGACTCGGATAAACTTATCCTCCGCAGCAAAAGTGACTCTTGGTCTTCCTTTCCTGGGGCGGTCCTCATGTGAGCCAGTTTCTTTGTAGCATTTGATGGTTTTTGCCACTGCACTTGGGGACACTTTCAAAGTTTTCCCAATTTTTCGGACTAACTGACCTTTATTTCTTAAAGTAATGATGGACACTCGTTTTTCTTTACTTAGCTGATTTTTTCTTGCCATAGTACAAATTCTAACAGTCTATTCAGTAGGACTATCAGCTGTGTATCCACCAGACTGCTGCACAACACAACTGTTAGTCCCAACCCCATTTAAAAGATAAGAAATCCCACTTATTAAACCTGACAGGGCACACTTGTGAAGTGAAAACCATGTGACTACCTCTTGAAGCTCATCAAGAGAATGCCAAGAGTGTGCAAAGGAGTAACCAAAGCAAAAGGTGGCTACTTTGAAGAACCTAGAATATAAGACATATTTTCAGTTGTTTCACACTTTTTTGTTCAGTATTTCATTCCACATGTGTTAATTCATAATTTCATGCCTTCAATGTGAATCTACAAATTTCAGAGTCATGAAAATAAAAATAACGTTTGAATGAGAAGGTGTGTCTAAACGTTTGGTCTGTACTGTATATTTTTCTAATTTCTATATTAATAATTCTAAACTCTTTCAAATTTAATTATGTCCACTGAGCCTCACAACAGGTTGACAATTTATTTTCTGCAGAAATCATTGATCATCAGTTACCTAAATATAAAAAGATGGCAAAAGGATTTATCATTGATTATTGGTGCTAATCACAGCTCACCTCCTCCCCCTCTTGAAAAACTAAGGCAGAAAACAAGCGCAATAGGGTTGTAACTGGTTACATAAGGGTAGACATGAGATTAGTATCTCCTCACTTGGGATAGTTGTGTGTGGCACAACTACTTATGAGTGTATATCTGACTACTGCAGATCCATGGTGATGTATACCAAGACAGAAGACGATCAGGATAAAATGCGTTTCCTCGGTGCTGCCTCAATAGATGAAAAGGACTCCAAATGGATTCAGTTGAAAATTGTTTATTTGTCTACATGTTGCAATGCAATCTATCCTCTTCCTTAGGACAAAATCATAGAAACTATGGTTTTGTCTTAAGGAAGGGGCTAGATTGCCTTAAAACGCGTAGACAAATAATTCATGAATGCGGATAATAAAATAATAAAAGCCATAAAAGCTCAAAACTCTCCTTTTACATAAAGTTAAGTTCTAATTACTTTTAGCCATTTTTATTGTTAGATTTCTGAAAATTTACATATTCTACATCTATAAAAGAAATTCCAAATTCTAAGATAATTCTGATATACAGAGGGAGGCAATGCATTGTAGTCATGATAAGAAGTCTTACTATGGTGGTGATGTATCATCATAGCATTATGTTAATCAATCCTGTTTGTTAACATGTTATTATTGAATTAGAATAACAGCTTTTGTACATACATTTTTGCCTTAATTAATATTTAAAATCCATTATTGACAACTGTTTACAATATAGATGTGTAGAAAATCAACTTTTTTATTGTTGTTATTATATTATTATAAATTTACTAAAATACATACCTGTGTTTCTACAGGTGGACAGTTCTTTAAATGTTCACTTCCAATGACTGTGTCATCAGCATCTATTAGACTCTCCACAGGAACATTGTGCTGAGAGTTAAGGAAAGCAAATTCCCGCTCACTCGGATCCAGAGTTACACAAACATCATAGGAATATGGCAGAGGTAATGTCCCATTGTTGAATTGTGAAATAAACCTTGGATCCACCTGTGGATATAGACTGGTACTCAGGGAGCCAAAAGAAGAAGATGATTTGGACTCCTTGTATTTGGAGACAACTGCAATAATCACAGTCAACATGAAGAAAAAAGAAATCAGTGCCAAAGCGATCACCAAGTAAAATTGTAGGTTGGACTGAGATTCCTCCTTATTAGACTGACTGCTCAGCTCAGGAAGGACCTGATGAAAATGATCAGCAATCACCATAGTCAGAGTGACTGAAGCTGAGCGAGAGGGAATTCCATTGTCTTTTACTAGAACCACAATTCCATGTTTCATGATGTCCTTTTCATGAAATCCACGTGATGTCCTGATCTCTCCTGTGTGCTGGTCAATGGTGAAGAGTGATGGTTCTGAAGATTGTAAAAAGTAGGACAACCAGGCATTGTGTCCAGAGTCAGCGTCCACTGCCACCACCTTAGATACTAAAGATCGTTGTTCAGAGGTCCAAGGAACCATCTCAAATGTTGAGCTTTCAACCTCTGGTGATGGGTACAGGATGACTGGTGAATTGTCATTCTGGTCTACTATAGATATTCTTAGTGTTGTGCTGCTGTTCAGAGATGGAGATCCATTGTCTCTGGCAATTATTTGGATGTTAAATTCTTTATGCTTTTCATAATCAAATGACCTCTGAGCATAAATTACTCCAGTTACTGGATTCATGGAGATGTAGAGAGACAGAGGATTTTCTTCGTCACTTCTAGTCAATATAGAATATGTTATCTTTGCATTGTCATCACTGTCTAGATCTCTTGCTTGAATACTAAATATTGAAGCTCCTGGTAAATTATTTTCTGAAATAAATGTAGTATAATGTATTTTTTCAAACACTGGAGCATTGTCATTGACATCTGATACATCAAGTCTGATAACTTTTCTAGAAATCATTTCAGGTGACCCTTTATCAGAGGCTTGTATTGTGATGTTGTAAGATGATAAATTTTCTCTATCTAGACTACTTTTTGTACGGATTTTATAAAAATTACCTGCTGATGATACTAACTCAAATGGTAAATCCCCTGTTATTATACATTGTACTTCACCATTTTCTCCTGAGTCAGGATCATGAACTTTGATCAGTGCCACCACAGTACCAGGGGGAGAATCCTCCAGAAGAAGATCTGTTGATGAAGTTATAGAGATCTCAGGAGCATTGTCATTGATATCAAGGATTTCTACTAAAACTTTGACTTTTACTGCTAAGCTTCCTCCATCTTCTGCTTGCACTGAAATTTCAAACAACCTTGATACTTCATAATCTAATTGTCCTTTGGTAATAATTTCTCCACTTTTGGTATTGATATTAAATGTCTGTAGAATATCACTTGCTGTGGTACTAATAGAGTAAGTGATCTGTGCATTGACTCCTTCATCTTCATCACTTGCACTGACCTGCAGAATTGTAGAATTCACCGGTATATTTTCTCTGACACTTACTTTATATACATCCTGTGTAAATACTGGAGAATTATCATTGAAGTCAGTGATGATGATATTGATAAGGGCAGTGCCTGTCTGTACAGGATTTCCCCCATCAGAAGCTGTGAGAATGAGTTCATGCTTGTTCTGTGTCTCTCGGTCTAGAGGTTTCTCTAGTATCAGCTCTGGAAATACACTGCCATCAGTGCTGACCTTCTCTCCAAGAGCAAAATACTGGTTCTCACTGAGTCTGTAGCTGATCAGAGAACTAACACCGACATCAAGATCTTCTGCATTTTGTAAAAGAAACCTTCTACCTGGGGAGCTGTACTCACTCATTTCTATTTTAATTGTGGTAAGAATAAATGTAGGAGGATTATCATTTATATCCTGAATAATAATCTTGATACTGAAGACATTTAGTGGATTTTCTACCACAGCATCAAATGTAAGGACACAATCAGCTGCAGCTCTACACAATGTCTCCCTGTCTATCCTATCAGCAGTATAGAGGTTTCCATTATCCAAATTTATTTTAAAATATTTTTCTGAGATTCCAGACACAATACGTAATTTCCTTCTGGAGAGATCCTTAACATCTAATTCAAGATCCTTTGCTAAATTTCCTACAATAGAACCTTTTCTTACTTCTTCATTAATGGAATAATGAATCTGACCAGAGACTGAATGACACAGCCAGGAGAATAAGAAGGGAAATATTACTTGCCATCTGAGTCCTTGCACTGATTGTCCTTCCTGCAGTTGTAATCCAGCCATCCTCCTTCTTATATTTATAATCCAGCAGAATTAAAAGCAGAAAATAATCCGTCTTCTCTATGAGTCCTGTACCCGGCACATCCCAGTGTGAAATGCTGTGTATTTCTTCTTGCAGTTGAACACTGTCTGCATCATGGAGGCGATTCTGGATTTGCAGAATATTTTCTTCATTGGTGAACAGCGGCGCTCTGAGGCGAATATGGGGAACTGCAACATTTTTATCTTTGGTTCTTTGCTTATAACATATTTTTAATAATGTATATGATTAAATTACATTTACAAGAGAAAAGTGAATATTTTTTATATTTTGTACATCCATAACTGATATATGTATTTTTGGAAAAATATATATACAGAGAATAGGTTAAGGTTTATAAATGATATCCGAAAAAAAGAGAAAATCTAACATCTAGTAAAAGCAACACTTTGCAATTGCAATGTAATAATTACTTGTCTAGATATCAAGCTAAGCTATGAAAACATGTATTTTCTATTTACGTGTAAGAGCAAGAAAGTTTAAATGTATGAATGTATGTTTATCCCCATTGTCAAAAAAATGTATTCATGTACAATAAAGGACACTCTACAGCACTTTTGCATATAGTTGTCTTATTACTGCAGGAGATATGATTTCCAGCTGTGCAGTATTTCCTAGGTACTCAGATAGGATCTCAATCCATATCCCAATCTAGAAGAGAATCCAGCTCTCAAAATTAGTTGCAAAGAAAGATTTTTTAATGGTGGTTTGAAAAATACAAATATGTACAAATGTGTTTGTACACTTTTTGAACCACCATTAAGTTTTTTTATTTGCAACATATTTTGAGTGCCGAATGCTCTTCCATGTCAATTTACTGCAACCAGGCTTCTATTAAGTCAATTATATATTCTGCTTTGAGGAATTTACTGACCCTTTATTAACATCTAAACAACATTAATCCTTTCTAGCAATTTCTATATTTCCATCTGGACAGTTATTTTATTTAAACCATCCTTTTTTAAAATATTATTTGCACGAGGGACAGTTTCATGCTAATTTATCCATTTTACAATCTAATTAAATGATAACTATATAGATACCTTACCACTTAGAATACTGAATTTACATACAAACATCCTTATTTATTTTGTCTCCAAACCTGACACAATCAGAGATATATGTCATAAGATGTTAAGAAATTAAATGTATATGTAAATATAGATGCTTTAATGACTGCCATTCATTAGCCATTTGTCACCTATAGATTCTCATAATCATAATCATATATTTTTAATGTATACTTTATGTATTTTCACAGGATGGTTGTTGTGATTCCTCAGCCATCTGACACCAAAGATAAAAACCTATATGTTTCATGTACATGTTTTCTTACTGGGTGGCCTCAGAGTTTATTAAATTGATAAATTGAAGAGATCAAAGCAACTTAACCCTAGAACGCGCAAGCATAACAATCTACCATAGAAAACAAATGACCTAGCAGGCCTGCGAGGCCCCAGGTATGCGTTCTAGGGTTAAAAAAGTAAAGTAGTAAATGTAAGAGTTATGCGGGCGTCATATGGTACGATATATCGGGCGATATGTCGGCGGGGTCACGTTGTAAGTGACGCACATCCGGCATCGTTTGATATATCGTACCATGCGACAGCTACGAGCGACGGTGAACGAGCAAAAATACTCACCTTATCGTTGCTCGTTGACACGTCGCTCGTTTTCAAAAAGTCGTTTCTTCTGTGCTCCGGTTCTTCATCATTCCCGGGGCAGCACACATCGCTCCATGTGACACCCTGGGAACACCGAACACAGCTTACCTGCGTTCCGCCGGCAATGCGGAAGGAAAGAGGTGGGCGGAATGTTTACGTCCTGCTCATCTCCGCCCCTCCGCTTCTATTGGCCGGCCGCTGTGTGACATCGCTGTGACGCCGAATGTCCCTCCCCTTCAGGAAGAGGATGTTCGCCGCCCACAGCGACGTCGTCCGGGAGGTAAGTGCGTGTGACGGGGGTTAACGACTTTGTGCGCCACGGGCAACTAATTGCCCGTGACGCACAAACGACGGGGGCGGGTACGATCGCTCGTGCGATCGCACGATAGATCGTACCGTGTGACGCCCGCATAAAATGCACACATTTGTAGATCACCATGGCCTTAATATTGACCAAAGGTTAAAACTACAGCCAGACATTTTAGCAACGTTGATACAAGTTTACTGGTCATCTAGTTATCCTACTTTGTTCTTATGAATTGCTATTATTAAATTCTTACATTGGTGACCATGCCATTAACACAGTTTAGGGGTATTTTCTTTTTATTTAATGACTTTAGTTAAATAGCATGAAAATATGCAAGTTTGCAATTGACTTGCTTTTACTATCTGTTGTCTTTCTCTTGCAATGACAGCTTTTATCTTACATAGTGTACAGCTTGATGCTAAAGAGTTCTGCCAACACAGCCTTGCTGAGTGTGCTCAGTAGTTAAGTCTGACATGAGTAAGTACAATATAATTCTCCTATTCCAATAAATTTTTTGTTGCATTTGTCATGATTATTACTCACGCTAGCCATCAGATAGTGTAAAGGTACCGTCACACTAAACAACTTACCAGTGATCCCAACAACGTTACAACCTGATAGGGATAGCTGGTAAGTTGCTAGGAGGTTGCTGGTGAGAGGTCACACAGTCAGACACTCCAGCGATCCCACCAGCAACCTGACCTGGCAGGGATCGCTGGAGCATCGCTACATGGGTTGCTGGTGAGCTGTCACCAGCAACCAGTGACCAGCCCCCAGCCAGCAGCGGCGCACTGAAGCGATGCTGCGCTTGGTAACTAAGGTAAATATCGGGTAACCAACCCGATATTTACCTTGGTTACCAGCGCACGCAGCTACACGTGCAGAGAGCAGGGAGCAGCGCACACCGCTTAGCGCTGGCTCTCTGCTCTCCTAGTTACAGCACACATCGGGTTAATTACCCGATGTGTGCTGCAGCTACATGTGCACAGAGCAGGGAGCAGCGCACACCGCTTAGCGCTGGCTCCCTGCTCTCCTAGTTACAGCACAGATTGGGTTAATTACCCTATGTGTGCTGCAGCTACATGTGCAGAGAGCAGGAAGCCGCGCACACTGCTTAGCCCTGGCTCCCTGCTCTCCTAGCTACAGTACACATCGGGTTAATTACCCGATGTGTACTGCAGCTACACGTGCAAGGAGCAGGAGCCGGCACTGACAGTGAGAGCGGCGGAGGCTGGTAACGAAGGTAAATATCGGGTAACCAAGGACAGGGCTTCTTGGTTACCCGATGTTTACCGTGGTTACCAGTGTCCGCAGAAGCCGACTCCTGCTGCCTGCACATTTAGTTGTTGCTGTCTCGCTGTCACACACAGCGATCTGTGCTGCACAGCGGCACAGCAACAACTAAAAAATGGTCCAGGCCATTCAGCAACAACCAACGACCTCACAGCAGGGGCCAGGTTGTTGCTGGATGTCACACACAGCAACATCACTAGCAACATCGCTGCTACGTCACAAAAGTTGTTCGTTAGCAGTGATGTTGCTAGCGATGTTGCTTAGTGTGACGGGGCCTTAAGTTGTACTTTTTCTGTTTCTCAATAGGACAAGTGTTTTGAAAAATCAGACAAAAAATTGGATTGGTAACGGTTAACTTTTAACATCAGCTTCCTCCAGCCCATTGACTCTTATGCAGCAGTTAGCTTATCACCTAACTTCCCCTCACTTTCAGCTCCTGATTAAGGTGCTCTTATCAGTCCTGTAGGATTAAAAATTCCAGGCTGGCCAGTTCATTGGCAGTTTCCAAAGCAGTTCTCCTACTCATGGGGCTCTCACTTTCCTGAGCTATATTTGTTCAAAGTCCCTATTATCTCCATCTAATATATAAAGCTGAATGTGTGTGTGTGTGTGTATGTCCAGGATTGGTATCTGCACTGTCGCAGCTACAGCCACAAAATTTTGCACACTCACACTTATGGACCCCGAGAGCGTCATAGGCTATGTTTTGAGGGGAAATTTTAACCCCGCGCTTTACAGTTATTCACCAAAAAACCTGCTTCCATTAAAGCGAATGGAGCTGGGAGCCACATTGCAGCCAGAACTTCAGAAGAATGCGCAGCCACACCATGGAATGTTGGCGTGTCACAATGCAGCCAGGGAAAGAGACAGACACAGACAGGGAAAGAGACAGACACAGACAGGGAAAGAGGCAGACACAGACAGGGTAAGAAACATACATAGACAGGGTAAGAGACAGACACAAAGAGACAGACACAGACAAAGAGATTAACTGACAGGGAAAGAGACAGACAGGGAAAGAGAGGGAAAGAGAGAGACAGGTTAAGAGACAGACACAGACAGGTAAAGAGACAGACACAGACAAAGAGACAGACAGGGAAAGAGAGGGAAAGAGACAGACAGGGTAAGAGACAGACAAAGACAGCTAAAGAGACAGACAAAGAGACAGACACAGGGAAAGAGACAGAGGGAAAGAGGGAAAGAGACAGGAAAAGAGAGGGAAAGAGACAGACAGGGAAAGAAAGGGAAAGAGAGGGAAAGAGACAGACAGGGAAAGAGACAAACAAGGAAAGTGATAGAGATAGATAGACAGACAGGGAAAGATATAGACAGACAGACAGGGAAAGAGATTGAGACAGACGGAGAAAGAGACAGAGACAGTCAGAGACAGACAGGGAAAGAGACAGACAGATAAAGAGATAGATAGAGAGAGACAGAGAATGAGAGAGAAATAGAGAGACAGTTACTATCCCGGGCAGCACCGTCACAGCTACAGCCATAAAATTTTGCACACTCACACGTCTGGACCCCGAAAGCGTCATAGGCTATGTTGTGAGGTGAAATTTTAACCCCGCGCATTCCAATTTACCAATCAATTTTGCCCCTATCTACATAATGGGGAAAAAGTGAAACGAAAAGTGTATCCACACCGTCGCATTTACAATCACGAAATTTTGCACAGACACCTTATGTGACCCAGGGAACGTCGTAGACTATGTTTTGACAGTAAAATGTAACCCCGCGCTTTACAGTTACTCTCCAAAAAACATGCCTCCATTAAAGTAAATGGAGCTTGGAACTACAGGTTATTAGTAGGAGTTGTAATTGGTTGCTATAGGAACAAAAGACATTCATAGTATAAGAAGCTTATATGTGAGGTAATAAGATGTCGGTGGGGAGACGGATAGAGAGAGACAGACAGAGAGAGACAGACAGAGAGACAGAGAGATAGAGACAGACAGGGAAAGAGACAGACCTGGAAAGAGACAGACCTGGAAAGAGACAGACCTGGAAAGAGACAGATGGGGAAAGAGACACACAGACATGCGGACAGGGACAGATACAGGCAGACAGGGAAGGAGTAGACAGCCAGAGAGACAGACAAAGATAGATGGGGAAAGACACAGACCTTGATATAGACAGACGGGGAAAGAGACAGAGAAATAGAGACAGACAAGGAAAGAGACAGACAGAGACAGGCAGATGGGGAAAGAGACAGACAGAGAAAGAGACAGACGGGGAAAGAGACAGACGGAGAAAGAGACAGACGGGGAAAGAGACAGACGGGGAAAGAGGCAGATGGGGAAAGAGGCAGACGAGGAAAGAGGCAGACGGGGAAAGAGGCAGACCAGGAAAGAGACAGACATGGAAAGAGACAGATGGGGAAAGAGACAGACGGGAAAAGAGACAGACGGGAAAAGAGACAGACCTGGAAAGAGACAGACCTGGAAAGAGACAGACGTGGAAAGAGACAGACGGAGCACATTACTTGGCCAATTTAGTTAAATGTGTGTAGAATATCTGTGGTGTTGAAATATGTTGTGAAATGCTTCTATTAGCTTAGTTTTTGCCTTTTAATAATTACATTTCTATCTATTTGTTTTGTGGTTTTTGTGTGCACAATACATTTTTGTTAATACATTCTATTTTGTTAACAGCAGTTATTAACCCGGGCGAAGCCGGGTAGTACAGCTAGTCTAATATATAAAGCTGAATGTCTGTATGTATGTGTGTGTGTATGTATGTCCAGGATTGGCATCTGCAACGTCGCAGCTACAGCCACAAAATTTTGCACACTCATACTACTGGACCCCGAGAGCGTCATAGGCTATGTTTTGAGGGGAAATTTTAACCCTGCGCTTTACAGTTATTCACCAAAAATTCTGCCTCCATTAAAGCGAATGGAGCTGGGAGCCACAGTGCAGCCAGAACTTCAGAAGAATGCGCAGCCACGCCCTTAAATGGAATGTTGGTGTGTCACAAAGCAGCCAGGGAAAGAGACAGACACAGACAGGGAAAGAGGCAGACACAGACAGGGTAAGAAACAGACATAGACAGGGTAAGAGACAGACACAAAAAGACAGACACAGACAAAGAGACAGACTGACAGGGAAAGAGACAGACAGGGAAAGAGAGGGAAAGAGAGAGACAGGTTAAGAGACAGACACAGACAGGTAAAGAGACAGACACAGACAAAGAGACAGAGACAGACACAGGGAAACAGACAGACAGGGAAAGAGAGGGAAAGAGACTGACAGGGTAAGAGACAGACAAAGACAGGTAAAGAGACAGACAAAAGAGACAGACACAGGGAAAGAGACAGAGGGAAAGAGGGAAAGAGACAGACAGGGAAAGAGAGGGAAAGAGACATTACAAGGAAAGAGATAGATAGACAGACAGGGAAAGAGATTGAGACAGACAGAGAAAGAGACAGAGACAGTCAGAGACAGACAGGGAAAGAGACAGACAGACAAAGAGATAGAGAGACAGAGAGATATATACAGAGAGGGAGACAGACATTATAATTACATTTTTATCTATTTGTTTTGTGTTTTTTGTGTGCAGAATACATTTTTGTTAATACATTCTATTTTGTTAACAGCAGTTATTAACCCGGGCAAAGCCGGGTAGTACAGATAGTATGTAAATATAGTGAAAGCATAGATTCGGAACAAACACTGATAGACTGATAATGTGTTAGAACTGGGAAGCGCTCTTGATCAGAATTGTCACTCAATGAGGAGTGCCGGTCCCAAAGCAACAAGTAAAGAGACTTTAGATCTGTGAGTTCTTCAAAATTGCTCTTGAGAATATCCCTTTATCAAACTTATTGTCTGTAAACATTGGTAGTGACTTGAACATATTTTTATACAACTTCCTAGGTGGTTTATGCATGTGTTGTTCAAATATCATAATGGTGTAATATGTAATATAATTAATTCCTTATATATTCAAATGACAAAGTTGTTCTGATGATATAGCCAGCATATGTTTCATTTGTGGTGTAATAAAAACCAGTGGGGATTTCCAGAGCATAACTCTATTTATTATATGAATAAAAGTCCATAAAAGCGGGCTGTTAAATTGTACAACGAGGTATGAAAATGTAAAGATCACTATGAAATCTTAATGGTAAAAAATGGAGGAAAAGGAAAATGGACTTGTCTCAGACTTCAATAAAGCAGTGAAATCGTACTACTACATCTACACTATGTATCTCATTTATAGGGAATCTGTCATCAGCATTTTGCTATGTAATATGAAAGCAGATTGATGTAGATACAGAGACCATGATTCCTACATTGTGTCACATATTAGGCTGTTTTGTTTCAATCAAATCACTATTTGATCAGCAGGAAATTAGCACTAAAGATTAGGTATCTCATGCCTCTTGGTCCAACCATGCACCCACCACTGATTAACAGTTTTCTATCAAAGTTCATTACACACAAAAAGCTGCTAATCAGTGGTGTGGATGATGCTACACATGGCTCCTAGAGGTGCTTTTCTGCAAAGGGGACAGGATGACTGCACCATATTGAAGGTAGTATGAATGGGTTCATACAAGATTTTGGCCAACAACCTCTTTTCTGCTGTAAAAGCATTGAAGATGGGTCATGGCTGGGTCTTCCAGCATAACAATGATCTGAAACACATACCTAGGGCAACTTAGGAGTGGATCCGTAAGTAGTATTTCAAGGTCCTGGAGTGGCCAGTCTTCAGACCTGAACTTAATAGAAAATCTTTGGAGGTAGCTCAAACTTAATGTTGCCCAGTGAAAGCCCCGAAACCTGAAAGATCTGGGGAAGTTCTGTATGGAGGAGTGCACTAAAATCCCTGCTGCAGTGTGTGCAAACTTGGTCATGAACTGCAGGAAACGTCTTGCCTCTGAAACTGCAAACAAAGGTTTCTGTACCAAATATTAAGTTCTGTTTTTCTATTGTATCAAATACTTATTTCATGCAATAAAATGCAAATTAATTGTTAAAAAATCATGCAATGTGGTTTTCTGGATTTTTTTTAAATTCTTTCTGTCACAGTTGAAGTGTCCCTTACAGACCTCTCCATTCTTTGTAAGTGGGAAACTTGCAAAATTGTCAGTTTGAAATACTTATTTCCCCATCCTGGTATATATGTCCCTCATCCTGGTATATATGGCCCAATCCTGGTATATGTGTTCCCCATCCTGGGCCCATCCTGGTATATATATCCTTCATCCTGGTATACATATCCCCAACCATGCCACACACAAAAAAAAAATACAATTATACTCACCATCTCCCCACTCCCCTGTGGTATGGTATCCTCTTCTGATTCAGTCAAGTGACTTCAGTGTGTAAGCTGCACAGCGCATGACATCACTGCCATGCACCCCCAGTTACAGACCATCAGCTGCCAGAATATTCACTGCTCTTTATGCCTGGGATTATGGGTATGGGGAGCAGTGAATATTCATTCTCTTCAATAGCAGACACACGTGATCGCTCAGCCGCAGCAGCAGCTTCAGTGCCAAAAGGAGGGTGGGTTTATGGGCATGAGAATCAGTGAATAGCGACGGCTCCTGACTCCTGTAACCCACTCTTCCACTTCCACCCCCCACAGCCAAAGTCACAACCAGGTACATCCGGACTATAAAACACATACTCCACTTTCCTCCAAAATTTTTGGGGAAAAAAGCATCTTGTAGGGGGAAAATACAGTATACTGTAAAAAAGCAGGTTTTAACAATGATAAATTCTCAAAGGGCATATTAATTAAGTATGGTGACAAGTCTGAGCATGTATTACACTTTTCAGCTATATCATTGTTGATTATAAATTTCCACAACAGAATGAATATTTATTTATACAAAAAACATTGTCTATAAAAAAATTCATTATGAAATATTTAAAAAATACCATCCAAATTATAAAATATTGGTAAATTGAAATATTGTTCTTTATAATAAGTGATATCATACTCAAAGGATAGAAATAAATATTTATATCAATATGATTATCTCACATAAATGGTTTGAATACATACCTGTGTGTCTGAAGGTGTATAGTTTTTTAACGCTTCATTTCCAATACCAGAGTCATCAGCATCTATTAGACTGTCCACAGGAACATTGTGTTGAGGCTTCAGAAAAGCAAAGTCCCTCTCACTTGGGTCCAGAGTTACACAAACATCGTAGGAATATGGTAGAGGTAATGTTCCAGAGTTAAACTGTGAAATAAACCTGGGATCCATCTGTGGATATAGACTTGTACTCAGGGAGCCAAAAGAAGATGAAGATTTGGACTCTTTGTATTTGGAGACAACTGCAATAATCACAGTTAACATGAAGAAAAAAGAAATCAATGCCAAAGCAATCACCAAGTAGAATTGTAGGTTGGACTGAGATTCCTCCTTATTAGACTGACTGCTCAGCTCAGGAAGGACCTGATGAAAATGATCAGCAATCACCATGGTCAGAGTGACTGAAGAGGAGCGGGAGGGAATTCCATTGTCTTTTACTAGAACCACAATTCCATGTTTCATGATGTCCTTCTCGTGAAATCCACGTGATGTCCTGATCTCTCCTGTGTGATGGTCAATGGTGAAGAGTGATGGTTCTGAAGATTGTAAAAAGTAAGACAACCAGGCATTGTGTCCAGAGTCAGCGTCCACTGCCACCACCTTAGATACTAAGGAGCCTTGTTCAGAGGTCCAAGGAACCATCTCAAATGTTGAGCTATCAACCTCTGGTGATGGGTACAGAATGACTGGTGAATTATCATTCTGGTCTACTATAGATATTCTTAGTGTTGTGCTGCTGTTCAGAGATGGAGATCCATTGTCTCTGGCAATAATTTGAATGTTAATTTCTCTATAAATTTCATAATCAAATGATCGTTGAGCGTAAATGACCCCGGTTACTGGATTCATGGAGATATAGGAAGTCAGAGGATCTTCTTCATCAACTTTAGTGACTATAGAATATGTTATTTTTGCATTACTTTCACTGTCCAAATCTCTTGCCTGAATACTAAATATTGAAGCTCCTGGTGAATTATTTTCTGGTATAAATGCAGTGTAACCTAATTTCTCAAACACTGGAGCATTGTCATTGACATCTGATACATCAAGTCTAATAACTTTTCTAGACGTCTTTTGTGGAGACCCTTTATCAGAGGCTTGTATTGTGATGTTATAGGATGATATCTTTTCTCTATCTAGACTACTTTTTGAAACAACTTTATGAAAATTACCTGCAGACGATATTAACTCAAATGGTAAATCCCCTGTTATTATACAATGAACTTCACCATTTTCTCCTGAGTCAGGATCATGAACTTTGATCAGCGCCACCACAGTACCAGGAGGAGAATCCTCTGGAATAAGATCTGATGATGACGTTATAGATATCTCAGGAGCATTGTCATTCTCATCTGTTATTTCTATTAAAACCTTAGCATGAGCAGCGAGGCCTCCTCCATCTTTGGCTTCTACTGAAATGTCATAATGTTTCTTAACTTCATAATCTATTTGTCCTTTTATTTTTATTTCACCATTTTTGGAATTTATAGTGAAACTTTCGAAAATACTTTTTTCTGTGTTGCTAAATGAGTAAGTGATCTGTGCATTGACTCCATCATCTTCATCACTTGCACTGACCTGCAGAATTGTAGAATTCACCGGTATATTTTCTCTGACACTTACTTTATATACATCCTGTGTAAATACTGGAGAATTATCATTGATATCATTGATGATGATATTGATCAGGGCAGTGCCTGTCTGTACAGGATTTCCCCCATCAGAAGCTGTGAGAATGAGTTCATGCTTGTTCTGTGTCTCTCGGTCTAGAGGTTTCTCTAGTATCAGCTCTGGAAATACACTGCCATCAGTGCTGACCTTCTCTCCTAGAGCAAAATACTGGTTCTCACTGAGTCTGTAGCTGATCAGAGAATTAACACCGACGTCAAGATCTTGTGCTTTTTGTAAAATAAATTTTCTTCCTGGGGAGGATAGCTCACTCATTTCTAATGTTAATATCTCATGGAGAAATGTAGGAGGATTATCATTTATATCCTGAATATCAATCTTTATACTGAAGACATTCAGTGGATTTTCCACCACAGCATCAAATGTAAGGACACAATCAGCTGCAGCTTCACACAATGTCTCCCTGTCTATCCTATCAGTAATGTACAGGTTTCCATTATTCGGATTTATACTAAAATATTTCTCTGAGATTCCTGACACAATACGTAATTTCCTTCTGGAGAGATCCTTATCATTTAATTCAAGATCCTCTGCTAAATTTCCTACAATAGAACCTTTTCTTAATTCTTCATTAATGGAATAATGAATCTGACCAGAGACTGAATGACACAGCCAGGAGAATAAGAAGGGAAATATTACTTGCCATCTGAGTCCTTGCACTGATTGTCCTTCCTGCAGTTGTAATCCAGCCATCCTTCTTGTTATATTTATAATCCAGCAGAATTAAGCAGATAATAATCCGTCTTCTCTATGAGTCCTGTACCCGGCACATCCCAGTGTGAAATGCTGTGTATTTCTTCTTGCAGTTGAACACTGTCTGCATCATGGAGGCGATTCTGGATTTGCAGAATATTTTCTTTATTGGTGAACAGCGGCGCTCTGAGGCCAATGTGGGGAACTGCAGTTTTAGTGAGTTAAATACTAAATACTTATATATAATGATGATTATTAATAAACTTTCATATTGCCAAAGTTTTGTTTTTAAAAAAGTACATAATGTTAAAAGACCAATATATTTATTTGCTTGAATTATACATGCAAAGTGTGATGTTTGATCTTTAAAAATATAGAAAAAAGTATGATCTAGTCAAATTCATTATTCTATTATATTTTCTAGATGTCGAGCTAAAGCCATATTCATATTTATTCATCAAAATCTGACATTTATCCCCCGGAGGCCAAAAAAAAGTGTTCTTATGACCTGTTTGTGTCTAGTGTGAGTTGATTTGCTTGTTTTTTTCTAGAATATAAAAATGTGCAGTTTGCCATATATTCTGTGCAGTTATCCACTGTAAAAAGGCAAAAATAAAAAAAAATGAAAAACAAAATAAAAATTAAAAACCTTTGAATCTAGGGATTCAGGGCCTATAGGTGAAATTTTGTAGCATATATTTGTATATTGTATTATCGTATTATGTTATAGTTTATAGTCTGGAAATATGCATCAGAATCAAACCTACTATAAACAGAGCCTAACAATAAAAAGTGGATAAAAGGAAAGGTATGGTATCATAAACCTAAGAAAAGTGCTGTGGTCTCTAATATGTATATAGTCTATTCGCACCACTGATATCAAATTTTAATTAACTTTTTTTTTAACTTTTTATTCATTAAGATATTTTTCATACAAACTTCAAACTGTAAACCTCTTTATTTTAAAAGGAAAAAAGTAAGTTGTAAATATAATGGCCAAGGAAAATCCTATAGGTAAACCAATATAAAAAAAATATTATCTTACTTTAATACACATTGACTTCTTTAAAGAGGACCTGTCAGTAGATCAAAAGTGGGAAGTTTTTATTCTTACTTTATTACTGCTGCTCCCCTGAGTAGGCTTTTTTTTTGTATGTTTTAAAATCTGCTGTACGGTTCCAACGTTATGAGCTTTTTTATTTAGTGCTAAGTTTTATTGCCTGGCTCTATTGTTCTTTGGGGGGGTGTCTTTAGGCTGCTTTGCATACATACTATGCGAGCCACACCTCCTTGGTAAAGACCATACAAATTAGCAGCAAAAGGCTGATAGCTCTGGAATCATGTATTAGAGTTAAAAAGCCAAATTAAGTACTTAAGCGTTAAACAGAAATGAAATAAGTACAAAAAAAGAACACTTTTGATCTAGTGACATGTCCTCTTTAAGTATATCTTATCATTTCTTTTGTATTACTTATATCAGAAGCACAGAGATAATTAGTTCATACTGAAAACACCCTCCCTTTTATCTAAAATCATAATAATATCATATTAATGTCACAAGAGTTTTAGGATAGCAATGGACACTTACTTTTTAAACATTCAGCTTGAAGGGACTGTCTACTTTATTTTTATTTTAGCAATCATGTTGGGGTCATTATTTTATGGCACCTTACTAGGATATAAGTTTTACAGGTTTTCTTCCTGTACTTGCTAGGGCAGCATTCTTAATCGAATGTACAGCCCTTCTGTTCTCAAAATAGTTGGCAGTGGAGGAGCATGTGATAAGACCTGTTCATCAGCCTCCACCAATAGAAATACACTGAATATGTAAAAGCTGTTTTTTAATTGGAGGACGGTGATGGTCACATGCTAATCCATCAGTCTATAAGGAAGGTGAAACTAACGAAATAAACAACTACATCTTAGGCTATGTTCACATGCGGCATCTTTTTTGTCAGTTCATCTTGAGTGTATCTTGACTGCATCTTAAAATGCACCAAAAACGCACCGCGGCAAAAACACAATGTGTTTTTACTACATTTTTTACGCGTTTTTACCACGTTTTGCCCAGTGCGTTTTTTAAGTCAAATCTATTGACTGGAGGGCTCAAAAACATGGTAAAAACACTAAAAGAATTGACATGCTGCATCTTGGTTGCATCTTGAAAAATGCAGCCAAGATGCAATATACAAAAGATGCCCAGTGTGGACAGCAAAATCGAAATTTCATAGACTTTGCTGGGAGAAGGAAATGCATGCATTTTAGTGCATCTTTGTGACCTCAAAAATGCACCAAAAATGCTGCAAAAGATGCCCTGTGTGAACTTAGCCTTACAGTGGGGAAAATAAGTATTTGATACACTGCACGTTTTCCCACCTACAAAGAATGGAGAGGTCTGTAATTTTTACCATAGGTACACTTCAACTGTGACAGACAGAATCCCAGACAAAAATTCCAAAAATCACATTGTATGATTCTTAAATAAATAATTTGCATTTTATTGCATGAAATAATTATTTGATCACCTACGAACCAGCAAGAATTCTGTCTCTCCCAGACCTGTTATTTTTTCTTTAAGAATCCCCCATACTCTTCACTCATTAACTGTATTAATTCACCTGTTTCAACCCATTACTTGTAAAAATTACACCTGTCCACACACTCAATCACACCCCAACTTCTTGACCATCACCAAGATCAAAGAGCTGTTTAAGGACACCAGGGACAAATGGTAGACCTCAACAAGGCTGGGATGGGCTACAGGACAATAGGCAAGTGGCATGGTGAGAAAGCAACAACTGTTGGTGCAATTATTAGAAAATAAAAGAAACACAAGATGACTGTCAATCTTACTTGGTCTGGGGTTCCATGCAACATCTTGCCATGTGGGGTAAGCATGTTTCTGAGAAAGGTCAGGAATCAATACAGAACTACACAGGAGGACGAGGTTAATGACCTGAATAGAGCTGGCACCACAGTGTCAAAGATTACAATTTGTAACACACTACGCCATCATAGATTAAAATCTCTCAGGGCAAACAAGGTCCCCCTGCTCATGCCAGCACATGTCCAGGCCCTTTTGAAGTTTGCCAATGACCATCTGGATGATCCAGAAGAGGCATGTGATCAGGTGAGACCAAAATAGAACTTTTTGGTATCAACTCCACTCGCCGTGTTTGGAGGTATAGGAAGGATGAGTACAACTTCAAGAACAGTAGTCTCCCAGACTACGCGTTTCGGCATGAGGACCATGTAGAAGGCTCATTCACGCCGAAACGCTTATGCGGGCTTTGCACACTACGACATCGCAGGCCGATGCTGCGATGCCGAGTGCGATAGTGCCCGCCCCCGTCGCAGCAGCGATATGTGGTGATAGCTGGCGTAGCGAAAATTATCGCTACGCCAGCTTCACACACACACTCACCTGCCGTGCGACGTCCCTGTGGCCGGCGACCCTCCTCCTTGTTAAGGGGGCGGGTCGTGCGGCGTCACTGCGACGTCACACGGCAGGCGGCCAATCGGAGCGGAGGGGCGGAGATGAGCAGGATGTAAACATCCTGCCCATCTCCTTCCTTCCGCATATCCTACGGAAGCCGCAGTGACACCGGTAGGAGATGTTCCTCGCTCCTGCGGCTTCACACACAGCGATGTGTGCTGCCGCAGGAGCGAGGAACGACATCGGACTGTCGCGTCAGCGTAATTATGAATTACGCCGACGCTGCACCGATGATACGATTACGACGATTTTGCGCTCGTTAATCGTATCATCGAGACTTTACACACTGCGATGTCGCATGCGATGCCGGAAGTGCGTCATTTTCAATTTGACCCCACCGACATCGCACCTGCGATGTCGCAGTGTGCAAAGCCCGCCATAGTCCGGGAGACTACTACCCCTATCCGACACTTGTTCTTTGCCCAATGTGTGGATTGATTTTTAACTACTTTGTTTCAAATAAAACTACTTTACAAAAGGAAATTTTTTAAAAGAACAACTATTGAGTCCTCGTATTTGTCCACTGGAATTTGGATCATTATTACTGCATTTGACTTTCGTGGCTGGCTCCTGCCCTGCTTTCCTTGCAGACTCTATTTCCAGACCAGCTAGAAAATTGGATTGTGGAGCGCACCACTCATGCTGGAACAATATGTTATATTTGGGTGCACCCTGGTGCGGAAGAATTAGCATGAAACAAGGGAAGGAAAAGAATCCGCACATACAAGCAGAGGCACACCAATAGTATAATGTAAAAAACACACCTTTATTTATGCACATGAAAAACACGTATTAAAAACCATTAAAAAACATACAACACAACACAAGAGCACCGCGGAAGCAAGACTCAATGCCCAAAATGACGTATGTCACAGATGACCAAAATGGTCAAAAAAGTGCAATATAATATCAAGAGAATGTATACAAAAATAATGAAGAAGACCAAAACCCTGGACAGGACAGAAATTGCATATCACATGTTATAGATGATAACGGTCCATATAATGGCATCAGATGACCAAAGTGGTATAACAGATGTTAATCGCAATGCATATAATAATACACGCATATTACAATGTAGGTCAGACCTTGCAAACCTGTGTGCTGTGTCAGGAGAACATACAGGGAATGCTATAGGGACCAAAATAGGTCACTTAGTGATAGTTAGTGTGATATGTCCCTGGCGAAAACCATGTGGTTTAGTAGCCACACTATAGATCCTATATAGATACCAGAGCATGTGGTGGTGAAAATATGGCAATCCCAAAACCCTAAAGTAGTAACTACAAAGGATATACGTCAATATTCAAATTGAGGAGACGCAGCTGCAATGCGACAGACAGGAACCGCACAACGGATACAGTGTGCTATAAACCGTCTGTTCAATCGAAGATGCGAAACCACATGAACACATGAATGGTCATCGATTATACCACAAGATAATTGTCTGATTCAGAGAATAAAGGTGCTGAGCACTGATTGCATCCGTATTTCAACCCACATAAACGCAACCATAAGCGTGACCAGGTCCAAGGAGTATAATAACTTCCTTGGAGGGAGTGGGAAAGAAAGGATGGGAATGTGCCCAGGTTTTGAGGCCGAGGGGTAATTGGTGGTATTAACCCATATGATGCCTGCATGTGAAAGAGGCAGAATGTATACCAAAAACGGTCAAATACAAAGTAGTCAACTGCCTAAGGCCATGCGGCCCAAATCCTGTCCTGTGAAGGGGGACAGGACAATGCAATATAGTCACCAGTCATGAGTCCAGGGGAGGTCAGTCAAATGGTGAGGGCGATCAGTCAGGCCGGGTGCTCTAGATTAAGGGCCGACGCGTGTCGCCGCACCAGCGGCTTCGTCAGGGCAGGTAGCTACGTTGCAAACAAAGGCGTGGTATATATAGCTGTCTGAGTCATATTATTACGCGGTATGTACACACCTGTGAGACTGTGGATTGGACTGAGGCAGTGTGTCCGGACGCCATGTTGCGCATGCGCATTATGATACAGCAGCAGTGGCAAATAGCCGAACAAAAGCATTCTACTGCGCATGCGCGATTGCGGGCGGACGGAAAAGCCAAGTGGCCAAATTACTTCAAAAGGCGAAGCCGTATCCAGTATAAACATGAGTCGTCGCATGCATATGCGCTAGAACGGACGGGCATGGGAGCTAAATGGCCGCCACTACGACCGGGCGGAAGTCATCCGGGATTCATATGGCGAAGTCATTAATATGACGTCATAGAGACGTAACTACTGAATGGGTAGATCGTGAATATCAGCAGAGAGGGGAGACTGATCACGACCCTGTGGCCAAATAAACCTTAGTGGTATAGATGATAACACAAATGAGGTATATAGACGGAGACATTCTCTGTCAGAGATATGCCAAAAACCGATAAGTGTGTGGCCATATAGAGACCAGAACCATCAGCCTGCAATAATGCAGGCATGCTAATGCATAGGTACAAACCATAATGTTATCGTGCTCGATAAATGCACAAGCACCCCATTGAGTGATTTAATACCTAATGGTTTAAATCACTTATCTGGGATCACCCAACCTGCACCGGCATTTTTGACAAAAGATGCAGACGTGCATATATGCTTATGCCCCAGACACTAAAAGGTCCTTTAAGATGGAACATACGGGCATAACTCCATATAGCAGTGCATATAACTACATATATAGTCGGATTTTTACCCGAATCCTATAGGTAAAATGTCGCAGTGTGCAAAGCCCGCCATAGTCCGGGAGACTACTACCCCTATCCGACACTTGTTCTTTGCCCAATGTGTGGATTGATTTTTAACTACTTTGTTTCAAATAAAACTACTTTACAAAAGGAAATTTTTTAAAAGAACAACTATTGAGTCCTCGTATTTGTCCACTGGAATTTGGATCATTATTACTGCATTTGACTTTCGTGGCTGGCTCCTGCCCTGCTTTCCTTGCAGACTCTATTTCCAGACCATACTAAAGATCCACACATCAGGGAGTACCGGTAAGCTGGCTGGGGGAATTTTTGTTTGTGTAATCCTGATATATATAGCCCTAATACAGGTATATATGTCCCCCATTCTGGTATATACGTAACCATCCTGGTATATGTGTTCCTCATCCTGGGCCCATCCTTGTATATATGTCCATCATGCTGGTATATATGTCCCCAACCATGCATGCTGCACACATAAAAAATAAACAATTATATTACCTATTTCTCCATTCCCCTGGTGCATGGTGTCCTCTTCTGATATAGACTAGCGATTTCAGTGTGTAAGTGGCAAAACGCATCACGTCATTGCCATGCATGCCCAGTTACACGCCAACACCAGCTGCCGGAATATTCACTGCTCCTCATACCTGAGATTATGGGTGAAGGGAGCAGTGAATATTCATTCTTTTTAATAGTAGACACACGTGATCGCTCAACCAATACAGCTGCTTTAGTGCTGAGAGGAGGGCGGGTTTATGGGCTTTAGAAGCACTGAATAATCATTGTCTTTATTTTCAGGTACACTAGTAGCACCAGCGTCGTCTCCTGCCTCCTGTAACCCTCTCCGCTGCTGCCATTACCCCACAGCCAAAGTCACAGCCATGTAAATCGAGACTATAAGTCCACACTCCACTTTCCTCCAAAATCTTGAGGGAAAAAACGCATCTTATAGTTAGAAATATAGGTATACAGTATAAAAACAGATTTTAACATTGATATATTCTCAAAAGGAATAATAATTAAGTATGATGACAAGTCTGAGCATTTATTATAATTTACAGCTATATCACAGTTGACTATAAATTCCCAAAAATACTTATGAAAAAATGCATAATGAAATATTTCAGAAATGCCATCCAAATTTACTATAAAATATTGTTTAATTGGAACATTGTCATTGATAATAAGGGGCATCATATTCAAAGGATAAAAAAAAATATTTATATCAATATCATTCTCACATACAGTACATGGTTTGAAAACATACCTGTGTGTCTGAAGGTGTACAGTTTTTTAAAGCTTCATTTTCAATACCAGAGTCATCAGCATCAATTAAACTTTTCACAGGAACATTATGCTGAGGCTTCAGATAAGCAAAGTCCCTCTCACTTGGATCCAGAGTTACACAAACATCATAGGAATATGGCAGAGGTAATGTCCCAGGATTGAACTGGGAAATAAACCTGGGATCAATCTGTGGGTATAGACTTGTACTCAATGATCCAAATGAAGAAGATGATTTGGACTCTTTATATTTGGAGACAATGGCAATAATCACAGTCAACATGAAGAAAAAGGAAATTAGTGCCAAGGCGATTACCAAGTAGAATTGTAGGTTGGACTGAGATTCCTCCTTATTAGACTGACTGCTCAGCTCAGGAAGGACCTGAAGAAAATGATCAGCAATCACCATGGTCAGAGTGACTGAAGCTGAGCGGGAGGGAATCCCATTGTCTTTTACTAGAACCACAATCCCATGTTTCATGATGTCTTTTTCATGAAATCCACGTGATGTCCTGATCTCTCCTGTGTGTTGGTCAATGGTGAAGAGTGAAGGTTCTGAAGATTGTAAAAAGTAAGATAACCAGGCATTGTGTCCAGAGTCAGCGTCCACTGCCACCACCTTAGATACTAAAGAGCCTTGTTCAGAGGTCCAAGGAACCATTTCAAATGTTGAGCTATCAACCTCTGGTGATGGGTACAGGATGACTGGTGAATTATCATTCTGGTCTACTATAGATATTCTTAGTGTTGTGCTGCTGTTCAGAGATGGAGATCCATTGTCTCTGGCAATAATTTCAATGTTAATATCTCTATGAATTTCATAATCAAATGAACGTTGAGCGTAAATGACCCCAGTTACTGGATTCATGGAGATGTAAGAAGATAGAGGATCTTCTTCATCAACTTTAGTGACTATAGAATATGTTATTTTTGCATTACTTTCACTGTCCAAATCTCTTGCCTGAATACTAAATATTGAAGCTCCTGGTGAATTATTTTCTGGTATAAATGCAGTGTAACCTAATTTCTCAAACACTGGAGCATTGTCATTGACATCTGATACATCAAGTCTAATAACTTTTCTAGAAGTCTTTTGTGGAGACCCTTTATCAGAGGCTTGTATTGTGATGTTGAAGGATGATATTTTTTCTCTATCTAGAATACTTTTTGAAACAATTTTATGAAAATTACCTGCTGATGATATTAACTCAAATGGTAAATCTCCTGTTATTATACAATGAACTTCACCATTTTCTCCTGAGTCAGCATCATGAACTTGAATCAGCGCCACCATAGTACCAGGGGGAGAATCCTCTGGAATAAGATCTGATGATGAGGTTATAGATATCTCAGGAGCATTGTCATTCTCATCTGTTATTTCTAATAAAACCTTAGTATGAGCAGCGAGGCCTCCTCCATCTTTGGCTTGAACAGAAATGTCATAATGTTTCTTGACCTCATAATCTATTTTTCCTTTTATTTTTATTTCCCCAGTATCAGGATTTATAGTAAAACTTTCAAAAATACTTTTTTCTGTGTTGCTAAATGAGTAAGTGATTTGTGCATTAACACCTTCATCGTCATCACTTGCACTGACCTGCAGAATTGTAGAATTCACCGGTATATTTTCTCTGACACTTACTTTATATACATCCTGTGTAAATACTGGAGAATTATCATTGACGTCAGTGATGATGATATTGATCAGGGCAGTGCCTGTCTGTACAGGATTTCCCCCATCAGAAGCTGTGAGAATGAGTTCATGCTTGTTCTGTGTCTCTCGGTCTAGAGGTTTTTCTAGTATCAGCTCTGGAAATACACTGCCATCAGTGCTGACCTTCTCTCCAAGAGCAAAATACTGGTTCTCACTGAGTCTGTAGCTGATCAGAGAATTAACACCGACATCAATATCTTCTGCTTTTTGCAAAACAAATGTTCTTCCTGGGGAGGATAGCTCACTCATTTCTAATGTCAATGTTTCATGAAGAAATGTAGGAGGATTATCATTTATATCCTGAATATCAATCTTTACACTGAAGACATTTAGTGGATTTTCCACAACAGCATCAAATGTAAGGACACAATCAGCTGCAGCTTCACACAATGTCTCCCTGTCTATCCTATCAGCAATGTACAGGTTTCCATTGTTTAGATTTATATTAAAATATTTTTCAGAGATTTTAGACACAATACGTAATTTCCTTCTAGAGAGATCCTTAACATCTAATTCAAGATCCTTTGCTATATTTCCTACAATAGAACCTTTTCTTAATTCTTCATTAATGGAATAATGAATCTGACCAGAGACTGAATGACACAGCCAGGAGAATAAGAAGGGAAATATTACTTGCCATCTGAGTCCTTGCACTGATTGTCCTTCCTGCAGTTGTAATCCAGCCATTCTTCTTATAACCAGAAATAAAATGTTAAAATTCCTTGTTATATGTATAATCCAGCATAAAATAATCCGTCTTCTCTATGAGTCCTGTACCCGGCACATCCCAGTGTGAAATGCTGTGTATTTCTTCTTGCAGTTGAACACTGTCTGCATCATGGAGGCGATTCTGGATTTGCAGAATATTTTCTTTATTGGTGAACAGCGGCGCTCTGAGGCGAATATGGGGAACTGCATTGTCAGTGTCTTAAATATTAAATACTTACATATAATGATAATTATTAACAGTATGTAATCGTGCAACTATTTAGTTTTTAAAAAAGTACAAAATGTAAAAGGCCAATATATTTATTTTCTAGAATTATACACGAAATGTGTGGTGCGTGAGTTTTAAAAATATGGGAAAAATTGTGATCTTTTCAAATTCGTTATTCTATTATATTTTTTAGATGTGGAGCTAAAGCTATATTCACATATATTCATCTTCACTTTAAATTTATCTGCCTCTTTGTGTCTGCGGTGAGTTGATTTACCTTTTTTCAACAATATAAAAAGGTGCAGTTTGCCATACTATTCTGTGCAGTTAACCACTGTAAAAAAAAGTAAAAAAAAAAACAATAAGGAAGAACAAAACAAAAATCATAAACCTTTGAATCTAGGAATCTAGGGCCTATAGGTGATATTTTATAGAATATATTTGTATATTGTATTATCGTATTATGTTATAGTTTATAGTCTGGAGATATGTGTCAGACTCATACTACTACTACATACATACTAAGCAGAGCCTAACAATAGAAAGTGGATAAAAGGGAAGGTATTGTAATATACACCTAAGAAAAATAGTGTGGTCTCTAAAATGCATATAGTCTATTAGCAACACTGATATTGAATATTAATTAACTTCTTTATTTTTAAAAGGAAAAAAGTCACAGGTAAATAATTATAATGGTCAACGAAAATCCTATAGTTAAACCAATCTAAGAAAAATATTACAGCGGAACCTTGGTTTACGAGAACAATCCGTTCTGGGAGTGTGCTTGCAAATCAAGTTACTCATCTAGCAAAGCAAGAATTCCTATAGGAAATCATTGGAATGCAGACAATTTGTTCCACAACTTGTTCAATGTCCTATCCTGGTCCCCTATTGTGCCATTCCACACATGCACAAACACACACAACACACACAACACACACAACACACACAAACACAGACACATCCATATTATGCTCACCTTACCTTCCGTTCCCTTGCCGGCCTCCTGGTTCTTTTAGTTCGCCGGTACAGTATGTGTATCGAGGAACCTCCGCTGCCTTTGAGTAGCGGCTGACAGTGGAAGTTCCTCCATCGTCGCGATGGTTACCCGTTATACATCCTGTAGTGGTGAACTACAAGAACCGGGAGGCCGGCGATAGAACGGAAGGTAAGGTGAGCATAATATGTGTGTGTGTGTGCGTGTTTGTGTGTGTTTTTGTGTGTGTTTGTGCGGACTGCAAGAGCGGGTTAGAGCGCAGTGGAAGTACGGAACCGGAAGTGTGTGCAGTGAGTATTTGCTCGTACGGCAAAACTTGTTCATAAACTGAGTTACAAATTTACAGCAAGCTTTGCTCGTATAGCGAAATACTCGCAAACCGGGTTACTCGTTAACCGAGGTTCCAGTGTATATTACTTTAATACACATTGACTCTCTTAAAGAGGATTTGTCACCACATGAAAAGTAAGAAGTTTTTGTTCATACTTTATTACTGCTCCTCCTCTGAGTCTTTTGGTTTTTGTATGTTTCAAAATCTGTTATATGGTTTCAGCGTTTCGAGCGCTTTTATTTAGTGCAAATTTTTATGGTCTATACAAGAGGGCCTGGCTCTAAGGTTCTTTGGGGGGGTGTATTTAGGCTGCTTTGCATAAATACTCTTTGAGCCACACCCTGTAAAATTTTGCAGCAAATAAAAAGGCTCATAGCTCTGGAGCCATATGTTGGATTAAAATTAATTACGTAGGATATCAGATCAGATATCACCTACAGCAGAAATGCAGGACCTCAGAACTCAGTGGCTAATCCTGTCACGCTGCCTCAGATGGCTCCAGCAATCCACAGGTTGGTAGGCAAATGTAAAAAGGAAGACAGTAGCAGGGGAAGGTAATTAGGTGGGTCACAGGTGCTGACTCCGCAGTGATGCTATGTGCAGTGGTTAAGTTTCCTGGTCTGGGTTGACGTTTATGTGGTTCCTGGCATGTGCAGACATCCAGATCATATGGCATGAGGCAGAAGCCGGGGTGAATACAATCCCAGAAGAATCACAGACACCATAGGTTTCATAAATAAAGAGAGAGAACTTTTACTCCACATAAACTGCAGTGCTAACAATGCACACTTTAAGCCGGTCCATATAAGAGTATCCACAACTGATATTACAGTTCTTTCTGCATCAGCAGGATTAACTCTTCCTCATCCAAGCTCTGTGAGTACGTTAGCATCTTGAAATTTATAACTGTCTTGGCTTTGAGCAGTTTGTGGGCTTTCTGGATCTTGCAATGTTTGGAGCCTACCTTGATTTAGAATAAATGACAGGATAGATTTTTCCTTTCCACAGAGAGTTTCCTTCTCCTTACCAGACACAGTCAGTAGACGATAGAAGTGACTGAAAGTAGGCCCACCAACTGCAGTGCTCATACTCCTCTCCCACCACATTCAGTCCTCACCTCCTGAGTCCTCAGCCACAGACATCTTTCTCATTTTTCCTGTCAGAAGGGACCCTGAAATGTCCCCATTGCTGCATCACTTCCTTTTACCATGTAAAGCAAAGGTAGTTTTGAGAAAGGCCAGCAGAGGTCAGTGTAGGATTAGAAATGCTACTACTCTCTTAGCAAGGCTTCAGAAGGCACAGATAATATCCAACATTATAGAAAAACAAATGGCCCATCAGGGCACATCCTAGTAGTATCTACTCTGGGTCACTACATCAGCAGTAATAAAATTGTACAAAAACTGACAACTTTGGAGCTAGTGACATATCCTCTTTAAGTATATCTTGTAATTTTTTGTATTGTCTTGTAATTTTACTTACGGTATATCAGAAAAACAGAGATAATTAGTTGATACTGAAAACACCCTCCCTTTTATCTAAAATCATAATGATATAATATTAATGTCCCCAGAGTTTTAAGAAAGCAATGCCAACTTCCTTTATAAATATTCAGATTAAAGGGGTTGTCCACTTTATTTTAGCAAATGTGTTGGGGTCATTATTTTACGGCACCTAAGTAGTATATCAGTTTTACAGGTTTTCATCCTGTACTTGCTAGGGCAGCCTTCTAAATCAAAATGACAGCCCTTCTGCTCTCAAAACAGTAGTTGGAAGTGGAGGAGGATGTGACAAGACAATGGCTCCACCAATAGAAATACACTGATCATGTGACAGCTGTTTTTTAATTGGAGGATGGTGATGATCACATGGTCATCCATCAGTAGTCTATAAGGAAGGCGAAACTAAAAAATTAAACAACCACATCTAATATGATTTGTCTTAGGTAATGTTTTGTATGTATCCCTGTTAAAAGATAATGCTACTGAGTGAGCAGCAACAAGATTACATTATACAGTATTTAAAATAAATAAATTGAAAAAAATGTCTTTCGTCCAACAAAATCTACATTTTCACAGGCCATGAGTAGTCCTGAAGCTCCTCTATTTTACCTATGGATAGATTGAACATTGTTTCTGGAACAAAGTATTGACAACAAAGTTAACACATTTAATAGTTTTTCTGTCCACATGACCACTGATAGTGAATGTTGGACCTTTATCGGTACACATTTTGGGTGTCTTATGGCAGACTGTTCAGACTTTTGTCCTGAGCCTGAACAACCCCTTAAAAAAACCCATTGATCTCCATATCACTGGTCTTACTAAATTTTAATAAGAAGTAAGAGAAAGTAATTATTATAAAAAACACAGAAAAAATAAAAATAAGTAATGAAGTAATAAATATAGTTTAATATATTGTTCAGGCCAGCAAGTATGATAAAGGAGTACAGTATAAATATTAAACCTTTCAGAGTACATGAATCTTATTTTCTCTTATCTAGGGAACTACCTTTGTTTCCCCAAAAATAAGACAGGGTCTTATTTTAGTTTTTGGACTGAAAGGTAGGTTAAGGCTAATTTTCAGGGAATGCCTTACTTTTTTCCGCAAACAACAATTTACATCTATTTTTGAACAATAAAAAAAAATCAACATTTATTCAGCTATAATCATTATATTTTGGAACATCATCATACCATAAGTCTCCAAAACCTGAATTCCACCATGAATTTATTGAGATCATTTTTCCTTTTTCCATGTACAACAATCTACATTTACCAGTATTCGTGAACAAAAATTAAAAAGTGTCCAAGCAGCTACCGGTATATATAAGAAACATCTATTCACAAATAATGTATAGCTAAGAATAAATTCTAAAAGTATATCTTTATTATTTGTATCAAATATCACAAAAGGCTGAAAACAAGAGGAGTAAAGCTGGCTATATTTTTGTTATGATCAATGTAAAACAGTATATAAAATACAGCAAGGCAGATATAGTAGACCCATAATCAAGAAAATCAGACACCCCCAAAAAGAAAGCAGAAACCCTCAAAAGAATCATACTCTACAGACCCCCTTATCCAAAATATCGATGGTGGATGAGCTCTCACACACAGATCTTCATCATTCCTGTCAAAAACGTGTCATTGTCAGATCCCTTGCCATTTAAGCTGCTTTCCACTGCAGTCAAATGTATTGGTTTGCTCCCACTTGTGACCGGAAGCAGGCACATTGCTCAAGTGTAGAGTGATGCCAGCTGCACTACACGATCTGTATATGAGAGCCTAGTGTGGTATCTATGTAACCATTCTATTGTTGCTGAGCTAAACAGTTGTCGCGTGGCAGTAGATCTTTTCCAGAGTGTCAGAATTGCTTTGTGCACTGTGAGTTAGGAAGTCTGTAATGCATTGTGTTATGCTGTGCATACACTGAGGATTGTAAATGTACTTTGCTGCTCTCCTCACAACAAGCTGCCATGGAAACAGACCGAAGGAGCCTTCCACCTCACTGCTGACATGTCCAGTAAACTGGAACAGTCCAGTCTAGTCAGGAGAGAGGTAGGAAGCTCCCAGAATCTCTATCCCAGTCCATTCTGAGGGGATATCTTTTTTTCTTCTTATAATCACCTCCACAATGGAGTGAAGCTCCCTACAGCAAGGACAGATAAGGCTGAACATGTGCTCTCCTGCATACTGGTTTTCAATGCACTTCCAACCATAACCAGTGTAACGTGACTTCTAAGCCACAAACTCTGTGTACCCTACCCCCTGCAATATGGAATGGTAGTGCCAAAACCATGAGTAACTCCTTACCACTAGTGTGTGGCCATGGGGAGCCAACCCATAAATATCCCTTTATCAGTGAAGCATTACCTTGACTGTGCAGATTATTACCTCCAACAGCAAGTGAGGAGAACTGTACTTCAGCCAGTCTAAGAGGCCCAAACTTGCTTGCTGCATAAGGAGAAGACACCTACTTTCATAGGCAAATCATTAAGTGTATCTTATAGAGTGAATTGCTGCCTCTTTGGCTTTAATATAGTTTCCTCCTTCAGTAAAGAGTTGTGTTTGCAAGTTTACCGCTGCTTGTAATTGCACAAACATCACGGTCGCTCCAACAGCTGTATCAAGACACCACCTTCATTGCAGCTTCTAGGTGGTCCTATACTATCTACGTAAGTACCATCTCCAGCTATTGACAATTGTTGTGGACACGAGGGAAGTTTTTAGGGGTCCAGTGACTCACTTCAGCTACTGTGACAGTACCATCTGCTACCATGGAACTACATATCCCAGCTGGGTCCTCTGCAACATATGGCACTTCACCTTACCCGTGGGTCACCGCATTAGCACTAACCAACCCTTATTATTGTGGGGTCTATTAAGTGTGGATATTTTTGGGGGTGTCTGTTTTCCTTGATGAAAGGTCTACTGTATCTGTCCTGCTGTATTGTATCCTATTTACATATATAACTGTAGCTGCTGAAACACTTTGTTTTTACGGAACTGTAACTAGGACTCATTTTTGGAGTAGGGTTTATATTTAAAGCATACTTCCAAAATCCTGAAAAATTGTGTCGGGGTTTATTTACAGGTTAGGTCTTATTTTCAGGGAAACAGGGTACTTAGACTAAGATAATTCATATATTTCTAATAATAATTGATTTATTATCTTAATAATTAACTTAAAATGTATTATAGTTATTTCATAGAAGTGTAAAGGCCACTTTACACACAGCGACATCGCTAGCGATGTTGCTGGTAAAAGCACTCGCCCCCGTCGGTTGTGCGTCATGGGCAAATCGCTGCCCGTGGCGCACAACATCGCTAACACCCGTCACACATACTTAGCTTCCTAGCGACGTTGCTGTGGCCGGCGAACCACCTCCTTTCTAAGGGGGCGGCTCGTGCAGCGCCACAGCGGCATCACTATGCGGCCGCCCAATGAAAACGGAGGGGCGGAGATGAGCGACCGGAACATCCCGCCCACCTCCTTCCTTCTTCATTGCTGACGGCCGCAGGTACGATATTGTTCCTCATTCCTGTGGTATCACACATAGCGATGTGCGCTGCACGCAGGAACGACGAACAACCTGCGTCCTGCAACAGCAACGATATTTGGGATTAGAGCGACGTGTCAACAAGCAATGATAAGGTGAGTAATTTTGATCGTTAGCGGTCGTTGGTGCATTTCACAGGAAGCAACAATGCTAATGAGGCCGGATGAGCTTCACGAATTCCATGACCCCAATGACATCTCGTTAGCGATGTCGTTGCGTGTAAAGCCCCCTTGATTCCTGCTGTGACAGAACTGGGAATCAATTTCTTATTAGGTCCTCCGTTGTGCATTTTACAGTGCTGCTTTATGCGTATACTTGTACAAGATAGTATAACTTTAGGAGGTCACCACATTGATGTCATTATTATGATAGCTCTGTTATTACATTTACTTAACACCTTCAAAGTGATTTACAAACCGAAATGATGAACTGATACAAATACCATATATTATACGAATATCCCGTAAAATAAACAAAGACTATGAGATAAGCAACCGTTTTTTAGCTAACAAGAAATTTTGCAAGAACGTCATGCTTTTATCTAAGAGGTTTAATCTGCATATCATAAAAAGAAGTTGTGAAAATGATAACAGAAAAATTAGTCTGAATTAAAGATGATGTTTAATACATACCTGTATTTCAACGGCTGAAGAGTTCTTTAAAGTTGCGCTCCCAATTCCAGAATCGTCAGCATCTATTAGACTGTCCACAGGAACATTGTGTTGAGGTTGAACAAAAGCAAATTCCCGTTCACTCGGATCCAGAGTTACACAAACATCATAGGAATATGGCAGAGGTAATGTTCCAGGGTTAAATTGTGAAATAAATCTGGGATCCACCTGTGGATATAGACTTGTGCTCAGGGAGCCAAATGCAGATGACTTAGACTCTTTGTATTTGGAGACAACTGCAATAATCACGGTCAATATGAAGAAAAAAGAAATCAGTGCCAAGGCGATTACCAAATAGAATTGTAGGTTGGACTGAGATTCCTCCTTATTAGACTGACTGCTCAGCTCAGGAAGAACCTGATGAAAATGATCAGCAATCACCATGGTCAGAGTGACTGAAGCTGAGCGGGAGGGAATCCCATTGTCTTTTACTAGAACCACAATTCCATGTTTCATGATGTCCTTTTCATGAAATCCACGTGATGTCCTGATCTCTCCTGTGTGCTGGTCAATGGTGAAGAGTGATGGTTCTGAAGATTGTAGAAAGTAAGATAACCAGGCATTGTGTCCAGAGTCAGCGTCCACTGCCACCACCTTAGATACTAAGGAGCCTTGTTCAGATGTCCAAGGAACCATCTCAAATGTTGAGCTATCAACCTCTGGTGATGGGTACAGAATGACTGGTGAATTATCATTCTGGTCTACTATACATATTCTTAGTGTTGTGCTGCTGTTCAGAGATGGAGATCCATTGTCTCTGGCGATGATTAAGATATAAAATTCTTTATTCTTTTCATAATCAAATGATCTTTGAGCATAAATGACCCCAGTTACTGGATTTAAGGAGATGTAAGAAGACAGGGGTTCTTCTTCATCATTTCTAGTCATTATAGAATATGTTATTTTAGCATTGTCCTCCCTGTCCAGATCTCTTGCTTGTATACTGAATATTGAGGCTCCTGGTAAATTATTTTCTATTATGAATGTGGTATATGTCACTTTTTCAAATACTGGAGCATTGTCATTGACATCTGATACTTCAAGCCTAATCACTTTTATAGAGGTCATTTCAGGAGATCCTTTATCAGATGCTTGTATTGTGATGTTGTAGGATGATATTTTTTCTCTATCTAAACTATTTTTTGTAACAATTTTGTAAAAATTTCCAGTTGATGATATTAGGGCAAAAGGCAAATCTCCTGTTATTATACATTGAACTTCCCCATTTTCTCCTGAGTCAGGATCATGAACTTGAATAAGTGCCACCATAGTGCCAGGGGGAGAATCCTCTGGAATAAGATCTGATGATGAGGTTATTGATATCTCAGGAGCATTGTCATTTTCATCTGTTATTTCTATTAGAACCTTAGCATGAGCAGCGAGGCCTCCTCCATCTTTGGCTTGTACAGAAATGTCATAAAATGTATTGAGTTCATAATCTAATATTCCTTTTATTTTAATTTCACCATTATTAGAATTTATAGCAAAAGTTTCATGTATGATATTTGCAGTAGTTCTAATAGAATAAGTGATCTGTGCATTGACTCCTTCATCTTCATCACTTGCACTGACCTGCAGAATTGTAGAATTCATCGGTATATTTTCTCTGACACTTACTTTATATACATCCTGTGTAAATACTGGAACATTATCATTGATATCAGTGATGATGATATTGATCAGCGCAGTGCCTGTCTGTACAGGATTTCCCCCATCAGAAGCTGTGAGAATGAGTTCATGCTTGTTCTGCGTCTCTCGGTCTAGAGATTTCTTTAGTATCAGCTCTGGAAATACACTGCCATCAGTGCTGACCTTCTCCCCAAGAGCAAAATACTGGTTCTCACTGAGTCTGTAGCTGATCATAGAATTAACACCGACATCAAGATCCTCTGCATTCTGTAATGAAAATTTTGCTCCTGGGGAGGTATACTCACTCATTTCCAATGTTAATATGTCATGGTGAAATATAGGAGGATTATCATTTATATCCTGAATATCAATCTTAACATTTAAGATATTTAAAGGATTTTCCACCACAGCATCAAATGTAAGGACACAATCAGCTGCGGCTCTGCACAATGTCTCCCTGTCTATCCTATCAGCAATGTACAGGTTTCCATTATCCAGATTTATATTAAAATATTTCTCAGAGATTTTAGACACAATACGTAATTTCCTTCTGGAGAGATCCTTAACATTTAATTCAAGATCCTTTGCTAAATTCCCTACAATAGAACCTTTTCTTAATTCTTCATTAATGGAATAATGAATATGACCAGAGACTGAATGACACAGCCAGGAGAATAAGAAGGGAAATATTACTTGCCATCTGAGTCCTTGCACTGATTGTCCTTCCTGTAGTTGTAATCCAGCCATCCTTCTTCTCCCCAGAAATAAAATGGTGAAATTCCTTGTTATATGTATAATCCAGCAGAAAATAATCCGTCTTCTCTATGAGTCCTGTACCCGGCACATCCCAGTGTGAAATGCTGTGTGTTTCTTCTTGCAGTTGAACACTGTCTGCATCATGGAGGCGATTCTAGATTTGCAGAATATTTTCTTTATTGGTGAACAGCGGCGCTCTGAGGCGAATATGGGGAACTGCAGCGTCAGTGACAAGTTCATAACTAAAAGTCATGGTCTTTCTCATTTATGATTCTTTTACTTATACTAGAAGTTTATTGTTTTTTTTAAGAGTAGATAATTCTAACACACCAGTATATATTTTTTTTGTTAGAAATGTAAATATAGGAATTAAAGAAGGATTTAAAGTACAAAAACAGAATAAAGTACTATAAAACCCATTATATTGTTATTCCAATTTCTGCTCTAGATATCAAGTTAAACATTTGTTCCCATTCCTTTTTAAGCCCTTTTATTTTTTGACATATGCACCGCAATTTAGTTAACTGAGGCGTAAAAAAAATATCTTCAGTTTTTCAGTATGTGCTTGGGATATATATATATATATATATATATATATATATATATATGGAAAATGAAGGTTACAACGCTTTCCTATGCAGCATGGCAATGCAAGAACTGGTATACTTTCTCTGGAAATATATGCCATGGGGCAGGTACAGGCTTGGTGTTAACATATCCTATCACTAACAGTTTGGTAAAGATATTATTGTAACACAAGCCCAATGAAATTAATTGTGTCTTTATTTTGTTCATAGTCCATGATGTAAAGTTCTCCGGCTATTCTGAAAATTAATTTATTGAATCTGCATTATATTAAAAAGTAACACAAGTCACAAGTAAATGTAATTACCAATATTAACACTATAGGTAAAATAATCTAAGAAGAAATTATTATTACATGTTCAAACCATGGGTACATGTTATAATTCATCTAGCATTACTTATACTAGAAGCATAGAGATGTTTAGATAGGGCTACTAAAATTTTGGTATTGAAGTGTAACTGTCATTTCAAGATTACTTTCAGCACAATGTCCCTCTCCACGGAATCTTGAGTCTTTTTAGCATCAATTCTTATCTCTCACACTAACTGGAAAATGATTATTCACTAAAAAAACCTTTTACTTATTAATTGTGAATGAAAAATGTTAGTCCAGAAGGAGAAAGAAGCAAGTTTCTTTAATAAGATACACAATAATTGATGAGTGTTGGCAACCTTGAAATTGTTCCAGAAAATGAAGTGTGTCTCCCAGAAACTTATTGCAATTGCACATTTTGTCATACACATATTTATTTCCTTTGTGTGTATTGGACCAACACAAAAAAAGAGAAATAAAGGCAAATTGGACATAATTTCATACAAAACCACTAAATTGTTGGTAACTTTCTAATATTGTGGGTAAACAACTCTGTTACAAGCATGTGATGCTTATTCAAACTCACTTTTGGCAAGTAATAGGAGTGGGCAATATGAAAATCACACCCGAAACCAGATAAAAAGGGGAGACGTTGACTTAATCTTTGCATTGTGTATCTGTGTGTGCCACACTAAGCATGGAGAACAGAAAGAGAAGACTGTTTGAGGACTTGAGAACCAAAATTGTTAACAAATATCAATGCTCTCAAGGTTACAAGTCCACTTCCAGAGATCTGGATGTTCCTTTGTCCTTTGTAAACAATGCACAACATAATCAAGAAGTTTACAACCCATGCCACTGCACCTAATCTGCATAAACGTGGACAGTAGAGAAAATTAATGAAAGATTGCACCGTAGGATAGTCAAGATGGTGAATAAGCAGCCCCAATCAAGTTCCAAAGAAATTCAAGCTGTCTTGCAGGCTCAGAGTGTATCATTGTCAGTGCTATCTGTCTATATTAGAATGAAATAAAACACTTTGGCAGGAAACCCAGGAGGACCCCACTGGTGACACAAAGACATAAAAAGCTAGACCGTAGTTTGCCAAAATATATGTGAGTAAACCAAAAGCTTTCTGGGAAAGCATCTTATGAACAGATGAAACCAAGATAGAGCTTTTTGGTTTTTGGTTACTGAAAATGGAATGAGACCTACGAAGTAAAGAACACAGTACATACAGTCAAATATGGTGAAGGGTCAAAGATGTTTTGGGGTTGTTAAGCTGCCACTGGCACTGGGTTGCCTTGACTATGTGCAAGACATAATGCAATCTGAAGATTACCAAAATATTTTGGATCTCAATGTAGTAATTCTGACTTATCTCTGCACTTACATGAATTCACAAAGCTTTCACACGTTGAACAAATGTTTGATCTATTGTCAGACATTTTGAATCAATGGATTTGAGTATATTTGTTACCCAGCCACCCAACTACATACATGTACCTACAGATTCAGCCTTGTTCTCTTCACCTCACGCACTTTTGTTCTATTAATTTATATTTTGTGTGCATGCAATTTAAAAATACTTTTGTATTAAAAATACTTAGACCTTAAAAGATTCAAAGAAGTCGATCCAGCATGGTGCATTTGTTAAAAATAAAAGTCCCTTATTGAAAAACCATTAAAAAGTCCATTATGTCATGCTAGGAGGACGCGTTTCGGACGGGTTGTCCTTACTCAGTCACTGAGTAAGGACAACCCGTCCGAAACGCGTCCTCCTAGCATGACATAATGGACTTTTTAATGGTTTTTCAATAAAGGACTTTTATTTTTAATCAAATTCACTGTGCTGGATCGACTTCTTTGAATCTTGGATACTAAGGGAGCGGGCTGACTCCAAATGGATCCCTGCATGGTGAAATGATGGTCTCCTAAAACAAAGAGGTGAGCTGGACACACCCTTGTATATGCTTCTGTTCAAGTCTTATTAGACCTTAAAAGAGTATTCTCAAGTTGTCTCCTTGGCAACTCAGAGCAATGCAGTCTTCTAATTCCCTGGTTGCTTAGGAAGGTGGGGGGAAGCAATCTCCTTGAATGACAATTCTGATTTAAGCGGTCCACTCTGCTGACAAACATTAATGGTCTGTCAGTACTTGGTCTGACTTTACACTGTTTTTATGAAATTTTTGATATCGAGATAATAAGGCATTTTGAACATGCACACTATGCAGGAAAGTGAGAGCTGCTCTAGAATGCTACCAGTGCTGGCAGCCAGATAATGTGATTATTCAGGACTGATAAGAGCACTGTAAGTAGCTGAGAGGTAGAAGGTGGGAGGTGAGCAGCTAGGTGCTGTATAGAAATCAGAGGGCTGACTAAGATGTTAGGAGTTAACTCCTCAGTCTGTAATATAATTGGAATACGCACTTGTTCAGGTTCTGGTGGCCCAGCTCCACTGAAACAAGCTGTACATTATGAAAAATAAAAGTGTTTACAGCAGAAGGATGACAGCAGATAGAAAAAGCCATTCAATTGCAAACTTGATTATTTTCATGCTGTCTAAGTACTTAAATAAGTTTTATGTCATGAGAATATTCCTTTAGTTATAAAAATTGATAGCCTTTTGCTTATAGCAACCAGATTGCAGTAAATAGTTTGAAACAGATTTTATTGCAAGCAAAACAACCTCATCCTCTATGATCTTAGGATAATCCTACATATGGATCCCTGATAAAAGATTTTAGCATAATGTTACTTTGTGAACAAGAGGAACATACCATATTGTACATAAAACGGCCGAACAGAATAAAAAAACATGGTCAATTCCTGCCTAAAAAGACATTTCCACAGGCTGCGTTATTGCATTTCTGATCAATTAGCTTATTTTGTTGGTAATATCCATGGATGGGTTGCCATTGTTTCTGAAAGAAAGTGTCTATGTTTTCTAGACCGTGAGTAGCCGATTGAATAAGAGGTCAATTAAGTGTATTAAAAGAGTTTTCTCTTGAATAAAGTTAATTTTAATCAATAGTTATTGGAACAATAATAAGTTTCACAATTGGATTTGTTTAAAATAATTCCTGTGCTGTGAGATAATGTTATAATTGTACCTCTGCTATGTACTGTGCAATGGCCGTGTCTGACCGTACAGGGACATGGTCTGATCATACCACATCTCCTGGGCCGGGGAAGAAGTAAAAAAGTATACAGACATTACAGCATGGGATTAAAAGCTATTCTTTCTTTGATGTAAAACGTTTTTTAAAATCAGGCAGGAAAATGTTTTACATCACAAAAAGAATCAGCTGTGAACCCATGATGTGATGTCTGTATATTCTCTTTTGCTTCCTCCCCTTGCCCAGGAGATGTGGTATGATCAGACCATGTCCCTGTACGGTCAGACACGGCCATTACACAGTACACAGCAGGGACACATATATAAGATTATATCAGCACAGGAACATTTTTTTTTTAAACACATCCAATTATGAAATTATTCCAAGATCTATTGATTTGAATAGAAACTTAAAATTAACTATTTGTGGTGAAAACTCCTTTAACTCTGTGTTGACCTCATGTTTACCAACCCAAAAGAATATGTTTTTTGTCCATGATTACTATTTGTGACATTTGGAACTTTTCCTACACAAGTTTCTGGATGACTCATTAGTTACATAGTTACATAGTTACATAGTTACTAAGGTTGAAAAAAGACCTAGGTCCATCTAGTTCAACCTTCCTCCACCAGTTCTACATTTAAGTAGATTACATTAGAGTACATTAGAGTAGAGTTAAAAATCATAATCTTTTAGTATAGTATATTCTTTTAAATTTTGATTTCCAAGTGGCTCATGACTTAGTAGGCTTCAACGGCGACCTAATAGAATTTAGAAACATTTCCAAAACAACCTTGTGCTTAAAGCAGAGAAGCTTCTCACCTGATCACTAATTTCGCAAAGTTAATGCACACTATGACATCCCTTCCCCATAGGCATTGGAGAGCCATATAACAAATCCTGGTCTAAAGTGAGACTTGATTTCTCCAGTTTGTGACATATCACACAAGTCTACAAAACAGGTATTATGACAAAAATTCTTGCTGTCGCAGTAATGATAGCATTCATAATCAAAACTTCATGTTGTTCTATTCAAAATATTACTAAATTATTTTTAAATTTAATTAACTTTAATATATTTTACAATCCATCAGTATACTAGGGCCAATAGCACATACCATATGTAAAATCCTCAGAAATGTTAATATATCTATAATCTACAAAGAGAAAATACTGAAATGTACTGATAAGTTTGTGAATTACATCATTCATCATCATTACCAAATTAAATCATCATTACATATCAAGTTCCTTAATAGAAATAAGATCCTTGCACATATATTTTAGTATATCTAATAGAAGAAGACATATAATAGACATAGCAGAAGAAGAGTGGAAGGAGTGCAAAAATAAAATCTGCTAGATTATCAATGGTATTGAATACATACCTGTGTTTCTGGTAAGGAAGAGTTCTTTAAAGTTTCACTTCCCATCCCCGAGTCATCAGCATCTATTAGACTGTCCACAGGAACATTGTGTTGAGGTTTGAGGAAAGCAAATTCATTCTCACTTGGGTCCAGAGTTACACAAACATCATAGGAATATGGCAGAGGTAATGTCCCAGGGTTAAATTGTGAAATAAATCTGGGATCCATTGGTGGATATAGATTTGTACTCAAGGACCCAAACGAAGATGACTTAGACTCTTTAAACTTGGAGACAACTGCAATAATCACAGTCAGCATAAAGAAAAAGGAAATCAGTGCCAAGGCGATCACCAAGTAGAATTGTAGATTGGACTGAGATTCCTCCTTATTAGACTGACTGCTCAGCTCAGGAAGGACCTGATGAAAATGATCAGCAATCACCATGGTCAGAGTGACTGAAGCTGAGCGGGAGGGAATCCCATTGTCTTTTACTAGAACAACAATTCCATGTTTCATGATGTCTTTTTCATGAAATCCACGTGATGTCCTGATCTCTCCTGTGTGATGGTCAATGGTGAAGAGTGATGGCTCTGAAGATTGTAGAAAGTAAGACAACCAGGCATTGTGTCCAGAGTCAGCATCCACTGCCACCACCTTAGATACTAAAGAGCCTTGTTCAGAGGTCCAAGGAACCATCTCAAATGATGAGCTATCAACTTCTGGTGATGGGTACAAGATGACTGGTGAATTATCATTCTGGTCTACTATACATATTCTTAGTGTTGTGCTGCTGTTCAGAGATGGAGATCCATTGTCTCTGGCAATGATTTGGATGTTAAATTCTTTGTGCTTTTCATAATCAAATGACCTCTGAGCATAAATGACCCCAGTTACTGGATTCATTGAGATATAGGAAGACAGAGAATCTTCTTCATCACTTGTAGTCATTACTGAATATGTTATTTTAGCATTCTTTTCACTGTCCAGATCTCTTGCTTGAATATTAAGTATTGAAGCTCCTGGTGAATTATTTTCTGGTATAAATGCAGTGTAAATTACTTTCTCAAACACCGGAGCATTGTCATTGACATCTGATAAACCAACCCTAATAACTTTTCTAGAAGTCATTTCTGGAGACCCTTTATCAGAGGCTTGTATTGTGATGTTGTAGGATGATATCTTTTCTCTATCTAGATAATTTTTTGTGACAATTTTATAAAAATTACTTGGGGACGATATTAACTCAAAGGGCAAATTCCCTGTTATTATACACCGAACCTCCCCATTTTCTCCTGAGTCACGGTCATGAGCTTTAATCAGCGCCACCACAGTACCAGGGGGAGAATCCTCCAGAATAAGATCTGAGGATGAAGTTATAGATATCTCAGGAGCATTGTCATTTTCATCTATTATTTCTAATAATACTTTAGCATGAGCAGCGAGGCCTCCTCCATCTTTGGCTTGTACAATAATGTCATAATATTTATTGCCTTCATAATCTATTTGTCCTTTTATTTTTATTTCACCGTTATTTGGATTAATGGTAAAAGTTTCAAAAATATTTTTTTCTATGTTGCTAAATGAGTAAGTGATCTGTGCATTGACACCTTCATCTTCATCACTTGCACTGACCTGCAGAATTGTAGAATTCACCGGTATATTTTCTCTGACACTTACTTTATACACATCCTGTGTAAATACTGGAGAATTATCATTGAAGTCAGTGATGATGATATTGATCAGGGCAGTGCCTGTCTGTACAGGATTTCCCCCATCAGAAGCTGTGAGAATGAGTTCATGCTTGTTCTGTGTCTCTCGGTCTAGAGCTTTCTCTAGTATCAGCTCTGGAAATACACTGCCATCAGTGCTGACCTTCTCTCCAAGAGCAAAATACTGGTTCTCACTGAGTCTGTAGCTGATCAGAGAATTAACACCGACATCCAGATCTTGTGCATTAAGTAAAAGAAATTTTCTTCCTGGAGAGGATGATTCACTCATTTCTAATGTCAATGTTTCATGAAGAAATGTAGGAGGATTATCATTTATATCCTGAATATCAATCTGAACACTAAAAACATTTAGTGGATTTTCCACCACAGCATCAAATGTAAGGGCACAATCAGCTGCAGCTCTGCACAATGTCTCCCTGTCTATCCTATCAGCAATGTACAGGTTTCCATTGTTAGGATTTATACTAAAATATTTCTCAGACAGGTCAGACACAATGCTTAATTTCCTTCTGGAGAGATCCTTAATATTTAATTCAAGATCCTTTGCTAAATTCCCTACAATAGAACCTTTTCTTAATTCTTCATTAATGGAATAATGAATCTGACCAGAGACTGAATGACACAGCCAGGAGAATAAGAAGGGAAATATTACTTGCCATCTGAGTCCTTGCACTGATTGTCCTTCCCTCAGTTGTAATCCAGCCATCCTCCTTCTTATATTTATAATCCAGCAGAATTAAAAGCAGAAAATAATCTGTCTTCTCTATGAGTCCTGTACCCGGCACATCCCAGTGTGAAATGCTGTGTATTTCTTCTTGCAGTTGAACACTGTCTGCATCATGGAGGCGATTCTGGATTTGCAGAATATTTTCTTTATTGGTGAACAGCGGCGCTCTGAGGCGAATGTGGGGAACTGCGGCGTCAGTGACAAACATTCTCTATTTTTCTTCTATAATATTTATTCTTTAAATTTGTTTAGTCTAGAAGTTGTTTTTTTAAGTTCAGAATTCTATAAGGACATCCAATATTATTATTTTTTTGCTACATTTTTATAAATAGGGTGTACAGCATAATTTTAAAAAAAATAAAATTCTAGAGTGCAATGAAACATCTATTAATTGCTGATGCAATCTGTAGTCTGGAGTTCAAACTAAAACTGTGATCAGCTTTATTTATTTGGCATATACACCGCAAATTTGTCTCATTGAGGGAAAAAAGGATATCAGCCTATGTGTGGAATACCATTTTTACCATGAAGTGCTATAAGTATTGTTTTTCTCTTTAGATATAATTTCTGTCTTATAGAAGGCTCAGATCAACATCAAACATTAATATTTCCATTGCCTAGCTAAACAATCAATAGGTAAACCATAAGATTTTACATCTATTCTGTAATTTTACTGCAGATTTACTCATCTTCTTTAACAACATGTGATTGATTTGGAAATTAATGGTTTTTAAACTGTTATTAAATATTGGAACCATGATCAGATATTTTGGATAAGTGAATTTGGATCTCTTGGTTGTTCAGTCATCCATCAATACACATATAAATACAGATTCTAACTTCTTTTTTTCCCTCATCCCTTTCCCCCTTATCTTTACTTCTTGTATGTATGCATCTTAAAATTGTGTATATATAAGTATGGTGTATAAAATGGTGTATATGTCTTGTATGCTAAGATACTTTAAAATAAAAATACTTAAACTTATTATCAAAATTGATAGTCTATTGCCCATATCAGCCAGAGTGCAGTAAGTTCTTAAAAATAGAACCTCATCTTATACGATCTTAAAATAATGGACAATTAGATCCCTGTTAAAAGATGATAATACAATTAGAATAAAGTAAAAATATTTGTGAGACTCTCTATCATGCAAGTAGTCTGTTGCCTCCAGAACAAATCTCTCCAAAACTTCCACAACCTTCCATCATCCCCAGCTCCTCTTCTAGTTAGAAGGCCTTTCAAGATATCATCATTTTTGAGAGCCTACTAACCATATTCATAGAACTGGTCTGGCAGCAATGGACTACCTGTTACGAATCGGCGGTGCCATAGCAACAAGCAGCCTGCTGCGGTCCCTGTTGCACCCAGGTGCCGGCTGCCATTTTTGGTCGTGTCTCGAGTTGTCCAGCTGGCTGCTTCTTCCCCCATGTCTAAGTGTGGAGCAGTGGCTAGTGCACATGCGCACGCCAATTTACCCCAGCCAGAGCCTAAGTCCAGTGTTTCGCCTAGTGAGCATGCTCAGCCTGATAGTGCCTTTTCTGAGGCTAAGTCCTTGGTTCAGGCTACTAAGCATGCTCCTACACTTAGTGCGAAAAGTCTCTTTGCACAGGTACTTGGACATCATGCCGTGTCTGAGTCCTGTGTTGTGCCTACTGAGCATGCTCAGGCAGATAGTCTGATTTCCGAGACTGTTGTTCAGGCTACTGAGCATGCTCAGGCACTTAGTGCATCAGAGGCTAGGTCCGGTAAGGACCTCACTGAGCATGTCCGTGAGGTGGCAGGCTCTGATAGGCCAACACACATCAGGTGTCCTGATGATGTGGCCACTCCAGACTGGCTCGCGGAGGCCCACCCCTATGACACGGCACCTCACCATTGGTCATCAGACGATGACTGGTGAAGTGTTTGGGGCATGGCTGCCATGAGGTCATCAATGACGTGGCGGTTCCGGATAGGCCGCTGGTGACGTTGCTGATGACATGGAACTCTGCTATTGGACCTTGGTGGTTCCACCCCGGGTTTGGGGTTTACCCAGGTTATAAAAGGGGCTGACAACTACATGGAGGTGTGCAGTCTTCACTTAGGGGCACTTTGCACACTGCGACATCGCAGGTGCGATGTCGGTGGGGTCAAATTGAAAATGACGCACTTCCGGCATCGCATGCGACATCGCAGTGTGTAAAGGCTGGATGATACGATTAACGAGCGCAAAAGCGTCGTAATCGTATCATCGGTGCAGCGTCGGCGTAATCCATGATTACGCTGACGCGACGGTCCGATGTTGTTCCTCGCTCCTGCGGCATCACACATCGCTGTGTGTGAAGTCGCAGGAGCGAGGAACGTCTCCTACCGGCCTCACTGCGGCTTCCGTAGGATGTGCGGAAGGAAGGAGGTGGGCAGGATGTTTACATCCTGCTCATCTCCGCCCCTCCGCTCTGATTGGCTGCCTGCCGTGTGACGTCGCAGTGACGCCGCACGACCCGCCCCCTTAACAAGGAGGCGGGTCGCCGGCCACAGGGACGTCGCACGGCAGGTGAGTGTGTGTGTGAAGCTGGCGTAGCGATAACTTTCGCTACGCCAGCTATCACCACATATCGCTGCTGCGACGGGGGCGGGGACTATCGCACTCGGCATCGCAGCATCGGGCTGCGATGTCGTAGTGTGCAAAGCCCGCCTTAGAGTTCATGGTGGCATAAGCTTTGTTGGAAGTGGTAGGTAGGGCTCTTTTTAGGAAACCACCATAACCACCATATTAAGTGACCCTTTAAGTCAATATCCAGCTCTTGACATGTTTAAAGATATGATAAGGGAAATACCAAGGCCTCACTGATGAGGGGAAATACCCCGAAACAGCTGTCTGTGGATGGATACCTGGCCTCGGTATTTCCCTTGTCATATCTTTAAACTCGTCAAGAGCTGGATATTGACTAAATATGGTGGTTATGGTGGTCTCCTAAAAAGAGCCACTCCTTGGCTAGGTCCTCCCCAGAGGGATATCTGGCTATTTTCCATGTTGAGACTCCTAACAGAGGCTCCACAGACCCTTCTGATTTGCATACTCCCCAGGGGGCAATGCACCTAGGATTTCACTGTGTTGAGTGCCTTTTCTGGCTGCCGGCAGTGTTTTCTCTGGCTGGTCTCCCTGAGATCAGTGTTTGTTTTGTCTTGCTGGTCTACTAGGCATTGCTCCCATCTGGCCAAAATCCTACTCCACACTGATGAGGAGCAATACCCCAAAACAGCTGTCTGTGAATGGATACCTGGCGTTTGTATTTAGCTTGTCATATCTTTAAACTCGTCAAGAGCTGGATATTGACTAAAACAGACACTTAATATGGTGGTTATGGTGGTCTCCTAAAAAGAGCCACTCCTTGGCTAGGTCCTTCCCGAAGGGATATCCAGCTATTATCCATGTGAAGACTCCTAACAGAGGCTCCACGGACCCTTTTGATTTGAAAAGTTCTTGCTATGGCAGTAATGATAACATTCATTATCAAAGCTTCCTGTTGTTCCAATCAAAATATAACTAAATGATTTTTTAATGTAGTTAACCTTAATGTATTTTATAATCCATCATTATGAATGAGGGAGAATAACACATACAATATGTAAAATCCTCAGAAATGTTAACGTGTAAAATCTACAGTGAAAAAATGGTGAAATATACTAATAAGTCTGTGAATTACATCTTCATCACCAAATTAAATCATCATTACATATCAAGTTCCTTAATAGAAATAAAATCTTTGCACGTACATTTTATTATATCTAATAGAAAAATGGTCTTGTTAAAGAAGAGATATAATAGACATAGCAGAAGAAGAGTGGAAGGAGTGCAAAAATAAAATGTTCTAGATTATCAATGGTATTGAATACATACCTGTGTTTCTAGTAAGGCAGAGTTCTTTAAAGTTTCACTTCCCATCCCCGAGTCATCGGCATCTATTAGACTGTCAACAGGAACATTGTGTTGAGGTTTGAGGAAAGCAAATTCATTCTCACTTGGGTCCAGAGTTACACAAACATCATAGGAATATGGCAGAGGTAATGTTCCAGGGTTAAATTGTGAAATAAATCTGGGATCCATTGGTGGGTATAGATTTGTACTCAGGGAACCAAATGAAGATGACTTAGAATCTTTACACTTGGAGACAACTGCAATAATCACAGTCAGCATAAAGAAAAAGGAAATCAGTGCCAAGGCGGTCACCAAGTAGAATTGTAGGTTGGACTGAGATTCCTCCTTATTAGACTGACTGCTCAGCTCAGGAAGGACCTGATGAAAATGATCAGCAATCACCATGGTCAGAGTGACTGAAGCTGAGCGGGAGGGAATCCCATTGTCTTTTACTAGAACAACAATTCCATGTTTCATGATGTCTTTTTCATGAAATCCACGTGATGTCCTGATCTCTCCTGTGTGATGGTCAATGGTAAAGAGTGATAGTTCTGAAGATTGTAGAAAGTAAGACAACCAGGCATTGTGTCCAGAGTCAGCGTCCACTGCCACCACCTTAGATACTAAAGAGCCTTGTTCAGAGGTCCAAGGAACCATCTCAAATGTTGAGCTATCAACCTCTGGTGATGGGTACAGGATGACTGGTGAATTATCATTCTGGTCTACTATACATATTCTTAGTGTTGTGCTGCTGTTCAGGGATGGAGATCCATTGTCTCTGGCGATAATGTGGATGTTAAATTCTTTATGCTTTTCATAATCAAATGACCTCTGAGCAAAAATGACCCCGGTTACTGGATTCATTGAGATATAGGAAGACAGAGAATCTTCTTCATCACTTGTAGTCATTATTGAATATGTTATTTTAGCATTCTTTTCACTGTCCAGATCTCTTGCTTGCATACTAAATATTGAAGCTCCTGGTGAATTATTTTCTGGTATAAATGCAGTGTAAATTACTTTCTCAAACAATGGAGCATTGTCATTGACATCTGATACATCAAGCCTAATAACTTTTATAGAAGTCTTTTCTGGAGACCCCTTATCAGATGCTTGTATTGTGATGTTGTAGGATAATATCTTTTCTCTATCTAGATAATTTTTTGTGACAATTTTATAAAAATTACTTGGGGATGATATTAACTCAAAGGGCAAATTCCCTGTTATTATACACCGAACCTCCCCATTTTCTCCTGAGTCACGGTCATGAGCTTTGATCAGCGCCACGACAGTACCAGGGGGAGAATCCTCCAGAATAAGACCTGATGATGAGGTTATAGATATCTCAGGAGCATTGTCATTCTCATCTGTTATTTCTAATAATACTTTAGCATGAGCAGCGAGGCCTCCTCCATCTTTGGCTTCTACTGAAATGTCATAATGTTTATTCACTTCATAATCTATTTGTCCTTGTATTCTTATTTCACCATTGTTGGGATTAATAGTGAAAGTTTCATAAATGTTTTTTTCTGTGTTGCTGAATGAGTAGGTGATCTGTGCATTGACTCCTTCATCTTCATCACTTGCGCTGACCTGCAGAATTGTAGAATTCACCGGTATATTTTCTCTGACACTTACTTTATATACATCCTGTGTAAATACTGGAGAATTATCATTGATGTCATTGATGATGATATTGATCAGGGCAGTGCCTGTCTGTACAGGATTTCCCCCATCAGAAGCTGTGAGAATGAGTTCATGCTTGTTCTGTGTCTCTCGGTCTAGAGGTTTCTCTAGTATCAGCTCTGGAAATACACTGCCATCAGTGCTGACCTTCTCTCCAAGAGCAAAATACTGGTTCTCACTGAGTCTGTAGCTGATCAGAGAATTAACACCGACATCCAGATCTTCTGCTTTTTGCAAAATAAATTTTCTTCCTGGAGAGGATAATTCACTCATTTCTAATTTCAATGTTTCATGAAGAAATGTAGGAGGATTATCATTTATATCCTGAATATCAATCTTTAAACTGAAGACATTCAGTGGATTTTCCACCACAGCATCAAATGTAAGGACACAATCAGCTGCAGCTCTGCACAATGTCTCCCTGTCTATCCTATCAGCAATGTACAGGTTTCCATTATCCAGATTTACACTGAAATATTTCTGAGACACATCAGATACAATACGTAATTTCCTTCTAGAGAGATCTTTAACATCCAATTCAAGATCCTTTGCTAAATTTCCTACAATAGAACCTTTTCTTAATTCTTCATTAATGGAATAATGAATCTGAGCAGAGACTGAATGACACAGCCAGGAGAATAAGAAGGAAAATATTACTTGCCATCTGAGTCCTTGCACTGATTGTCCTTCCTGCAGTTGTAATCCAGCCATCCTTTTTCTCACCACAAATAAAATGGTGAAATTCCTTGTTATATGTATAATCCAGCAGAAAATAATCCGTCTTCTCTATGAGTCCTGCACCCGGCACATCCCAGTGTGAAATGCTGTGTATTTCTTCTTGCAGTTGAACACTGTCTGCATCATGGAGGCGATTCTGGATTTACAGAATATTTTCTTTATTGGTGAACAGCGGCGCTCTGAGGCGAATATGGGGAATTGCAGCATCAGTGAGTTAAATAGATTTTCTTTTTCTCTTCTCTAATATTTTTCTTTTAATCAATTCTGGCTAGAAGTTTTAGGTATTTTAGAAGTTCAGAATTCTATAAGGTTATGCAATATTATTATTTTTTTTCTATATATTTATATACAGGGTACACAGCATGATTTTAGGAAAATAAAATATAATCTAAAGTGCAATGAAAGTCTATTATTTGCTAATGCAATCTTCAGTCTAGAGTTCAAATTTAAACTTTGTTCATCAGTTTTATCAGTTTTATTTATTTACATGCACACAGCAATTTTTCTGACAGAGAGAAAAAAGGATTTCAGCCTATGTGCTGGAATACCATTGTTTTTACTATGTAGAAATGCGCAGTCTGCAGCTCTTTTTACACAGTAAGGCCATGTGCCCATGGGCGCTCGTACCTGCGGATGTATCCGCAGGTACGGCCGCATGTTTCCCGCAGCTGCCCGCCGGCATCCGCAGCTATTTTTAGCTGCGAGTTTCCAGCAGAATAGCTGCGGGAAACATGCGGACTTTCACGCAAATTACCTGCGGACGTCCCGGCCTCTATCTCCATACCGGAGGGCCGGGATCTCCGCAAGTAAATCCGCATGAATAATTGAGATGCAGTTAGGTGCGGCTGAGGGATCTCCGCAGGAGATTCCGCAGCCGCACTTTCCGCAGCGTGGACACAGACACTCCCCATGTCCCATAGGGTAACATGGGGAGTGCCTGTACATGCTAGAACCTGTGGATTTATCTGGAAAATCCAGAAAAATCCGCAGGGTTTCCGCGGCAAACTCCGCAGCAAAAAGCTCCCGTGGGCACATGGCCTTAAGCATTGCAAGAACTGCTATGTCTTGCTGTTCTCTGTACATGTAATATATGTCTCACTGAAGGCTCAGATCATCATCTATCATTACTATTTCCATTGCCCAGCTGGACTGTCGTTAGGTAAACCATATGTTTTTACATCTATTTTGTAATTTGTAGTCTGATTTACTGATCTTCTTTAACAACATGTTACAGATTTGAATGTACATAGTTTTTAAACTGTTACCAAATATTAGAACCATAGTCATACAGTTTGGATAAATGGATTTGAATCCATTGGTTACTCAGTCACCTGACATTACACATATAAATACAGATTCTAACGTCTTTTCTACTCATTCCTTCTCTCCACATCTTTACATCTTTTATGTACAGTACAGACCAAAAGTTTGGACACACCTTCTCATTCAAAGAGTTTTCTTTATTTTCATGACTCTGAAAATTGTAGATTCACATTGAGGGCATCAAAACTATGAATTAAAACATGTGGAATGAAATACTTAACAAAAAAGTGTGAAACAACTGAAAATATGTCTTGTATTCTAGGTTCTTCAAAGTAACCACCTTTTGCTTTGATTACTGCTTTGCACACTCTTGGCATTCTCTTGATGCGCTTCAAAAGGTAGTCTTCCAACAGTCTTGAAGGAGAAGGTGTGTCCAAACTTTTAGTCTGTGCTGTATGCATCTTAAAATGGTGTAAAAAAAGTATGGTGTATAAAATAGTGTATATGTCTAATATGCTAAGATACTTTAAAATAGAAATACTTATCCAAATTATTGGTCTATTGGTCTATTGCCCATATCAGACAGAGTACAGTAAGTACGTACTTGAATGTAGATTTTATTACTAACAAAACAACCTCATCTTATATTGTGTGTGACTGGGTCTTTACACAGAGCAGAGTCATACTATCAGCACTTGGTTGTTATGGCTGTTTAAACACTTGAATGGCCCTTTCAAACACTGACAGTGGCAATCATCATGGACGAACAATGGGTTGTCATTGCAGCCAGGCAGAAGCTGAAGGCCCCAATCAATACTATCATGGTTTTCTTGTGAAGCTTAAGCACAAGCTGGGCTGCATAGGAGACCATAGTTTTGACTATATACTTCAAAACAGAAGTATTGCAGTCTACAGTACAAGTGATCAAACAAACACAGGTTTGCGTGCCCTATGGGACTACAGTGTACAATAAATAAAGTTTTTAAAAACTTTTTTTCCCTATATTTTTAAGTACATCATATGGTAAAATGAATGGTTACAATTAAAACTACAAATCATCCTACAATAAACAAGCCATCATTTGGCAATGACATGGAAAAATAAAAAGGTTATGGCTATTTCTATAACTTAAAAAAAGCAATAATTATACAGAAAATACTAGTGCTTGCTCCTTGGTGGATTTACATTGCCTGAAGAGTATTATTGCCATGCACTGGACAGGTGAGCTAAATGAGCTCTATTTCTGCTTACAAATGTAGCCATTCTTAAAATGACTATGAGGATATAATGCTGAAAGGTATGCAGGTGTAACAGGCCACAGTATACCCACAGTCCAGAATATACCTGTGGTTAAAGTGGCCTGGTCTAGATTATACCTTGCGGTGTAAATTGGCTTAGGCCAAAATATACTCCTCAGGCGATATTATGCTCCATCAGTAGAACTGAGTGATCTACATAAAAAAATGCTTATTTTGTCAACATTTTATTGGGGATTCAGCTTTGTTTGGTACGTTAGGTGAGAAAGCTATCTGACCTAAATCTTAAAATTCTAAACACATAGACTTATATTACTTCAACCAGAAAAGCTTGACTGTCATAGAGAGCAGAGAGAAACATGCATGACAAGTTACAATACATGACATTAATTATGCACTGATGGGACAGTGCCATCTACTGTCAGTTCAATTTAAGCACTGTACTATTTTACACCCGCTGGTACAGAGTTTATTCCCCGGGGTGTACTGTCTCCTGGACAAGACTATACCTGAGTTCCAAGTTAGATGGGTATATTCTGGCCTGGAGAGGTATACCTTGGCCTAGGCTGTTTTATACCCTGGTGTATGGTTTGACCTAGAACAGATAATCCCTGGGGTATAATCTGGCTTGGGCCAAACTATACCAGGGCCTAATCTGGGAAGGGGTTAATTTGCCCTGCTACACCAACAAAGAAGTGAGTAATTCGATACATAACAATACTCATTCACTGGCTTTGTTATATTTAGATAACTTTCTGCATTTTGTGTATTAGTTTAAGAATGGTTCCATCCATATACAATAATATTTCTGTCCATGGTCAATGGTAGTGACAGTTGGAGCTTTGTCTTCACAAATTCCTAGATGGCTCATGATATTGCAGTCTAATATTAGATTTTTTTAGTATTTTAAATAAAGAGATTTCCAAGTAGTTACATGACAGAGTTGCTCTACAATGAAGACCAGCTTAAGCTTCCACAGTGGCCTTCTTTCCAAGAGTCATTTTCTAGATAACAAATCCTTGGCTCTGAATTGTAATAACAATGTAAAGAAAACAATTTGTATAAATTAAAAGGTACTATATGTTTTTTTTTTTAAAAAGGAATGAACTATGCTATCATATGTGCATTACATTGATGACTTGTAGAATTCATGTATTCTTTACAAATCTACAAACTTCCTGAGTACATATGGCTCTTCTCTATACTAATCTACAAAAATAAGCAAATTAAATATATTTTACTTAATAAATGTTCCATTATAGTGTGAATATAGAATGTCCTGGCTGATTCAATTTGCATCTTCATTAAATCAGCATAACTAAAGCCTGCTTTACACATTGCAATTTCGCATACGATATCGTATGCGATTTGCAACGCCCCCATCGTATGTGCGGCACGTTCAATTTGTTGAACGTGCCGCACATACGATTAACCCCCGTCACACGTACTTACCCATCCATACGACCTCGATGTGGGCGGCGAACGTCCACTTCCTGGAGTGGGAGGGACGTTCGGCGTCACATCGACGTCACGCGGCAGCCGGCCAATAGAAGCGGAGGGGCGGAGCTGAGCAGGACGTAAACATCCCACCCACCTCCTTCCTTCCGCATTGTGGGCCGGGAGCCGCAGAACGCTGGTAAGAGCTGTTCATCATTCCCGGGGTGTCACACACTGCGATGTGCGCTACCCCGGGTACGATGAACAACCTGACGTTCAATCCATGAGGAATGAACGACGTGCGTGCGATGAACATTTTATCGTTCAATCGCAATCGCACACACTACAATGTAACTTACAATGCCGGATGTGCGTCACTTACGACGTGACCCCGCCGACACATTGTAAGATATATTGCAGTGTATAAATCGGGCTTTAGAATACTTGAGTAGGATCATGTGTCCCTGTCTTAAGCTTCAAAGAAGAAGTAGAGTCACGGACTTGATCATGTGATTTAAGCGAAGCCTTCACAGTACCAAGAATTGTTGACTTTTCAAATTCTCCATATCAAATTTTATTGGATGTTTTGTCAGTATTACTGTACTCAGTTGGAAAACTTTTCTATGGTATCATAAAGTAATTGATAACTCAATTTCTTTTCATTGCCCAATTTCAATTGCAAGCAGCAGAATTGGAACCTTGGATTCCCCTGGGATTTGAATTTGTAAACTAGAAGAACCTGCGAGTTGTGAGTTTAAGAGATATATAAAGTTGAATAAAATCTGGGCCCCTTGTTTTCTCTTAAAAAAAACCCAATCTAAGGTATTTCTTGCACAGGGTAAAAAAATATAAGAGACTTTAGATCTCCTTAAAAAATATGTAAATTACTCACATAGCATGCTTTATCAGGTGCAATAGCAGAGGTAAAGACAATCTAGAAAAGAACTTTAACACCTCAAATGTTTAGTTTTTAAGGCACAGTACAGTCATGGTATAGCTACTTTATTAATGATAGAGAGTCCTTTCATCCCCACTTACTCTCCTTTTATGCCTTCTTATCCTTCCTGCTTTTTTACTTTATTTCTCATTATAATCAACCTTATATTGTTTAATTTTTCTGATTTAATGGAAGACAGAAGTTTGGTTTTATTTCATATGTTATCAATGAAAGAGCATTGGGTCATCTAAGAAGATTTACCACTCACGCTCAGAGACTTTTACATTTACAGTTCTCTGTTAACACTCAATTTATTAGGGAGGCTGCAATCCTAATTTATTGCATAGTTTAATGTGATCAATTTGATTGATATTATGTTTCATACTATTTTTAATTACCCAGACTTTGTACAATGTGTATATTCATATTTTTGTTCATTCTGTTTAATAATTCTGAAAACATCAATAAGGAGAATTTAAAAAGAAAGTTAGCAGATCAAGGCTCCCGATTAGTCTCTACAAGTCTCCAGAATCCAACAAAATGTAAATGGATGACAGCATTCTCCAGAATCAAGTGTCTTCATTCAAAGTTCAATATAAAACAATAAGAAAGTGTGTGTTTAATCCTGTTACTTTATTGTTATATGATATGGAAATTTAGAGAATTCTGATGCCCCTTTTACAAATTAGTAATGTAATTGTTATTAGGTTTCCAATGCAAATCACTGATTTGTTACACAAGATAACTTAGTAGGAGAAGGAAAAATGCTCTGCATGTAAACATGTGCACCCCAGGAATTAAATATACCAATAAGCCTTAAAATATGAAACTTTATTAAGTGCCAAACACAACAACCAAGGTTAAAAACATTTCAAATGGGTCACCTAGCCTCCATCCCCAGCCTGTGACTAACCTCCTTACAGCCTTCTGCCCTTGTTAAGGGTAACAGCAATCTCTGCATGCCCTAATCTGGGAGTTCCTACCTTGGGTATAGTGTTTCCTGACCCTGGGCTGTCACTGCCCTCTCTACCACACCACACTATAGGTTGTTCATACTACTTTGTAGTGGATTGGGTTCCCCTATTCAGGGTGATTTATTTCATAACTATCGTGATATTCCATTATTATATGGTGGTTATTTGAGGCCATTATCATCTCCCTTGTGAGACATATATGTATATATGTGTTTTCTGCTGCTACATTTTGTTATTTATCGCTGTAGGGGTTTATACTGTATAATTGTATTGTCCATTGTGGCTATTACTTATGGCAACTATGTCCTACATTGAGGCTTTTGGGGGCTTTTTTATGTCATTTTAAATGTTTTTAACCCTGTTTGTTGTTTTTGGCACTTAATAAAGTTTCATATTTTAAGGCTTATTGGTATATCTAATTTCTGGTGTGCACTTGTTTACATGCAGAGCTTTTTTCCTTCTCCTTATATGTATTTACTTGTCTGCATGATGTGGCACCCGTGATTATTATTGATAGTATTTTGGTGCACCCCATTTCAAATTCACAAGATAACTTAGAACACAAACTGAACACCTGAAGCTATGTGGTACCAACAATCATATCACAAATGTTTCCTTCTTCAGCAAATAAGAACCTCTAGTAAATCTGGTAAATTTAGTTTACTTTAGATTACTTTCTCATGGGTACTAGTCTGAAATACCTTATAACAAATCCTTGTCAAAAGTAAGGATGGAATTCTTTTCATTTGTCTATACAACAGACGGCATGGCAAAATGTCTTACTTAAACAATAATGACAGTATTCAATTCATAATTACAACTTGTTGTTTCATCTGAAATATTGCTAAATTATTATTACAATTAGTTAACATCAAAGTAGCTGTAAATCCAACTTTATGAACGGATGCCATTAACATATATCATGTAGAATCCATGAAGATTTTAACATGGCTACATTTAACAAGTAGAAAATACTGAAATATGTTTGTGAATTTCATCATCATCAACATCATCATCATCATCATCATCAAACTGAATCTTTGCTCCTTATAACAAAAAAGTAAATCCCTTTCATGTACATTTTATTATATCTTCAGAAAAATTGTTTCTGGAAAAGAAGACATTTACTATACAAAACAGAATATAGATGAAAACTGTAGTCTTGATAAAAACATACCTGTGTTTCTGCTAATGAAGCGTTCTTTAAAGTTTGACTTTCCATCCCTGAGTCATCGGCATCTATTAGACTGTCCACAGGAACATTGTTTTGAGGCTTAAGGAAAGCAAATTCCCGCTCACTTGGATCCAGAGTTACACAAACATCATAGGAATATGGCAGAGGTAATGTCCCAGTGTTGAACTGTGAAATAAACCTGGGATCTATCTGTGGATATAGACTTGTACTCATGGATCCAAATAAAGCTGAAGATTTGGAATCTTTGTATTTGGAGACAACTGCAATAACCACAGTCAACATGAAGAAAAAAGAAATCAGTGCCAAAGCGATAACTAAGTAGAATTGTAGATTGGACTGAGATTCCTCCTTATTAGACTGACTGCTCAGCTCAGGAAGGACTTGAAGAAAATGATCAGCAATCACCATGGTCAGAGTGACTGAAGCTGAGCGGGAGGGAATCCCATTGTCTTTTACTAGAACCACAATTCCATGTTTCATGATGTCTTTTTCATGAAATCCACGTGATGTCCTGATCTCTCCTGTGTGTTGGTCAATGGTGAATAGTGATGGTTCTGAAGATTGTAAGAAGTAAGACAACCAGGCATTGTGTCCAGAGTCAGCGTCCACTGCCACCACCTTAGATACTAAAGAGCCTTGTTCAGAGGTCCAAGGAACCATCTCAAATGTTGAGCTATCAACCTCTGGTGATGGGTACAGAATGACTGGTGAATTATCATTCTGGTCTACTATAGATATTCTTAGTGTTGTGCTGCTGTTCAGAGATGGAGATCCATTGTCTCTGGCGATGATTTGGATATTAAATTCATTATTCTTCTCATAATCAAATGACCTTTGAGCATAAATGACCCCAGTTACTGGATTCATGGAGATATAGAGAGACAGAGGATCTTCTTCATTACTGCTAGTCAATATAGAATATGTTATCTTTGCATTGTCATCACTGTCTAGATCTCTTGCTTGAATACTAAATATTGAAGCTCCTGGAGAATTATTTTCTGGAATAAATGTAGTGTAACTTATTTTCTCAAACATTGGAGCATTGTCATTGACATCTGATACATCAAGCCTAATAACTTTTCTAGAAATCATTTCCGGAGACCCTTTATCAGAGGCTTGTATTGTGATGTTGTAGGATGATATCTTTTCTCTATCTAGACTATTTTTTGTAACAATTTTATAAAAATTACCTGATGATAATATTAACTCAAATGGTAAATTCCCTGTTATTATACATTGAACCTCACCATTTTCTTCTGAGTCAGGATCATGAACTTGTATCAGTGCCACCACAGTACCAGGGGGAGAATCCTCCGGAATAAGATCTGATGATGAGGTTATAGATATCTCAGGAGAATTGTCATTTTCATCTGTTATTTCTATTAAAACCTTAGTATGAGCAGCGAGGCCTCCTCCATCTTTGGCTTCTACAGAAATATCATAATATTTATTGACTTCATAATCTATTAATCCTTTTATTTTTATTTCCCCATTATTTGGATTTATACTAAAACTTTCAAAAATTCTCATGTCTGCATTGCTAAATGAGTAAGTGATCTGTGCATTGACTCCTTCATCTTCATCACTTGCACTGACCTGCAAAATTGTAGAATTCACCGGTATATTTTCTCTGACACTTACTTTATACACATCCTGTGTAAATACTGGAGAATTATCATTGAAGTCAGTGATGATGATATTGATCAGGGCAGTGCCTGTTTGTACAGGATTTCCCCCATCAGAAGCTGTGAGAATGAGTTCATGCTTGTTCTGTGTCTCTCGGTCTAGAGGTTTCTCTAGTATCAGCTCTGGAAATACACTGCCATCAGTGCTGACCTTCTCTCCAAGAGCAAAATACTGGTTCTCACTGAGTCTGTAGCTGATCAGAGAATTAACACCGACATCAAGATCTTGTGCTTTCTGTAAAATAAACCTTCTTCCTGGGGAGGATAATTCACTCATTTCTAATGTCAAAATGTCATGTAGAAATGTAGGAGGATTATCATTTATATCCTGAATATCAATCTTAACATTGAAAATATTTATTGGATTTTCCACCACAGCATCAAATGTAAGGACACAATCAGCTGCAGCTCTGCACAATGTCTCCCTGTCTATCCTACCAGCAATGTACAGGTTTCCATTATCCTGGTTTATACTGAAATATTTTTCTGAGATTTTAGACACAATACGTAATTTCCTTCTGGAGAGATCCTTAACATTTAATTCAAGATCCTTTGCTAAATTTCCTACAATAGAACCTTTTCTTAATTCTTCATTAATGGAATAATGAATCTGACCAGAGACTGAATGACACAGCCAGGAGAATAAGAAGGGAAATATTACTTGCCATCTGAGTCCTTGCACTGATTGTCCTTCCTGCAGTTGTAATCCAGCCATCCTCCTTCTTATATTTATAATCCAGCAGAATTAAAAGCAGAAAATAATCCGTCTTCTCTATGAGTCCTGTACCCGGCACATCCCAGTGTGAAATGCTGTGTATTTCTTCTTGCAGTTGAACACTGTCTGCATCATGGAGGCGATTCTGGATTTGCAGAATATTTTTCTTATTGGTGAACAGCGGCGCTGTGAGGCGAATATGGGGAATTGCAGCAGAATATTTTTTATATTGTAAATACTTTTTAAAGTAGAACTTTTTAAAATCATAGACATTTCTCATATACATTATTGGCAATAATTCTGTACAATAAATTTAAAATAAATATGATTTTAATAAAAAATAACAAAGTTTCTGGTTGATACAAATATCCCCACCTATATTTAACCTGAGTTACATTACTGTTTTATTTTTGTAATATCCACTAATTTCCATACCAATACTTTAGCAAATCAAATATTTTTTCTTTTGTTCATGAGCTGTGCCCTTTTGTCACAATGCCCTCACAAATTCTAGTGATTTCTTCACAGTGACACAATCAGATTAGCTGAAGAAATGTTGCTAAAATGCATTCTCCTATACACTTTTAAGTAAATGTATGGTTTTATGGAAAGTCTTAGAAACCCATCTACTACATATTTTTTATTAGATCTTCGGCATATTTTTTACCATCAAAATATATAAAGTTATTGGCAAAAGATGTCAACAACAGTAGGGTCAGTCAAAAATGATGGTGAAGAAACAATAGCAGGATTCTAATTGTTTGCCATGTGTAGCAACAAAGAAATGTTGTAGGCGAATGATTTATCACTTAACATGAGTTTGTATGTTTTTATTTTATAGAACATTAAATTTATTGCCCGCAAAAGGCAGAAACTGTCCGGCACCAGAACTAGCCACTTGTTGAGATATATGATGTTCCAAGTCACGCACACATGCAACCCAGACTACTCACATTCTTCTAGCTTCAATCTATTCTCTAAGCCCAACATGTGTTCTGTAGCTTACTTGCATAGATAAGATTAATAGCCCACTTTGTCTATCAAGAAGCAAACATGCCAAGCAGAAAAGATAAAGTGCTTGATTTATCAAGACCTCAATTTGCCAATTTTGTGAAGGAGCATGATGTAGTTAGACCCTACTGATTTATGAATAGATTCTCCTTTTCATGAACCTAGAGGGTCTGACAAGTCAGGGACTGCATTGAGATGTCTAGCATAGGTAACACCACAGAGCTTTATAATTTAGACCATCTGTGGCATCACACCCCTGCCATGCCCTCCCTCCCAAACCCAGTTCCACCTATTTTGGCGGAACTGGGAAAAACTGACATAAAAACATGAAAGTCACAACATTTTTATGGAAGTCCTAGTTGGACTAAAATTTAGCAACTTTAAAAACAATGTATTCCAGAAATATGCTGATATTGCTCTGTTGAATTGGTGCCTACGTTTTAATTCCTAACTAGTTCATTAATAATTCAATTATTACATTTTATATAGGAAATCAATATATAGCAAAACAAGTAGGTATATTAGAAACATTTAAAACAGAGAAAACTTATCAATTCATAAAAAAATGTGGAATATTTCTAGCTTGTTCAAGGAAAAAAAAGAGTCCCATTCCCAACTTTTAAAGGTATATGAATAATGTAGATTGTAAACCATAATGGGGACAGTGATGATGATGCATTTAAAATGCTATGGAATTAATCAGGCTTTATAAGTAAGTAAAAGAAATAAAATAAATTATAATTTGTGTATATAAGTTTAAAATCAAAATAAGATAAAAATGATCAATTTTCAACAGTTATTGTCTAAGTTTTCTTTATCATTTAATAATAATGAGAAGCTCAGGATAATAGACCTGTTAAAATAATCCACTCAGTTAGATATCTTAATAGAGTCATCGTAAAACATACAGAGACAAGCAAACGTTTGGCAGCTCTGGTCAAAATTACTGTTATTGTGAATAGTTAATCAAATTGAAGATGAAATGATCTCTAAAAGACATAAAGGTAAAGATGCCACATTTCCTTTGTATTTTAAGCATAAAAAAATTGTTTCACTATTTACATTTGAAAAATTACCAAAACGGAAAATGGGCCAATGCAAAGGTTTGGCAACTCTTGGACATTTATGTGCTCAGATAACTTTGACCAAGTTTTCAGAGCCTAATTATTAGCCTTTTAGGGTTTTGGCTTGTTCACCATCATCATTAGGAAAAGCTAGGTGATGCAAATATTACAGCTTTATATAAAAACCCAACCTCCTCTAACCTTGTGCAAAAAAACAGCAGCCATGGGTTCTTCTAACCAGCTGCCTAGCACTTGCTTTCCTTTCTTGGGTTTGACCCCGCTCGCTTTCCTTTCTTGGGTTTGACCCCGCTCGCTTTCCTTTCTTGGGTTTGACCCTTATCTTGCTCTCGTGCCTTTTGGGTTTACCCGCTGCTGCTCTGTCGCGCCTTTTGGGGTTGACCCCACCCCCCGGCTGCTGCTCTCTCGCGCCTTTTGGGGTTGACCCTCCCCCCCCGCACCTGCTCACTCGCGCGCCTTTTGGGGTTGACCCGACCCCCCCCTCCCCCGCTCCTGCTCACTCGCGCCTCTTGGGTTTGCCCGCTGCTGCTCTCTCGTGCCTTTTGGGGTTGACCCCGCTCCTGCTCACTCGCGCCTCTTGGTGGAGGCCAGCAAAGCAAGAGAAGGTTATAAAAAGAAATGGCAGTTAACATTGGAGGTCAAGACATGGTCTGAAAGATCAAGCAAAACAACTATGAGAGCTGCTTGTAGGATTGCTAGACAGGGAAATAAGAACCCCCGCTTGACTGCAAAATACCTTCAAAAAGACTTAGCAGACTCTAGAGTTGTGGTACATTGTTCTACTCTTCAGAGACACCTACACAAAAATGGCCTTCATGGAAGAGTCATCAGAAGAAAACCTCTCCTGCGTCCTCACCATTGAATTCAGTATCATAAGTATTAAAAAGAAGAGATAAACAAGCCTGATGCATTTTGGAAACAAGTCCTGTGGATCAATGAGGTTAAAATAGAAATCTTTGGCCACAATGATCAAATGTATGTGTGGAGAAAAAAGGGCACAGAATTTTACAAAAAGAATATATTGCCAACCATTAACCATGAGAGTGGATCTTTCATGCTTTGGGGCTGTATTGAAGCTAATGGCTCAGGGAACGTTTAATGGGTAGAGGGAAGAATGGATTCAACGAAAATTCAACAAATTCTTCATGCAAACATAACACCATCTGTAAAAAAGCTGAAGTTGAAAGGAGAATGGATTCTACAAATCAGTGTTTACCGCTGAAGCAAAAAAAGTTACTAAAATTTTATTAATGTGCTTTTTACACTTTTTGTTTTTTGCAAAGTGGCAAGTTCTTTTGCACTTTGTTAAATGAGATGCAAATATCATGAGATGTAAAAATGCATAAGTTATGTCTGTCTTTTTCTAAAAAGTCATCATCACCATTGCATGTTGAATAGTATCTATCTCTTAAAAAGAGTTACTTAATTTTTTTTCCATAAATTTAAGTTAAGAAAAAAATATCAAATGTCTATGAAAGGAGCAATGAAGATACTGTATATAATATGCAAAGTATTATAAAGAATTGAGCAATTGTAAAACAAAAATCTGGTAAAATCAGAGGTGTTTTTGAATACATACCTGAGTTTCTAAAGATGAAGAGTTCATTAAAGTTTTACTTCCAATCCCTGAATCATCGGCATCTATTAGACTGTCCACAGGAACATTGTGTGGAGGTTTAAGGAAAGCAAATTCTTGCTCACTTGGATCCAGAGTTACACAAACATCATAGGAATATGGCAGAGGTAATGTCCCATTGGAAAATTGTGAAAGAAATCTGGGATCAACTTGTGGATATAGACTTGTACTCAAGGATCCAAATGATGTAGAAGATTTGGACCCTTTATATTTGGAGACAACTGCAATAATCACAGTCAACATGAAGAAAAAGGAAATCAATGCCAAGGCGATCACCAAGTAGAATTGTAGGTTGGACTGAGATTCCTCCTTATTAGTCTGACTGTTCAGCTCAGGAAGGGCCTGATGAAAATGATCAGCAATCACCATGGTCAGAGTGACTGAAGCTGAGCGGGAGGGAGTCCCGTTATCTTTCACTAGAACCACAATTCCATGTTTCGTGATGTCTTTTTCGTGAAATCCACGTGATGTCTTGATTTCTCCTGTGTGCTGGTCAATGGTGAAGAGCAATGATTCTGAAGATTGTACAAAGTAAGACAACCAGGCATTGTGTCCAGAGTCAGCATCTACTGCCACGACTTTATATACTAAAGAGCCTTGTTCAGATGTCCAAGGAACCATCTCAAAAGTTGAGATACCAACCTCTGGTGATGGGTACAGAATGACTGGTGAATTATCATTCTGGTCTACTATACATATTCTTAGTGTTGTGCTGCTGTTCAGAGATGGAGATCCATTGTCTTTGGCAATGATTTGGATATTAAATTCTTTATGCTTTTCATAATCAAATGACTTTTGAGCATAAATGACCCCAGTTGCTGGATTCATGGAGACATAGGAAGACATAGGTTCTTCTTCATTATTTCTAGTCATTATTGAATATGATATCTTTGCATTGTCCTCACTGTCCAGATCTCTTGCTTGAATACTAAATATTGAAGCTCCTGGTAAATTATTTTCTGTCACAAATGCAGTATAACCGATTTTCTCAAACACTGGAGCATTGTCATTGACATCTGATACATCAAGTCTAATGACTTTACTAGAACTCCTCTGAGGAGATCCCTTATCAGAGGCTTGTATTGTGATGTTGTAGGATGACATTATCTCTCTATCTAGACTACGCTTTGTAACAATTTTAAAAAAATTCCCTGTTGTTGATATTAACTCAAATAATGAATCTCCTAATATCATACACTGAATTTCACCATTTTCTCCTGAGTCAGGATCATGAAGTTGAATCAGTGCCACCATAGTACCAGGGTGAGAATCCTCCGGAATAAGATCTGATGATGAGGTTATAGATATCTCAGGAGCATTGTCATTTTCATCTGTTATTTCTATTAAAACCTTAGCATGAGCAGCGAGGCCTCCTCCATCTTCAGCTTGTACAGAAATGTCATAAAATTTAATGACTTCATAATCTAATTGTCCTTTTATTTTTATTTCACCAGTATTGGCATTTATAGTAAAACTTTCAAAAACAGTATTTTCTGCGTTGCTAAATGAGTAAGTGATCTGTGCATTGACTCCTTCATCTTCATCACTTGCACTGACCTGCAGAATTGTAGAATTCACCGGTATATTTTCTCTGACACTTACTTTATATACATCCTGTGTAAATACTGGAGAATTATCATTGATATCATTGATGATGATATTGATCAGGGCAGTGCCTGTCTGTACAGGATTTCCCCCATCAGAAGCTGTGAGAATGAGTTCATGCTTGTTCTGTGTCTCTCGGTCTAGAGGTTTCTCTAGTATCAGCTCTGGAAATACACTGCCATCAGTGCTGACCTTCTCTCCAAGAGCAAAATACTGGTTCTCATTGAGTCTGTAGCTGATCAGAGAATTAACTCCGACATCCAGATCTTGTGCTTTTTTTAATGCAAATTTTGCTCCTGGGGAGGTTGATTCACTCATTTTTAATGTCAGTGTGCTATGAGGAAATGTAGGAGGATTATCATTTATATCCTGAATATCAATCTGAACACTAAAAATATTTAGTGGATTTTCCACCACAGCATCAAATGTAAGGATACAATCAGCTGCAGCTCTGCACAATGTCTCCCTGTCTATCCTATCAGCAATGTACAGGTTTCCAGTTTCCTGGTTTATTCTGAAATATTTCTCAGAGATTTTAGACACAATTCGTAATTTTCTTCTGGAGAGATCTTTATCATTTAATTCAAGCTCTTTTGCTAAATTTCCTACAATAGAACCTTTTCTTAATTCTTCAGTAATGGAATAATGCCTCTGACCAGAGACTGAATGACACAGCCAGGAGAATAGGAAGGGAAATATTACTTGCCATCTGAGTCCTTGCACTGATTGTCCTTCCTGCAGTTGTAATCCAGCCATCCTTCTCCTCATCAGAAATATAATGGCAAAATTCCTCGTTATATTTATAATCCAGCAGATAATAATCCGTCTTCTCTATGAGTCCTGTTCCCGGCACATCCCAGTGTGAAATGCTGTGTATTTCTTCTTGCAGTTGAACACTGTCTGCATCATGGAGGCGATTCTGGATTTGCAGAATATTTTTCTTATTGGTGAACAGCGGCGCTCTGAGGCAAAAGTGTGGTATTGCAGCATATTTTTTATATGGTAGATACATTTTAAAATAGAACTTTTTTAAAATAATAGACATATCTCATATACATTGTTGGCAATTATTCTATACAATAAATTTAAATTAAACAGGATTTCAATAAGAAATAACAGAGTTTCAGGTTCATACAAATATCACTACCTATTTTACCTGAGTTACATTACTGTTTTATTCTTGTAATATTCACTAATTTCCTTACCAATACTTTAATTAATCAAATCTTTTTCCTTTTGCCCATGATCTACGTCCCTTTGCCATAATACCCCCCCAAATTCTAGGGAATTAGTTACACCTTCGGATTAGTTTAAGAAATATTGCCAAAATATATTCTCCTATACGTTATTTTTAAACAAATGTTAGGTTTTATGAAAAGTCTTGGAAACCTATTTACTAGATATTTATTATTTTAGTGCATCTATATATTTTTACCATCAAGATATATAGCATTATCGGTAAAAGATAGCAACATAGTTAGGATCAGTCAAAAATGTCAGTGAAGAAACAAAACCAGTTTTCTAATTTTTTTTGCCATGTGAAGCAACATAGAAATGTCGTATGTGAATGATTTATCACTTTACTTAACATTTGTTTGTATGTTTTATTTTATAGAACGTTAAATTTATTGCAATTATTTACTGCAGTTTTTGAACTTTACATCATAGAAAGTTATAGCCACGTGTAGAGATATTTGATGTACCAAATCACGCACACATGTAACATAGACTCTTCACTTTCTTCTACCTTCTATCTACTCTCTAAGCCCATCATGTATTCTGAAGGTTACTTCCATAGATAAGTCAACTAGTTCACTATGTCCATTAAGAACAAATACGCCAAGCAGAAAAGATAAAGTCCTCAATTCATCAAAACATGCGATTTGCCAGTTTTGTGAAGGTGCATGGTGGCGTTAGACCCTACTGACTCATGAAGAGATTCTCCTTTCCATGAACCTGGAGTGTCTGACAAGTTAGGGACTGCAGTGAGATGTCTGGAATAGGGAACACCACAGATCTTCATGATTTAGACAACCTGTGGCATTACACCCCTATTATGCCTTCATCCCAACCCCTGTTCAACCTATTTTGGTGGAACTGGGAGAAACTGACGTGAAAACATCAAAACTCACAACATTTTTATGGAACTCTGTGTTGCACCAAAACTTTGTAACTTTTAAAAACAATTTATGCCAGAATTATGCTGAAATTGCTCTGATAAATTCATGCCAAAGTTTTCATTCTTGAACTAGTTCATTAATTAAATTTTACATAGGAAATCAACATATAACAGAAACAAATTGATATATTAGAAACATTCAAAACAGAGAAAACTGGTCAATTAACAAAAAGTCTAGAACATTTCTAGGTTTTTCAGGGGAAAGAAAAGTGTCTCATTTCCAACTTTTAAATGGTGTATGAATTATGTACATGAGGAAAAAAAGATGATGTGGAACTGTGACTATGCTGCTGAAAATATGACAGAACTCCAGAAAAACTGAATCAAGGTGGTTTTATTCTATGTATTTTGAAGTGTCACCCCATTTGTTCATCAGTAAATCCACCGGTGGATTTCCTAATGAAGAAGTGGGGTAACACTTTCAAAGGCATACAATAAAACCACCTTGATTCAGTTTTTCTGGATTTACATAATATCTTCAGCAGCGCAGTAACAGTTCCACATCAATTTTGTTCCTGATCTACTTTGGCTATTTTAGCACGTGGACTCTGCAGCAGCTGACTACTTGCTTTATTTCTAGTTGTATAACACAACCCCATAATGTGAGCACATTCCCTTATTACTCTTATATGCCTGTTGGGTAAGACCCTATTTCGCTTTTTCCCCTCAGCTTTTAATTATGTACATTGTAAGCCCCAATGTGGACAGTGATGGTGATGTATTTAAAGCACTGCGGAATTAATCAGGCTATATAAGTAAGTAACATAAATAAAAAATACATTTTAAGTTTTGTAAAGAAGTTTAACAAAAAAATGAGATTAAAATGAGCAATTCTCAACAGTTATTGTCTAAGTTGTTTTACCACTTAAAAATAAATGATGAGCTCAGGACAATACACCTGTTAAAATAATCTTCTCAGTAAGATATCCTTACGGAGTCATCCAAAAACATACAGAGGCATGAAAAAGTTTGGCTACCCCAGGTCAAAATTACTGTTATTGTGAATAGTTAATCAAGTTGAAGATTAAATGATCTCGAAAAAGCATAAAGTTAAAGATGCCACATTTCCTTTGTATTTTAGGCAAGAAACAATTTGTTTCACTATTTACATTTGAAAAAATACCAAAAAGAAACATGGGCCAATGCAAAGGTTTAGCAACTCTTGGACATCTGTGTGCTCAGATAACTTTGACCAAGGTTTCAGAGCCTAATTAGCCTTTTAGGGTTATAGCTTGTTCACCTTCATCATTAGGAAAAGCTAGGTGAAGCAAATTTCAAAGCTTTATAAAAACCCAGTCTCCTCTAACCTTGTGTAAACAAAACAGCACATGGATTCTTCAAAGCAGCTGTCTAGCACTCTGAAAATTAAAATAATGAATGCCCCCAAGGAAGAGAAGGTTATAAAAATAAATGGCAGTTAACAGTAGAGGTCAAGATATGGTCTAGAAGACCAAGCAAAATTACTGTGAGTGCTGCTTGTAGGATTGGTAGACAGGCAAATCAGAGCCTCCTCTTGACTGCAAAAGACCTTCAGATACATTTGGCAGACTCTGGACTTATTATACATTGTTCTACTATTCAGAGACACCTGCACAAATATGGCCTTCATGGAAGAGTCATCAGAAGAAAACCTCTCCTGCATCCTCACCATAAAATTCAGCATCAGAAGTATGCAAAAGAACATCTAAAGAACCCTGATGCATTTGGAAACAAGTCCTATGGATCAATGAAGTTAAAATAGAAATCTTTGGCCGCAATGATGAAAGGAATGTGTGGAGAAAAAAGGGCACAGAATTTCAGGAAAATAATATATTGCCAACCATTAAGCATGGGGATGGATCAATAATACTTTAGGGCTGTATTGAAGCTAATACAAGGGGAACATTCCATGGTAAGAGGGAAGAATTGATTCAATGAAACCAACAAATTCTTGATGCAAACATAACACAATCTGTGAAAAAACTGAAGTTGAAAAAAGAATGACTTCTACAAATGGATTTAAAAACAAAAGTCAAAATCCACAAAATATTACCTCAATTATTTGCCTAAAATACAAAGGAAATGTGTCATCTTTAAAATTTTGCCTTTTAGAGATCATTTCATCTTTAACATGCTTAAGTGTTCAAAATAACAGGGATTTTGACCAGGGGTACCCACACTTTTGCATGCCACTGTATAATTATACCTTGTCATGAACAGGGGGAAGGAGTGGAAGTTACACCCCCTTTTCTACCTCACAGAGAACATGACTCGCTCTCTAGCGCCCCTCTTATAGTCAGGCCAATTATGGAATTGCCCGACAATAAGCAAGGAGGCCACTATTCTACTATGCCGATGATTGAAGGGTTCCCGGTGAGAGTAAGGTATATATTCCCCCCGACTCCTGCAGCGGAATATATCTAATCCACTCCGGATCTCACGGGTCGCCGCACAATGATCCTTGGCATAAACTCGCTGCCACCAATCGATTACGATAACTATTACGCCAAGCACACAGACGTGTGATTCAGGATCGAGATAACAGAACAGCCCAAGATTAAATTATATATGTTTTAATAGCCGTAAGGGCACACTAGAGACTACAATATATACAATATGGAATTTACAGAATATATATATATATTCAGCCGGCACTGACAGCGTGAGAACGGCGGACGCTGGTAACGAAGGTAAATATCGGGTAACCAAGGTAAGGGCTTCTTGGTTACCCAATGTTTACTGCGGTTACCAGCGTCCGCAGAAGCCGGCTCCTGCTGCCTGCACATTTAGTTGTTGCTCTCCCGCTGTCACACACAGTGATGTGCGCTTCACAGCGGGAAAGCAACAACTAAAAAATGGTCCAGGACATTCAGCAACAACCAGCGACCTCACAGCAGGGGCCAGGTTGTTGCTGGATGCCACACACAGCAACATCGCTAGCAACATCGCTGCTACGTCACAAAAGTCGTGCCTCAGCAGCGATGTTCCTAGCGATGTTGCTTAATGTGACGTGGCCTTAAAGGGTAGACTGGAGTCCTCTGGTCTTTGGCTACTGTCTATACAACAATTGACATTGCACAAAGTATTTGCTATAGAATTAATTATAGCAATTATAATCAAACTTGAAGTTGTTCCAGCCAAAATATTGATAAATTGACAAATTCATAAAACACTTTAAAGTGACTTTAAATTCACAATGATGACTTCATAAAACAAGTCTGTGCTTTACGTCATTGTGTGTTGACAGGATTTATATCATTATATCATGCTATCCAGTACTTTGGTAAAACTTTTGTAATTTCTATTCCTTCAGCATTAAATAAATACTGTGTAAACATGCAACTATTAGTAGCCTGGTCAACAATGACCTATATTTTTCTATCTTATTAATGATAGGTTCAAAATATCTAGACTTCAGTGGAGCAGGCTCCTAGGTGTTTGTTTGTATGCATATGTGTTTAAAGCTGAAGAAAAAAAAAATTACTAAAATTTTACTAAAGTGCTATTTACATTTTTGTTACCTGCAAATTGGCAGGTTCCTTTGCACTTTGTTAAATGAGATGCAAGTATTATGAGATGTAAGAATGCATAGATTACAGTATGTCTGACTTTTTCTACAAGTTATTAACACCATTGTATGCTAAATTGTATCTAGCTCCTAAAAAGAGTTACTTTTTTTCCATACATTTCATTTAAGAAAAAAAAAATCATCAAATATTTATGAAAGGAGCAAAGAAGATATTGTATATAATATACAAAAAAAATTGAAGAAATTGAGAAATTGTAAAACACAAATCTGGTATAATCAGAGTTGTTTTTGAATACATACCTCACTTTCTACAGATGAAGAGTTCATTAAAATTTTACTCCCCATTCCTGAATCATCGGCATCTATTAGACTGTCCACAGGAACATTGTGTGGAGGTTTAAGGAAAGCAAATTCCTGCTCACTTGGATCCAGAGTTACACAAACATCATAGGAATATGGCAGAGGTAATGTCCCATTGGAAAATTGTGAAAGAAATCTGGGATCCACCTGTGGATATAGACTTGTACTCAAGGATCCAAACGAAGTACAAGATTTGGACTCTTTATATTTGGAGACAACTGCAATAATCACAGTCAACATAAAGAAAAAGGAAATTAATGCCAAAGCGATCACCAAGTAGAATTGTAGGTTGGACTGAGATTCCTCTTTATTAGTCTGACTGCTCAGCTCAGGAAGGACCTGATGAAAATGATCAGCAATCACCATGGTCAGAGTGACTGAAGCTGAGCGGGAGGGAATCCCATTGTCTTTTACTAGAACTACAATTCCATGTTTCATGATGTCCTTTTCATGAAATCCACGTGATGTCCTGATCTCTCCTGTGTGTTGGTCAATGGTGAAGAGTGATGGTTCTGAAGATTGTAAAACGTAAGACAACCAGGCATTGTGTCCAGAGTCAGCGTCCACTGCCACCACCTTAGATACTAAAGAGCCTTGTTCAGACGTCCAAGGAACCATCTCAAATATTGAGCTATCAACCTCTGGTGATGGGTACAGGATGACTGGTGAATTATCATTCTGGTCTACTATAGATATTCTTAGTGTTGTGCTGCTGTTCAAAGATGGAGATCCATTGTCTTTGGCAATGATCTGGATATTAAATTCTTTATGCTTTTCATAATCAAATGACCTCTGAGCATAAATGACCCCGGTTACTGGATTCATGGAGACATAGGAAGACAGAGGTTCTTCTTCATTATTTCTAGTCATTATGGAATATGATATCTTTGCATTGTCCTCACTGTCCAGATCTGTTGCTTGAATACTAAATATTGAAGCTCCTGGTAAATTATTTTCTGTAACAAATGAAATGTAACCTAATTTCTCAAACACTGGAGCATTGTCATTGACATCTGATACATCAAGTCTAATGACTTTACTAGAACTTCTCTGAGGAGATCCATTATCAGATGCTTGTATTGTTATGTTGTACGATGACATTATTTCTCTATCTAGACTACGTTTTGTAACAATTTTATGAAAATTATTGGCTGATGAGATTAACTCAAAAGGCAAATCCCCTGTTATCATACACTGAACCTCACCATTTTCTCCTGAGTCAGGATCATGAAGTTGAATCAGCGCCACCATAGAACCAGGGGGAGAATCCTCCGGAATATGATCGGATGATGAGGTTATAGATATCTCAGGAGCATTGTCATTCTCATCTGTTATTTCTATTAATACCTTAGCATGAGCAGCGAGGCCTCCTCCATCTTCAGCTTGTACAGAAATGTCATAACATTTATTGACTTCATAATCTAACTGTCCTTTTACTTTTATTTCACCATTATTTTGGTTGATAATAAAAGTTTCAAAAATAGTTTTTGCTGTGTTGCTAAATGAATAAGTGATCTGTGCATTGACTCCTTCATCTTCATCACTTGCACTGATCTGCAGAATTGTAGAATTCACCGGTATATTTTCTCTGACACTTACTTTATATACATCCTGTGTAAATACTGGAGAATTATCATTGAAGTCAGTGATGATGATATTGATCAGGGCAGTGCCTGTCTGTACAGGATTTCCCCCATCAGAAGCTGTGAGAATGAGTTCATGCTTGTTCTGTGTCTCTCGGTCTAGAGGTTTCTCTAGTATCAGCTCTGGAAATACACTGCCATCAGTGCTGACCTTGTCTCCAAGAGCAAAATACTGGTTCTCACTGAGTCTGTAGCTGATCAGAGAATTAACACCGACATCAAGATCTTCTGCTTTTTTTAATGCAAATTTTGCTCCTGGGGAGGTGTACTCACTCATTTTTAATGTCAGTGTGCTATGTAGAAATGTAGGAGGATTATCATTTATATCCTGAATATCAATCTGAACACTGAAAATATTTAGTGGATTTTCCACCACAGCATCAAATGTAAGGACACAATCAGCTGCAGCTCCACACAATGTCTCCCTGTCTATCCTATCAGCAATATACAGGTTTCCATTAACCTGGTTTATTGTGAAATATTTCTCTGAGATTTTAGATACAATACGTAATTTCCTTCTGGAGAGATCCTTAACATTTAGTTCAAGATCCTTTGCTAAATTTCCTACAATAGAACCTTTTCTTAATTCTTCATTAATGGAATAATGAATCTGACCAGAGACTGAATGACACAGCCAGGAGAATAAGAAGGGAAATATTACTTGCCATCTGAGTCCTTGCACTGATTGTCCTTCCTGCAGTTGTAATCCAGCCATCCTTCTTCTCACCAGAAATAAAATGGTAAAATTCCTTGTTATATGTATAATCCAGTAGAAAATAATCCGTCTTCTCTATGAGTCCTGTACCCGGCACATCCCAGTGTGAAATGCTGTGTATTTCTTCTTGCAGTTGAACACTGTCTGCATCATGGAGGCGATTCTGGATTTGCAGAATATTTTCTTTATTGGTGAACAGCGGCGCTCTGAGGCGAATATGGGGAACTGCAGCAGGATACATTTTTGCTAATATATATGTTCTTTAACACTGAACATATTGAAATTATCGTCAAAACTGCCGTAGATATATATATATAAAACAAAAACGCATCTTATATCTAGTGATTTCCTATAATAAATTCTATGCTAAAAATGATTAAATCATTAAAGTTCTTACTTTACTTTGATTTTTCCACTTTACTTCTTGGTATATAATTCTCAGGACTAACTACTACTTAATTTCCTTCAAAGTTAGTAAATTGTACTTAATCAAATCTTGTGTTATAATACTAATGAACTATGTCCCTTTCCGTTACTCTTTAAGTAATTCCAGTGATATCATTGTGATGCCACCAGTTTGGCCTGAGAATGACTCAGTATGGCAGAGACATCTTTTCCTATACTTTTACACTTTTTTTTTATTGAATGTCTTAGAAAATAAGTTTATTATATACTTGTATTCCTAATGATCATTAAGATTTCTTTAATCAGCAAAATAAAGCACATTATCATGAAAATCTACCCACAAAGGTACAGTGTGGTCAATGAAAAATAATAATTACAAAAAAAAGCACGCTTCTGGTTATTTTCAATGGATAATATAAAAGATCTTAAAACAACAGCTGTAGGTGAATAATATATCGTCATCAGGTAAACCCCATCTACCTATCCATTTGCCCAAGGTGTAGTCGGCCGGGGAGCACAGTGGGACTGCCTGATGAAACAGTCTAAGGTGTCTCTCTGAATTTGCAACCCCGCTATAACCATTCTCTGAGATAGCTGTTGAGCTGACAGCTGGCTCAGAGAAGGTACAATGCGTTGGCTCTCAGTGATCAATTGTACTAGCGTTTTTGAGGCACAAGTTCAATTGAAGCCCTGACTGCTGGCACTTCTGGCTGATCTGATCTGGCTGGCACTACAGCTGCAAATATGCAAAAAAAAGCAGAACCAACCCTATTTCTCAAATCTTGCTATTTAGTGTAAAACATTGCCATTATGCAGCTAACCCATTAGTGCTAAAGAATAGTAATGGGAAAAAATGGCAATATACACATTCAATTAATATTGTTATATGGCACTAAAGCTGACCTGATCACGCTGCTGACATCACTCCTCGATGCCCCATAGGCAGCAGAAGTTTGATGTAGTAAGTGCTCCAGGGGAGCTGAAGATACCAAAGATTTATTGTAATTAGGAGAATGGGGAAAACATTTGAGCACATGGTATGGGAAGGGAGAGTAGTTAGAATGTATACGGACACTGTATGGGGAACATGGGTGGAGTTTATGTGGAGACTGTATGGGGAAAAAAGTGAGGGGAAGAAATTTGAGGACACAGTATGGGGAGCTAGGGGGCAATTTAAGGATACAGTATGGGAAGCAAGGGGGGGGAATTAGAGAACACAGTACGGGAAGTTAGGGGAGAAATTTGAGGACACAGTGTGGGGAGCAACAGAGAGGAGAAATTAAAATGAAAAGCTCTGCTTTCACTATTTCATGGCCAGTTTAACATGCTAAAACAAGTGAAAGTGAATCAACTGTGAATCAATTATCCTGAAAATACTGTTGTAAGATCACACTGTTCAATCATGCTTAAATTCTGCTTAGGGCTGATTGGTCACTGTCACATAGAGGGAAAGGACTATAGTATGAAATCACACTGTTTACCAAGGGTCAGATACTGCTTTGTGGTGATTTGGCAGGATCACAAATGGGGTGGGTTAGATGCCCTGAGAGTAATCTATTGTAAAATGCCCTTTTGGAACACACGCATACTTGATGACAAAAAAAAATAAGGCCATATCTGTTTAACAAAGAGACAAAATAACAAACAGGAAACAGGGCTAGATAAGGGGGGAATGGGGATTTTGGATCCAAGAGGAAGCATTCATTGTGGAGCACCAAATTGTTTTTGTTTATTTTGTCATTGTTTGGGTCACATCATGGTTCAATGCTTTAATTAAATTAATGAATTCCGAAAAAAACCTTAAGTATATGTATGCTGATTCCAAGAGTTTGAGATTATCTCTGGTTCACACATCAGGGGTTTTTTTACAGGTCGCCTTCAAGACTAAAACTGGGTTTATTTTTACTCTTGAATTTGTCAATTCATGCTCTGCTCTGAATCTTATTGCTCATGACTTTGCTATTAACTGTGGTTATGTCTTCCCTCAGTCATCCCATTTAAGTTTTAGAGATTGATAAATCTAATCTTTTCAAAGCTATGTGACCTCAAAGGTCGAGGCTGTATTTATGAAATTAATTTAATTTATGGTGTTTACGTCTTTACCTGCAAAATTGGTGTTAGGTTTACCTGTAAATAAACTGTATGTTCTGCCATCTTCACACACTGATCTACTTGCAGAGGTGCAGGATTCCATTTTGGCTGGGCATCCAGGTTCCTCTGCCACTTGGGGATCACTTTTTAGGTACTTTTGGGGCAAAATGCTTGTAAATATGTAGATGAGAATGTTCAGAAATGTAAGTTCGGTGCCTATGCTAAGGCCTCTCCTTAGGTTCTGCAGGGTCCTGCCTAACCAGATTCTGTCACAGCCTTGCACCCACTTGTCCATGAATTTTGTCACTTATATGCCTATTTCTCATAGTAATACCGTTGTGTGGGGGTGTGGTGGATTGTTTTAGCAAGATGGTACATTTGTTTCTACTTCCTAAGTTGCCTTCTGCTAAGAGTTTAGCTACAGTCTTCATTTCTCATATTGTTAGACTATATGATGATCCAAAAAATATTATTTTCAATAGAGGGGTTCAGTTCTTGGCTAGCTTTTGGTGTAGGTTTTGTTCTAGATTGGGTATCAATTTGTCATTTTTTTTTAGAATACCATCCCAAGAGTAAAGGACAAATTGGGAAGAGAAACCAAGAGATAGAACAATATTTGTGGTGTTTTGTTTCGTCTAATCAGGAAAATCTCTGGCTGTTGATCAGTTTCCCTCTTTGCTAGACCACAGCCTGTTTTGTGTTGGTCCAACTGCTGAAGGATCTCTTGGGTTTCGTTCTTATGCTGTACCTTCCTTTTACTTCTATTCAGGTGTGTGCACTTTCTCATTTGTTTTCCCAAATCACATTTTGGGAAAGGCAATATCTATCTTCTACTCACATGCTTCTTTGCTGGCTATATTTCTGGATGAATAGTTGTCTGGAGTCCCAGCTCCTTGGTTAAGGTTTTCTTACTCATGAATTGCTAATGCTATTCCCTGCAGTTTGAGTGAATCCCTTCCCATTCATCTCCTAATTGTATAATTTAGGATTGAGTGGGTTTTCACATATTGTGTTATTCTTTTTTATTTATATTCCATCATTCCTACATGACTGTATTTGCATATTTCAAGCCCTGTGTCTCAACGTTTGCCCAGTTGTAATCCATTTACGATTGTTGTTTTCTTTTACTCTTGGTTTATAGCTTAGAGTGCAGTTAATGACACTCAGGGTCAGCCACTGCCAAGTGGGGGTGCCATTATGTGATCCTAGGGTGCCAACCTTCACGGTCAGGCTGTGACAAATGAGGTCAGGAGTGGGCCAAGTACTAGCCTTTTTGGAAAATGTGGATTTCTGATTTTACATCTCCCTTGGTTTGTCTATTCCCATCATAGTGTTAGTGTTCAGCCATAACAAAAACACTGAGGTACTCCGTTACTCTACTATGAGAAAAATTCTCAATTTTTGGGAGTTTTCTTTTGGGTTAAGGGAATGAAGGGGGTTGAGTTATGAGGCATATTAATTATTACTTTTGCATATATTTGAAGAAGCAGCATCAAATAAAAAAGGACAATTCTCAGCTTACAAAAATATTTAAGAGTTATAAAGGAAAGTCTAGTAGCAAAGCTTCACATAACAATGTTCAGTATATTTAGCCTATCATCTACAAACTATTGTTTGAACTGTTGCATCATACATTAAATAAATTAACTGGATACTATGACAGACCTATTAAAGTATTTATTAAAATATTCTTGTTAATGAGATTTCCTTCTTCTGCTATACTAAGTGATAAAATAACACTCCCCCATTTAAAATAAAAATGAAGAAAAGCAATAGTTTTTTTACTTTTATTGTTAAATAATTTCAAATTTTTATGTATAGATTTCAACTTAAAGCACTCCCATCAACATTTTTATATAGCACTGTGTACTTTCAGATGCACATTTTGCCCTTTACCCAGTTAATTCTTCTGTTTTCTATTATGTCTACAACATCACATGATTTAAAACTGACTAGCTGAATCCCTCTAGTCTCTGTAGAAACAGAAAGTCTTTTTTCCCCTACGTGAGTTATCCCCTTGTTCAACTCCTAAACTAGCTGCTCCATTCCTTCCCCCTGAAAGGAACTTTGCAGTAATTCATGACTTGTGCAGGGGAAAGAGACTTCCTGTATTTACATAGAAATTAGAAGGATTCAGCTAGTCTGTTTTTAATAACATATCACAGCACTAATGGAAAAAAGAATAATCAACTGGGTAGAGGAGCAAAACGAGCAATTGTAAGTGTACAGTACTACTGTATATAATATAATGATTGCAATATAGAAAGAGGATGAAAATTTTGATGAGAGTGCATCTTTAAACATATTGTACATATACAACTATGCTAATTGTTTTATCATTTATAACATATGTTGAAAAAGAAAAAAAACATGTAAAGTATAGAATTATAATACATACCTGTATCACATCAGTTTCTATAGTTGGAGAATTCTTTTTATCTTCACTTCCCATCCCTGAATCATCAGCATCTATTAGACTCTCCACAGGAACATTGTGTTGAGACTTAAGGAAAGTAAACTCCCGCTCACTTGGATCCAGAGTTACACAAACATCATAGGAATATGGTAGAGGCAATGTCCCATTGTTAAATTGTGAAATAAATCTGGGATCAATCTGTGGGTATAGACTTGTACTCATAGATCCCAATAAGGAAGATTTAGATTCTTTGCATTTGGAGACAACTGCAATAATCACAGTCAACATGAAGAAAAAGGAAATCAGTGCCAAGGCGATTACCAAATAGAATTGTAGGTTGGATTGAGATTCTTCTTTGTTAGCCTGACTGCCCAGCTCAGGAAGAACCTGATGAAAATGATCAGCAATCACCATAGTTAGAGTGACTGAAGCTGAGCGGGAGAGAATTCCATTGTCTTTTACTAGAACCACAATTCCATGTTTCATGATGTCCTTTTCGTGGAATCCTCGTGTTGTCCTGATCTCTCCTGTGTGTTGGTCAATGGTGAAGAGTGATGGATCTGAAGATTGTAGAAAGTAAGACAACCAGGCATTGTGTCCAGAGTCAGCGTCCACTGCCACCACCTTAGATACTAAGGAGCCTTGTTCAGAGGTCCAAGGAACCATCTCAAATGTTGAGCTATCAACCTCTGGTGATGGGTACAGGATGACTGGTGAATTATCATTCTGGTCTACTATAGATATCCTTAGTGTTGTGCTGCTGTTCAGAGATGGAGATCCATTGTCTCTTGCGATGATTTGGATGTTAAATTCTTTATTCTTCTCATAATCAAAAGACTTTTGAGCATAAATGACCCCAGTTACTGGATTTATGGAGACATAAGACAAAAGATGATCTGCTTCATCACTTCTAGACATTATAGAATATGTTATCTTTGCATTGTCTTCACTGTCCAGATCTCTTGCTTGAATATTAAATATTGAAGCTCCTGGTGAATTATTTTCAGGAATATATACAGTATAACTTATTTTCTCAAACATTGGTGCATTGTCATTGATGTCTGATACTTCCAAATGGATAACATTTCTAGAAATCATTTCTGGAGAACCTTTATCAGATGCTTGTATTGTGATGTTATAGGATGATATTTTTTCTCTGTCAAGACTTATTCTTGTTACAATTTTATAAAAATCACTTGCTGATGATATTAGTTCAAATGGTAAATCCCCTGTTATTACACATTGAACTTCACCATTTTCTCCTGAGTCACGATCATGAACTTGAATCAGTGCCACCATAGTACCAGGAGGAGAATCCTCCAGAATAAGATCTGAGGAGGAGGTTATAGATATCTCAGGAGCATTGTCATTCTCATCTGTTATTTCTATTAAGACCTTAGTATGAGCAGCGAGGCCTCCTCCATCTTTGGCTTGTACAGAAATGTCATACAGTCTTGACATTTCATAATCTAATAGTCCTTTAATTTTTATTTCACCATTTTTGGGATTTATAGTAAAAGTTTCAAAAATGCTTTTTTCTGTGTTACTAAATGAGTAAGTGATCTGTGCATTGACTCCTTCATCTTCATCACTTGCACTGACCTGCAGAATTGTAGAATTCACCGGTATATTTTCTCTGACATTTACTTTATATACATCCTGTGTAAATACTGGAGAATTATCATTGAAGTCAGTGATGATGATATTGATCAGGGCAGTGCCTGTCTGTACAGGATTTCCCCCATCAGAAGCTGTGAGAATGAGTTCATGCTTGTTCTGTGTCTCTCGGTCTAGAGATTTTTCTAGTATCAGCTCTGGAAATACACTGCAATCAGTGCTGACCTTCTCTCCAAGAGCAAAATACTGGTTCTCACTGAGTCTGTAGCTGATCAGAGAATTAACACTGACATCAAGATCTTCTGCTTTCTGTAAAATAAACCTTCTTCCTGGGGAGGATGATTCACTAATTTCCAATGTCAAAATGTCATGTAGAAATGTAGGAGGATTATCATTTATATCCTGAATATCAATCTTAACATTGAAAATATTCAAGGGATTTTCTACCACAGCATCAAATGTAAGGACACAATCAGCTGCAGCTCTGCACAATGTCTCCCTGTCTATCCTATCAGCAATGTACAGGTTTCCATTATCCAGATTTATATCAAAATGTTTGTCAGAGATTTTAGACACAATACGTAATTTCCTTCTTGAGAGATCCTTAACATTTAATTCAAGATCTTTTGCTAAATTTCCTACAATAGAACCTTTTCTTAATTCTTCATTAATGGAATAATGAATCTGACCAGAGACTGAATGACACAGCCAGGAGAATAAGAAGGGAAATATTACTTGCCATCTGAGTCCTTGCACTGATTGTCCTTCCTGTAGTTGTAATCCAGCCATCCTTTTTCTCACCACAAATAAAATGGTGAAATTCCGTGTTATATGTATAATTCAGCAGAAAATAATCCGTCTTCTCTATGAGTCCTGCACCCGGCACATCCCAGTGTGAAATGCTGTGTATTTCTTCTTGCAGTTGAACACTGTCTGCATCATGGAGGCGATTCTGGATTTGCAGAATATTTTCATTATTGGTGAACAGCGGCGCTCTGAGGCCAATATGGGGAACTGCAGCAGCAATGTCTAAATTTTAAAATGTGTACTTTTCTATAAGTGTATGTAAGAATTGTGTTTATTGTAGATTTTTTTTGATAGTAAAAAAGTTTGAAGAGTAAAAATAACTACTATTTTTTAGTGATAAATTGCTTCATACAAGTTGATTTTGTTATCATACATCATATACAAAATATATAGTAATTGGTATTATTTTTAAAGATGTTAAATATCACCTCCGTGTATATATGTGTGTATATATATATATATATATATATATATATATATATATATATATATATATATGTAAATATATATACACCTCTCCGGATAATTAGACAAGAACAATTATTTTTGCTTGCTTTCTCTGATATTTTCTATTTTATTACATCAAGGCTTTACTTCACCTAACACTTAAAGTTTCAACCAAAAACTGTACAAAACGTTTCAAATATCGGTCAAAAGTAATATTTTAAATATAGACTTGAGATTCTAAATAGTTTCAATAGAGAACATAAGAATTATGAAAATTCCGCAGCACTTTTTCGTATAAATTATGCTTGTGAATAGTTTTCATCTCTTCACTTGTGCAACATTCATTTTTTAAATTAGCAGTTTGTGAAATTTGGATAGAGGCAAAATGTCAAGTATTATCCAGTGATTTTTTTTCAATGTATAGATCACCTATCTGTGGAATTGTAAAACATAGATCCTCTACCATCTCCTATCTAGCATCATGTGTGTCAGTTTGCTTACACAGGTATGCTATCTATTTAGATAGATAAAGAGGGAATGGAATCTAATGTTTAAATACTCCCATCACAATATTTAAGAGATGAATCTCTGAAATAGTACAATTAAGTAAACAGAATTTCAATTTCTGAATATTTTGTATTAGGCACCTATTAGAATAGTGTTGAAAAGCAAGGACAAAAGTAGTGAAATACCACTAATCTAACAGCATATTTGGGACACATACAGTGCCTACAAGTAGTATTCAACCCCCTGCAGATTTAGCAGGTTTGATAAGATGCAAATAAGTTAGAGCCTGCAAACTTCAAACAAGAGCAGGATTTATTAACAGATGCATAAATCTTACAAACCAACAAGTTATGTTGCTCAGTTAAATTTTAATACATTTTCAACATAAAAGTGTGGGTCAATTATTATTCAACCCCTAGGTTTAATATTTTGTGGAATAACCTTTGTTTGCAATTACAGCTAATAATCGTCTTTTATAAGACCTGATCAGGCCGGCACAGGTCTCTGGAGTTATCTTGGCCCACTCCTCCATGCAGATCTTCTCCAAGTTATCTAGGTTCTTTGGGTGTCTCATGTGGACTTTAATCTTGAGCTCCTTCCACAAGTTTTCAATTGGGTTAAGGTCAGGAGACTGACTAGGCCACTGCAACACCTTGTTTTTTTCCCTCTTGAACCAGGCCTTGGTTTTCTTGGCTGTGTGCCTTGGGTCGTTGTCTTGTTGGAAGATGAAATGACGACCCATCTTAAGATCCTTGATGGAGGAGCGAAGGTTCTTGGCCAAAATCTCCAGGTAGGCCGTGCTATCCATCTTCCCATGGATGTGGACCAGATGGCCAGGCCCCTTGGCTGAGAAACAGTCCCACAGCATGATGCTGCCACCACTATGCTTGACTGTAGGGATGGTATTCTTAGGGTCGTATGCAGTGCCATCCAGTCTCCAAACATCACGTGTGTGGTTGGCACCAAAGATCTCGATCTTGGTCTCATCAGACCAGAGAACCTTGAACCAGTCTGTCTCAGAGTCCTCCAAGTGATCATGAGCAAACTGTAGACGAGCCTTGACATGACGCTTTGAAAGTAAAGGTACCTTACGGGCTCGTCTGGAACGGAGACCATTGCGGTGGAGTGCGTTACTTATGGTATTGACTGAAACCAATGTCCCCACTGCCATGAGATCTTCCCGGTGCTCCTTCCTTGCTGTCCTTGGGTTAGCCTTGACTCTTCGGACAAGACTGGCCTCGGCACGGGTGGAAACTTTCAAAGGCTGTCCAGGCCGTGTAAGGCTAACAGTAGTTCCATAAGCCGTCCACTTCCGGATGATGCTCCCAACAGTGGAGACAGGTAGCCCCAACTCCTTGGAAAGGGTTCTGTGCCCCTTGCCAGCCTTGTGACCCTCCAAGATCTTGTCTCTGATGGCCTTGGAATGCTCCTTTGTCTTTCCCATGTTGACCAAGTATGAGTGCTGTTCACAAGTTTGGGGAGGGTCTTAATTAGTCAGAAAAGGCTGGAAAAAGAGATAATTAATCCAAACATGTGAAGCTCATTGTTCTTTGTGCATGAAATACTTCTTAATACTTTAGGGGAACCAAACAGAATTCTGGTGGTTTGAGGGGTTGAATAATAAATGACTCTCTGAAACTTTTCACAATTTAAAAAAAAAAAAAAAAAAAAAAAAAATAACATTCTTTTTTGCTGCAGTGCATTTCACACTTCCAGGCTGATCTACAGTCCAAATGTCACAATGCCAAGTTAATTCCGAATGTGTAAACCTGCTAAATCTGCAGGGGGTTGAATACTACTTGTAGGCACTGTATGTTCTCCATCATTGACCTTGTACTTAGGTATCAAGGAGGTATGTGTCTGAATATTGTCTATCATCTTGGCAATATTACTGGGTGTTTCCTCAGTTGAGTTTTGAGGTTATTACTTCATATGGGTTTGCCAATGGTGATTTGACTTGGGCTGTGATACATGCCCTGTGTATAGCACGACTCTTCATTTAGTGCTACTGTTACTGTTTTTACTCACCCTTGTGAGCTTCAGCTCAATTTTTTATACATTTCTATTAAACATTATATTTTAGGTCTCTTGTTCTAATCCTAATAAGCTTTTGCTCCTCCTGGATTCAGCTATTCACTACTCTTGAAAAGCAAGGAGTTGCGATCGGAAACACATCCTAAGTATCTGCTTGTTTTCAAAAGATTGTAATAAATAAAAAGATGCAATTACTAAGTCAAAATTAGTTCTAAAAAATATCCAAAATTTAAAGAAACATGGACAATTTAATAAATACTTGTATTGATGATTACTTTTATACTAATACTTCCTCATCGGTACATTTATCTGCTATAACATGTTGTATACAATGTCCTAAATCTTTTTATTGTAAATTGCAAATTTAGCATAATGTCCCAAAAGTGTTGCATTATTTAATAAAGCAATTTTACTATTAAAAAAATATACATATATTTGTCATCTGAAAAAAATCTTATGCAGATTAGTTAACTGTAAGAATACACATGATTGTAAAAGGGTATTCTCAAATATTAGGTTGATCCCCAGCCACAGGTAATATAACTTACTAAGCATTTGGGATCCAACTGGTGGGACCCCTAGGATTCTAAGATTATGGATCTGGAATCCAATATCTAGCCTGTCTTGAATTGAACTTTGTGTACATGTTCATACTTCACCTCTGCTCCGTTCATTGTCTACTGTTCTAAGAAAACTGAGGTTCCTTTAAATTGTTCTTTGAAATCAACTGTCTTCAAGGTACTCTAATAAAGTTTTAATGGATAAAAAGAAGAGAACAAATTATGGCCACTGTAAACTAGGGAAAAATTGAGGTTTCAGGCTAGCCCTCTCCAGGACATTACTCAGCTAAAGGCCCAGTCACACACAACGACTTACCAGCGATCCCGAAAACGATGCGACCTGATTGGGATCGCTGGTAAGTCGCTGGGAAGTCGCTGGTGAGATGTCACACAGTCAGACCTTACCAACGATGCAGGAATGATACAGGTCGCAGTAGCGACCTGTATAATGATCTCAGCAGTCACTGTGACCCTGTCACACAGTGTCAAACACAGCGATGTGTAATGCCCAGCAGGACATCGCCTTTGAAGAAAATGGCCTGGACCATTCTGCAATGACTAGTGATCTCACAGCAGGGGCCTGATTGCTGGTAGATGTCACACATAACGAGATCAGAAACCGTGACTCAGCAGTGATCTCGCTAGCGATCTCGTTATGTGTGACGGTACCTTAACAAAGGAATAGAACTGGTGAGTTATGAGAGAAGTCTAGAACCAGAGCTCCCTGTATCCTTATTCATCTGACCGGATATCTGCAATTTGTTATTTTCTGAACTGTTTTGTCTCTTATAAAATATATGAACCTAATAGTTAACCAGATTTATTAAAATACTTTCATCTGTAATATGCCCGAATAGACATAGAGTACCAGTAAATTTAATTACACTCGTCAGAGAAACATGAAAAGGTAAAATAGAGATCTTAAAGAGAAGCTGTCAGCACAATTTTGCAATGTAAAGTAAAGAAATGGCCATCATGGCACTGTATTCCTGATTAAATTGATACCTCTGGTCAAGAAATCTCATTTGTGGTTATTATTTAATCAACATTTGAAGTTTTCTGCTAATTTGTTATCATTGCACAGTGCACGGGATTTCTCCTCCCTGTCTGTGATTCTGTCTCCTCCGCGTGCCTCTGGTCTGTGAATTTCCTGCCTCCTCTGTTTGAAATCTCAGCAGTGATCTGCCAATCACAGACTGGAGGCAGACATACGGCTGGGGAATCACAGACAGGGAGGAAAAGACCTAATTAAGTTGAGATGAGCGTACCCAAACTTTAAAGTTCAGTGTTTGTACATAACACAGACTTTACAACAGATAAGTGTTCTAGTTCTGAGTTTGGATGCATTTACGTATGCTTACCTCTCATGCTCAGGTACCCTCGGTTCTCGGCTCAGTGTGAGCGGCTGCAGTGTTTGAACGGCCCTCACTGGGGGTAAAATTAGCATTTTCGGATATAGTTTGTTAAAGAAAAAAAAAAAACACCCTCACTCTCCTGGAAATTATCTGTTTATGGCCCAAACTGCCAATCAGTGATTCCAATGAGGTGCAGGTTAAGCCCGGATCCAGAACAGAATTTTATCTAATGTCCAGTTGAACCTGCAGAGCTTCTAACTGGCATGCAACTTCACAGAGCTAGAATAAATGTATTATTATTTTCTATCCAACTGTTTAACACATTGGAGTTGCTCACTGGGTGCAATTAGAATGCATAATGGGTCAGATTCTGCTACTTTCTATGCTAAAATAGAAAACATACATCATACAAGCAGAAAAAATATATGCATTTATAAAATACATAAACTCAATTACTTTGTTCAACTTATTATTAAAAGTCTAAAAATGATAAAAGAAAATATAATGTATTTATGTAATACCTGTTCCATGGCAGCCTCTACAGGTGGACAGTTCTCTGTACGTTCACTTCCCATCCCTGAGTCATCAGCATCTATTAGACTGTCCACGGGAACATTGTGCTGGGGTTCAAAGAAAGCAAATTCCCTCTCACTTGGATCAAGAGTTACACAAACATCATAGGAATATGGTAGAGGTAATGTTCCAGGGTTAAATTGTGAAATAAATCTGGGATCGATCTGTGGATATAGACCTGTATTCAAGGATCCAAATAAAGCTGAAGACTTGGACTCTTTGTATTTGGAGACAATTGCAATAACTATAGTCAACATGAAGAAAAAAGAAATCAGTGCCAAGGCGATCACCAAGTAAAATTGTAGGTTGGACTGAGATTCCTCCTTATTAGACTGACTGCTCAGCTCAGGAAGGACCTGATGAAAATGATCAGCAATCACCATGGTCAGAGTGACTGAAGCTGAGCGAGAGGGAATCCCATTGTCTTTTACTAGAACCACAATTCCATGTTTCATGATGTCCTTTTCGTGAAATCCACGTGATGTCCTGATCTCTCCTGTGTGCTGGTCAATGGTGAAGAGTGATGGTTCTGAAGATTGCAAAAAGTAAGACAACCAGGCATTGTGTCCAGAGTCAGCGTCCACTGCCACTACCTTAGATACTAAAGAACCTTGTTCAGAGGTCCAAGGAACCATCTCAAATGTTGAGCTATCAACCTCTGGTGATGGGTACAGAATGACTGGGGAATTATCATTCTGGTCTACTATAGATATTCTTAGTGTTGTGCTGCTGTTCAGAGATGGAGATCCATTGTCTCTGGCGATGATTTGGATATTAAATTCTTTATGTTTCCCAAAATCAAAAGACTGTTGTGCATAAATGACTCCAGTTACTGGATTCATGGAGATGTAGGAAGACAAAAGTTCATTGTCACTTCTTAGAGCATAAGATATTTTAGCATTATCCTCAATGTCCAGATCTTTTGCTTGAATATTGAATATTGAAGCTCCTGGTATGTTATTTTCTGATATGAATGTGTTGTAGGCCAACTTGTCAAACACTGGTGTATTGTCATTAATATCTGATATATGGAGACTAATAACTTTTATTGATGTCAGATCTGGAGACCCTTTATCAGAGGCTTGTATTGTGATGTTGTAGGATGATATTTTTTCTCTATCAAGACTATTTTTTGTAACAACTTTATAAAAATTACTTGATGATGATATTAGTTCAAATGGTAAATCCCCTGTTATTATACATTGAACTTCACCATTTTCTCCTGAGTCTCGATCATGAACTTTAATCAGTGCGATCACAGTTCCAGGGTTTGAATCTTCAGGAATATTAGTCAGCACTGACATGATGGATATCTCAGGAGCATTATCGTTGTCATCTGTTATTTCTATTAGAACCTTAGCTTTGGCAGGAAGTCCACCTCCATCTTCTGCATGCACCAAAATCTCATAGAATTTTGTCACTTCATAATCTAAATATCCTTTTGTTTTAATTTCTCCACTTCTAGGATTGATTGAAAAAGCATCAAGAACATGACTTGCTGTGGTGCTAAATGAGTAAGTAACTTGCGCATTGACACCTTCATCTTCATCACTTGCACTGACCTGCAGAATTGTAGAATTCACCGGTATATTTTCTCTGACACTTACTTTATATACATCCTGTGTAAATATTGGAGAATTATCATTGAAGTCAGTGATGATGATATTGATCAGGGCAGTGCCTGTCTGTACAGGATTTCCCCCATCAGAAGCTGTGAGAATGAGTTCATGCTTGTTCTGTGTCTCTCGGTCTAGAGATTTCTTTAGTATCAGCTCTGGAAATACACTGCCATCAGTGCTGACCTTCTCTCCTAGAGCAAAATACTGGTTCTCACTGAGTCTGTAGCTGATCAGAGAATTAACACCGACATCAAGATCTTCTGCATTATGTAAAAGAAACCTTCTTCCTGGGGAGGTCAATTCACTCATTTCTATTCTAATATTTTCATGAACAAATGTAGGAGGATTATCATTTATATCCTGAATATTAATTTTTATACTGAAGAAATTCAATGGATTTTCCACCACAGCATCAAATGTAAGGACACAATCAGCTGCAGCTCTGCACAATGTCTCCCTGTCTATTCTATCAGCAATGTACAGGTTTCCATTATCCAGATTAATATTAAAGTATTTCTCAGAAATATCTGACACAATGTGCAATTTCCTTTTGGAGAGATCTTTAAGATTTAATTCAAGATCCTTTGCTAAATTCGCTACAATAGAACTTTTTCTTAATTCTTCATTAATGGAATAATGAATCTGACCAGAGACTGAATGACACAGCCAGGCTAATAAGAAGGGAAATATTACTTGCCATCTGAGTCCTTGCACTGATTGTCCTTCCCTCAGTTGTAATCCAGCCATCCTTCTTCTTATATTTATAATCCAGCAGAATTAAAAGCAGAAAATAATCCGTCTTCTCTATGAGTCCTGTACCCGGCACATCCCAGTGTGAAATGCTGTGTATTTCTTCTTGCAGTTAAACACTGTCTGCATCATGGAGGCGATTCTGGATTTGCAGAATATTTACTTTATTGGTGAACAGCGGCGCTCTGAGGCGAATATCGGGAACTGCAGCGTCAGTGTCTTAGGTTTATTGCTTATATTTTCTACTCTATTTTTAAATTCTATAAATAAGAATGAGATTATAATTTTTCCATGTAAAGTGCTATAAAACATATTATTGAAATTAAGTTTGTATTTTCAAATTTTGCCAAGGTAAGCAATTTACGCAAATAAATGTAATTATATTTAGAAACTATAAAAATATCTTCCATATAGTATAACACACAAAGCCAAACAATACATTTTACATATTTAGCTGATACAGAACAATTACACCACACAAGTGGAATTAAATTTAAAAAGAGAAAAGTATCTCTTTTTAATACAGGGCCATACTACAGTATTTTAAAGATTAAGTGGCTTTCATGCTTTGTGCAGAACAGAATAATACAGAATCTTCTGAAACCTAAATTTGGCAGATTTGACTTCCCCAATACGCTTTTTTACTGACGTGAGGAACAAGATAATAGCTCCCCATAATGGATACAAATGTAATTGTTTTTTATCTGTGTATTAAAGCTAATACTTGTCTATATTTACCATGATCACTGGTGGCATGGATCAGGATTCTCTTAAATCACTGGCGGGCATAGACAAAAAAGGGCCCCTGTACAAGAACAATATATGGGCACTTTGCTGACCCAACAGCTCATCAAAATTCATAATTTCACCTGCTTTAGAGGTAGAAAAAGACACCCTTAACTATTTGGCACATATGCGACCACAAAGGCAGCACCAATGAAATGTCTACCCGTGCCTTAAATGCTGCTGTCAGCAAATACATTGGCATCTAGATGGTTAAAGTAGAGAGAGGGGGCTCCCCATTTAACCTATCAGCACCCAATGATTGCAATTGTGTGGTCCCGATGATTGCAATAGCAATGCGAGGCCAGACAATGGCCCAAGGTCTGTCAACCAAGGTGGCTTGTTAGGACTTTATCTACATTTAAGTGGAGAAATGAATAGTTTTCATTCCATGCATTCCACATTGCAATAATTCCTGCAAAGGACCTGAAGGGTTAGCAAAGTTCTGGACAGAAGTTTTGAATACTTTGAGGAGTGCTGTTTTATAATGGTATCATATTTGGGTGTTTTCTAATATAAAGTTCCCTCAAAGTCACTTCAAACATTAATAGTTTTGTAACTTTGTATATAAACACATAAGTGTGATATTTTTGTTAATTCTTTCAAAAAGTCGCACACAACCTAATAAAGTGTTATAAGCATTCAGATTTTTTGCAATTGAAAAACTAACACAAGAACCTAAAATCTTAATCCAAACATAAGATAAGGCTTTAAAGGGAACCTGTCACCTTGAGAAAAAACATAATTGCAGATATAGGGATACTCTGTATTTATATATCATATACATCCTGTATGGAAAGCTTACATGAGCAGTGACTATAAGGAGAAAATAAAGTTATATTCTCCCAGCAGCCACTTGCTTCCAGACATTGGGACTGTGTAGGGATCTGTCATATGTATCACTCACTGCACTGTAATTTCTCCTCAAAACTTTGATTGACAGCCTACTTTGCAGTATGTTTGTGTGTATAGAGGACCCTGTCAATCAAAGTGTCTGGGAGTGATTACAGATTGCAAACTACATTGTGATTGGTAACTGTAATGACTCCATGTACCGACTGAAAGCAAGTGGCTGCAGGGAAGACATAAGGTTTTTTACCCTGTAGCCGCACTTCCAATACACTTGCCCCATTGGGTTTAAATGCTATTTACTTGCAGATTACCCCTACATCTACAGGTAAACAGTGCTTCAGAATGACATGTTCCTTCTAAGATGAGCAGTTAAAAGTAGTTTCTAAATGTATTGTCCCTTCCCAAGTATTTACAGTTCAGTTTACATGTAAAAGTTAGGGTCACACTTGTCAGTCAAATCATGGTAAAAAAAAATAATACAAATTTTCTGTAAAGATACAATTTCCTGCTAGGACTGACATTTTTTTACATCTTCGTCATCATCATCTTTTGACCATAGATAGAGTTGTAATGTTATGAAAGAGATACTTCAACTTTTGACAATTAAAATTCCCAGCAAATGGTCAATGCACAATGGTACAAATGATCAGAGCATGCTGTGACATTGGTACCACAGTCCCATAGTGCAATATGGGTGCATAGATGGCATCAGAGCCAAAGCGAAAAACTAAATATAAATATATGTATAGATTTTAGACCCCCAATTAGGCACACATTAAGTCAGATCCCTGAAATGATGCAGACTCCAATTCAAGTTACCAAATTAATTGACATCCCACCACCTAAGCTTTATGGAGGCCCTATAGAAGACAGTACAAACTTTTCAGATTACAAACCAGACAAAAACAAGGCCCCAGAATAGGCAAACCCCTTGTATTTATCATTTCCAGGTTCTTTAACATTTTTACCTCCTGAAGCCATCATACTCAAGCTCCAATGTGAGGACCTTGTACACAACCAGTCTTTTGTGCATTTAAAACCAATAAGACAATAATTGCCTCAGCAGTGATTCTTTCTGTCACCCAAAGACTTAAGGGTCACAAACAATGTATAGATGTAACTGGCTCTGTTAAAAATCTTTATGACATATCAGATTTTTAAAAAAAAACACACAAAATAATCAATGATAACATGAAAATGAAACTGTAAATAACGTTATTGTGCCAACATGAACATCATTTTTTTTATCTGAATAATTGATAAGTATTAATAGCAAATTAATATATATATATATATATATATATATATATATATACACAACAATGGTCCTTTCAACTAATGACACACGTTTCCGTATTAGTTTCAAAGATGTAAAACATAAACTTTCTCTGCCTACATTATTTTCTCCTTTCCTAAATAAATAGAAAAAAACATACCTGCGATATAAGGTTTCCTGGAGGTGAAGAGCTCTTTAAAGCTTCATTTCTAATACCAGAATCATCAGCATCTATTAGACTGTCCACAGGAACATTGTGTGGAGGTTTCAGGAAAGGAAATTCTTGCTCACTCGGATCCAGAGTTACGCAAACATCATAGGAAAATGGCAGAGGTAATGTCCCTGGGTTAAATTGTGAAATACATCTGGGATCCACCTGTGGGTATAGACTTGTACTCAATGATCCAAAAGAAGTAGATTTAGACTCTTTATATTTGGAGACAATGGCAATAATCACAGTCAACATGAAGAAAAAGGAAATTAGTGCCAGGGTGATCATCAAGTAGAATTGTAGGTTGGACTGAGATTCCTCCTTATTAGCCTGACTGCTCAGCTCAGGAAGGACCTGATGAAAATGATCAGCAATCACCATGGTCAGAGTGACTGAAGCTGAGCGGGAGGGAATCCCATTATCTTTAACTAGAACAACAATTCCATGTTTCATGATGTCCTTTTCGTGAAATCCACGTGATGTCCTGATCTCTCCTGTGTGCTGGTCAATGGTGAACAGTGATGGTTCTGAAGATTGTAAAAAGTAAGACAACCAGGCATTGTGTCCAGAGTCAGCATCCACTGCCACCACCTTAGATACTAAAGAGCCTTGTTCAGAGGTCCAAGGAACCATCTCAAATGTTGAACTATCAACCTCTAGTGATGGATACAGGATGACTGGTGAATTATCATTCTGGTCTACTATAAATATTCGTAGTGTTGTGCTGCTGTTCAGAGATGGAGATCCATTGTCTCTGGCGATGATTTGGATATTAAATTCTTTATATTTCTCATAATCAAATGGCCTTTGAGCATAAATGACCCCAGTTACTGGATTCATGGAGATATAGGAAGACAGGGTATCTTCTCCATCACTTCTAGACATTATAGAATATGTTATCTTTGCATTGTCTTCACTATCTATATCTCTTGCTTTAATACTGAATATTGAAGCTCCTGGTGAATTATTTTCTGGTATATATGCAGTATAACCTAATTTCTCAAATGCTGGAGCATTGTCATTGACATCTGATACATCAAGCCTAATAACTTTTCTAGAAATCATTTCTGGAGACCCTTTATCAGAGGCCTGTATTGTGATGTTGTAGGATGATATTTTTTCTCTATCTAGACTACTTTTTGTAATAACTTTATAAAAATTACCTGCTGATGATATTAGTTCAAAAGGCAAAGCTCCTGTTATTATACATTGAACTTCTCCATTTTCTCCTGAGTCAGGATCATAAACTTTGATCAGAGCTACAACAGTACCAGGGGGAGAATTCTCCGGAATAAGATCTGATGATGAGGTTATAGATATCTCAGGAGCATTGTCATTTTCATCTATGATTTCTATTAAAACCTTAGTATGAGCAGCGAGGCCTCCTCCATCTTTGGCTTGTACAGAAATGTCATAATATTTACTGACTTCGTAATCTATAATACCTCCAATTGTAATTTCTCCATTGCTATAGTTTATATGAAATGTTTGAAGAATATTATTTGCTGTAGTTCTAATAGAATAAGTGATCTGGGCATTGACTCCTTCATCTTCATCACTTGCACTGACCTGCATGATTGTAGAATTCACCGGTATATTTTCTCTGACACTTACTTTATATACATCCTGTGTAAATACTGGAGAATTATCATTGATATCATTGATGATGATATTGATCAGGGCAGTGCCTGTCTGTACAGGATTTCCCCCATCAGAAGCTGTGAGAATGAGTTCATGCTTGTTCTGAGTTTCTCGGTCTAGAGGTTTCTCTAGTATCAGCTCTGGAAATACACTGCCATCAGTGCTGACCTTCTCTCCAAGAGCAAAATACTGGTTCTCACTGAGTCTGTAACTGATCAGAGAATTAACACCGACATCAAGATCTTCTGAATTCTGTAGCACATATTTTGCTCCTGGGGAGGTTGATTCACTCATTTCTAATGTCAGTGTGCTATGAAGAAATGTAGGAGGATTATCATTTATATCCTGAATATCAATCTTTATACTAAAGACATTTAGTGGATTTTCCACTACAGCATCAAATGTAAGGACACAATCAGCTGCAGCTCTGCACAATGTCTCCCTGTCTATCCTATCAGCAATGTACAGGTTTCCATTATCCAGATTTATATAAAAATATTTATCGGAAATTCCTGACACAATGCGTAATTTCCTTCTGGATAAATCCTTAACATTTAGTTCAAGATCCTTTGCTAAATTCCCTATAATAGAACCTTTTCTTAATTCTTCATTAATGGCATAATGAATCTGACCAGAGACTGAATGACACAGCCAGGAGAATAAGAAGGGAAATATTACTTGCCATCTGAGTCCTTGCACTGATTGTCCTTCCTGCAGTTGTAATCCAGCCATCCTTCTCACCAGAAATATATTTGTAAAATTCCTTGTTATATGTATAATCCAGCAGAAAAATCCATCTTCTCTATGAGTCCTGTACCTGGCACATCCCAGTGTGAAATGCTGTGTATTTCTTCTTGCAGTTGAACACTGTCTGCATCATGGAGGCGATTCTGGATTTGCAAAATATTTTCTTTATTGGTGAACAGCGGCGCTCTGAGGCGAATATGGGGAACTGCAATGATTTTATATTTTTCCATGAAATTGCAAATTTTCCTACTAAAATAATTTTGCATAGTTTTAAATCACAATTATTGTCAAGAATATGATTCATGTATGTAATTTTAACCATCCTAATTTAGTTCACAATTAGTTTTAGAAGTGATTATAATTTTAAGTTTATTGAATGATTAAAATAAAAAAAAAACTATTCGATTTCTTTTCACTGTATATTTACAGCAAGTTAGAGTGCTATAGACAAGTTTTGATAAATCAAATTTCTGTATCATTTTAAGAATGTCCATTTTCTTAAGAAGACCAAGAAATAATATTTTTTGCTCAGCTATTAATCGACATAAAAAAATGTCAGAATAAATGGTACAAGTGTTCTCCTTATTAAATACAAACCTAACAACATCGCTAATTGATATCTCTTAATACTTAAAGGGTTGCTTCATTACTTTTATATAGAGTATAGGCCATCAATATCACATCAGTGGGCATCTGTTACCCAGTGCTACCACTCATCAGCTCTTTTCGGTACTAGAGGTAGCAGGATCTTAAGGGTAATGGAGCTGAACAATATTGCTCCATGTGTAGTGGCCAGCCTGGTACTGCAGAGCCAATCCTATTCATTTTAATTTTAATAGGAATCAATGTCTAGTACCCGGCCACAGTCACAAAACAGTTGGCTAAGCTTTACCATTCAGCTCCATAACTGTTATCATCCGGTCACTGTCGCACCGACACCAGCTGTATATGAATTCCCACTGATCTTCCAATGCTGATCTAAATTCTAAGTAAAAGTAGTGAAACAACTCACTTAAGGTATAATGGCATGCAAAAAAGTAAACCTTTCAAAGAGCTAACGTCCTAACTCAGTCTAATGGACCCATGAAATAGATCATCAGTTTCAGCAGCACATCACCCAGTGTAAACCAGACATGCGCTGCCTAGAACAATGGCAGATGGTGTATGAGCCCAAATCTACTGATGTTTGTTTAGTGCTGGTGTGAGGCAGGGTTGGCCTGCATAAACATGCTCATCAATGACCACTAAAGGGCAAACATGATACTGGTCAGTATTTTTAACCCCATAAAGAACTGTGTAAGTGTAACCATAGCCTTATCAATCATAAAAGTTGATAGAAAAGAAGTAACCCACATATATACACTGATCATTAACTTGTATGATATTTAACAATCATAAAATGTAGCAAATGCAAAAAGTACAGAAGAATAAAACAAAAAGCAGCAATGTATATGATGATTTTTAACTATATTGATATAGTTTTGTAAATATGGCTGTAAGATTGACTTCAGTTGTTCAAAACTACTGTATCTCCCAGGGTGGCTTTAAAAATTAAACATTAAATTATCCTACCATTGATACAAAATGTGGTAGCTGAAAACCTTTAAATGTTTTATCAATAAATTAAATGACACACCAAATTCCTGCCTTTTGCTGAACTAAGATGAATTTTTGATAATACTTTCATCTCATGGCCATACAGAAAAGTTTATTAAGTCAACAGCTATTTTTTAATAATAGGTGATTAGCAGACACCTCTGGAAGAAGTGTATTTCCTGGCCAAACAATGCATTGGGCATGATGAAATCTAATAGGTGCAATCCTTCTTTATTCTGGTATGTGTCATTGGGGAGAGTCCCCTACAGATGGCTCATTAATCCCTGCAAAATAATTGATTTCCAACAATATTTATCTATTGTGTATGTCTAGTTTTTGTTATAAGTCAGAATGATGTCTATCTCTGTCAGGCACCTTTAATGTTTGTCACTCTATAGGCATTAGGCTCAAATTTAAAAAAAAGTACAATACTTTGGAAAATTATCTTGGTATAGTATATTTTTGTGGAATCCTCTTTATGGGAAAACACAACAAATTAGACTATTGAGGAAAGAAGAGTGACTTCAGGTGCACTGTACAGGACCATTCAAAAGTTTAAAAAAATCTTTATACCCCTCATACTGCACAAGTCTTCTGCCCCTCCGCTCCTCACTGTCACCTGTCCAGTCCTCATTATCTCTTCTAATCCTGGCCATGAGCTCTGAAACCCCCGGCCCCTCATCCCTCATAGTAAGCTGGGACTTCCAACTCTGATGAGGTGCGGGATGATTCTGCGCATTGTCATGACCTTTATCACACATGTATTATGCTCTCAGGTCTTCATACACCATAAAGCATAAAAAGGGACTTTTAGTTTGAGAATTATTTCTGTGCAAACCGATTTTCCCAAGAAAGTTTATTTGAGCAGGCAAAATTGAATTTGGCCTAATACGCTCATCTTTAGTATTCAGTGTTGTTAAAAAGAAAAGTTGTGTCAAAGCATACCTCTCTGGGCACTCTTCTGAAATGAGGCCAGGTGGGCTAAATTAATATAGTTTACGTATGCCCCATGAGATTTCCTAGTGCTTATACTGACCATGTGAAGTGAGCCATAAGAGAACTGTTCATTTCATTAGTTATATCTGGAGACTATGACAAATGTCGATACTAGAGATGGGCGAGTACTAAAATACTTCATCAAGCCAAGCAGGTCAGACACTCTTAAAGGGCTCAACTCAAGTAATAAATATTATGGAAGTCAATGACTGATCAGTTCAGCTCTCCACCCACATACAGCCAGCCATACACAGAGCATTTCCGGAGAGAGGGAGGGTGTGTTTTTTTCTTTTTTATCTTTTGAAACACTGTATCCAAAAATGTATTTTTAGCCTTCGGGAGAGGCATTCAGACACTGACAATTGCTCGTACTGGGGTGCATGCTCCAATCATTCAGTGAAGGAAGCCGGCTCTTTGTGTTCTTGTTTCACGAATGACACATTTGAGCACTATGATTCTCGGTTGAGCACCACAGGTAACCAAGCACCCCGCTGCTCGATCAAGTATCGAGTAGTGGTGAGCACTCTCGATCATCACTAGTTGATACACATAGATATCAATTTAGGAGTCAGCTATTCAAAAAGAAAGATACAGTTTTACACTGTGTGGGTGAAACAAAGCCAAAGCCCTCTTATTTCTAGTATTCCTTGAACAGAATAATGCTTATAAGGCCTTATAAATCCCAATTCTTTTACAGTAAAGGTACTCAACTTTCAATTAAAAAGAGCAGTTGAAGAAATTAGCAATTTATATAAATATATATATATATAATATATATATACAGTTGTTATTACTAGGTGAAAAGTGAACCGTTTTCTCTCTTATTTTAGTCTTGTGGCAAACTTGAGTATTCTTTTTTTTAACCTGCTAAATAGTATCAGAGATATGAGAAATTTTATTTAGTATGTTCAATATGCTTATTTTTGTGTTCTTTACAAAGTGGTAAGGCTCCCTCGATTCTTTAGGGGTTTATTTAGGTTGATTGGCTTAATCTTCCTGTAAGTAAAACACTTTCGGTAATACAATAAAATCTAGTGCTAAAAAAGGCCTATATTTATGGAACTATAAGGCAAATGAATAAAAGACAAGACAAAAAAAAATACAGCGGGAATGAAACTAAAACAAAAACCTGTCACTTCTGACCTGGTGACAGGTCTTCTTTAATTGTTAATGAGCAAAGGTTTCCTTTATCTACTTTTCATTAAAGGGATTGTTCAGAATAAGAAAGGAAAGCAAATGTTTGCCTTTTTCCAAAAACACGGTCACCTAAATCCAACTTAGCCACATTCATTTAAACAGGTGAGAGTTCGAGATTGCCAGGACAGTTTTGACAGTGAACGGCGTCCTATTTACCTTTATTCACGGCTACTCTTTTGAGTTGCACGCCTAGTGGAATGTCCGTATTGTGACATAATGCAAACGATGTTGGGCAAGGCTAGGTAATCAAGAGGCTACGTATACTGACCTGGCCACTGAACCAGGTCTGCAAATCTATTTACTTATGTATAGTAAGTATAGTAACCATATGTATAGTAAGTATATTACCCTATAAAAAAAGTTCATTAATTAGTTATTAAATTGTGAAAATTAACAGTAAATATACAAGTCCCTTTGTTCCAACAGAAATAATTTTTATAAAGGCCTACCCTTCTGAAATAAAGAAATGTTCTTGCTTTGATTGCTCATAAAAATATCAGCTGTACGGTTTAATAAATAACTTTAGAATTACATGAAAATAAATTTAGCCCTTAAAAATTGATCTTCAGTAAGCTCTTCAGTCAGCTTTTAATAGGATTGTCTCCTGTTAAATCTTTATAATGTATCATTGTGACAGAACCCAAGTCTTAAAATTAGAGATGAGTGAACCAAAGGTTTGATGTTCAGAGTTCGGGAACCGAATTCCAAAAATAAAGTTCGGGTTCGAAATTCAAGTGAGTTACAAATGCAAACCACTCAAGTGAGCAGCGCTGTGCTTGGGTACGATTGATGCTCAGTCCTGTGCAAGCCGCTTGCAGGGTTTGAATGGCTCACACTTGGGGTACAATCAGTATGATCAGATGCATTGTGCAAACACAAGAAAAGAAAATTGAAAAACTCCACCCATCCTCCTCTGGAAGTGTTCTGCTTATGGCTGGCAGGATGTGGGTGGAGCCACCAAATGCCCAATTACTGACTTCTGTTGTGGTTCGGATCAAGTCAGGGTCAAAAAACAAACTTTTTTAAGGTTTGACTACACCTGTCAAACCTATAATGCTGTGAAGGGAGAATAAAAGGATTCTTGTATTTAAAGATGTTATAATTGCTAAGTATAATATATTAAAAATGTTTTCTGATATTAGAAATATTTCAATCCAATAACTTCACTTCATCCCCATTGCAATCAAAAGAAAAAGAAAGCAAAAGCATCAAGCAATTAAATTAAAGAGGTAATCTGGGACTTTTTTGTTTCTTTTAAAAAATTCTTCTTTGATGCTAAGAACTAACCGAGGTAGCTGCTAACTACCTGTCGGTTCTGCCCGTCAGAATACTCTCGTGGCTCAGAGCGGTCACAAACGGCTCCTGTTGGCATTTTTGCCTCTTCTGCTAATGTCAACAGAGTACAGTCTTCTGTTCCACTCTCCACTCTGGTGATATCATGCTGATTGACAAAACTGCTGCTTACTGTGTGTAGGCGGCTATCAATCGGCATGATGTCAGTAGTGACGCCTCATCTAGAGACCAGAGTGAAAAAATATGAGCTGATCAATTGACGAGTGGTATTTGAAGCAACAGAATCACTTGGTAGTTAGTTCTTAGTCCCGTGAACAAAAAAAATACATTTCCTGGATAGCCCCCTTTATGTAAAACAAAAACAGTGAAATAAAACAAATTGATGTAGGTAAAAAAAAATATCCATTATAGATTTTCTAAAAAGTAAGACAATCTTTACATTTAATTTCCCTAATTTATTTCTTTTAAAAAGACTTTCTTTTTCACAAGAATATTATATTTCTTAACCTGATAAACATACCTCTGGCATAGGGTTTCCTGAAAAGTTCTTTAAAGATTGATTTCCAATACCAGAATCATCAGCATCTATTAGACTGTCCACAGGAACATTGTGTTGAGGTTGAACAAATGCAAATTCCTGCTCACTTGGATCCAGAGTTACACAAACGTCATAGGAATATGGCAGAGGTAATGTACCAGTGTTAAATTGTGGAAGAAATCTGGGATCAATCTGTGGATATAGACTTGCACTCAATGATCCAAATGTGCTTGTAGATTTGGACTCTTTATATTTGGAGACAACTGCAATAATCACGGTCAACATGAAGAAAAAGGAAATCAGTGCCAAAGCGATCACCAAGTAGAATTGTAGGTTGGACTGAGATTCCTCCTTATTAGACTGACTGCCCAGCTCAGGAAGGACCTGATGAAAATGATCAGCAATCACCATGGTCAGAGTGACTGAAGCTGAGCGGGAGGGAATCCCATTGTCTTTCACTAGAACCCCAATTCCATGTTTCATTATGTCTTTTTCGTGAAATCCACGTGATGTCCTGATCTCTCCTGTGTGTTGGTCAATGGTAAAGAGTGATGGTTCTGGTGATTGTAAAAAGTAAGATAACCAGGCATTGTGTCCAGAGTCAGCATCCACTGCCACCACCTTAGATACTAAAGAGCCTTGCTCAGAGGTCCAAGGAACCATCTCAAATGTGCAGCTTTCAACCTCTGGTGATGGGTACAGAATGACTGGTAAATTATCATTCTGGTCTACTATAGATATTCTTAGTGTTGTGCTGCTGTTCAGAGATGGAGATCCATTGTCTCTGGCGATGATTTGGATATTAAATTCTTTATTCTTCTCATAATCAAATGACTTTTGAGCATAAATTACCCCGGTTACTGGATTCATGGAGATATATGAAGACAGAGGATCGTCTTCATCACTTCTAGTAACTATTGAATATGTTATTTTAGCATTGTCCTCCCGGTCTATGTCTCTTGCCTGAACACTAAACAGTGAAGCTCCTGGTGAATTATTTTCTGTTATATATACAGTATAACTTAACTTTTCAAACACTGGAGCATTGTCATTAACATCTGATACATCAAGTCTAATAACTTTTCTAGAGGTCATTTCTGGAGACCCTTTGTCTGAAGCTTGTATTGTGATGTTGTAGGATGATACTTTTTCTCTATCTAGACTCCTTTTTGTAACAATTTTGAAAAAGTTACTTCCTGATGATATTAGTTCAAATGGTAAATCTACTGTTATTATACATTGAACTTCACCATTTTCTCTTGAGTCACGGTCATGAACTTTTACCAGTGCCACCATAGTACCAGGAGGAGAATCCTCTGGAATATTATCTGATGATGAGGTTATAGATATCTCAGGAGCATTGTCATTTTCATCTGTTATTTCTATTAAAACCTTAGCATGAGCAGCGAGGCCTCCTCCATCTTTGGCTTCTACTAATATTTCATAATATTTATTTTTTTCATAATCTAAATGTTCTTTTGTTTTAATTTCTCCATTTTGGGGATTAATAGTAAACACCTCAAGAATATGACTTTCTGTTGTACTGAATGAATATGTGATCTGTGCATTGACTCCTTCATCTTCATCACTTGCACTGACCTGCAGAATTGTAGAATTCACCGGTATATTTTCTCTGACACTTACTTTATATACATCCTGTGTAAATACTGGAGAATTATCATTGAAGTCAGTGATGATGATATTGATCAGGGCAGTGCCTGTCTGTACAGGATTTCCCCCATCAGAAGCTGTGAGAATGAGTTCATGCTTGTTCTGTGTCTCTCGGTCTAGAGGTTTCTCTAGTATCAGCTCTGGAAATACACTGCCATCAGTGCTGACCTTCTCTCCAAGAGCAAAATACTGGTTCTCACTGAGTCTGTAGCTGATCACAGAATTAACACCGACATCAAGATCTTCTGCTTTTTGTAGAATTTTTTTTGCTCCTGGCAATGTATATTCACTTAATTCTAATCTTAATGTGTCACGAATGAATTTAGGAGCATTATCATTTATATCCTGAATATCAATTTTAACATTGAAAATATTTAGTGGATTTTCCACCACAGCATCAAATGTAAGGGCACAATCAGCTGCAGCTCTGCACAATGTCTCCCTGTCTAACCTATCAGCAATGTACAGGTTTCCATTGTTCAGATTTACACTGAAGTATTTCTCAGACAGGTCAGACACAATACGTAATTTCCTTCTGGAGAGATCCTTAACATTTAATTCAAGATCCTTTGCTATATTCCCTACAATAGAACCTTTTCTTAATTCTTCATTAATTGAATAATGAATCTGACCAGAGACTGAATGACACAGCCAGGAGAATAAGAAGGGAAATATTACTTGCCATCTGAGTCCTTGCACTGGTTGTCCTTCCTGCAGTTGTAATCCAGCCATCCTTCTTCTCACCATATTGTAAAATTCCTAGATAGATTTACAATCCAGTTAAATGAAAAGCAGAAAATAATCCGTCTTCTCTATGAGTCCTGCACCCGGCACATCCTAGTGTGAAATGCTGTGTATTTCTTCTTGCAGTTGAACACTGTCTGCATCATGGAGGCGATTCTGGATTTGTAGAATATTTTCTTTATTGGTGAACAGCGGCGCTCTGAGGCCAATATGGGGAACTGCAGCGTCAGTGATAAATATTTTTACTAGATTTGCAATTAACACTGCAATAGTTTTATATCAAAGTTGTAACACAGAAATATATTTAGCACATAAAGATAAAAATTAAATATCAATGTAATTACTTGTAAGAAATTGATATAAATAATTATTATATTTAAACAAAATTAAAATATAGAATACAAGAAGTTTAGAAATGATAAAAAAGTTGTGTTTTGATTTTTTTTGTATAGTGTTATTTTATTTCTAAGTTTATAAATCCCATATTGTTTTATTAGCATCTCTTTAAAGGTCAATTTTTTTGTTTGTTTATTGATGGGTCTTATAGATTTACAATTTGTTTAGCCTATATAGTAAAGTGATATGCTAAGCCATCCTGGTTATAAAAAAACCTATAGAAACTTTGCTAAAAATGACAAAACAATGTATTAATACAGCAGAAATCAGATTTATCACTTATTAAGTAGTATACTTATAATTGTTATTGATGATAAAACAGCAGTTAAGTATATATATATATATATATATATTTTTTTATAACAATAGTAAGAATAATCCAACAATAAAAATGTGAAAGGATGAGACAAACGTGTTTGATAACATTTGCCTTACATTAAATTTGAAGTACGTATTAATTTCTAATGTATATCATATTGGATTTAATAGTAATCCCATGGACAGACAATGGTTTATATGGAAAAATTAGTGCAAAGTAGGGCATGGTTTATGAACAATGGTATGAAATGCAAGAAATGCTCTTGGGAGCTTTAATATGATAATTAAAAAAAACATCAAATACTAATAACAGGGTTTTTTTTTAAATAAAAATGATTAAAACAAACGTATTCGCAAATATATGAACCCACTTCGTATATATACTGAGAAACATGAAAATGTTTATGTAATATTATCTTTGTAATCTCCTAATGTAGTAAATGTATCCATGCTGCTCAACAACACAGAAAACTTAAGAAATAACTAAACCTTTAGTAGGTTCTTAAATATGATGCAGGCATTTTAATTGCAGTGGGAGCCTTGGTCCTGGGAGCCAAACAATTGCTTAAAAATTACACAGCTTAGGTGTTAAGATTCTGTTGTCTTTCTACGGATTGACCACTAGTGGCTTCTGTTATTCATTTTGTGTATTGTGCTGCTATTCCACTCCTTACCACTGGAGGCTGCTATTGTGTTCTGCAATCACCCTTCAGTAAGATGGCCAATGTTGAACCTGTGGAAGCCATCTTGTTTCCTGTTTGGGCCTACTTAAAATCTTATGTAACATTTACATATTGCTTGAGTACTGTGTCTACCTGTTGTCCAGTTCCAGCCTCTAGCTCCAGACCTGTCTTACCAATACTGTTCTCACTCCTCTCCTGATTGTTTCCACATCTCTCATTGCTGCGTCCAAGGACTTGTACCAGCGCTTGCTGTTTCCTGGTCGTGCTCCTACCGCCAATGAATTCCCGCCGCATTCCAGCAGTATCGTAACATTAGATGACACACAACTTCCTAAGCTTAGTATGGAGTTACTAGAAAGTTTAGTTTTTCTCTTTTCTATGTGCGCATTTAGACAGGACGGGTACACTTCAGTAGCCTAAACTATGCAACCCTCGGGGGATTTATAATTGTTTGATGGGGGTCTAAAGACAAATATTTCAAGTACATTGTATTGTCATGAAAACCCCTCTTTAGAGATGACACAAGGAGTATTGCAGATTTACCAGTGTTGATCAAATCAGTCAATAGAGGACAAGAATGTACACCACAGAATCAGTTAGTCTACAAGACTTGCCGTATTTTTCAGATTATAAGATGCACTTTTCCACCCAAAAAAATTGAGATGAAAATGAGAGGGGCATCTTAAAATCTAAATGTAGTTTACTGGGGGATGGTGAAGAGGGGTCAAAGGAGGCACAGGTAGTGCTTTGAGCTGCCAGCGCTGCTCTGTGCGGCGCTGTTCTGTGCATTGGGCAACTGCACTATGGCTCTGCTCTATGCAGTGGGCCTCTACTCTGTGCAAGGCTGCTTTATGCTTTACTCTGTGCGGGGCTGCTCTGCTCTGCTCGGCCTGGGGCTGCTCTGTGCGGCGGGCAGTCATTCTGAAGATGTTGGCGCTGGTGATCAGGGCTTTAAATAATAGTGCCTAGAGTCAGCGCATGTGCAGATGGAGCTCTCAGCTCAAGCTCTCATCTGCACATGCGCTGAATCCGGACGCAATTATTTTAAGCCCTCACCGCTGACCACCGACATCTTCAGAATGGTCGGTGCCTCACCACTCTTTGAACAGAGCAGATCCGGGTCACCAGCCCCGGCGCAGAGCAGCGCCCGCAGTGAGTATCTGGGTCCCCCTCTGTACCACTCACAACATCGCAGTACTCCAGTAGATCTCCTGCCTCCTGTGACCCCAACTCCACTGCTGCCCCCTCTCCCTGGTAAGACACCCCTGGATTATAAAATGGGCCCCATATTTTTTATTTACCTTTGTTATCTACAAATTTGGTGTGCGGCTTATTATCCGGTGTGTCTTATAAAACGAAAAATACGGTATTCACCCTGCTGAGAGAGTCAGAGGTTCACATTGAGTGACTAAAAAAAGTATGACATCACTACCAAAAGAAGACATAACAGAAAAGTAGAAAATTACATACTTAGAAATAATTTCTGCCTATGTGGAAGTTCTAAGCCTTAGAAGAGTTCACTATAAGACAATACCCTAGCTAACTGCTTAGATTTCCCAGAAATTGAAGGAAAAAGTTATATCTAATGTGACTAAATTAGAATATATGATAGCCTTGCCATAATATATAATTTCTCAGAATCCTGTATCTTGTCTTACTGTTTTATACCAAAACTTATGTTGGGTATACAAAAACAAAGAAATATTTAAGATAGATATATACAGTCATATGAAAAAGTTTGGGCACCCTTATTAATGTTAACCTTTTTTCTTTATAACAATTTGGGTTTTTGCAACAGCTATTTCAGTTTCATATATCTAATAAATGATGGACTCAGTAATATTTCTGATTTGAAATGAGGTTTATTGTACGAACAGAAAACATGCAATCTGCATTTAAACTAAATTTGACAAGTGCATAAGTATGGGCACCCTTATCAATTTCTTGTTTTGAACACTCCTAACTACTTTTTACTGACTTACTAAAGCACTATGGTTTTGTAACCTCATTGAGATTTGAACTTCATAGGCAGGTGTACCAATCATGAGAAAAGGTATTTAAGGTGGCCACTTGCAAGTTGTTCTCCTATTTGAATCTCCTATGAAGAGTCGCATCATGGGCTCCTCAAAACAACTCTCAAATGATCTGTAAACAAAGATAATTCTACATAGTTGTTCAGGAGAAGGATATAAAAAGTTGTCTCAGAGATTTAAACTGTCAGTTTCCACTGTGAGGAACATAATAAGGAAATGGAAGAACATAGGTACAGTTCTTGTTAAGCCCAGAAGTGGCTGGCTTAAAAATATATCAGAAAGGCAGGGAAGAAGAATGATGAGAACAGTCAAGGACAATCCACAGACCACCTCCAAAGACCTGCAGCATCATCTTGCTGCAGATGGTGTCACTGTGCATCGGTCAACAATACAGCGCACTGCACAAGGAGAAGCTGTATGGGAGAGTGATGTGAAAGAAGCCATTTCTGCAAGCACACCACAAACAGAGTCGCCTGAGGTATGCAAAAGCACATTGGGACAAGCCAGTTACATTTTGGACGAAGGTCCTGTGAACTGATGAAACAAAGATTGAGTTGTTTGGTCATACAAAAAAGCGTTATACGTGGAGGCAAAAAAACACGGCATTCCAAGAAAAGCACTTGCTACCCACAGTAAAGTTTGGTGGAGGTTCCATCATGCTTTGGGGCTGTGTGGCCAATGCCGCCACTGGGAATCTTGTTAAAGTTGAGGGTCGCATGGATTCAACTCAGTATCAGCAGATTCTTGACAATAATGTGCAAGATTCAGTGACGAAGTTGAAGTTACGCAGGGGATGGATATTTTAGCAAGACAATGATCCAAAACACCGCTCCAAATTTACTCAGGCATTCATGCAGAGGAACAATTACAATGTTCTGGAATGGCCATCCCAGTCCCCAGACCTGAATATTATTGAAAATCTGTGGGATGATGTGAAGCATGCTGTCCATGCTCGGCGTCCATCAAACTTAACTGAACTGGAATTGTTTTGTAAACAGGAATGATCAAAAATACCTTCATCCAGGATCCAGGAACTCATTAAAAGCGACTAGAGGCTGTGATTTTTGCAAAAGGAGGATCTACAAAATATTAAAGTCACTTTTATGTTGAGGTGCCCATACTTATGCACCTGTCAAATTTAGTTTAAATGCAGATTGCACCTTTTCTGTTAGTACAATAAACCTCATTTCAATTCAGAAATATTACTGAGTCCATCATTTATTAGATATATGAAATTGAAATAGCTGTTGCAAAAACCCAAATTGTTATAAAAAAAAAAGGTTAACATTAATAGGGGTGCCCAAACTTTTTCATATGACTGTAGATATCAATTGTTTAAATGATAATCAAAGCAAATTATAAAATATTAACCATAATACAATACATTGTCAAAATTAACACAAAATTATTAGCATAGAGGAGAAATAAAATTCTTAAATCTTATAAATTTAAGTATTGACTTAGAGTTGCTTTTCTTTAATATTAGATGTTCTTCAAGAAATGTGCCCATTATAGGGGCAAGAAATATTAAAAAGTCAATTTACATGCTACTTTTGGAATACAAATTTCACATAAAAATCTTCTTTAAGGTGAGTTGGCTCAAAGTAGAAAAACATTCTTATTTGTAAGGTAATGTTTTCTTGCACTTAGCATGCCGATGCTGTTAAACTTTTTGATTCACAACCATTGAAACATTTAGGAATATTATTAACCTGACATAAATGGTTTAAACTTTTGAAAATGATCATTTGCATGCTATCTTGAAATAGTATTTGTACCTCCAGAGGATAAGTAACTATTAAGGCTCACAATATGTCCCCTATCAAACTTATAATTCAGTCTGTTGATATAATCGAATTCTGAATCTGAAAACCCAGCACTATAGCATTCTATTGCAGTCTATTAAGAAAATCAGATAATGGCCAAAATCTTGTGTTGTGAAAAATCGAATCAGAGGTATATCTGTCATTCATAAGCAATAGCTGAGATATTTAAATGAAAAAAATCTCAAAATCAATCCAAGTGTATAATATTGTTTAGGAAATAGACCTTTAAAGGGTTTTCCTCTTTCAGGAAAGTGGAACCCAAATGCTCTAAAATAATTAAAATAACAAATAGAGCAAGTACCTACCCTTCCTGTGTCCAGTGTCAGTTTCCCCTACTACTCTGGACTTGGGGGTTAGCTTCATGGGTTGGCTTCCCATGGCAACACACTAGTGGTAAGGAGCTACTCACGGATTTGATGCTACCTTTCCCTATTGTAGGGGTTAGGGCAGACAGAGTTTGTGTCATAGAAGTCACATTACACTGGTTCAGGCTGGAAGCACTTAAATAACAGTATGCAGGACAGCTCATATTCAACCTTATCTCTCCTGGCTGTATGAAGCTTCACTCGTCTGTGGAGGTGATTATTTGAAGAAAAACAAGCCCCCACAGCATGGACTGGGATATAGATTCTGGAAGCTTCCTCCCTCTCTCCTGACTAGACTTGTTTGATCCAGTTTACTGGACGTGTCTGCACTGAGGTGGGAGATTCCTCCTAGATGTTTCCATGGCAGCTTGTGAGGAGAATGAACAACTAACTTTCATACGCATACATTGACCAGTAGATGGCAGCAAATTACATTTACAATCCCCAGTGTATGCATAGCATAACACAATGCATTACATACTGCCTAACTCACAGTGCACAAAGTAATTATGGCACTCTGGAACATATCTACTGCCACACGACAACTGTTTAAATCAATGTGAAGGAGACTGAAAAGACAAAAGGTGCTAATAGGGTACTAACGTTACAAACGTTTATAGAATAAATATCAGATGTGCTCACCTGATTCAGTTCTGAAAGTCACAACTGCTATTGAAAGTGTGCCGGTTATGGCTGCAGCAGGCACCATGAGGAGTTAGCGTCAAAATTTTCACATAGAAGCGGACTCCTGCACTGTCATAAGATAGTCAGCAGTAATGGTTAAATGTGAATTTATTACGGTTTCAGAGATCACATCTCCTTCCTCAGATAAATCACACATGTCTGAAGAAGGAGATGTGATCTCTGAAACGCGTAATAAAAACACATTTAATCATTACTGCTGACCATCTTCTCGTGACAGCATGAGAGTCCAATTCTATTTGACATTTTCACACTGATAAAAACTGTTTAACTCAGCAGTAGAATGGGTACCTGGATGCCACATATTGAAATTGTTTCAAAGTAGTTCGTTTATAATACACAGTACATATATATATATATATTTTTACTTCACCAATTAAGGAAAATGCCTAAAGTTAATCACACTAGAAATTACTCAATGCAGAACAAGTGGACATAGACATATAAATGCATTTTAATCACTGCTATTATCACGATACACATAGAAAATAATTATTAATAATATCCAATATGTTTTTGTAAATTAACTCATAGGATATAAACTTTTGTGCTTGGCTCCAAAGTCCATTACCAAAGAGGGTGTCTTTTACTGGACTATTGGAGCCTGTTACTGTATCAGAGCCTAGGCCCACCAGAGAATACTGTTAAATTTCTTTGCCCAATATCACCATGTACTGAGAGGTAAAAGTGTATTTACCGGGTAACTATTGCTTAATTTTTTCATCTAATATCTAGTCTTTTCCTAACATGTGCAACACATTGGTTGGGGCTTTGACTTTGTGACCCCCACTTAACCCTCTGAAAAAAATATTTCAGCTTGAAACTTATCTGAATGCAGATCCCATCCTGGTTGGCTGAACATCTTAGGATGGGGCTAGTGATTAAGTTAAAAATAAAATGACAGGGGCACTTTCTATATCTATATCTGAGATGTATGTTTTTCTAATAACATAGGACTGTTACAGAAAACTTTTAAAGTAAGATGTATATTACTCCAACAATCAAGCTTAGCTAATTAACACCAAGAAAGGCCACAGACATATGCAAAGCTATGATTGTCAAAACTGTTGTTTGTTGTTTGCTAAATTAAAAAAAAGGAAAATCATATAAGATCTCATATAATGATCCCTTAGACTTAAACATATTCTATTCTTTTAAATCCTTGGCATTTTACTCATACAAAATTTTTGCAAGACATCATGAATCAAAATTTTCAAATAGGTTAATAAAATTTGCAGATGATACTAAAATTGGAGGATTAGCCACCAATACTAGAGAGGAGAGAGAGTGTATTCAGAGGGATCTAGGCACACTTAAACAATGGGCCGAGAAGAACAGAATGTTGTTTAACAGGGACAAATGCAAAGTCCAACATAAGGGTAAAAGAAATGTAAAAAACATATATAGTATGGGAAGAAAACTAACTAGGTGACAGCACAGGTGAAAAGGACTTGGGCATAATAGTAGATCCTAGATGCAATATAAGCCAATAGTATGGTGCTGCAGCTAAAAAGGCCAACAAAACTCTGGGAATTCTGGGAATGAAGACAAGCATTAAATCTAAATCAACAGAGGTAATTAATCCTCTATACTCTTCCTTGGTCAGACTCCACCTGGAATACTGTGCACAGTTCTGGGTGCCTCAATTAAAGAAAGACATTGATATATGAGAATAAGTAAAGAGAAGAGCAGCCAAGATGGTTGAAGGTCTGCAAAACCATGTCAAACAAAGACCAGCTAAAAGTACTAGGAATGTTTAGTTTGCAAAAAAGAAGGCTGAGAGGAGACTTAATAGTGGTCTACAAATATCTGAAAGATAGTCATAGAGCAGAGGGAACCACCCTATTCCCATTAGCACAAGGAAGTACAAAAAGCAATGGGATGAAACTAAAAGGAAGGCGATTCAGATTAGGCATTAGGAAATCTTTATGACAGTGAGGGCAGTCAGAGAGTGAAACAGGCTACTGCGGGAGGTAGTGATGACAGAGAGTGGAACAGGATACCATGGGAGGTAGTGAGCTCTCCATCAATGGAAATCTTCAAGTGGAAGCTAGATAAACATAGCTGGGAGGGTTGGGAAAACCTTCACTTGCAGAGAATTGAATCCAATAGCCCTTGTGGTTCCTTCCAACTCTACCATTCTATGTTTCTATGTTATATGAAAAAAATTCTATATTAGAAATTCCTTGATATATTTACAAAAAGAGATTTGCTATTTTCTTTGGTAGTGCATAATAATTTATGACATTTTAAAACCTAGTATATTTCATGGCATATGAACATACCTTGAGTGTAAGATTTTCTTCAGGTGTTGAGTTCTTCAAACTTTCATTTCTAATCCCTGAGTCATCAGCATCAATTAAACTATCCACAGGAACATTGTGTTGAGGTTGAAGAAAAGCAAATTCCTGTTCACTCGGATCCAGAGTTACACAAACATCATAGGAATATGGCAGAGGTAATGTCCCAGTGTTAAATTGGGGAATAAACCTGGGATCAATCTGAGGGTATAGACTTGTACTCAAGGACCCAAATGTGGTAGTAGACTTTGACTCTTTATATTTGGAGACAACTGCAATAATCACAGTCAACATGAAGAAAAAAGAAATCAGTGCCAAAGCGATTACCAAGTAGAATTGTAGGTTGGACTGAGATTCCTCCTTATTAGACTGACTGCTCAGCTCAGGAAGGACCTGATGAAAATGATCAGCAATCACCATGGTCAGAGTGACTGAAGCTGAGCGTGAGGGAATCCCATTGTCTTTTACTAGAATCATGATTCCATGTTTCAAGATGTCCTTTTCATGAAATCCACGTGATGTCCTGATCTCTCCTGTGTGCTGGTCAATGGTAAAGAGTGATGGTTCTGAAGATTGTAAAAAGTAAGACAACCAGGCATTGTGTCCAGAGTCAGCATCCACTGCCACCACCTTAGATACCAAAGATCCTTGTTCAGAGGTCCAAGGAACCATCTCAAATGTGGAGCTATCAACCTCTTGTGATGGGTACAGAATTACTGGTGAATTATCATTCTGGTCTACTATAGATATTCTTAGTGTTGTGCTGCTGTTCAGAGATGGATAACCATTGTCTCTGGCGATGATTTGGATGTTAAATTCTTTATTCTTCTCAAAATCAAATGACTTTTGAGCATAAATGACCCCAGTTACTGGATTTATGGAGATGTAGGAGGAAAGCAGTTCTTCTTTATCATTTTGAGATTTTAAAGTATAAGTTATCTTTGCATTATCTTCACTGTCTATATCTTTTCCTTGGATAGTAAATATTGAAGCTCCTGGCAAATTATTTTCTGGTATAAATGCAGTGTAACTAAATTTCTCAAACACTGGAGCATTATCATTGACATCTGATACATCAAGTCTAATAACTTTTCTAGAGGTCATTTCTGGAGACCCTTTATCAAAGGCTAGTATTGTGATGTTGTAGGATGATATCTTTTCTCTATCTAAACTACGTTTTGTAACAAGTTTAAAAAAATTACCTGCTGATGATAGCAACTCAAATGGTAAATCCCCTGTTATTATACATTGAACTTCACCATTTTCCCCTGAGTCAGGATCATGAACTTTGATCAGCGCCACCACACTACCGGGGGGAGAATCCTCCAGAATAAGATCTGAGGAGGAGGTTATAGAGATCTCAGGTGCATTGTCATTTTCATCTATGATTTCTATTAAAGCTTTAGCATGAGCAGCGAGGCCTCCTCCATCTTTGGCTTGTACAGAAATGTCATAATATTTATTGATCTCATAATCCAAATTTTCTTTTGTTTTAATTTCTCCAGTTTTGGGATTAATAGCGAATGTCTGCAGAATGTGATTTTCTGTTGTACTGAATGAGTAAGTGATCTGTGCATTGACTCCTTCATCTTCATCACTTGCACTGACCTGCAGAATTGTAGAATTCACCGGTATATTTTCTCTGACACTTACTTTATATACATCCTGTGTAAATACTGGAGAATTATCATTGAAGTCAGTGATGATGATATTGATCAGGGCAGTGCCTGTCTGTGCAGGATTTCCCCCATCAGAAGCTGTGAGAATGAGTTCATGCTTGTTCTGTGTCTCTCGGTCTAGAGGTTTCTCTAGTATCAGCTCTGGAAATACACTGCCATCAGTGCTGACCTTCTCTCCAAGAGCAAAATACTGGTTCTCACTGAGTCTGTAGCTGATCAGAGAATTAACACCGACATCCAGATCTTCTGCTTTTTGTAAAACAAATTTTGCTCCTGGCAATGTATATTCACTCATTTCTAATGACAATATGTTTTGGACAAATGTAGGAGGATTATCATTTATATCCTGAATATCAATCTTTACAGTGAAGACATTCAGTGGATTTTCCACCACAGCATCAAATGTAAGGGCACAATCAGCTGCAGCTCTGCACAATGTCTCCCTGTCTATCCTATCAGCAATGTACAGGTTTCCATTATCCAGATTTATATTAAAGTATTTCTTAGGAATTCCAGACACAATGCTTAATTTCCTTTTGGAGAGATCCTTAACATTTAGTTCAAGATCCTTTGCTATATTTCCTACAATAGAACCTTTTCTTATTTCTTCATTAATGGAATAATGAATCTGACCAGAGACTGAATGACACAGCCAGGAGAATAAGAAGGGAAATATTACTTGCCATCTGAGTCCTTGCACTGATTGTCCTTCCTGCAGTTGTAATCCAGCCATCTTCCTCCTCAACAGAAATATAACGATAAAAATCCTTATATTTATAATCCAGCAGAAAATAATCCGTCTTCTCTATGAGTCCTGCACTCGGCACATCCCAGTGTGAAATGCTGTGTATTTCTTCTTGCAGTTGAACACTGTCTGCATCATGGAGGCGATTCTGGATTTGCAGAATATTTTCTTTATTGGTGAACAGCGGCGCTCTGAGGCCAATATGGGGAACTGCAGCGTCATTGACTTAAATACAAAACTCCTATATATAATGATAATTATTAATAGTATTTCATAGTGCAAGGGTTTAAATGACATGAAATAATTACTTGCATTATTTCTTTTTACTACATATAGTAAAAAAAGTTTTCCTACTTTTATATCAAGGTGTTTATAAAGAAATACATTTAAAGTAAAAATATGTAAAAAAAAAATAGAAAATGAAAATATTGAATACAAATATTTTGACATACAAAAAATAAAAAAAAGCTGTGCACTGTATATTTATATTGATAATTATTTCTAAGTTGATAAAATGCCAGTTTTTAAGAGACGATGTTATCATTGTGGCTTTTTTTTAATAAAGATTATTTTCAAAACTGCAATACCAAGATTAGAGGAATTTGAGAATTCACAATATAAATTTTAAAAGTCAAATCAAGGGCTCCTGAAAAGCATTTGTGTGTCTCTGTCATGGCTGATCGATGTATACGTACACACATAAACATATGCGCTACACACATACAAATGCATGCAAGAACTAAAGAACATTGTCTACATTATATTATCACTGGAATCTTGTCATGTATTGAATTAACTCCTTAATTTAAAAAACAAATTAAAGACCCTAAGATAAAAGATAAAGAGTAAAGTAAATATAAAATATACTTTATAAATCAATTGCTAATAGAAAGAAAAGACAAACATACAATGATCCCTAAAAGTGGAGGATTTTATTTAAGGCTGTATAGCTTTTAGATGTTCTTCAAGAATTTACTTTTGCTGTTAGTGGGTAGAAATATTAAAAGACGAATTTACAGCCTTTTTATTTGAAATTATATGAATTGAAAAAGTTAAACATTATCTTTCTAAGATGACTTTTGGAATCTATTTGTCTTTCTTTATAAACTCTTAATGTTTCCTGTCTCTCTTTAGGCATTATATATTATGCAAGGAAGATATTGCTCCACAATAGTTTGCACACTAGTGTTCTTCCTGTTTTGACAGATAAGATTTGAATTTATGAAAATTTGCAGGAACATAACATCTTCAATGAATACCTGTATCTTCTGGAGGTAACATAGGCTCGGAAACATTCATTAGGTCTTTTAAAACTTTAATTTAGTGTTCTGGCATATTTTTGAATTTTGAAAAACTTAGGTTCTAACATTATTTTACAGATAAAATCTATGAATAATCTTTTATAGTAGTCAAAAATCTTTACTGACAAAAAATACATTAATTTAGCCAAGAATTTTATCTGAACTCACAAAACATATGAAATAATAGCTTACATATTTATATGAACTATATATTTGCTGGTCCATTAATACTGTATAGTCATAGACATCTGCAGCAATCCATTATAATCATCTGGGACAGAAAATAAAACTGTATGGCTGACCATGCCCATTAGATATCTGCTATCTGAATGCATGTTTCACTGACAACTATCTCTCCCGACACATCTATATTGGACTTGGCTGAGTGTCCACATGTTCTCAGAAACATGAGGTGAGATAGACACTGCTTGACTAGAGGTCCAGTCACACTAAGCAACTTACCAGCGATCCCAACAACGATAGGGATCGCTGGTAAGTTGCTAGGAGGTTGCTGGTGAGATGTCACACTGCGACGCTCCAGCGATCCCACCAGCAACCTGACCTGGCAGGAATCGCTGGAGCGTGGCTACACGAGTTGCTGGTGAGCTCACCAGCAACCAGTGACCAGCCCCCAGCGACGCGTGGAAGATGCTGCGCTTGGTAACTAAGGTAAATATCGGGTAACCAACCCGATATTTACCTTGGTTACCACCGCACGGAGCTACACGTGCAGAGAGCAGGGAGCAGCGCACACTGAGCGCTGGCTCCTTGCTCTCCTAGTTACAGCACACATCGGGTTAATTACCCGATGTGTACTGCAGCTAAATGTGCACAGAGCAGGGAGCAGCGCACAATGCTTAGCGCTGGCTCCTTGCTCTCCTAGTTACAGCACACATCGGGTTAATTAACCCGATGTGTGCTGCAGCTACATGTGCACAGAGCAGGAGCCGGCAGCACAGGCAGTGAGAGCGGAGGAGGCTGGTATCAAAGGTAAATATCGGGTAACCAAGGACAGGGCTTCTTGGTTACCCGATGTTTACATTGGTTACCAGCCTCCACAGAAGCCGGCTCCTGCTGCCTGCACATTTAGTTGTTGCTGTCTCGCTGTCACACACAGCGATCTGTGCTTCACAGCAGGACAGCAACAACTAAAAAATGGCCCAGGACATTCAGCAACAACCAACGACCTCACAGCAGGGGCCAGGTTGTTGCTGGATGTCACACACAGCAACATCGCTAGCAACGTCACAAAAGTTGTTCGTTAGCAGCGATGTTGCTAGCGATGTTGCTTAGTGTGACGGGGCCTTAACCAGCAGTTTATATTCCTTAGAGCAATGGCATTGGGCAGATTAAATCTTTCTCATTCTCATTTTTCCCGACATCTACAGTCAGAGGACAGCGACGAGATATAATACCTTCTTAAAAATTATGTGACTGGCCTGACAAAGTCAGATCTGCATCTATGGTATATAGTAATCTGTAATGTGATTGGTTGGGCTGTTATTTTAAAGGTACAAAGGTATACAGGTAAAGAATATTAAAATCTCTTTATTTTACTTCAAGTATGATAACTTTTAACAGATAGCTTAAAATTAAAAACAAAAGCAAACAAATAAGAAAAATACATCTAAAGGATCCCAAAGTACTAAAGAAGGAAATTGGTGTAAATATCCACTATAATACATATTCATACACAAATCATCTAAAAGTTTAAGTGGTAAACAGAATAAATACAGAACTTATTCAATAAATGGTAGCATTTCCTAAATCTTCTTTGGCTATGATATTAAATTGTAACAGGCTTCAGAAAGTATAAAAATGTTAAATATGTTTATAAATTCACTACTTAAAGGGTATCTGACAGGAGGATGCACGCTACAAAGCTGTTTATATTGCCTTGCAGGTCATAGAAAAATTGAATAAAATAATACCTTGATATCTGCAATCCGATGTCTTATTCCAAAGAAATTCACAAATTTTTAATATGTAAATGAGTTGTTCAGATCTATGTGACATGCACAAATATCTCTGATAATATGCGTCCAGAGCTTCTTTTAAATGAAAGGGGATGCTACCAATATGAGACATGTAATAACTGACTCACTGCTCTCCTGATCTACATGTTTCACACTGATAATGTTCCCTTTCATTTACAAGATGCCTTGTGGGAGATTTTCTGGGAGATCTATGTCCACCCCATAGATCTTAACAGCTCATTTACATATTAAAAATGTTGGATTTCTTTGGAATAAGACATCGTATTGCAGATATCAGGGTATCATTTTTTTCTTCAACTTTCCATGACCTGCATGGTTATGTAAATGGATTAGTAGGGTTGATCCTATTGACAGATGGTCTTAAAGGCCAAAATCAATATTAACTTAAAATTGGATATTACTCTCAGGGGCCATTTGTATGGAACAAGTTAACTATAACCATCTATTTGAAGAATTTGGCACAAAAACATTGATGGATACAATAAATCAAACAAAAAGAAATACAAACATAAACTTAAAAACACAAACTATGAAGCAAGCCCAATTTCTTTTCATGGTCTTTTACAGACAATTATTGCATCAGTATTCTGTGGTACTTTAATGGAACAGTCCAACCATGTCTACATAAAAAATTGTAAATTTATAGTATAAGGGATACTTTGCACGCTGCAACATCGCAAGCCGATGCTGCGATTCCAAGCGCGATAGTCCCCACCCCTGTCACAGCTGCGATATCATTGTGATAGCTGCCGTAGCGAACATTAACGCTACGGCAGCTTCACATGAACTCACCTAACCTGCAACGTCGCTCTGGCTGGCGACCCGCCTCCTTATTAAGGGGGCTGGTCATGTGGCGTCACTGCGACGTCACACGGCAAGCGGCCAATAGGAGCGGAGGGGCAGAGATGAGCGGGATGTAAACATCCCGCCTACCTCCTTCCTTAAGCATAGCCAACGGGAGCCGTGGTGACGCAGGTAGGAGATGTTCCTCGCTCCTGCGACTTCACACACAGCGATGTGTGCTGCCGCAGCAGCGAGGAACAACATCGGACCGTCGTGTCAGCGTAATTATCGAATTCGACGACGCTACACCGATGATACGATTACGACGCTTTTGCGCTCGTTAATCGTATCATCTAGGATTTACACACTATGATGTCGAGAGCGACGCAGGAAGTGCGTCACTTCCGACATGACTCCACCAACATCGCACCTGCGATGTCGTAGTGTCCAAAGCCCGCCTAATACAACTACACATGTAAATTATTTCTGATATGAGAGATATTTCATTTCAATAATATGTCTAGTACATTACCTTCAAAGAAAAAAATTGCTGTAGCAACATTCAAGATAAGCTAAATAAAACATAATTAATTAAGGTTATAATACTGTTGGTTTACTACAAAAAGAAATAAAAGAGATTATATCCTGACACTGTCTAAGGGCATTCTGTTCCTTTGGAGATTTACAATTTATACATAGTACATATTATGAATTAGGTGTAATAAGTTACAGTAAGGTCCACAAATATTTGGACAGTGATAGGTTTTGGCATTTTATCTGTTTACCAAAATATATTTAAATACAGTTATGTAATCAATATCTGATTAAAGTATAGATTCTCAGTTTTATTTTAAGAGTATTCACATCCTAAATAGAGTAAGTTTTTGGAATTACAGCTCTTTAATATGTAGCTGCTTCTTTTTCAAGCTTTTAAATAATTGGACAATTATCTCAAGAGCTTTTTAATAGGTGGCATAGGCTATTCCCTTGTTACTCCATCATTAATTTAACAGGTAAAAGGTCTGGAGCTGATTCCAGGCGTGGTATTTGCATTTGGAAGCTGTTTCTGTGAACCCACAACATGCAGTCAATGACGCTCTCAATGGAGCAGAAACAGACCATGATTACTCTGAAAAAAAATAAGATATCCATCAGAGAGATGGCAGAAATATTAGGAATGGCCAATCAGTTTGGTAAATTCTGGAAAAAAAGAGTGCACTGGTAAGCCTGGGAAAGGGCCTGAATGTCCAAGGAAGACACAAGTAGTGGATGATTGCAGAATCCTTTTCATGGTGGAGAAAAGTCCTTTCACAACTTTCAAGTGAAGAACACTCTCCAGGAAGTAGGTGTTTCATTACATAAAGAGAAGACTTTATTAGAGCAAATATAGAGGGTTCAGCACAAAGTGCAAATAATTAATCAGCCTTAACAATAGGAAGGCCACAAAAAACATCTAAGGAGGCCAACCCAGTTCTGAAATTGCATTCTTTGGAGAGATGAAACTAAAATGAACCTGCACTAGAACAATTTATGTAAGAAGAGATCCAGCGCAGGAAAGAAGGCACTCTTCAATATAAATTTCCATATGGTTTATTCCATGTGCACACGTGTGAAGGTAGGTACAGACAGACCCTAAGCAGTGGAAAAATGACTAGCGACGCGTTTCGACCGTATTACACGGCCTTAGTCATGACTAAGACCGTGTAATACGTTTGAAACGCGTCGCTAGTCATTTTACCCCCTACTCCTGCACTGGATCTCTTCTTACATGCTTGCAGCTGCCCGGCCGATTGTCCATGCTGCAGAGAGAGGACCTGGAGACTTGGGGTGGGTGAGCTGAATTTCTTTGTCATGCATTGCACTAGAACAATGGGAATAAGAAAGTACAGAGAATGCTTGAAATGGTTCATGAGCCAAAGCACACTACATCCTCTGTTAAACATGGTGGAGGCAGCGTGTTGGTTCGGCATGCATGGCTTATAAGGCACTGGGTCACTAGTGGTTATTGATGGTATGACGTAAGACAGAAGCAGCTGAATGAATTCTATACGTTCTGCTCAGATTCAATCAAAAGCAGCAAAGTTGATTGAATGGTGCTTTAGAGTACAGATGGACAACAACCCAAAACATACTGTGAATGCAATCCAGGAGATTTTTCAGGCATAGAAGTGGAATATTCTGCAATAATTGAGTCAATCACCAGATCTCAATGCCATTGAGCTACATTTCACATGCTTAAGACAAGTGTTAAGGCAGAAAGACCCACAAACATGCAACAACTGAAGTGGCAGTAAAGGCCTGGAAAAGCATAATAAAAGTGGAACCGAGGGTTTGATGATGTCTAAGGGTTTTAGACTTCTGGCAGTCATTGCCTGCAAAGAATTCTCTACATAGTATAAAAAAAGAACATTTTATTTACAATATAGTAAATTTGTCTGATGAAATGAAGAGGCTTTGTAGTAAAATTGTTGCAATTCCTAAACTTTTCACAGGTTGTTTTTTCAGCCCCTTTAGTTAAACGTAAAAGTCTACACTTCAACTGCAGCTTGGTTGTTTAATTTTATATGAAAAATAGTAGGACCTAACTGTATATGTGAATCCTCCTAGATAAAATTACTTTTATTTATCATTCACAAATAATTTTCTTTTTCATATGTAAAAACATACCTGTGTTATAAGATTTCCTGCAGGTGTAGAGTTCTTAGAAATTTCATTTCCGATCCCGGAGTCATCAGCATCAATTAGACTGTCTACAGGAACATTGTGTTGAGGTTGAACAAAAGCAAATTCCTGTTCACTTGGATCCAGAGTTACACAAACATCATAGGAATATGGAAGAGGTAATGTTCCACTGTTGAATTGTGAAATAAATCTTGGATCAATCGGTGGATATAGACTTGTACTCAAAGATCCAAATGTGGTAGTAGACTTTGAATCTTTATATTTGGAGACAACTGCAATAATCACAGTCAACATGAAGAAAAAGGAAATCAGTGCCAAGGCGATCACCAAGTAGAATTGTAGGTTGGACTGAGATTCCTCCTTATTAGACTGACTGCTCAGCTCAGGAAGGACCTGATGAAAATGATCAGCAATCACCATGGTCAGAGTGACTGAAGCTGAGCGGGAGGGAATCCCATTGTCCTTTACTAGAATCACAATTCCATGTTTCATGATGTCCTTTTCGTGAAATCCACGTGATGTCCTGATCTCTCCTGTGTGTTGGTCAATGATGAAGAGTGATGGTTCTGAAGATTGTAAAAAGTAAGACAACCAGGCATTGTGTCCAGAATCAGCATCCACTGCCACCACTTTAGATACTAAAGAGCCTTGTTCAGAAGTCCATGGAACCATCTCAAATGTTGAGCTATCAACCTCTGGTGATGGGTACAGGATGACTGGTGAATTATCATTCTGGTCTACTATACATATTCTTAGTGCTGTGCTGCTGTTCAGAGATGGAGATCCATTGTCTCTGGCAATGATTTGGATATTAATTTCTCTATGCTTCTCATAATCAAATGACCTTTGAACATAAATGACCCCAGTTCCTGGATTCATGGAGATATAGGAAGACAGGGGATCTTCTTCATTACTTTTAGTAAGTATATAATATGTTATTTTTGCATTATCTTCACTGTCCAGATCTTTTGCTTGAATACTAAATATTGAGGTTCCTGGTGAATTGTTTTCTGGTATAAATGCAGTATAACTTAACTTTTCAAACACTGGTGCGTTGTCATTAACATCTGATACATCAAGCCTAAAAAATTTTCTAGAAGTCTTTTCAGGAGACCCTTTGTCTGTAGCTTGTATTGTGATGTTATAGGATGACAGTTTTTCTCTATCTAGACTACTTTTTGTAACAATTTTGTAAAAATTACTTGATGATGATAATAGTTTAAATGGTAAATCCCCTGTTATTATACATTGTACCTCACCATTTTCTCCTGAGTCACGGTCATGAACCTTAATCAGAGCTACCACAGTACCAGGGGAAGAATCCTCTGGAATAAGGTCTGATGATGAAGTTATAGATATCTCAGGAGCATTGTCATTCTCATCTGTTATTTCAATTAAAACCTTAGCATGTGCAGCGAGGCCTCCTCCATCTTTGGCTTCTACTGAAATTTCATAGTATTTATTTTTTTCATAATCCAAATTTTCCTTTGTTTTAATTTCTCCATTTTTGGGATTGATATTAAATGTCTGAAGAAAATGATTTTCTGTCGTACTGAATGAATAAGTGATCTGTGCATTGACTCCTTCATCGTCATCACTTGCACTGACCTGCAGAATTGTAGAATTCACCGGTATATTTTCTCTGACACTTACTTTATATACATCCTGTGTAAATACTGGAGAATTATCATTGAAGTCAGTGATGATGATATTGATCAGGGCAGTGCCTGTCTGTACAGGATTTCCCCCATCAGAAGCTGTGAGAATGAGTTCATGCTTGTTCTGTGTCTCTCGGTCTAGAGGTTTCTCTAGTATCAGCTCTGGAAATACACTGCCATCAGTGCTGACCTTCTCTCCAAGAGCAAAATACTGGTTCTCACTGAGTCTGTAGCTGATCAGAGAATTAACACCAACATCCAGATCTTCTGCTTTTTGAAGTACAAATTTTGCTCCTAGCAATGTATATTCACTCATTTCTAATGCCAATATGTTATGGACAAATGTAGGAGCATTATCATTTATATCTTGAATATCAATGTTTACACTGAAGACATTTAGTGGATTTTTAGCAACAACATCAAATGTAAGGACACAATCAGCTGCAGCTCTGCACAATGTCTCCCTGTCGATCCTATCAGCAATGTACAGGTTTCCATTATCTGGATTTATACTAAAATATTTGTCAGACAGGTCAGACACTATGCTTAATTTCCTTCTTGAGAGATCCTTAACATCTAATTCAAGATCCTTTACTAAATTCCCTACAATAGAACCTTTTCTTAATTCTTCATTAATGGAATAGTGAATCTGACCAGAGACTGAATGACACAGCCAGGAGAATAAGAAGGGAAATATTACTTGCCATCTGAGTCCTTGCACTGATTGTCCTTCCTGCAGTTGTATACCAGCCATCCTTTTGCTCACCAGAAATATAATGATAAAATTCCTTTTTATATGTGTAATCCAGCAGAAAATAATCCGTCTTCTCTCTGAGTCCTGTACCCGGCACATCCCAGTGTGAAATGCTGTGTATTTCTTCTTGCAGTTGATCACTGTCTGCATCATGGAGGCGATTCTGGATTTGCAGAATATTTTCTTTATTGGTGAACAGCGGCGCTTTGAGGCCAATATGGGGAACTGCAGTGTCAGTGACTTAAATACTAAATTCTTATATATAATGATACTTATTAATAGGCTTTCATAATGCAAAGGTTTAAATGATATGAAATAATTACCTACATTATTTCTTTTTATTACATATAGCAAAAAAAGTTTCCCTACTTTTATATCAAGGTGTCTATAAAAAAATACATTTAGCAAAGAAATATAAATTTAAAAAAATGTAAAAAATAAAATAGAAAATGAAAATATTGAATAAAAAAATTTGAAATAATAAAAAAAGCTTTGCACTGTATATTTATATTGATAATTATTTCTAAGTTGATGAAATGTCAGTTTTTAAGAGACGATGATATCATTGTGGCGTTTTCTTATAATAAATATGATTATTTTCAAAACAGCAATCCCAAGATTGGAGAAATTTGAGAATTCACAATATATATATTTTAAAAACCAAGTCAAGGTCCCTGAGACTCTGTCATGGCCGACCTGTTTATACGCACACACATAAACATACGCATTATACACATACAAATGCATGCAAGAACTAAAGAATATTATCTACATTATATTAACACTGGAATCGTGTCATGTATTGAATTAACTCCTTATTTTAGAAAACAAATTAAAGACCCTAAGACAAAAGATAAAGAGTAAAGTAAATATAAAATACACTTAACAAATCATTTGCTAATAGAAAGAAAAGACAAACCTGCCATGATCGCTAAAAGTGGAGGATTTTATTCTAGGCTGTAAGGCTTTTAGAGGTTCTTCAAGAATTTTCTTTTGCTGTTAGAGTGTAGAAATATAGAATGGCAAATTTACAGCCTTTTTAAGGAAAATGAAATGAATCTAAGAAGTTAAATATTTTCTTTTAGATGACTTTTGAAATATATTTGTATTGCATAAACTCTTAATGTTTCCTATCTCTCTATAGGCATTATGCATTTTGTAAGGAACATATTGCTCCACAATAGTTTGCACATTAGTATTCTTCCTGTTTTAACATATATGGTTTAAACTTATGAAAATTTGCAGGAACATGTTATCTTGAATGGGTACCTGTATCTTCAGGAGGCATGTAACATAGGCTCAGAAACATTCATCAGGTCTATTACAACTTTAATTCAGTGTTCTGGCCTATTTTTCAATTTTTCGAAAACTGTGGTTCTAACATTATTTTAATGAGAAAGTCTATGAATAGTCTTTAATAGTAGTCAAAAATCTTTACTGATAAAAAATACATTTCTGTAGCCCAGAATTCAATCCGAACTTGCAAACATATGAGCTAATACACTATTATAAACCATATATTTGCCATTCTATAAACAAAGGCGTAGACCTCTCTGGGAGAGAAAAAAAACTGTATGACTGACCATGCCCATTAGATATCTGCCATCTGAATGTATGTTTGGCTGACAACTATGACTCCCGATACCTCCATCTATACACATCTATATTGGACTTGGCTGAGTGTCTATGTGTTCTCGAAAGTATGAGGCGAGATAGACTCTGCTTGACTCTTCAACCGTCAGCTTACACTCCTTAGAGCAATTGGATTGGACAGATTAAATCTTTATTATTCTCATTTTTCCCGATATCTACAGTCATAGGACAGCGGCAAGATATAGTACCTCCATAAAGTTAGCTGACTGGCCTGACAAAGTCAGATGTGCATGTACGGTATATAGTAATCTGAAGTTTGATTGGTTGGGCTGTTATTTTAATGGTACAAAGGTATACAGCTATAGAATATTAAAGCCTCTTTATTTTACTTCAAGTATGATAACTTTTAACAGATAGCTTATAATTAAAAACAAAAGCAAATAAATAAAAAAAATATGCACCTCAATAAGCCTAAAGTACGAAGTAGGGGTAAATATCCACTTTAATACATATTCATACACAAGCAACTAAAAGTTAGAGTGATGTACACATTAAATACAAATCTTATTCAATAAATGGTAGAATTTCCTAAACCTTCTTTGGCTATCATATCAAATTGTAACAGGCCTCAGAAAGTATAAAAATGTTAAATATGTTTGTAAATTCACTACTTAAAGTGTATGTGACAGTAGGATAAACCCTTCAAAGCTGTTTATATTGCCTTGCAGGTCATAGAAAAATTGAACAAAATGATACCTTGATATCTGCAATCCGATGTCTTAATCCAAAGAAATCCACATTTTTAATATGTAAATTAGCTGTTAAGATCTATGGGACGGACCTAGATCTCCCTGAGAATATGCCTCCAGAGCTTCTTTTAATTGAAAGAGGGCTTTAACAATGTGAGATATGTAATAACTAACAGTCTGTTCTCCTGATCTACATGTCTCACACTGGTAACGCCCCCTTTCATTTACAATAAACCTGGTGGGAGATTCTCTGGGAGATCTATGTCCACCCAATAGATCTTAACAGCTCATTTACATATTAAAAAATGCAGATTTCTTGTGAATAAGACATAGAATTGCAGATATCAAGGTATCATTTTTATTCAACGTTTCATGACCTGCATACTTATATATATATATATGGCTTAGGAGGGTTGATCCCATTGACAGATGATCTTAAAGGCCAAAAATCAGTATTAAGTTAAAATAGAATATTACTTTCAGAGGTCAAACTCCAATTATATGGAAAAAGTTAACTATTATCAACAATTTGAAGAATTTAACACAAAAACATTGATGGATACCATAAAACAAACAAAAAAGAAATACAAATATAAACTTAAAAACACAAATTATGAAGCAAGCCTAATTTCTTTTCCTGGTCTTTTACAGCCAAGTATAGCACCAGTGACTAGCACAATCAAAGTATTCTGTGGTACATTAATGGAATAGTCCAACCATATCTACATAAAAAATTGTAAATTTAAAGTATAATACAGCCACACATGTAAATTATTTCTGATATGAGAGGTATTTAATTTCAATAATATATGTCTAGTACATTAGCTCATCAAAGAAAAAATTTGCTGTAGCAACATTCAAGATAAGCTAAATAAAACAAAATTAATTTAAGGCTATAATACTGCTGGTTTACTACAAAAAGAAATAAAACATATTATATCCCGACAATGTCTAAGGGCATTCTGTTTCTTTGAAGATATACATTTTATACACAGGATGTATTATTACTTAGGTGTAATAAGTTACAGTTAGGTCCAGAAATATGTAAACAGTGGCACAAGTTTTGGTATTTTATCTGGTTACCAAAATATATTTAAATACAGTTATGTAATCAATATCTGATTAAAGTGTAGATTCTCAGTTTTAATTTTAGAGTATTCACATCCTAAATAGAGTAAGGTTTTGGAATTACATCTCTTTATTATGTAGCTGCTTCTTTTTCAAGCTTTTAAATAATTGGACAATTATCTCAAAAGCTTTTTAATAGGTTGCATAGGCTTGTTAATCCATCATTAATTTAACAGGTCTGGAGCTGATTCCAGGCATGGTATTTGCATTTGGACATAGTCAAAGGTGCTCTCAATGGAAGAGAAACAGACCATGATTACTGAGAATAAAATAAGAAATCCATAAGAGAGATGGCAGAAATGTTAGGAATGGGCAATCAATTTGGTAAATTCTGCAAAAAAAGAGTACACTGGTAAGCCTGGGAAAGGGCCTGAATGTCTAAGGAAGACACAAGTAGTGGATGATTGCAGAATCCTTTCCATGGTGGAGAAAAGTCCCTTCACAACTTTCACCCAAGGGAAGAACACTCTCCAGGAAGTAGGTGTTTCATTACATAAAGAAAAGACTTTATTAGAGCAAATATAGAGGGTTCAGCACAAACTGCAAACAATTAATCAGCCTTAACAATAGGAAGGCCGAAAAAATATCTATGGAGGCCAACCCAGTTCTGGAATTGCATTCTTTGGAGAGATGAAACTAAAATGAACCTGCACTAGAACAATGGGAATAAGAAAGTGCAGAGAAGGCTTGAAATGGCTCATGAGCCAAAGCACACTACATCCTCTGTTAACCCCTTCAGCCCCGGGGCACTTTCCGTTTTTGCGTTTTTGTTTTTTGCTCCCCTTCTTCCGAGAGCCGTAACTTTTTTATTTTTCCGTCAATCTTGCCATATGAGGGCTTGTTTTTTGCGATACAAGTTGTACTTTTAAATGAAGCCATAAGTTTTACCATATGGTGTACTGGAAAGCAGCAAAGCAGCAAAAATTCCAAGTGTGGAAAAATTGCAAAAAAAGTGTGATGGCACAATAGCTTTTGGGATCTTTTATTCACAGTGTTCACTATATGGTAAAACTGATGTGTGGGTATGATGCCTGAGGTCGGTGCGAGTTTGTAGACACCAAAAATGTATAGGTTTACTTGTATCTAAGGGGTTAAAAAAATTCACAAGCTTGTCCAATAAAAGTGGCGTACGTTTTGCGCCATTTTCCAAAACCTGTAGAGTTCTCATTTTTTGGGATCTATGGCTCAGTGACAGCTTATTTTTTGCGTCTCGAGCTGATGTTTCTAATGGTAGCATTTTTACGCAGATGCTACGTTTTGATCGCCTGTTATTGCATTTTGCGTAAAACTTGCGGCGACCAAAAAATGTAATTTTGGCGTTTGGAATTTATTTGGCACTATGCCGTTTACCAATCAGATTAATTGATTTTATATTTTGATAGATCGGGCATTTCTGAACCCGGCGATACCAAATATGTGTATGTTTATTTTTTTTAACCCTTTAATTGTCAATGGGGGGAAAGGGGGGTGATTTGAACTTTTAGGTTTTTTGTTTTTTTTTTACATTTTTTAACACTTTTTTTAACTTTTTTTATTTTATTTTACTAGTCCCCCTAGGGGGCTATAGCGATCAGCAATCCGATCGCTGATCGCTATCTGCTGATCACAGCTATACCGCTGTAAACAGCAGAAATAGTCACTTTCTTTTTTCCTCTGCTCCGTGCCGAGGAAAAAGGAAAGTGAAACTTCTTAGCAGCAAGCGTCATCACATAACCCTGTGCTACGATAGCAACCACCAAACGTCACGTGATCACTCACGTGACGTCCGGAGGGGGCGGCGGTAAGTAGAAAACATGGCCGCGCGCGTATAGATCTCGCTGCCAGACTTTGGCAGCGAGATCTAAGGGGTTAATGTTCCGGGTGGAATGCGATTCCACTCGGAACATGTAGGCACACATGTCAGCTGTTGAAAACAGCTGATATGTGTGCCGATCCACGCCACCTGCCCGCGGCAGGGGGCGGGGCTTACCGGGACACGATCCATGATGGAAAGATCCGTCCATGGTCGTGAAGGGGTTAAACATGGTGGAGGCAGCGTTTTGGTTCGGCATGCATGGCTTATAAGGCTCTGGGTCACTAGTGGTTATTGATGATATGACGTAAGACAGAAGCAGCTGAATGAATTCTATACGTTCTGCTCAGATTCAATCAAAAGCAGCAAAGTTGATTGAATGGTGCTTTAGAGTACAGATGGACAACAACCCAAAACATACTGTTAATGCAATCCAGGAGATTTTTCAGGCACAGAAGTGGAATATTCTGCAATAATTGAGTCAATCACCAGATCTCAACGCCATTGAGCTACATTTCACATGCTTAAGACAAGTGTTAAGGCAAAAAGACCCACAAATATGCAACAACTGAAGCGGCAAAGCAAAATAAAAGAGGAACCGAGGGTTTGATGATGTCCAGGGGTTTTAGTCTTCTGGCAGTGATTACTAGTGATGAGCGAGTACCAAAAAGCTCGGGTGCTCGAGGCTCGGGCCGAGCATCCCAAGATACTCGTGTACTCGGCCCGAGCACCGAGCCCAATGTTATCCTATGGTAGACCCGAGTATTTTTATGAAATGACCCCCCGGCAGTATGTAGAAACCCTAAAAATGTCACAAAAGTCTCAGAAGAGTGCTCAAATGACATGGCAACAGCATGGGGAAGACCCCTTGAAGCATTTATCACTCAAAAGTCACAGCTGTGAACAATTTTGTCTGAGTTTTACGCCATTTTTATGGACTCACCAGAAAACCTTCCAAAATGACACCAAAATGAAATTTCATGGCGGAAATGTTAAGGGCACATACCCAATAGTGAGATAGAGCTGGTGTATGTTACTTTTTGAGATTACATGAAAGATTTTACGTGAAAACATTGTGTGGCACTCCGATGTCCCTGAGAAGAGACGTACATGAAGGCCTCGAGTCTAATGTGCCCATTTTGAGGAAGTTCAAGTGAGTCTTTGTAGTATTTTCCTTTGCCAGGGCAGTCCAAAATTGTGAGGTCCACCAATGCCCCTGCATACAGACGTGCATGATGGCCTGTAAACCTGAAGTGCCCATTGTAAGGAAGTGGGTCTATTGTAGTATAGCCCTTTGGCAGGGCAGCCAAAAATTGGGAGGCTCCACATTGTCCCTGGATAGAGACGTGCATGATGGCCTGTAAACCTGAAGTGCCCATTGTAAGGCAGTGGGTCTATTGTAGTATAGTCATTTGGCAGGGTAGCCAAAAATTGGGAGGCTCCACATTGTCCCTGGATAGAGATGTGCATGATGGCCTGTAAACCTGAAGTGCCCATTGTAAGGAAGTGGGTCTATTGTAGTATAGCCCTTTGGCAGGGCAACCAAAAATTGGGAGGCTCCACATTGTCCCTGGATAGAGATGTGCATGAGGGCCTCAAAACATTGTTCCCATTGCAAAGGAGAGGGTCTCCTGTCGTTGTAATGCCCATTCTGAAAGAATGGGCGAAAAAATTTAACACTGGGGGTATACCTGAAACAATGGCCTAACTATTGTAACGGTCATCATGGTGGCGCATGAGGAGAAGGAGGAGCAGTCCAGCGATTAGCCAAAGTCCAGAAGTGTGTACCCATGGGTGAGTGGAGGTACATGGCAAATTCCCGTTACAAAATTTAAATTCCGCTCTCATTTGCTGGTGGTGTGGTGAAGTCTGGCCCAATCCAACCCTTGTTCATCTTGATCAGAATCAGCCTGTCAGCATTTTCAGTTGACAGGCGGGTGCGTTTATCTGTAATGATTCCACCTGCGGCACTAAAAACACGCTTTGACAAAACGCTAGCGGCAGGGCAGGCCAGGACTTCCAAGGCATAGAGAGCCAATTCATGCCACGTGTCCAGCTTGGATACCCAATAATTGTAAGGCACAGAGGAATGTCAGAGTACAGTTGTTCGATCTGCAAGGTACTCCTTGAGCATCTGGGCAAACTTAGGATTTCTTGTGGCACTACCCCGCACCTCAGGGGCTGTGGTACGTGAGGGGCTGAGAAAACTGTCCCACATCTTAAAGACTGTTCCCCTACCTCTGGCGGATTGGACTTGTGCCCCTCTCGGCTGTACGCCTTGGTTGTCCACTAATTCCTGACCTATGGCGCTAGCGTTTTGTGAGGGGAATGCTTTGCCTACTTCCGTGACTATGGCCTTCCGAAACTGCTGCATTTTGGCTGACCTCTCCGCCTCGGGAATAAGAGACATAAAGTTCTCCTTGTAGCGTGGATCTAACGGTGTTACCAACCAGTAATGATTGTCGGCCAAGATGTTCTTAACGCGAGGGTCACAAGACAGGCAGCTTACCATAAAGTCAGCCATGTGCACCAGACTCTTAAAGGGAACCTGTCAGCAGAAATTTCCCCTAAAACCTAAAAGATTTCCCCTCTGCAGCTCCTGGGCTGCATTCTAGAAAGGTCCCTGTTATTATTGTGCCCCCTTTCTGACCAAAATACAGAGTTTATAAAGTGGTACCTTTTTGGATTTGGATTCTGTAAATGTGACACGGGGGTAGGCTGCCTGGCGTCCATTATGCTGCCTCCTGCCGCTTTAGGCCGTCCCCCATCACTCCTTTCCATAGCTGTGGACGCCGCCCAGTGCTCCACAGGTCCCCACGCATGCCCAGTGCTCATCTCTCGTGGATGAGCACTGTGCCCAGTGTCACCGCTGGTGACGCGCGCGCAGGCTTTAGATTATGGGCGGTGCTGTGATGTTTATTACCAAGCAACCGCCCATAATCGCGGGACCGCGGTTTCCCCCTCGGCGTCCTTCGTTCTGCGCAAGCGCGGTGCTGCTGACCCCACGTCACCTCCATCTATTTCCTGCCTCAGGAATCTCATCATTTACTGTTCTCTTCCCCCTTTTTTCCCCCTTTTCTTCTTTCTCCACTTCTTGTCCTCCTATTCTCGCCGGACAATTGTGCAATAAATCAAATTAATTTTTTGTATATATTTATGTCATTTTATGTATATATATTGTATTCTGCACTGTCCATTTTCCTCTTTATTGTATACATTTTTGTGTTATTGACATCATGTATTTTGAAATTTTTATTTAAATTTTTTTTTTATTTATTAATCTTTTGTATATAGTGCAACTGATGAAGGTCTTCTGTGACCGAATTCGTTATTTATGCACATCCACTGTTAAATAAAATCACAGCATCAAGAATTTTGGGAGTGCCTTGTGTCTATACTTAGTTTCTTGGCTTTGGAACCTACTAAGTGCACCCCTTTCCATCTACACAATATTCTCCATTTCAAGGAAGTGCCATTTGTTATATCCAGATATGATGAAGGCTGGTATACGGTCACCACTAGGAATGGCTATATACCCTGCCTGCCTGCCTGTATACAGCTACAATAGTCCTGAGAAGGACTCTTCTGGTCACTAGCCTGTATTCCGACCTGGCTATACCCTGCCTGCCCTGCCTGTATACAGCAACAATAGTCCTGAGAAGGACTCTTCTCCTGTACTCCGACCTGGCTATACCCTGCCTGCCTGTATACAACTACAATAGTCCTGAGAAGGACTTCTGGTCACACTGTTTGCAGCCCTGCTACGGAAATAACTATAAAGGGCCGCAAACCTTTCCCTGAAGCAGCAACACTCTCCCTGCACTGACTGTCTGGATGGCTGTGTGCAGAGCACAGCGCGCCCGCCGGTATAAAGGCTCGGTGACATGGTGCGGGCCGGCCAATCACTGCAATTCCACAACTAACAGGGCTGTGGCATTGCAGTGGTCTGCCAGCCAATCACTGCATGAGGGCTGGCTCTAAAAAGAGCGCCAACATGCAGGGATGAAGACCACGAGTACAGCACGAGTATCACGAGATTACTCGGTACCCGCCGAGTAGCCCGAGTACAGTGATACTCATGCGAGTACCGAGTGGTGACAAGCGTACTCGCTCATCACTAGTCATTACCTGCAAAGATTTCTCTACATAGTATGAAAAAGGAACATTTTATTTACAATAAAGTAAATATGTCTGATGAAATGAAGAGGCTTTATAGTAAAATTGTTGCAATTCCTAAACTTTTCACAGGATTTTTTTTTCTGCCCCTTTAGTTAAACTTAAAAGTCTACACTTCAACTGCAGCTTGGTTGTTTAAGTTTATATAAAAAATAGTGACATGCGGAGCCCAAATCACATACATGATTGGTCACTGTTCAAATATTTCTGGACCTAACTATATATGTGACTCCTCCTAGATAAAATTACTTTTATTTATTATTTAACAAATAATTGTCTTTTTCATGTGTAAAAACATACCTGTGGTATAAGATTTCCTGCAGGTGTAGAGTTCTTAGAAATTTCATTTCCGATCCCGGAGTCATCAGCATCGATTAGACTGTCTACAGGAACATTGTGTTGAGGCTGAACAAAAGCAAATTCCTGTTCACTTGGATCCAGAGTTACACAAACATCATAGGAATATGGAAGAGGTAATGTTCCACTGTTGAATTGTGAAATAAATCTGGGATCAATCGGTGGATATAGACTTGTACTCAAAGATCCAAATGAGGTAGTAGACTTTGAATCTTTATATTTGGAGACAACTGCAATAATCACAGTCAACATGAAGAAAAAGGAAATCAGTGCCAAGGCAATTACCAAGTAAAATTGTAGGCTGGACTGAGATTCTTCTTTGTTAGACTGACTGCTCAGCTCAGGAAGGACCTGATGAAAATGATCAGCAATCACCATGGTCAGAGTGACTGAAGCTGAGCGGGAGGGAATCCCGTTGTCCTTTACTAGAACCACAATTCCATGTTTCATGATTTCCTTTTCGTGAAATCCACGTGATGTCCTGATCTCTCCTGTGTGTTGGTCAATGTTGAAGAGTGATGGTTCTGAAGATTGTAAAAAGTAAGACAACCAGGCATTGTGTCCAGAGTCAGCGTCCACTGCCACCACCTTAGATACTAAAGAGCCTTGTTCAGAAGTCCAAGGAACCATCTCAAATGTTGAGCTATCATGCTCTGGTGATGGGTACAGAATGACTGGTGAATTATCATTCTGGTCTACTATACATATTCTTAGTGTTGTGCTGCTGTTCAGAGATGGAGATCCATTGTCTCTGGCAATGATTTGGATATTAAATTGTTTGTGCTTCTCATAATCAAATGACCTCTGAGCATAAATGACCCCAGTTACTGGATTCATGGAGATATAGGAAGATAGGGTATCGTCTTCATTACTTTTACTAAGTATTGAGTATGTTATCTTTGCATTATCCTCACTGTCCATATCTTTTGCATGAATATTAAATATCGAGGTTCCCGGTGAATTGTTTTCAGGTATAAATGCAGTATAACTTAACTTATCAAACACTGGAGCATTGTCATTAACATCTGAAACATCAAGCCTAAAAAGTTTTCTAGAAATCTTTTCAGGAGACCCCTTGTCAGAAGCTTGTATTGTGATGTTGTAGGATGACAGTTTTTCTCTATCTAGACTACTTTTTGTAACAATTTTGTAAAAATTACTTGATGATGATAATAGTTTAAATGGTAAATCCTGTGTTATTATACACTGAACCTCACCATTTTCTCCTGAATCACGGTCATGAACCTTAATCAGTGCCACCACAGTACCAGGGGGAGAATCCTCCGGAATTAAATCTGATGATGAGGTTATAGATATCTCAGGAGCATTGTCATTTTCATCTGTTACTTCTATTATAACCTTAGCATGAGCAGCGAGGCCTCCTCCATCTTTGGCTTCTACTGAAATTTCATAGTATTTATTTTTTTCATAATCCAAATGTTCTTTTGTTTTAATTTCTCCATTTTTGGGATTGATAGTAAATGTCTGAAGAAAATGATTTTCTGTTGTACTGAATGAATAAGTGATCTGTGCATTGACTCCTTCATCTTCATCACTTGCACTGACCTGCAGAATTGTAGAATTCACCGGTATATTTTCTCTGACACTTACTTTATATACATCCTGGGTAAATACCGGAGAATTATCATTGATATCATTGATGATGATATTGATCAGGGCAGTGCCTGTCTGTACAGGATTTCCCCCATCAGAAGCTGTGAGAATGAGTTCATGCTTGTTCTGTGTCTCTCGGTCTAGAGGTTTCTCTAGTATCAGCTCTGGAAATACACTGCCATCAGTGCTGACCTTCTCTCCAAGAGCAAAATACTGGTTCTCACTGAGTCTGTAGCTGATCAGAGAATTAACACCGACATCCAGATCTTCTGCTTTTTGAAGTACAAATTTTGCTCCTGGGGAGGTTGATTCACTCATTTCTAATGACAATATGTTATGGACAAATTTAGGAGCATTATCATTTATATCCTGAACATTAATCTTTACACTGAAGACATTTAGTGGATTTTTAGCAACAACATCAAATGTAAGGACACAATCAGCTGCAGCTCTGCACAATGTCTCCCTGTCTATCCTATCAACAATGTACAAGTTTCCATTATCAGGATTTATATTAAAATATTTCTCAGACAGGTCAGACACAATGCTTAATTTCCTTCTGGGTAAATCCTTAATATCTAGTTCAAGATCCTTTGCTAAATTTCCTACAATAGAACCTTTTCTTAATTCTTCATTAATGGAATAATGAATCTGACCAGAGACTGAATGACACAGCCAGGAGAATAAGAAGGGAAATATTACTTGCCATCTGAGTCCTTGCACTGATTGTCCTTCCTGCAGTTGTAATCCAGCCATCCTCCTTCTCACCAGAAATATAATAGTAAAATTCCCTGTTATATTTATAATCCAGCAGAAAATAATCCGTCTTCTCTATGAGTCCTGTACCCGGCACATCCCAGTGTGAAATGCTGTGTATTTCTTCTTGCAGTTGAACACTGTCTGCATCATGGAGGCGATTCTGGATTTACAGAATATTTTTTTTATTGGTGAACAGCGACACTCTGAGGTGAATATGCGGAACTGCGGCGTCAGTGACTTGGATTCAGTTCTACCAAGTATAATTTAAAATGTGATTTTAAATGATAACATGAACTGTTACATAGACGTTTTCATATTTACAAACTACTGTGTTAAACTCTTAAACTCTATTCTTTAAATTCATTACATATTTGAAGTTTAAGAGTATTGAATGCAAAAGAGTGTAAATATTCTTTATCATTAGGAAAATTCAAATATTCTTAAGTATAGTCACTAATCTGTTGAACAGCCGATGCCAGTTATAAAACAACAACAATATTATGGATTTGTGATTGAATTGTTTGGAATTCTATTTGTGATGTTGCAGTTAAAATTCTAAAAGTGTTTACTAATATTAATTGCAGTGTTCTTATTAGCATCTATATATTGTCTTAAATGTCCTAAGTGTGTATCTACCAGTATTTATCAATTAAAAAAATCTATCTATTTATCTATCTATCTAAAGAAACAAACACAAATTGTAGGTTTTTTAAAACCCAGTAAGAGGCAGAAAGGAAAAGTATGACTCAGTATAATGAGATTGTCATGATGTCGCTACTGGGCAAGTATTAAAGTGGCCATTTTGATATGCAAAACATCTAAAATTTTACTTAAGTAGTTGAAAGCTTTGGCATTTCAGTGGGTGGCTGTAACTCTTTTTGCTATTATATATCATGAACAGATACGCACCTGTTCACATGGAGTGCTGTCAGACTTTTTTTTATCTTTTTTGCATTTCATATGGAGTCATGTCCATTTGACTGACTATGCACCCAATCCAACCACCCCATTAGCCACAGGTGCTTTTATTCTTTAGTAGTAGGTTTATCTTGTAGGGTTTTTTTAAACTCAGTAAGAAGCGGAAAAGAAGAGTAGGACCCAATTTAATGAGATTGCTGTGACGTGGCTACTGGGCAATTGTGAAAATGCCCATTTTGATATTAAAACATCTCAAATTTTTATTACATCTTTTTTTAGTAGTTAAAAGCTTTGGCATTTCATTGTGCAGCTGCAACTCTTTTTATTATCTATCTATCTATCTATCTATTTATCTATCTATCTATCATCAATTTATTTTTATCTATTATTACTTGACAAATGATCCTAGTAGCGAGGTACTCAGATAGATTCATAAGATAGTCATATTAAGCGCATTTCCTCAAGTAAGTGTAGAAAAAAGAAATAAGAGTAAAAAGAACAAAAGGAAGAGTTGTTGGCGAGAAAAGGGTTACAATGGTATAAGGAAAAGTGTATTTGAATTCCAGATCTCAAGTCATCATGTAGTCTTAGATGTTTCTATAATCCTTACAAATTTTACCTCATACAGTAAATTTACTGATGTAATATTGAAAACTATTGTTACTAAATGAATGGGTACCGTATATTCCATTAATTGAAAATATGTTTATATTGATCAAAGATTAGATCCACTGCTATGTCAGAGCACTAACAGAGTTTATCTACTGCTACTTATGAAAAACATGTTAAAAAGATCTCATCCAGAATCAACAAAAAGTGAATTTATGATAAATCCAGAAGTTTAAGAGAACATGTCTGTCTCAGACTGCCAGGAACGAGACTTCCCCTTTTTAATGATATGCCTATTGTTCAAAGTGAAGTAAACACACACACACACACACACATCACATTTTACATTTGAAGGCATTAGCTAGCCACAACATATTGTTACGGAAGTCATCTTTTTATTAATCCACAAGATCCGCAAGATTAGCTCCCATGTCCAGAACCACATAAAACACACAATGGTTCACACCACGGTATACCACCGATCACCTCCAAGAAGTTGTGACTTCACATATATAGTGAAAAACCTTATACACTCAATATACTATTATAAAGATCTAGTAAGATTAGTATAGCAAAGATTTTTTTAACCCTTGTCTGGTATCATGAAAAAAAAACAAAAAACATTAGTTGTATCAATCTGCTTGGGGTCACATTGACCCCATGCTACCAGACAAGGATTAAGTAAAAAAAGACAATAACAGAAAGAGTAGAAGAACTGGAAGCTCCTTCTTATGTGCTGACTAGAACCAGAAAGGGGTGAAACCCTTTAGAAATCTAAAGGAAATATGGGCCCTATATTCACATTTCTAACTTAACTCTTCCCTGTCCAGACGTTATGCCTTTGCTCGTAATAACTTAACTAATTTTAACCCCTTATATAATATAATAGCTATCCCTGAAATTGGAATCTCCCCACTTAAGCAGTGTGGCATTGATCAAACCTTTAGGCTATGTGCGCACTAGAAATGTGAAGTTTCTCAAGAAAATTTCTTGAGAAACTTCTGGGAGTGAAAGATTTCCGAACCTCCGGAAAAAATCCGCACCAAATCCGCATGCGGATTTGCCGCGGATTGGCCGCGGAATAGCCGCGAATTTGCCACGATTTTCCCGCGGGTGGTTCCCTGCGGATTTTGCAGGCTGTACTGCCAAAATCCACAGGGTACCTGCGGAAAAGAATTGACATGCTTATTTTCTCAAGAAATTTTCTCGAGAAATTCTTCTCAAGGAAATTTCTTGAGAAAAATCCGCACAGTGCGCACAGCTATTTTTTTTCTCATAGAATTTGCTGGGAAATGTCTGCACAAAGATTGCAGACATTTCTCAAGAAATGTCCGCAAATCCGCGGGTAAATCCGCGGGTAAAACGCACTAGTGCGCACAGAGCCTAAATCCCAATTACTATATGCACAGTTATTTTACAATCAAGTAGTATGAGATAATACTTTTGACATTATGAAAAATACCTTTTCAGCCTTTATTTCCTAAAATTCTAAATAATAACACGGGGAGATTAAATTGAAAGAGACCCACAGTATTCATCCGTAACTCCCTTTGGGGAAAAGCAATCTAAACCCCTCAAAATATGCTATATATCTTATTTCCATTTTCTACTAGACACTCCATTTTCATGACATATTGCGTTTGGGGGAGGAGGAGAATAGCAGAAATTTCGCTTTGGATGTTTTCCTTCAAATTTTCCACAATATGAGGCTTGTTTCAATATATTTTTCCGAATTAAAGAAGTCTGGTGGCATCAGATACAGTGAATATGGTGGCCATATTCTCTTGGAAATTACCCTGTTGCTGAAATAGGACTCTGCCATGTTCCTTGCCAATGTGTGACACGTTGCTCCATCTTGCTGGAAGTAACCTTCCAGTAGCTCCCAATTAAATATACAGGTGCACATCCATATTCACTCTGGTGTCAAATATACTGAGGAGCACATACCATATTTCGTTCAGATTGCTTTGTCCTAGGAAAAGTTATTCCAGAATATTTGGTATCCGTTTTTTATTTCCGTATGTTTGAGTAATAAATTCCATTTGAGGACAAGAGTTTTTAAAATCATTACTACGGGGAGCGCGGCCACTACAGAATTGGTTCACTTTATTTTTATAGTTGTATACAAGTTATACATAATTTCTCCTTAGAACAACTTTGTTTTTTGCTCCAGGATCATGGTAGGGTGTCCTGTCTATTTTACAAGTGATTAATTTAGTTTTCAGGTAATCTACACTAGATCCTTTATTTCACTTGTCCTTGGACTCTTACTTTCCAACCATTCTTAATTAATATATATACTCAGTGCAGTTCTCTGTATTATATTTATGTATATTATTCCAGTTACAGTATACAGTTTATATTTATGTTTGCATATACAGTCATATGAAAAAGGTTTGGGCACCCCTATTAATGTTAACCTTTTTTCTTTATAACAATTTGGGGTTTTGCAACAGCTATTTCAGTTTCATATATCTAATAACTGATGGACTGAGTAATATTTCTGGATTGAAATGAGGTTTATTGTACTAACAGAAAATGTGTAATCCGCATTTAAACAAAATTTGACCGGTGCAAAAGTATGGGCACCCTTATCAATTTCTTGATTTGAACACTCCTAACTACTTTTTACTGACTTACTAAAGCACTAAATTGGTTTTGTAACCTCATTGAGCTTTGAACTTCATAGGCAGGTGTATCCAATCATGAGAAAAGGTATTTAAGGTGGCCACTTGCAAGTTGTTCTCCTATTTGAATCTCCTATGAAGAGTGGCATCATGGGCTCCTCAAAACAACTCTCAAATGATCTGAAAACAAAGAATATTCAACATAGTTGTTCAGGGGAAGGATACAAAAAGTTGTCTCAGAGATTTAAACTGTCAGTTTCCACTGTGAAGAACATAGTAAGTAAATGGAAGAACACAGGTACAGTTCTTGTTAAGCCCAGAAGTGGCAGGCCAAGAAAAATATCAGAAAGGCAGAGAAGAATGGTGAGAACAGTCAAGGACAATCCACAGACCACCTCCAAAGGCCTGCAGCATCATCTTGCTGCAGATGGTGTCAATGTGCATCGGTCAACAACACAGCGCACTTTGCACAAGGAGAAGCTGTATGGGAGAGTGATGCAAAAGAAGCCGTTACTGCAAGCACGCCACAAACAGCGTCGCCTGAGGTATGCAAAAGCACATTTTGACAAGCCTGTTATATTTTGGAAGAAGGTCCTGTGGACTGATGAAACAAAAATTGAGCTGTTTGGTCATACAAAAAGGCGTTATGCATGGAGGCAAAAAAACACAGCATTGCAAGAAAAGCACTTGCTACCCACAGTAAAATTTGGTGGAGGTTCCATCATGCTTTGGGGCTGTGTGGCCAATGCCGGCACCAGGAACCTTGTTAAAGTTGAGGGTCGCATGGATTCAACTCAGTATCAGCAGATTCTTGACAATAATGTGCAAGAATAAGTGTCGAAGTTGAAGTTACGCAGGGGATGGATATTTCAGCAAGACAATGATCCAAAACACCGCTCCAAATCTACTCAGGCATTCATGCAGAGGAACAATTACAATGTTCTGGAATGGCAATCCCAGTCCCCAGACCTGAATATCATGGAACATTTGTGGGATGATTTGAAGCGTGCTGTCCATGCTCGGCGACCATCAAACTTAACTGAACTGGAATTGTTTTGTAAACAGGAATGGTCAAATATACCTTCATCCAGGATCCAGTAACTCATTAAAAGCTACAGGAAGCGACTAGAGGCTCTTATTTTTGCAACAGGAGGATCTACAAAATATTAATGTCACTTTTATGTTGAGGTGCCCATACTTTTGCACCGATCAAATTTTTAACCTACAATTTGGCCACCAACCATAACAAGCCAGTTCACATGCCAATATAACCAGGTAGTAAAACAGTGGCAGAATTTAAACCTAAAATACTACCCAGAAAGAAACACAAACAAATGTATAGAAATATATAAATTTTATTGTTTTTTAAAAAAATATTGTTGTCTTTAAAAGGTAGTACAGCAGAAAAGAGTATAAAAAAAGTGTCAACAATAGACACCATTAATTGATTACAAAAGGAGTCTGTCAATTAATAATAGTAATCTTGATAACATTAATTCATGACAGAATATCATATATTCCCATAAAGAGTTCTTTACACAAAGGAGGATACAGGTTATAAGATGTGTTTAGCAACCGTGATTAGATGGTATTGATTAGGCAGGGATGTTAAAAGTGACTTAAATAATGCAGAAAAGGGCTTGAAATAGAGCCCAAAGCAATCAAAACACAATAACATCTAAGGACATGCCTGCTAAAGAAATATCATACACAGTGCTAGATTAGATTATAGCCTCACCATTCACACCCTGACGCATTTCGCCTTGGCTTTCTCCAAGGGCGCATAGAGTATAATGATCAGTATGGGGTATTTATAATGCCAAGGTAACAATCAATTGAAATGGAAAGTAGATAGGATTAAAAGATAAACCAATCAACATACATTGCGTGAATTATATGGTCTTATCATTGGTGATTTTGAAAGATGCAGACCGTATTAGCATAAGTAATAAACTCACCGCAGGTGAACTTTGCAAATGAGCTGAACTACAGCATTTAGAAAATCCAAAGCCGGAAATGAAAATGAAGGTGTAAGGGAAAAATGCGTTCCTATAAGGGAAAAAGGTTCCATTTCAAAGGAAGTGACATGTAAAAAAGGTGCACAAACTGAATAAGCACACTGCGCATGTGTGTGGTGACTAAAAATAGAGTCCCCACTTCCATCATTAAGGTTCCGAAAAACCGGAAATGACGAAAGGGGAAACGTTTATTTTAGAGAACGTAATTGTGGAACGCAAATGCGCTCCACAAGACGGAAGAGACAGATAAGTGTTAGGGTGGAACTAAAAATCAAGTCCACACTTCCGTCATTAAGATTCCGTAAAACCGGAAATGACGAAAGGTGGACATTCACTCAAAGGACGTAATTGTAGAACGCCCCACAAGACGGAAGTGACGAATAAGAATACAGGGGGAACGCAATAGCGCTCCACCTGTATAGTAATATGATGTGAATGTGAGGGAAAGAACATTTCCGGCTTTTTTTTAAAGAACTGCAACATCTTGACAATAATTTAGTATTATGAAATACTATTGTACAGGACGCAAAGGTATATAAATACAAAGATATTCAATGCGTTGATGTATAATCATACGCTTACTAAGTCTATTGAAGAAAATAAACACCTATGCACAGAAAATCCTGGGACTCGCATAAATCAATATTCAATGAACACTATTAAATATCGGTTTACTACATATTGATTTATGCGAGTCAATTACGTTCTCTAAAATAAACGTTCCCCCTTTCGTCATTTCCGGTTTTTCAGAACCTTAATGATGGAAGTGGGGACTCTATTTTTAGTCACCACACACATGCGCAGTGTGCTTATTCAGTTTGTGCACCTTTTTTACATGTCACTTCCTTTGAAATGGAACCTTTTTCACTTATAGGAACGCATTTTTCCCTTACACCTTCATTTTCATTTCCGGCTTTGGATTTTCTAAATGCTGTAGTTCAGCTCATTTGCAAAGTTCACCTGCGGTGAGTTTATTACTTATGCTAATACGGTCTGCATCTTTCAAAATCACCAATGATAAGACCATATAATTCACGCAATGCATGTTGATTGGTTTATCTTTTAATCCTATCTACTTTCCGTTTCAATTGATTGTTACCTTGGCATTATAAATACCCCAAACTGATCATTATACTCTATGTGCCCTTGGAGAAAGCCACGGCGAAACGCATCAGGGTATGAATGGTGAGGCTATAATCTAATGTAGCACTGTGTATGATATTTCTTTAGCAGGCATGTCCTTAGATGTTATTGTCTTTTGATTGCTTTGGGCTCTATTTCAAGCCCTTTTCTGCATTATTTAAGTCACTTTTAACATCCCTGCCTAATCAATACCATCTAATCACGGTTGCTAAACACATCTTATAACCTGTATCCTCCTTTGTGTAAAGAACTCTTTATGGGAATATATGATATTCTGTCATGAATTAATGTTATCAAGATTACTATTATTAATTGACAGACTCCTTTTGTAATCAATTAATGGTGTCTATTGTTGACACTTTTTTATACTCTTTTCTGCTGTACTACCTTTTAAAGACAACAATATTTTTTTAAAAAACAATAAAATTTATATATTTCTATACATTTGTTTGTGTTTCTTTCTGGGTAGTATTTTAGGTTTAAAAACCGGTCAAATTTTGTTTGAATGCGGATTGCACATTTTCTGTTAGTACAATAAACCTCATTTCAATCCAGAAATATTACTCAGCCCATCAGTTATTAGATATATGAAACTGAAATAGCTGTTGTAAAAACCCAAATTGTTATAAAGAAAAAAGGTTACCATTAATAGGGGTGCCCAAACTTTTTCATATGACTGTAATTTCATTTTTTACATAAAGGGGTTGTCCACTGCTGGATAACTTGTCAATTGGATAAAATAGATTAAAGAAAAAACAACAAAAAGCTGCAAAAACAATACCTTCCAAAATGGGATCTTGTGACCCCCACAGAATATATTGCGTCAGAATCTTGAATTTAAAGTTAGACCCCAAAATCCTCAAATGAGAGACAAAAAATGCAAAGTTTGAGAGTCCTCAATGGTTGATACTTTTTAATGGCTGACTGAAAAGATGTCAATAAATAGCAAGCTTTTGAGACTTCTCAGATCACTTTTATCAGGCTCAGTAAAAAGAGACCTGAGAAATCTTGAAAGCGTGCTATTTATTACCATCTTTTCAGTCAGCCATTATTAGGTATTAACCACTGAAGATCCCAAACGTTTAATTTTTTCTAACTAGTGGCTATCACGATACAAAGATATATTTTATACCTGTAAAACAGTTCATTTGCGGGTGACATTACTGCTTTTTCTGTTGCTGCCCACCTGGTGGCTCATGTTAATGTTGTTTGGTTGACATGTTGTCATGGCTGCTTCAGGCTTCAGTTCCGGCCTAGTAGAGGACGGCACATTTTCTATTCAATTGCAGAATTCTGCTTAATAAAAGCTGAATATTTATGTTTTGCTTGAAGTTAATAGATGACAGAGAAAGTTATATCACACTTCATATATGTTAATTAATGCAATAATGATTTTCATTCTCCTGTACTGCTCAATAAACTTCACTTAAAGGGTATTCCCATCTAGTAAAGTTAAAGCTCATCCACAGGATATGGCATAAACGTACAGGTTTCTCCAATGGTCCAAACTTTTTGTGGCGCGCAGGGCGCTGATGTAGACTGCTTTTAGAGAAGAGGTGGGAAGTTTGCCCATTTCTCCACTGACAGTGATTATTGTCAGACCCTTGTTCTCCAGAATAATGCAGTTCCCACTGGTGGTATCCATATCCTCTTTACATTTATCGCAGGTCCTGTGAATGTGGCATCAATTTATGGGATGGGACAAATACTAAAAGTAAAATATATTGAAAAATTCAGGTGACTAAAAGTCATTATATGTGTTTTAGAGTTTGATTTGGTTTCTGTACCAACAATGAAGTTTAGGCAAAACATGAATATTCACCTTTCTGCCACGCATAATGTTTTACTAATCAGAATTCTGCAATTCCACAAAATATTTGTCATACATTGCCAGGCTGCAGGCTGCAGGCTGAAGTCTTTTTTGGTAATGACAACCTGTCAACCAAACAGCAATGACATGAGCAAAGGAAACCCCACAATGGTCACGGGTCACCCACTAAAGGACTGTAAAATGTACACTTGTGACGATCATGCTATAGCTTCATTGTTTGCTACCATTCCAGAATAAGACAAAATGGAGACTCTTGACTTCTAGTTTCAAAACCAACCTTGTAAAATATTTTTAAAGAATGCAATCACAAAAAATAGTTTTGAACTATTTATGAAAAAAATATATTGGAAAAATATAAAGCTATAAAAAGTACCTGTGACATAAGAATTTCTGTAGGTGAAGAATTCTTTAAACTTTCATTTCCAATTTCTGGATCATCAGCATCTATGAGACTCTCCACAGGAACATTGTGTTGAGGTTTGAGGAAAGCAAATTCCTGCTCACTTGGATCCAGAGTTACACAAACATCATAGGAATATGGCAGAGGTAATGTCCCAGGATTGAACTGGGAGAGAAATCTGGGATCAATCTGTGGGTATAGACTTGTACTTAAGGGCCCAAATGAAGTATTGGATTTGGAGTCTTTGCATTTAGCGACAACTGCAATAATCACAGTCAGCACAAAGAAAAATGAAATTAATGCCAGGGCGACCACCAAGTAGAATTGCAGGTTGGACTGTGGCTCTATTTTAGCAGATTGACTGTTCAATTCAGGGAGAACTTGTTGAAAATTATGAGCTACCACAATATTAAAAGTGACTGAAGCTGAGCGGGAGGGAATCCCATTGTCTTTTACTAGAACCACAATTCCATGTTTTACAGCATCTTTTTCTTGAAAAACCCTGAAGGTCCTTATCTCTCCTGTGTGTTGGTCAATGGTGAAGAGTAATGGCTCTGAAGATTGTAAAAAGTAGGACAACCAGGCATTGTGTCCAGAGTCAGCGTCCACTGCCACCACCTTAGATATTAGGGAGCCTTGTTCAGAGGTCCAAGGAACCATCTCAAATGTGGAGCCATCCACCTCTGGTGATGGGTACAGGATGACTGGTGAATTATCATTCTGGTCAACAACAGAAATCCTTAATGTGGTACTGCCATTTAATGGTGGAGATCCATTGTCTCTGGCAATGATTTGAATGTTAAATTCCTTATGCTGCTCATAATCAAATGACTGCTGTGCATAAATCACTCCAGTTACTGGATTAATAGATATGTAGTTTGACAATGGGGTTTCTTCCTTATTTATACTGGATATCGAATAAAATACTTTAGCATTGTCTCTATCGTCTATATCTTTTGCATGAATACTGAATATTGAAGCTCCTTGTGCATTATTTTCTGGCACAAATGCTGTGTAAGTCAATTTCTCAAATATTGGAGCATTGTCATTGATGTCCGATACTTCCAGTTGGATGATTGTTCTAGAGGTCATTTTTGGAGAACCTTTGTCAGAGGCTTGTACTGTGATGTTGTAGGAGGGTACACGTTCTCTGTCCAGATTATTTTTTGTTATAATTTTATAGAAATTACTTGCTGAGGACACAACTTGAAATGGTACATTGCCTGTAATTAGACACTGAACTTCTCCATTTTCTCCAGAGTCTTGATCACGAATTTCCAGTAGTGCTACAACTGTACCCAATATGGAGTCCTCAGGAATAGGGGTCGAAATTGAAGCAATGGATATCTCAGGAGCATTGTCATTTTCATCAACTACTTCTATTAAAACCTTGGCATGAGCAGCGAGGCCTCCTCCATCTTTGGCTTGAACTGAAACTTCATAGTTTTTCATCATTTCATAATCTAAAAGTTTTCTTGTTTCTATTTCTCCACTTTCAGGATTGATAAGAAAAGTTTGGAGAATATTATTCGCCATTGTACTAAATGAGTAAGTGATCTGAGCATTGACACCATCATCTTCATCACTTGCACTGACCTGCAGTATTGTAGAATTTACTGGTATGGTTTCTTTTACAGATACTTTGTATAAATTTTGAGTAAAGATAGGAACATTATCATTAAAATCTGTAACAAAGACCTTTATTGTTGTTGTCCCTGTTTGTACAGGTTTTCCACCATCAAAAGCAGTTAGAGTGAGCTCATACTTGCTTACTGTCTCCCGATCTAAGGGTTTTTCTAGAATGAGCTCTGGAAATAGACTTCCATCAATGCCTTTCTCTTCTCCCAACATAAAATGCTCATTAGCACTGAGTCTGTAGCTGATCAGAGAATTAACACCAACATCTAGATCTTCTGCTTTTTGCAAAACAAACCTTCTTCCTGGCAATGTATATTCACTCATTTCTATTTTAATTTGGTCATGGATAAATGTAGGAGGATTATCATTTATATCCTGAATATCAATCTTTATACTGAAAACATTCAAAGGATTTTCTGCAACAACATCAAATGTAAGGACACAATCAGCTGCAGCTCCACACAATGTCTCCCTGTCTATCCTATCAGCAATGTACAGGTTTCCATTATCCAAATTTATACTGAAATATTTCTCAGAAATCCGAGAAACAATGCGAATTTTTCGATTTGATAGCTCCTTAATTTGAATTGCAAGATCCTTTGCTAAATTTCCTACAATAGAACCTTTTCTTAATTCTTCATTAATAGAAAAATAAATCTGACCAGAGACTGAATGACACAGCCAGGAGAATAAGAAGGGAAATATTACTTGCCATCTGAGTCCTTGCTTTTTCTGCTGTGGATGCATTTTCATTCCTGTGTTTGTTTAAGATATTAAAATCCTTTTTGTATGTAATCCAGATGAAAAATATCACAAGCTTTCTTCTTCATGCAACCAGCATCTTTCACATCCTAGTCAGAAATGGTGGATATTCCTCTATACAACTATGCACTGTCTTTTCCTAGCAGAGCTTTTCTAGAGCCAATCTCTATTCATTCGTGGTAAACAGTGGCGCTCTGAGGCCAAAGTGCGGTACTGCAACACCAATGATTTTTTTTTTAATTTTATTTTAAATCCCTACATTTTCAGTATTGGAGATATAAAGTATCTTAAACTTATAAGCATATTAAATAAAAAAAATAACAGAATAGTATTAGTAAGGTTAAAGCCATACAAACACTTCTTCAAATTAACTGTAGTATATATCACTTTACCAAAACATTTAATACAAACTACCATTTATATAAGAAAAATATATCTGTTATATATATTTTTATATAAAAATGCTGAATGCAATATTACTGCAATATAGATATATATTTATGCAGAAAATGGAAGAGATCCAGCAAAGAATTGGGAAATCCGAGTGGCATAAAACTTGTGAATTTATTTGTAGAAAAAATTAAAAATATGACAGAGTTGAGGACATAAAGTAAATGCAGGACAAATGCATCACGGACAGTGGTGAAAGCTGCCTTCTTCACGGTCCAAGCCAAAACTGAAACTGCAGAAACTGCAGTACTATATATAGTACAGACCAAAAGTTTGGACACACCTTCTCATTCAAAGAGTTTTCTATATTTTTATGACTCTGAAAATTGTAGATTCACATTGAAGGCATCACAACTATGAATTAACACATGTGGAATGAAATACTTAACAAAAAATTGTGAAACAACTGAAAATATGTCTTATATTTTAGGTTCTTCAAAGTAGCCACTTTTTGCTTTGATTACAGCTTTGCACACTCTTGGCATTCTCTTGATGAGCTTCAAGAGGTATTCACCGGAAATGGTTTTCACTTCACAGGTGTGCCCTGTCAGGTTTAATAAGTGGGATTTCATGCCTTATAAATGGGGTTGGGATGATCAGTTGTGTTGTGCAGAAGTCTGGTGGATACACAGCTGATAGTCCTACTGAATAGACTGTTAGAATTTGTATTATGGCAAGAATAAAGCAGCTAAGTAAAGAAAAACAAGTAGCCATCATTACTTTAAGAAATGAAGGTCAGTCAGTCTAAAAAAGTGGGAAAACTTTGAAAGTGTCCACAAGTGCAGTGCCAAAAACCATCAAACGCTACAAAGAAACTGGCTAACATGAGGACCGCCCCAGGAAAGGAAGACCAAGAGTCACCTCTGCTGTGGAGGATAAGTTTATCTGAGTCACCAGCCTCAGAAATCGCAGGTTAACAGCAGCTCAGATTAGAGACCAGGTCAATGCCACACAGAGTTCTAACAGCAGACACATCTCTAGAACAACTCTTAAGAGGAGACTTTGTGCAGCAGGCCTTCATGGTAAAATAGCTGCTAGGAATCCACTGTTAAGGACAGGCTACAAGCAGAAGAGACTTGTTTGGGATAAAGAACACAAGGAATGGACATTAGACCAGTGGAAATCTGTGCTTTGATCTGATGAGTCCAAATTTGAGATCTTTAGATCCAACCACTGTGTCTTTGGGCGACGCAGAAAAGGTGAACGGATGGACTCTACATGCCTGGTTCCCACCGTGAAGCATGGAGGAGGAGGTGTGATGGTGTGGGGGTGCCTTTCTGGTGACACTGTTGGGGATTTATTCAAAATTGAAGGCATACTGAACCAGCATGGCTACCACAGCATCTTGGAGCGGCATGCTATTCCATCCGGTTTGCGTTTAGTTGGACCTTCATTTATTTTTCAACATGACAATGACCCAAAACACACCTTCAGGCTGTGTAAGGGCTATTTGAATAAGAAGGAGAGCAATGGGGTGCTACGCCAGATGAACTGGCCTCCACAGTCACCAGACCTGAACCCAATCGAGATGGTTTGGGGTGAGCTGGACTACAGAGTGAAGGCAAAAGGGCCAACAAGTGCTATGCATCTCTGGGAACTCCTTCAAGACTGTTGGAAGACCATTTCCGGTAACTACCTCTTGAAGCTCATCAAGAGAATTCCAAGAGTGTGCAAAGCCGTAATCAAAGCAAAAGGTGGCTACTTTACAGAACCTAGAATATAAGACATATTTTCAGTTGTTTCACACTTTTGTGTTAAGTATTCCATTCTATATGTGTTAATTCATAGTTTTGAAGCCTTCAATGTCAATCTACAATTCTCAGAGTCATGAACATAAAGAAAACTCTTTGAATGAGAAGGTGTGTCCAAACCTTTATTCTGTACTATATATATATTTATATATATATATGTATATATATATATATATATATATATATATATATATATATATATATATGTTTATTTATATATGGTAAATACTTGTGAATATGTATCTATATATAAAATATATATGTTTGTATATATATATATATTTATATATATACTGTATATAGAGAGAGAGAGTATCTAAATAAACAAACACATTGTACATCATTGTTGAACATAACTTAAAATTAGTGTTGAGCGAGTAGATAACTATTCGGACTTGTTATGCTGTTAGCGAGTGCTGTCCGCTACTCGAATATTCGTTCCGAGCAACGGCACAATGTAAGTCAAAGGGAAGTACTCGCTAAGTCATAATATTCGCTACTCGCATGAAAAGCGAGTATTTCCCATTGACTTACATTGTGCCCGCTACTCGTAACAAATATTCGAATAGCGGACAGTACTCGCTAAAAGCATAGCGAGTACAAATAGCTAACTACTTGCTCAACACTACTTAAAACTCATACGCAACAATGCAATATCTCCACAAAGACACTTAATGTTGGTGATTTCTTATGGGGCATGGGCCTTGCTATGCCCTTTTTAATATTTGGTAGTTAAGACCACTATGACAGTTTTTCTTTTCCAAACCTGAAAAACTGCAAGTATAGAACTTATCCTCAAATTTTTACCTAAGCATTAAGATTTATGGAATTAAACTAAGTAATAAGATGTGACTATAGAGATTTAAGGGAGCCAATACTCTGTGCGCTCTTGTGAGATCATTTTAGTATTAAGAATTTCTTCATTTTAAATGCCCCATCTATAAAACTCTTCTTCAAAAATGTTGAACCCGGCAAAGTGATTTTCATATCTCTGTTTATTTACTTTATTTCTTTAATTGATTAGATAGTCATTAATTCCACATTGCGTTACTACAAACTATGATCACATTTTTAAAAATTAAGTCCACTTTAAAACAGATTTTTACCTTTTATCATTAGAATTATCTGAAGAAATGATAAACTATAATAAATTTATTATCATGGCATGCCATAACAGATAACAGACAGTCGGAGGTCTTTGTTACAGTTATTTGCTCTCTATTAGGTTCATAATTTATATACTCATGTACATTTGTTGTGTGTTACTAGCTTTAGATATACAAACTACATTTTTACTTTTATATAGTTTCTTGCATACAGTTATGATATAAAAGTTACTTAAGTTAGAGCTCTAAAAAGTAAATGCTACTTAGAAGATGTATTAGTAAAATTTACAGCTTTTAGAAAAGCCATATCCATAAGAACAATATCTACATATTATCTACTGTACAAAAAAATAAAGAAAATGAACAGCAACTATAAAACAGAAACTTTAAAAAGATTTGTTTTTAAAAGTATTTCCACAATTTGTAGAAATTGATAGGAAAAAGCAAGGACAATTATGTAAGGATATATTGACATCAAGTCTTTTTTTAGAAATAAGCAGTATATCCAGCCTCGTGAGCTTCTGCCATTTAATATTGCATTTTCCTTGCTGTGGCAATTGCAGAGAAAAGCTTTATTTTTGAAGTTGGATCTTAGAGTAAAGGATTAGTCCATGATAAGACAACGCTTTCATAAATTGTGTAGTAGACTGAGAAGAACACTTAACTTTTATTGCTAAAAACTTTCTGCCCAGATTTTGCAATGAAGTTGACGTCTATCTTCAATTTATTACTTTTTTTTTTAACAGGCGGGAACCGACCACAGCTGTCTTATTAATGTTTCCCATAACCAATTTGGTTAATGTTTACTACTTTTGGTTAGTTGCTCACCACCATACATTTTAATGGCTGACAAAAAAGATGGTAATAAGTAGCAAGGTTTCAAGACTTCTCATGTCTCTTCATCAGTATACAGAGACCTGAAAGTCTTGAAAACTTGCTACTTATTACCATTTTATTAGTCAGCCACTAAAAGGTATATCAATGATAGAAGACTTTCAAACTTTTAATTTGCTTCTATCTACTGGATAACATGGTACAAATAAATATTTTAACTTCAAACAGTTCTTTTGTGGGTGACATTACTGCTGTTTCTAGTGCTGCCCATCTGGTGGCTCATGTTAACGTTGCTTGGCTGACATATTGTCATGGCCACTTCATGCTTCAGTTGTGGCCTAGTGCAGGATATTCTCTTCAATTGCAGAATTCTGCTTAATGAAAGCTAAATATTTATGTTTTGCTTGAAGTTAATAGATGCTAGGAAAAGTTATATCACACTTTATATACGTTAATTAACACATATATAATGATTTACATTCTCCTATACTGCTCAATAAATTTCACTTAAAATGTGTTCCCAACTGGTACATTTAAAGCTTATTCACAGGATATGGCATAAATATACAGGTTCCTCCAATGGTACCCATATTTTCTGGAGAGCAGGGCGCTGATGCAGACTACTTTTAGAGAAGAGGTGGGACGATTGACCACGTCTAGTATGACAGTGATGATTGTCAGACCTTTGTTCTCCAGATAAATTCAGGTCCCACTGGTTGTATCTATATCCTCTATACACTTATCACATATCCTGTGGATGTGACATCAATTTATGGGATGGGACAACTACTAAAAGTAAAATATATTGAAAAATGCAGGTGAAAAAACGTCATTATATGTGTTTTAGAGTTTGATTTGGTTTCCGTACCAAAATTAAGTTTAGGCCAAACATGAATATTCACCTTTTTGCCACACACAAGGTTTTACTAAGAATTCTGCAATTCCAGAGAATATTTGTCATCCTTTGCTAGGCTACAGCTGAAGTCTTTTATGGTAATGACAACCTGTCAACCAAACAGCAATGACACGAGCAAAGGAAACCCCACAATGGTCAAGGATCAACCACTAAAGGACTGTAAAATGTACATTTCTGACTTCCACCCTATAGCTTCATTGTTTACTACTATTCCAGAATAAAACAAAATGGAGAAACTTGACTTCTAGTTTTAAATCAAACCTTGTAATATATATATATATATATATATATATATATATATATAAAAATAAATATATATCTATATATATATTTATTTATATATATATATATATATATATATATATATATATATATATATATATATATATATATATATATAAAATTAATGCAATCACAAAAAATATTTTTTAGCTAAAATTAATTTAGGAAAACTACAAAGCTATAAAAGGTACCTGTGATATAAGATTTTCTGCGGTTGAATAATTCTTTAAACCTTTATTTCCAATTTCTGGATCATTGGCATCTATTAGACTGTCCACAGGAACGTTGTGATGAGGTTTGAGGACAGCAAATTCCTGCTCACTTGGATCCAGAGTTACACAAACATCATAGGAATATGGCAGAGGTAATGTCCCAGGATTGAACTGGGGGAGAAATCTGGGATCAATTTGTGGGTATAGACTTGTACTTAAGGGCCCAAATGAAGTATTGGTTTTGGAGTCTTTGCATTTAGCGACAACTGCAATAATCACAGTCAACACAAAGAAAAAGGAAATTAATGCCAGGGCGATCACTAAATAGAATTGTAGGTTGGACTGTGGCTCTATTTTAGCAGATTGACTGTTCAATTCAGGAAGAACTTGTTGAAAATTATGAGCTACCACAATATTAAAAGTGACTGAAGCTGAGCGGGAGGGAATCCCATTGTCTTTTACTAGAACCACAATTCCATGTTTTACAGCATCTTTTTCTTGAAAAACCCTGAAGGTCCTGATCTCTCCTGTGTGCTGATCAATGGTGAAGAGTGATGGTTCTGAAGATTGTAAAAAGTAAGACAACCAGGCATTGTGTCCAGAGTCAGCATCCACTGCCACCACCTTAGATACTAAAGATCCTTGTTCAGAGGTCCAAGGAACCATCTCAAATGTGGAGCTATCAACCTCTGGTGATGGGTACAGAATGATAGGTGAATTATCATTCTGGTCAACAACAGAAATTCTTAATGTAGTAGTGCCATTTAATGGTGGAGATCCATTGTCTCTGGCAATGATTTGAATGTTAAATTCCTTATGCTGCTCATAATCAAATGACTGCTGTGCATAAATCACTCCAGTTACTGGATTAATAGATATGTAGTTTGGCAATGGTGTTTCTTCCTTATTTATACTGGCTATCGAATAAAATACTTTAGCGTTGTCTCTGTCATCTATATCTTTTGCATGAATACTGAATATTGAAGCTCCTTGTGCATTATTTTCTGGCACAAATGCTGTGTAAGTCAATTTCTCAAATATTGGAGGATTGTCATTGATGTCCGATACATCCAGTTGGATGATTGTTCTAGTGGTCATTTCTGGAGAACCTTTGTCAGAGGCTTGTACTGTGATGTTGTAGGAGGGTACACTTTCTCTGTCCAGATTACTTTTTGTTATAATTTTATAGAAATTACTTGCTGAGGACACAACTTGAAATGGTACATTGCCTGTAATTAGACACTGAACTTCTCCATTTTCTCCAGAGTCTTGATCACGAATTTCCAGTAGTGCTACAACTGTACCCAATATGGAGTCCTCAGGAATAGGGGTCGAAATTGAAGCAATGGATATCTCAGGAGCATTGTCATTTTCATCAACTACTTCTATTAAAACCTTGGCATGAGCAGCGAGGCCTCCTCCATCTTTGGCTTGAACTGAAACTTCATAGTTTTTCATCATTTCATAATCTAAAAGTTTTCTTGTTTTTATTTCTCCACTTTCAGGATTGATAAGAAAAGTTTGGAGAATATTATTTGCCATTGTACTAAATGAGTAAGTGATCTGAGCATTGACACCATCATCTTCATCACTTGCACTGACCTGCAGTATTGTAGAATTTACTGATATGGTTTCTTTTACAGATACTTTGTATAAATTTTGAGTAAAGATAGGAACATTATCATTAAAATCTGTAACAACGACCTTTATTGTTGTTGTCCCTGTTTGTACCGGTTTTCCACCATCAAAAGCAGTTAGAGTGAGTTCATATTTGCTTTCTGTCTCCCGATCTAAGGGTTTTTCTAGAATAAGCTCTGGAAATAGACTTCCATCAATGCCTTTCTCTTCTCCCAACATAAAATGCTCATTATCACTGAGTCTGTAGCTGATCAGAGAATTAATACCCACATCCAAATCTTCTGCTTTTTGCAAAACAAACCTTCTTCCTGGAGAGGTTGCTTCACTCAGTTCTATTTTTACTCTTTCATGGATAAATGTAGGAGGATTATCATTTATATCCTGAATATCAATCTTTATACTGAAGACATTTAAAGGATTTTCAGCAACAACATCAAATGTAAGGACACAATCAGCTGCAGCTCCACACAATGTCTCCCTGTCTATCCTATCAGCAATGTACAGGTTTCCATTATCCAAATTTATACTGAAATATTTCTCAGAAATCCGAGAAACAATGCGAACTTTTCGATTTGATAACTCGTTAATTTGAATTGCAAAATCCTTCGCTAAATTTCCTACAATACAACCGTTTCTTAATTCTTCATTAATGGAATAATGAATCTGACCAGAGACTGAATGACACAGCCAGGAGAATAAGAAGGGAAATATTACTTGCCATCTGAGTCCTTGCTTTTTCTGCTGTGGATGCATTTTCATTCCTTTCTTTGTTTGAGATATTAAAATCCTTTTTGTATGTAATCCAGATGAAAAATATCACAAGCTTTCTTCTTCATGCAACCAGCATCATTCACATCCTAGGCAGAAATGGTGGATATTCCTCTATACAACTATGCACAGTCTTTCCCTAGCAGAGCTTTTCTAGAGCCAATCTCTATTCATTCGTGGTAAACAGTGTCGCTCTGAGGACAAAGTGCGGTACTGCAACACCAATGATTTTTTTTTAATTTTATTTTAAATCACTACTTTTTCAGTATTGGAGATATAAAGTATCTTAAACTTATAAGCATATTAAATAAAAAATAACAGAATAGTATTAATATGATTAAAGCCATGACAACACTCTTCTTCAAAAAATGTGTATTCTATACCACTTTACCAAAACCTTTAATACAAAATACGGTACCCTTTATATAACAAAAATATATCTGTAAATATAGTTATGTAAGTCAATGGGAAATACTCGCTAAGTAGCGAGTAACCTGAAAGCCGTACTATTCGCTACTCGCACGAAAAGCAAGTATTCCCCATTGACTAACATTGTGCCTGCTACTCGTAGTGAATATTCGATTAGCGGACAGTACTCGCTAAAAGCATAGCGAGTACGAATAGCTAACTACTCGCTCAAAATTACTTAAAACTCATATGCCACATTGCATTATCTGCACAAAGACACTTAACATTGGTGTTATCTTATGCGGCATGGGCCTTGCTATGCCCTATTTAATATATAGTAGTTAAGACCACTATGACAGTTTTTCTTTTCCAAACCTGAAGAAATGCAAGTATTGAACTTATCCACAAATTTTTATTTAAGCGTTAAGGTTTATGGGATTAGACTTAAGGGTGCTTTACACGCTTTGACATCGCTAGCGATTGCTAGCGATGTCGCGAGCGATAGCACCTGCCCCCGTCGTTCGTGCGACATGTGGTGATCGCTGCCATAGTGAACAATATTGCTACGGCAGCGTCACACGCACATACCTGTTCAGCGACGTCGCTGTGGCCGCCGAACAATCCCTCCTTCAAGGGGGAGGTGCGTTCAGCATCACAGTGACATCACTAAATGGCCGCCCAATAGAAGAGGAGGGGAGGAGATGAGCGGCCGGAAAGTGCCGCCCACCTCCTTCCTTCCTCCTTTACGGTGGACGCAGGTAGGATGATGTTTGTCGTTCCTGCGGTGTCACACACAGCGATGTGTGATTCCGTAGGAACGACGAACAACCAGCGGAATGAAACACCAACAACATTATGATTAGGAGCGACGTGTCATTGATCAACAATTTTTGCCGTTTTTGTGATCGTTGATCTTCGCTTCTAGCTATCACACACTGCGATGTCTCTAATGACGCCGGATGTGCGTCACAAACACCCTGACGATATATCGTTAGCGATGTTGCAGTGTGTAAAGCACCCAGCTGTTTTCACACATCCAGTTTTAGCTGTGCGGCACAATCCGGCTCTATGCAGAAAAAACACAACCGTTTTTTTTTGCCGCCAGTTGCATTTTTTTTGCATAGACTTACATTAGTGCCGTATTGTGCCGCATGGGCTTGTGTTCTGTTCATTTTTTGCCACATGCGGCAGATTTAGCAGATGCGGCCAGATGGAACGTTGCCTGGCACGTTTTTTGTCCGGCAAAAAATAACGCATCGCGCCGCATCCGGCCAATGCGGCGCGATTTGCAATGCATGCCTATGGACGCTGCATGCGGCGTCCTGCGGCAAACACCGCATACAACTGCCGTATACGGTTTTTGCCACTGCGCATGCTCAGTAGCCTGCCGCAAGCGGCAAAAACCGGACGGGCCGCATGTCAAAAACTTATGCAAAGGATGCGGTTTTGTCGCCGCATCCATTGCATAGGTTTTAGAGCCGGATTAGCCGGCTCTGCTAAAACCGCAGGTGTGAAAGCAGCCTTAGTTATAAGATGTTAGTGACTATAGAGATTTAAGGGAGCCAATACTCTTTGGGGTACTTTGCACACTACGACATCGCAGGTGCGATGTCGGTGGGGTCATGTCGAAAGTGACGCACTTCCTGCGTCGCTCTCGACATCTTAGTGTGTAAAGCCTAGATGATACGATTAACGAGCGCAAAAGCGTCGTAATCGTATCATTGGTGTAGCGTCGGCGAAAACCATAATTACCTTGCTGCAACAGTCCGATGTTGTTCCTCGTTCCTGCGGCAGCATACATCACTGTGTGTGAAGTCGCAGGAGCGAGGAACATCTCCTACCTGCTTCACCGCGGCTCCTGTCGGCTATGCGGAAGGAAGGAGGTGGGAGGGATGTTTACGTCCCGCTCATCTCCGCCCCTCCGCTTCTATTGGCCGCCTGCCATGTGACGTCGCTATTACGCCGCACGGCCCGCTCCCTTAATAAGAAGGCGGGTCGCCGGCCAGAGCGACATTGCAGGGCAAGGTGAGTGCATGTGAAGCTGGCGTAGCAATAATTTTCGCTACGCCAGCTATCACCACATATCGCTGCTGCGACAGGGGCGGGTCTATCGCACTCGGCATCGCAGCATCGGGTTGCGATGTTGTAGTGTGCAAAGTACCCCTTTGCGCTCTTGTGAGATCATTTTAGTATTAAGAATTTCTCCATTTTAAATGCCCCATCTATAAAACACTTCTTCAAAAATGTTGAACCCGGCAAAGTGATTTTCATATCTCTGTTTGTTTACTTTATTTATTTGATTAAATAGTCATTAATTCCACATTGCTTTACTACAATCTATGATCATATTTTTAAAAATCAAGTCCACTGTAAAACAGATTTTTACCCTTTATCATTATAATTCTCTGAATAAATGATAAACTATGATAAATTTATTATCATGGCATGCCATAACAGATAACAGACAGTCGGAGGTGTCTGTTACAGTTATTTGCAGTCTTTTAGGTTCATCATTTATATACTCATGTACATTTGTTGTGTGTTGCTATCTTTAGATATACAAACTAAATTTTTACTTTTACATATTAGTTTCTTGCATACAGTCATGACATAAAAGTTACTTAAGTTAGAGCTCTAAAAAGTAAATGCTACGTAGAAGATGTATTAGTAAAATTTTCAGCTTTTAGAAAAGCCTTATCCACAAGAACAATGTCTACATATTATCTACTGTACAAAAAAAACAAAAAATAAAGAAAATGACCAGCAACTATAAAACAGAAACTTTAAAAAGATTTGTTTTAAGCCGAGAATAAAAGTAGTTCCACAATTGGTAGAAATTGATCGGAAAAAGCAAGGACAATTATGTAAGGATATATTGACATCAGAAGAAGTCTTTTTCTAGAAATAAGCAGTATATCCAGCCTCGTGAGCTGCTGCCATCTAATATTGCATTTTCCTTGCTGTGGCCATTGCAGAGAAAAAGCTTTATTTTTGCAGTTGGATCTTAGAGTAAAGGATTAGTCCATGATAACACAACACTTTCATAAATTCTGTAGTAGACTGAGAAGAACACTTACATTTTGTTGCTAAATACTTTCTGCCCAGATTTTGCATTAAAGTTGACTTCTATCTTCAATCTATTACTTTTTTTTTAACAGGCGGGAACCGACCTCAGCTGTCTGATTAATGTTTCCCATAACCAATTTGGGTAATGTTTACTACTTTCGGTTAGTTGCCCACCACCATACATTTTAATTGCTGACAAAAATGATGGTAATAAGTAGCAAGGTTTCAAGACTTCTCATGTCTCTTCATCAGTATACAGAGACCTGAAAAGTCTTGAAGACTTGCTACTTATTACCATCTTTTTAGTCAGCCATTAAAAGGTATATCAATGATTGAAGACTCTCAAATTTTTTTAATTTTTTTAGCTACTGGCTAACATGGTACAAAGATGTATTTTATCTGTTAAACAGTTCTTTTGTGGGTGACACTACTACTTTTTCTGTTGCAGCCCACCTGGTGGCTCATGTTAATGTTGCGTGGCTGACATGTTGTCAAGGCCAGTTCAGGCTTCAGAAGCGGCCTAGTAGAGGAAGGTAAATACTCTCTTCAATTGCAGAATTCTGCTTAGTAAAAGCGCAATATTCATGTTCTGCTTGAAGTTAATAGATGCTAGGGAAAGTTATATCCCACTTTATATATGTTAAGTAATGCAATAATGATGAAAGGGTATTTCCATCTGGTAAAGTTGAAGCTTATTCACAGGATATGGTATATATTTACAGGTTTCTCCAATGGTACCCACATTGTCTGGAGAGCAGGGCGCTGATGCAGACTGCTTTTAGAGAAGAGGTGGGAAGTTTGACCACTTCTCTACTGACAGTGATGATTGTCAGACCTTTGTTCTCCAGATAAATGCAGGTCCCACTGGTTGGATCCATATCCTCTATACACTTATCGCATATCCTGTGGATGTGACATCAATTTATGGGATGGGACAACTACTAAAAGTAAAATATATTGAAAAATGCAGCTGAAAAAAAGTCATTAATATGTGTTTTAGAGTTTGATTTAGTTTCCGTACCAACAATGAACTTTAGAAAACACATGAACATTCACCTTTTTGACACACAAAATGTTTTACTAATCAGAATCTGCCATTCCAGAGAATATTTGTCATCCTTTGCTAGGCTGCAGCAAAGTTTTTTATGGTAATAACAACCTTGCAACCAAACAGCAATGAAATGACGAAAGGAAACCCCACAATGGTCACGGGTCACCCACCAAAGGACTGTAAAATATACATTTCTGACTTCCACGCTATAGCTTCATTGTTCACTACAATATTCCAGAATAAGACAAAATTTAGAAACTTGACTTCTAGTTTCAAATCCAACCTTGTAATATATTTTTAAAGAGTGCAATCACAAAAAATATTTTTTAACTATTTATATAAAATAAATATAGGAAAACTACAAAGCTACAAAAGGTACCTGTGATATAAGATTTTCTGTGGGTGAAGAGTTCTTTAAACTTTCATTTCCAATTTCTGGATCATCAGCATCTATTAGACTGTCCACAGGAACGTTGTGTTGAGGTTTGAGGAAAGCAAATTCCTGCTCACTTGGATCTAGAGTTACACAAACATCATAGGAATATGGCAGAGGTAATGTCCCCGGATTGAACTGGGGGAGAAATCTGGGATCAATCTGTGGGTATAGACTTGTACTTAAGGGCCCAAATGAAGTATTGGATTTGGAGTCTTTGCATTTAGCGACGACTGCAATAATCACAGTCAACACAAACAAAAAGGAAATTAATGCCAAGGCAATCACCAAGTAGAATTGTAGGTTGGACTGTGGCTCTATTTTAGCAGATTGACTATTTAATTCAGGAAGAACTTGTTGAAAATTATGAGCTACCACAATATTAAAAGTGACTGAAGCTGAGCGGGAGGGAATCCCATTGTCTTTTACTAGAACCACAATTCCATGTTTTATAGCATCTTTTTCATGAAAAACCCTGAAGGTCCTTATCTCTCCTGTGTGCTGGTCAATGGTGAAGAGTGATGGTTCTGAAGATTGTAAAAAGTAAGACAACCAGGCATTGTGTCCAGAGTCAGCGTCCACTGCCACCACCTTAGATACTAAAGAGCCTTGTTCAGAGGTCCAAGGAACCATCTCAAATGTTGAGCTATCAACCTCTGGTGATGGGTACAGGATGATAGGTGAATTATCGTTTTGGTCAACAACAGAAATTCTAAATGTAGTAGTGCCATTTAATGGTGGAGATCCATTGTCTCTGGCGATGATTCGGATGTTAAATTCCTTATGCTGCTCATAATCAAATGACTGCTGTGCATAAATCACTCCAGTTGCCGGATTGATAGATATGTAGTTTGACAATGGTGTTTCTTCTTTATTTATACTGGCTATCGAATAAAATACTTTAGCATTGTCTCTATCGTCTATATCTTTTGCGTGAATACTGAAAATTGAAGCTCCTTGGACATTATTTTCTGGCACAAATGCTCTGTAAGTCGATTGCTCAAATATTGGAGGATTGTCATTGATGTCCGATACATCCAGTTGGATGATTGTTCTAGAGGTCATTTCTGGAGAACCTTTGTCAGATGCTTGTACTGTGATGTTGTAGGAGGGAACACTTTCTCTGTCCAGATTACTTTTAGTTATAATTTTATAGAAATTACTTGCTGAGGACACAACTTGAAATGGCACATTACCTGTAATAAGACACTGAACTTCTCCATTTTCTCCAGAATCTTGGTCACGAATTTCCAGTAGTGCTACAACTGTACCCAATATGGAGTCCTCAGGAATAGGGGTCGAAATGGAAGCAATGGATATCTCAGGAGCATTGTCATTTTCATCTATTAATTCTATTAAAATCTTGGCATGAGCAGCGAGGCCTCCTCCATCTTTGGCTTGAACCGAAACTTCATAGTTTTTCGTCATTTCATAATCTAAAAGTTGTCTTGTTTTTATTTCTCCATTTTCAGGATTGATAAGGAAAGATTGGAGAATATTATTTGCCATTGTACTAAATGAGTAAGTGATCTGAGCATTGACACCATCATCTTCATCACTTGCACTGACCTGCAGTATTGTAGAATTTACTGGTATGGTTTCTTTTACAGATACTTTGTATAAATTTCGAGTAAAGATAGGAACATTATCATTAAAATCTGTAACCATTACCTTTATTGTTGCTGTCCCTGTTTGTACAGGTTTTCCATCATCAAAAGCAGTTAGAATGAGCTCATACTTGCTTTCTGTCTCCCGATCTAAGGGTTTTTCTAGAATAAGCTCTGGAAATAAACTGCCATCAATGCTTTTCTCTTCTCCCAACATAAAATGCTCATTAGCACTGAGTCTGTAGCTGATCAGAGAATTAACACCAACATCTAGATCTTCTGCTTTTTGCAAAACAAACCTTCTTCCTGGAGAGGACGATTCCCCCATTTCTATTTTAATTTGGTCATGGATAAATGTAGGAGGATTATCATTTATATCCTGAATATCAATCTTTATACTGAAGACATTCAGAGGATTTTCAGCAACAACATCAAACGTAAGGACACAATCAGCTGCAGCTCTGCACAATGTCTCCCTGTCTATCCTATCAGCAATGTACAGGTTTCCATTATCCAAATTTATACTAAAATATTTCTCAGAGATTTTAGACACAATACGTAATTTCCTTCTGGAGAGATCATTAACATTTAATTCAAGATCCTTTGCTAAATTCCCTACAATAGAACCTTTTCTTATTTCTTCATTTATGGAATAATGAATCTGACCAGAGACTGAATTACACAGCCAGGAGAATAAGAAGGGAAATATTACTTGCCATCTGAGTCCTTGCTTTTTCTGCTGTGGATGCATTTTCATTCCTTTCTTTCTTTGAGATATAAAAATCCTCTTTTTTGTATGTAATCCAGATGAAAATTAGCACAAGCTTTCTTCTTCATGCAACCAGCATCATTCACATCCCAGGCAGAAATGGTGGATATTCTTGTATACAGCTATGCACTGTCTTTCCCTAGCAGAGCTTTTCTAGAGCCAATTTCTATTCCTTTGTGGTAAACAGTGGCGCTCTGAGGCCAAAGTGGGGTACTGCAACCCCAATGATTTTTTTTATTTTATTTTAAATCACTACATTTTCAGTATTGGAGATATAAAGTATTTTAAACTTTTAAGTATATTAAATACAAAATGAATTAAAAGTATTAATATAGATAAATCCATAATGACACTTTTTTTTTTAAAGAAACTGTATTATTTATCATTGTACCAAAACCTTTAATACAAAATACCTTTTAATTTCTTTGTTTTAATTGCTTATATAGCCATTAATTCCACAGTGCTTTACTAGAATAGAAGATCATAGTTTTAAAGAGTAAGTCCACTTTAAAACAGCTTTTTACCCTTTATATTTACAAGTTTCTGAATATATTATAAAATCTTAAATGTTGTGGCATGCCGTAACTGATAACAAGCAGTCGAAGGTGTTTATAATGGTTATTTGTTCTGTCCATCATTCTTAAGTTCATGTACATTTGTTATGTGTTGCTAGCTTTAGAGATATACTTTTACATTTTACTTTCTTGCATATATGATTTAAAAGTTACTAAAGTAGGAGCTCTAAAATGTAAATGCTACGTAGAAGATATATTAGTACATTTTACAGCACTTAGAAAAGCCATATCCTCAAGAATAATATCTACATATTATTATCTACTGTACAAAAAACAAAGAGTATAAACATAAATTATCGGACATTTCTAGAGCAGAAACTAAAATATAATCTGGCATGTAATTTGTTTTAAGCCGAGAATAAAAGTATTTCCACAATTGGTAGAAATTGGTAGGAAAAAGCAAAGACAATTATGTAAGGATATATTGATATATCATAGAAGAAGTCTTTTTCTAGAAATAAGCTGCATCTCAAGCCGAGTGAGTGGCTGCCTTGAAATTCTGCATTTTCTTTGCTGCGGCCATTGCAGAGAAAATGTTTTGTTTTTGCAGTTAGAATCAGTTAAGATTAGAATCATTTAAGCAGTTGCACTTAGAATAAAGGGTTAGTCCATAATAAGAGATGAGCAGTTCCGTGGAGGTTCTGTTCCCCGGCAGTCAAGGGGCCGAGTCTCCACTGGCTCAAGCTTGACCTTAACCCTGGAGCAAGTAACTGATTGACAGTTTGAGTCTCCACTCACAAACAGCCAGCCATAAGCAGATCACTTCTGGGGGAGTGTGGGAAGGGCTTTTTCAAACAATTTTTTGGGCTGCATACTACATGTAATTGTGCTGATGTTACCCCCAGTATGAGCCATTCAAACACTGCAAGTGGCTCGCACAGGGCTGGCACCGAGCGTACCAGAGCACAACGCGAGTGAAGCTTGCACATAAAGCATCCAAACCCCGAACCTGAACTTTGATTTTTTAAGTTGGTATTCGGTTCAAAAATCGAACCTCAGGTTCACTCATCTCTATCCATGGTGATAAGACAACCCATTTATATATTCTGTAGTAGACTGGAAACACTTAAATTTTACTGCTAAAAGCTTTAGGCCCAGATATTGCAATGAAGAACCTGACTTCCATCTTCAATTTATTACTTTCTTTATTAATGATTTTCAAAACCAATATGGTTAACTTTTACAACCTTGGGTCAATTGCCCACCATCGTACTGACAGCGTAAGGCCTGGTTAAAAAATACACATTATCAGAAAATGCAAAAAAGTCTATGATCTAACTTTTTAATATTTTCTATGTATATATGGGTTCATTTTCATATAGGAAAAAACATGAAAACATCAAATAAAGATTTAAAAGTATTAAATAAGTTTAGTAAAAATCACTTGGTGGGTGGAAAAGAAATATTTTGCCTTCGGGTCCATTTCCAAAGACTCTTAAATGTCTTTAAATACCCCTCCCTAAATTCTGACAACATCTCAGCCATTAAACTGGGCTTTTCTGACACCTCTGTCATTATCCCATCCCCTTTTTGCTTTAGAGTCTATATGTACACCCCTAAACACAAAGCAGTGACTGCAAAATTGAAAACTATCAGATCAATTTAAAGACATAATGTGAAGCCAACAAATAAAAAGAACAAATACCAAAATACAACCATAATGAATATTTGGGTAAAGAAGCTCAACAAGTAATTTTATGGACTAACAGCCTGCACTAAGGAGAAAGGAGTATTGAAGGATCTTAATAACAAGCATCAATTTCCTAAGTCAAAACCAAGAATGTAGTATCAGCTCACTAGACTCTGGAGAATCACCCTAATTAAGGTGCGATGAACAGAGACTCTGAACCAACTTTGAGATAATGGTAAATCAATAGGAGAGGAAGAATCCGCAAAAATACGTAGATTAAATCTTCACCTTTATTTCCAACAACAAAATAAGCACAAAAGTATTAAAGGGAACCGGTCAAGTGCTTTATGTTCTATAACCAAGCAGCATTCATATGCCCAAATTCCTATCTAACTAACCCTGTATAATGTTATTTACTAATATGAATGTTTAAGAAAAACTACTTATAAACCTCGCTTTCCCTTTGCTAATTAGAACTTTGACTAATCGCAAATATGTTAGTTCCCCAGACCACTCAGCCCTTTTTCCATGTTATGTATTGTCCCTTGAAGCACTCTGAAGAGCTACTATGGAGTAGCTACTATGAATGCAATTATAATGTAGTAGAAACCAACTGGGTGTTATTTGTTTATCAAAAAATCAAAACTTTTAAGATAAGATCTAGTTATCCCATCATATTGTTTACACTCACCTGCATCGAATTGTTAATAGAATCCTTCGTATTCTCATTTCCAAGTCCTGAATCATCTGCATCAATTAGATTCTCCACAGGAACTTCTAGGTTTGATTTCATATAAGTAAAGTCACTTTCATCAGACTCCAAAGCCACACAAACATTGTATGAGTTTGGCAGAGGTAGAGATCCATCACTGTACCAGGAGAGAATTCTGGGATCTATAGGAGGATAAAGGTTTGTCCGTAGAGTTCCAAATTCTGATATAGGTTTTGATTCTTTGCATTTTGAAATAATTACCAGAAGAACGGTTACAATGAATAGCAACAAGATGAGAGCCAAAGAAATGATCAAATATAATTGCAAATTAGATTGAGTATCTTCGATAATTTCATTGCTAAATTTTGGAATTACTTTTTGGAAATTATCTGCAATAACTAGACTAACTGTGACTGTAGCTGAAAGTGATGGGAAACCATTGTCCTTCACCATCACTACAACCTTATGATTCAACACATCCTTTTCTTGAAACATACGTACGGTTCTTATTTCACCAGTTTGTTGATTAATGGTAAAAAATGCTGATTCTGTAATTGATAAAAAATCATAAGAGAGCCAAGAATTATGTCCCGAATCTATGTCCACTGCAACCACCTTTGTTATCAAAGAACCTGGTTCGGATGCAAAAGGCACCATCTCAAACGGAGACGATCCTCCAAAATCTGGAGATGGGTATAAGATCTTTGGTGCATTATCATTCTGGTTCACTATATGGATAATTAATGTAACATTGCTTTTTAGAGATGGTGTCCCATGATCTGTAGCAGTTACTTGTATCACAAACTCTTTATGCTTCTCATAATCAAATGATCTTTGTGCGTAGAGATCTCCAGTTTCCATATTGATGGAGAGATAGGATGATATTGATAGATCTTCTGCTATTGGGTTAAAAATTGTGTAGATTATTTTGGCATTTTCTCCAGTATCAATATCTGAGGCTTGTATACTGAATATTGAGGCCCCTGGTACATTATTTTCTTGCAAATAGGCAATATAAGTAGATTTTCTGAATATTGGTGCATTATCGTTAATATCAGATACTTCCAAAGTAATGGATTTCTGGTTGGAGAGTAAAGGAGATCCTCTGTCATTAGCTAATATGGTTATGTTGTAAGTGGACACTTTTTCTCTGTCAATGAAACCTGCAGTAACAATTCTATAATAACTATCAGATGTTAACATCAAATTGAAGGTTACTTCTTCCGTGAGTTTACAATCAACTTCTCCATTTGCTCCGGAATCTTGATCATGGACTCTTACCAGCGCTATTACAGTACCAGGTGGAGAGTCCTCAGGAATCAGAGAAGATAATGATGTGAGAGATATCTCAGGAGCATTGTCATTCACATCTATTACTTCTATCAATAATTTGCAATGGGCAACAAGGCCTCCTCCATCTTTGGCTTGTATGGAGAGTTCATAGTTCTGTACAACTTCAAAATCTAATGGTTTATTAGTTTTAACATCACCACTTCTAGGGTGGATGCTAAACATGCCGGTATGATGGACATTAGCTGATGTTTTACTGAAAGAATATGAGACTTGAGCATATACACCCTCATCTCTATCAGTTGCATGTACTGCAATTATTGTGGCATTGACTGGTATATCTTCAGTTACACTGACTTTATAGACATCATGTGTAAATATAGGAAAATTATCATTTGAATCACCAACGATAATGTTTACTACAGTTGTGCCAGACCTTACAGGGTTTCCTCCATCCAAGGCTGTTAATAGCAATTTGTGAACATGTTGGGCCTCTCGATCTAAAGCTTTCTCTAACACAAGCTCTGGAGATTTACTCCCATCATTACTTATCTTCTCACTGAGTGTGAAATACTGGTTATCACTCAGTTTGTAGGATTGTACAGAATTTAGACCAATATCTGGATCTTCTGCATTCTGTAGAGCAAATCTTGTTCCTGGTGTAGTCAGTTCTACCATTTCTACAGTAAAGGTTTCATGATAAAATCTAGGAGCATTATCATTTATATCCTGAATTTCTACAGTCACTTTGAAAACATTAAATGGTTTCTCAACCACAGCATCAAAGCTTAGGAAGCAAGATGGTGCTGCTCCACACAGTGTCTCTCTGTCTATCCTGTCCTTTATATACAGGTTCCCATTTTCTAGGCTGACATAGAAATGTTTCTCTGAAATCTGGGATAGAATTTGCATCTTTCTGGATGAAAGCTGCTTAATATCTAATCCAAGGTCATCTGCAATATTTGCTATAACAGAGTCTTTCCTCATTTCTTCGACAATGGAATAATGAACCTGACTAGAGACTAAATGACAAAGCCAAACCCATAAAAAGGAAAAGATTACTTGCCATCTGAGTCCTTTGTATTTCTCTGTATATTGTAGCAACTCAGTCATCTTCAATCTTAGCTCTTCTATAATAATCCTTTGGCTATTTAACCTTAATCCAGCAGAAAAGATGTGAACAGTAAATTGTGGGTAAAAATCCAGAAATTGAATACAATAAAAATCCTCTGTTATTTGTAGCCACAATCCAGAATATGTCTGTGTCTCTTGCAGATCTGCACTGTGTCTGAATAAGAAAAATACCAGTGGATCTCCAATTCTGTATTCTTCTGCTTTTTGGTTAAACAGCGGCGCTCAGGGGCGAAAGTTAGGAACTGCAGTACTGAAATAATTTCCATGTTCATCATTAGAAGTGTGATATATTCTATATTCTTTATATTTTATAGTTGAAAATTATTTTTTTTGTAAATATCTATAAACATTTAGCAGAATAAGTCATGGTCTGCTGCCACTATCTAGAGCTATTGTTCTAATATTTCCTATTGATGTTTGAGCACATAGACATTCTGAGAACGAATGAGAAATTATAATGTAAAACCTTCACTAATAGACACTGATAAAATTAATATGATGTAATATGTATTCTAGCTCTTAAACTAAGCCATTGTTTAGCCTATACTATTTTTTATGCAAAGCTTACAAATGATTACAAAAGTAAGTGATAATCATCTCGTTCCCCACTGATTTCCTACCTGCCTTTTGCTAGTCTCTATGTCTGGGTTCACCTTGACGCACATGTAATGACAGCTCAGCCATTCAGTGGCAACATTGTTGACCTGCCTCTGACAGTGATTGGCTGATTGGTCATTTCCTGTACAATAGGATGTGATAGACCAAGAAGTAGAGACCGGTGGTAAACTGGAAAACATTGTAACGCAGGAGATTAAAAAAAATCTCAACTGGACACCTTTAAGTATAAAATCTTAAGTTTATCATTACAGTAATTATTAGGCAAAAAATTGCCATGAAAGTGGAGTAAAAGCTTTAAAAAGTCACTAAATTGTATGCAATATGGAGGTTTAGATCAGCTGATATAGGTGATGCTGCGAAGGATCCATGGTGAGACAGGGGGTGGCTAAGACTCCCATCATATTCATCAAATCTGCAAGTGTTTTCTATATCAGTAATGCTATGCCAGTCCATGACAAAGGCACACACATTTACAAGAGATGCCAAATTCATTTAGCAGCTAGCTCGCACTATGCCAGTCTTGAATAATTGGCCATTTACATTACAGCTTGTGGAGGTACGTCAAAGGACTCAAGCGCTAAGCATACATACATACATACATACATATATGCATACATAATTCCATGCCACCAAATCTTCCCAACTGCAGGATGTACCATCAAACCAAATAGAAAACCAATGCACTTACAGCCCTACTCATCATTATTGGCACCCATGAAATTTAAATACATAACGTGGAATCTCCTGAAAAAAATGAATCAAGTGAAACAGCTTTTTTGTATTGAGCACTCATGTTAAATACAAAAGAGCAAATGATAAACAACAATTTAAAACAAAAAACAATGGGAGGGAAACCTAAAAAAACCTAAAGCTTGTTGTGCATTGGTATTGGCCCCTTTACATTAAATAAGTATGGAAACACATGTTGACTCGCATGTGGTAAATCACAAATGAAAATTACTTGTGATAAATTGTCGGTGCCCATGTGACATGAATTAGCCAATGAATGATATTTTCAGAATTTTAAAAAGCCACATGGTAGGTCCTGTTCCTTTATCACAATGGTGAAAACAAAGGAGCTGTCTGAAGACATCAAAACTGCTATTGTTAGCAAAGACAAGACTTCCTAAGGGTATAAGGCCATCTCCAAAGACCTTGCTATCCCAGTTTCAACAGTGCACAATGTTATTAAGAATGTTGCCAAACATGGAACTGTCAAGAACCTCCCTTGACGTGGGGGATTGAGGAAAATTGACAAGAGATGTCTTTTAAGGTTGGTGCGAATAGTATAAAAAAAAACACGTCAAACATCCAAAGACCTGTAGGCCAACATGGAACAGTCTGGGCTGATGGTTTCAACAAGTACCATACACTGCACACTAAACCAAGCAGAGCTTTATGGGCACAAGAAACCATTGCTGTAGAAAAGACATAAAAAAGGAACAACTAAGCTTTGCCAAAGTGTACCTTGACAAACCACATTCCTTCTGGGAAAATGTTTTGTGGACAGATTAAACAAAAATAGACCTTTTTATCAATGCAAAGCAACAGTTTGTTTACCAACGGCGTAATGAAGCTTATAAGTAAAAGAACACTCTACCAACAGTTAAGCATGGTGGAGGATCCATAATGTTTTTGGGTTCTTTTGTTGCATCTGGTACTGGAGGACTTGTTTGTACCACTGGAATCATGAAATCAGAAAATTATCAAGATATTTTGGACCAAAATGTCCTACCCAGCATAAGAAAACTTGGTTTGAGTTGAAGATCATGGGTCCTCCAGCAAGACAATGACCCAAAGCACACATCCAAAAGTAAACAGCAATGGTTGAAGAAGAAAATATGAACTATCTTGAAATGGGCAGCAATGAGCCCTGACCTCAATCCCATTGAAAATCTTTGGGGTGAGCTGAAATCTGCCATTGGAAAAAAGAATCCTACAAACATTCAAGAGCATCAGGAAATTGTAAAGTAATAGTTGGAGTAAATACCAGCTGAGAAGTGCAAGGCTTTTAGATGGCTACAAGAAACATTTGGAGGCTGTCATCAATCCCAAACGGCATGCAACCAAGTATTAATTAGGAGTGTCTTTATTGCTGCACATGCTGTTTATTTGGTTTCTTCACTGAAATTGCAACATGTAAGTTGACAAAAGATGTTTTATTGTTGTATTACTTTGGATCACTAATTAAAAAGTCCTGAGTATATAACTTTGGTATATTTCCATTTATTTCTGAAGATATTGTACAATGTATGAAAAAAATGAAGGGGTGCCAATAATGGTGAGCAGCACTGTATGTTATTATATTAATCTTTAAAGTCAAGTGATCTCAAGATATTATCCAGCTTATCAAATCAACAGGAGCACTGAGTGTAATTAAAGTAGTACTTTTACATTTAAGTTCACAGATATGTGTGTATATACATAAATAATACAATACATGCGGAGAACGCTACGGGTTTTCGAAAAGGCGACAACAGCTCAATTTAAAATCCCAATGCTGGAATATGAGTGTGCTGTGTGATTTTCAGCCGCTGTCCCTCGATTCATTTGCCTAAGTGTCTGTGCAAATTGATCATCTGGTTTTTAACTAAAACATAGCTGTGGTGCTTGCACATGTGCAGAAGTACAAACAAAATAGAGGAAAAAGTAGAATGTGCACATGCATCATGACCTTACAGGGTGTAGGCTACCCATGACAATTAGTTTAAAGGGTATCTGATATTTGCTACTCCATCTGAGAGCAGCATGATGTACTGGCAAAGATCTGATTTCACAGATGTATAAAAATTATGCTGCTTTCAGTTTTGACAAAATCACTTTTTTCTCTGCTGCCGATCTACCAGTTCTCTGAATGCTGAGCTCTGTATTACTTCTCCCATGCCACTGATTGGCAGCTTTCTATGTCTACTGTGCATATAGGCAGATAGCTGCCATACCCTTGTAAAGGTTTGGTTGGATTACCTGGCAGTGATCATCTTCTGCTGATAAAGTCATTTTATAAAAACTACAATGAGCAGAACAGTAAGGGACACATCACTGGAATCAGGGTCTTGATCCTTACATTATGATGCTCTCAGATGCCTAACTCTGCTAAATTAAAATATTCAAAATGAATGTACTTTGAACATGTATATATTTTGTTATTCTTACAATTCTATTTACCTTTATGGAAAAGTTTTTTATGTAACAAGATATATTGCTGGTGTTAACAGGAAAACCCACTACTCTTAACCAAACAATTCCTTGTTAAACATACTGATATTGAAGGGTTAATACCTACACATTCCAACACTCTGCTGTATGAACCAACCGAGAGAGATTACTACATAAATGTCCATAATTGTCAATTAAAAAATTGGTTTACACCTTATTGAAAGCAAAGCTATTGTAAACCACCAAATGTAACTTTAAGGAATATTTCTTATAAGAAATATATCACCAATCCACAACATAAGTGCCAAGTGCTTTACTAGTGGGACCCAAAATGAATCACCAGAAACAGAGTCCCCCACCGTAACCATGATGAGAAGGATTTGTATGGATTTGCAGTTGAGCAGAGTCTGCCATCTACATGAACTCAAGGGACCATACGGGATTAGACGGTATTATACATATTACCTGTTTCAGAATATATTGTAAACAAAATGTTGGTGTGTCTTCAGTTTCCAATATATTTACTGGAAAAATTATGAACAGCATTAAAAAGCATCCATTTACATGAACTGCTAGGGGGATATAAGCAACTGCCATCCAATAAATATTTACAGTATTTTTCGGACTATAAGACGCACTTTTTTCCTCCAAATTTGGGAGGAAAGTTTGGGGTGCGTCTTATAGTCCAAATGTCAAAGTGCAGGGAAGGGAGCTGTGGGGAGGGAGAGGCTGTGGAGTGGGATCACAGGAGGCAGGGAGGGTGGCTGCTGCAGGAAGCCGGCGACTGGAGAAACCACGTGTGTCCGCTGCTTAAAGTAAAGGAATATTCATTAGCTGCTCCCCGCCCACCTCTCTCTGCAGTCAGTGACTAGAAGCGGGTGTGAGGAGCAGCAAATCAATACTTGTTTAATGTAAACAGTGGACACACATGGGTTCTCCAGCCACTGGCTTCCTCGAGCGGCTGCGGAGACTGTGTGTCCACTGTTAGGAGGCAGGAGCAGGATGCCGCTGCAGTCATGTCTGGCCCAGAGGATGTGCAGACTACTGCAGTGTCCGGGCCAGAGCACTGCATACAATCACAGCACAGCCTGCAGTCTCTGTGCTGAGGGCTCACATTGCATTGTTTGGTCCTGCCTCTGCACTAGAAACAAAGTCTCCCATAGGCTTGGCAGGACCTGCAATGATGTAATGAAGAGGCGCAGTCAGAGCAGCACAAAACAGCACAGTGCCCTGCCTCTTCATTACATCACTGCAGGTCCTGGAGACTTTGTTTCTAGTGCAGAGGCAGGACCAAACTGAAAGCTAGGTGAGCATCACACCTGTAAAAGTAAGACAATAAACAAATACAGTATATAAAGCCATTACTGTATACCTGGATGGGGTTGGATCATATATATATATATATATATATATATATACATACACACACCAAGTTGGAGGATCACATATAAGGATGGGGAACATACATATTCCACTATGGGGGCCAAATATACCTGGAAGAGGCCCAGAGTGGGGGATATGAGTACAGAATTTGGGGATATTATTACCTCCATAACAGTGTCAGCAGCAGACCCACCCACCATAACAGTGTGTCATGACCACATTTTTTTACTTCAATTTTTTTTTCTATTTTTTCTTCTCTAAAACAAGGGTGTGTCTTATAGTCCGGTGCGTTTTGTAGTTGAAAAATATGGTACTGATCGGAAGTTGTGTATTAGTTCTAATAGCTCAATCGCTATAGCCTGTCATTGCACTCTGTAGCGCATTCTTGTTTGTACAGGATGATGCGCTGCCAAAAAACATTGATTTTTTTGCGTGCTTAAAAATCATTTCATCCGAAGAACAAGCATTTTGCGTGTTCATTGGATGATCAGCAGTCATTTTAGACTACAAGATTACTATAATTTAAATTTCTTGAGAATACTTGTACAAGACAACCTCTCGGTGTAAATTTACTTAAATAGATGGTACAATTGTGACAGGAGACCTGCATGGAGTACTTTATTTGTGTGTACAGTGTTTTTATCCTGCCTTTTTATTTACTGTTTCTGCTGTACAAGAGTCAATAAATCTCCCACGTCCTGATGACTCTGTCCCAATCTATACAGCAAAGTTAAAAAATTAAGCTATCAGGAAATGTGATTTATTGTGTTTGCTTTTCAATAAAAGTGAAAGTACAAAAAATAAAAACATATGTCCAAAAATAAAAATGATTTAAAATAATATGCTTTTTTCATATGTTACCTTCCCTTTAACTCAGATTTAGAAAAATAAGCAAGTGTTATTTTACTTTTTGACACCTTTCTTAAAGCTAAAACTAAACATTTTAATGTAAATACATTATGATTTTAATATATTTACTGAGACATTTTGGATCTGTGTTTATATGATTTCAGTAGGTAAAACTGTAAGTTGAGCTTTAGAGCATGGGTCCCCAATTCCAGTCCTCAAGGGCCGCCAACAGTGCATGTTTTCAGGATTTCCTTAGTATTGCACATGTGATAATTTAATCACCTGCAGAGTTGATGATTCCAACACCCATGCAATGCTAAGGAAATCCTGAAAACATGCACTGTTGGCGGCCCTCGAGGACTGGAGTTGGGGAACCCTGCTTTAGAGTGACTCACCTGTAAAGAAGGGTTAGTTGCCAAAGAGTCTTCCAAAGTTTTGTTACTGAGTCCAGAATCATCAGCATCAACGAGATTATCAACAGGGACATTCTGATTTGCTTGCATGTAAGTAAAATCATTTTCAGTAGAATCCAAAGCCACGCAGACATTGTATGAGTAGGGAAAAGTTAATGTTCCCGTTTGGTTTTGCATTAACATTCTAGGATCAACTTGGGGATATAAATTTTAACTTAGAGTTCCAAACATTGGTAAAGGTTTGGACTTTTTATATTTTGATATAATAACTGACAAAACAGTTATAATAAATAGTAAGGATATCACAGCAAGACCAATAACTAAGTATAACTGTAAATTGGAATGATGATCTTCATCGGTCAGTTTATTCTGAAATTTAGGAGAAACTTGTTGGAAATTGTTGGCAATAACAAGATTGATAGTGATGGAAGATGAAAGACAGGGATGTCCATTGTCCTTCACAATCACTAACACCTTTTGGTTTAATGGATCCTTCTCTTGAAAGATGCGTGATGTCCTGATTTCGCCATTATGTTGGCTGATTGTGAAGTATGGGGACTCGGAAACTGACAAAAAAGTATAAGATAACAATGCATTATGGCCAGAATCTGCATCTACTGCAACCACCTTGGTTATCAAAGAGCCAGGTTCAGATGCAAAAGGGACCATCTCAAACATAGTTGATCCATCATTTTCTAGAGATGGGTACAAGATTTTGGGAGCGCTATCATTCTGATCCACTATTCGTATAGTTAGTGTTTTATTGCTGCTCAGTTGTGGGGATCCATTGTCTCTAGCGGACACTTGTATTAGAAACTCATTCTGTTGCTCATAATCAAATGATCTTTGAGCGTACAGAACCCCAGTCTCAATATTAATGGAAAGGTAAGCTGTCACTGGAAGATCTGCATCAACATTGGAAATGGAATAAATAATTTTAGCATTGTCTCCGGTATCAAGATCAATAGCTTGAATACTGAATATTGAGGCTCCTGGTAAGTTGTTTTCTTGCACATAAGCAATGTAAGTTGATTTATGAAACACTGGTGAGTTGTCATTGACATCTGATATCTCCAAGATGATGGATTTTCTACTGGAAAGTGGAGGTGATCCTCTGTCAGTAGCTAAAATCGTGATATTGTAGGTAGATACTTTTTCTCTGTCCAAAGAACCAACAGTAACAAGTTTGAAATAACTGGCAGATGATGATATTAAACTAAAAGCTCTTTCTTCCAAAAGTTTACAGTCGACTTCTCCATTTATACCAAAATCCTGATCATTCACTTTAATAAGGGCAATAATGGTTCCTGGTGTAGAATCCTCAGGAATAGGAGAAGATAATGATGTGAGGGATATCTCAGGAGCATTGTCATTCTCATCTATAACTTCTATCAGTACTTTACAATGGGCCACAAGGCCTCCTCCATCCTTGGCTTGAACAGATAGTTCATAATTATGAGTTAATTCAAAATCTAGTCTACTATGTGTTTTCATTTCCCCAGTTACAGGGTGGAGGCTGAATATTCCCGAACGATGGACATTTCCAGAAGTTTTACTAAAGGAATATGTGATCTGTCCATTCATCCCTTCATCCTTGTCTGTGGCATTCACGGTGATTATTGTGGTATTTATTGGAGTATTCTCATTTACACTGACTTTATATACTGATTGTGTGAATATTGGGAAATTATCATTAGCATCAGTAACAATGATCCTTATTAAGGCAGTTCCCAATCTCACAGGTTTGCCTCCATCCAGAGCTGTTAATATGAGCTCATGGTGACCCTGTGTCTCTCTGTCTAATGGTTTCTCTAGAACAAGCTCTAGAAATGTACTTCCATCTGGATTTCTGTCTTCACTCAAAGTAAAATACTGATTATCACTGAGCTTATATGTCTGTACAGAATTAGAACCAATATCTGGATCTTCTGCAGTCTGTAGAGCAAATCTGGTCCCTGCTGATGTTAATTCAATTGTCTCTACAGAAAACACATCAGGGAAGAATGCTGGAGAATTATCATTTATATCCTGAATTTCAATATTGACACTGAAAACATTTAGAGGATTTTCAACCACAGCATCAAAGCTTAGATGGCAAGGAGCTGCTCCGAGACACAATGTCTCCCTGTCTATCCTGTCCTTTACATACAGATTTCCAGTATCCATGTTTACAAGGAAATATTTCTCTGCAGCTCTGGATACAATCCTCAGTTTTCTAGATGAGAGCTGATTAATGTCTAATCCAAGGTCATCTGCAATATTTGCAATAACAGAGTCTTTCCTTATTTCTTCCTTAATGGAATAATGAATCTGACCAGAGACTGAATGACACAGACAGGAAAATATGATAGAAATGGTTACTTGCCACATGAGTCCTTTGTGTATTTGTTGATAAGGAAGGATCATTCTTAAACCTTGATATTTTCTGAAAAATTATCCACTTGGTTGTAATCCACTGGTAAATCAATCCAAAGAATCCATTTGTTTGATTAATAAAAGCAAATATCCAGTTTACTGTAGAGAAAATCTAAAAAATGGCTGTCTCTTCTTGCAGATCTGAAATGTGAGTGAGGAAAATACCGGTGGATCTCCAGTTCTGTATTCTTCTCCTTACTGGTTAAACAGCGGCGCTCAGAGGTAAATGTGAGGAACTGCAGCACTGAATTACTATATTTACATTATATGTTTCTTGAACCATATTTTAGTGTTTTTGTACTTAATTTTTATTTTTTGCTCAAAACCTAAATAATGTAAATATTTTTTTTTAAATTATTTCTGATCGCTATACAGATTTTAGGATATTTCAAAAGAAAATCTTAGTGATTTGCTACTTGACTTTCATCCACATATTTATATACAGTTTTAATGATAAATTAGTACAGAATGTTATGAAACTTTTATGGGTTTTTCAACTTTGATGAAGGAGTTAAAGATCTTATTTTTTTTTAATATCGGCAATCTATTTTTTTTAAATATAATAACAGTAGGGGTCTGTTATGAATACCAATATGCAATCAATAAAATCTTTCATGTCCTTCTTATAATAAGAATCTCACTAAAACCTTTCTCTGTTATAAAGTTAAAAAACCTGTTAAAAGGGATTTCTCATTTTCATTCAATTTTGTATTTTATTACTTGATAAAAAAAAACTTCTCTTGTCTTAAGAACAAGGGGATTTCTTTTAAATCAATTTTTTTTATTTGGCACATTAAAGTCATAACAGATCATGGCATAATCCGAATACAATATATACAATATATATCAAGGTTCACAATAGTCCTTATATAACTAATGACAGCCTATCCCTTTTCCCCCTTCCCCCCCATCTAACTATCCCCTTAACGAAATCCTCCGGTGAGAAAAATTTGCAATGCAAGTAATATCAAATGTAAGATCATAATAGCAAACATTTAAAAAGCACATCGCTGGCAAGCTCATCAGAAATCACAGAAGGACTTCGAATCCACTCACCCCATTGTTTTCCCAACTTAGGCATGGTGCCTCTTTTGGTAGATATTCTTTTCTCCATTAAACTGGTATTATTTAGGCTGGCAATTACCTTGGATATACCAGGTGGGCTAGCGGACAATCAGTGTCTAGCAATCGTTTTCCTCATCTGATACAGAATTTTAGATATTGCGAATTGTGTAGCAGCAGGACCTGCCTCCTCTCCTAGTACACCCAAGATACCCAATTTCGGGCTCAAGCATATATCGACATTGAATACTCTCTCTATCGAGTTGCCTACCTTTTCCCAGAGATCAGTTAAATAGGAGCATGACCAGAACATATGAAGCAAATCTGCACCCTCTCTTCAGCACCTTGGACATTTACAAAGGGTTTTTTTAATTCTATTGTACATTGTTCATTGCCTAGGTCACTAATCACCTCTTCAGTCTAACAGTGGTGGTTGGTTTCCCAAGTAAGGAGAGCACACTTGCATACCCTTTCTCATGTAGTTTACAGGTCCTAATCTGCAGCTGTCACAATTCGGACCGGTCCTGACAACATGCCACTCAGCAAACTGTAAAGTAGTAAGCCGGGAGGGATGGGAGTTGTGCGCTCCTGAAAACAGAAGTTTCGTTTTACAGTAATCAAAAGTTATGTACATATAATTACCAAATTACTGTATATCTGAAACTTACAATGCTCGGAATAAAAACTTAGCTTCTGATTCATCAAGCTAATCACATCAACAAAATTGCTTTGAAACTTGCAAATTTTTGCCCCTCTTGAATTTGTGCCAAATGTTGATACTTTCAGCATTTTCACACCAGTTTCTCTCAGTGTAGAGGAAACCACTCCCCAATATTGATTCCACCTGTTCCTTATAAAAACAGGAACCACCCAGGCCCCGACTTCAATAAAGCATAGGAAAAAATCCAAATCTCCAGCATCCAAAATGTATACAGGTAAGAGCTTTATTCAAAAATTGTGAGACACATGCCACCAAACAAACTACTGCTAGGCACAAAGACTGATGCATTTCGACTTAAGAAGTCTTCTTCATGGTAGTTTCTCCCAGAGCCACCAAATTGAGCAGAGCTGGGATGGAGCAGATTGCGTCAAGTGAATAACTCCACTGTTTGTTTACTTCTCGATGAACTATAATGCTCTTTTAGGCAGAAACCTTACTCCAGTCACAAACTTGAAAAAGATTACTTTTCAGTTGCTCCTAATTGATTAAGAGCTGTGGCTTTCCTTATGTGAGAAATCTTACTCTGGTCATGGACTGGACTAAAGGCCTCTTTACACACTGCGATATTGGTACCGATATCGCCGGCATGCGTACCCACCCTCATCGGTTATGCGACACAGGCAAATCTGTGCCCATGTTGCACAACATCGCCCGGACCCGTCACACTACTTACCTTCCCTGCAACGTCGCTATGACCAGGGAACCGCCTCCTTTCTAAGGGGGCGGTTCGTTCAGCATCACAGCGACGTCACAGCAGCGTCACTGAACCGCCGCCCAATAGAAGGGGAGGGGCGGAGATGAGCGGGACGAACATCCCGCCCACCTCCTTCCTTCCGCATTGTGGCCGGGAGGCAGGTAAGGAGAGCTTCCTCGTTCCTGCGGTGTCACACGGAGCGATGTGTGCTGCCGCAGGAATGAGGAACAACTTTGTTACTGCTGCAGTAACGATATTTGAGAATGGACTCCCATGTCATCGATGAGTGATCTTGCACATTTTTGCAACGCTGCAAAATTGCTCATGGGTGTCACACGCAACGGCATCGCTAAAGCGACCGGATGTGCGTCACAAATTCCGTGACCCCAACGAGATCACTTGAGCGATGTCGTAGCGTGTAAAGCCCGCTTTAGAGTACTTGTCATGTGCCCCTGATTCAGTAAGAGGCAAACACATCTTAATGAATCAGAAGGGTCTGATTCCAAAATGCCCTTTCATGAAGACGACTGTTAACATCACTGATTTGGATGAATTGACTCTTATACTTTTAGGATTAAATAAGAGTTTAAGTAATATACTGTAATCATAAATTAAAGATTTATTGGAATATATTGTGTTACCTATATTTTACATTTACAATGTAGCCTAAAAAATAATTCAGATTTAATATGTAATATTAATAAATATAATATATACTAAAGCTATTAAAGGATTTCTATATTTGTAACTCAACTTTTTTCTTCACATTTGTCTACTTGGAGTGCTACAGCTTTGATTAAGAGGTTGCCATATCAGACAAAATTTTGCAGATTGCAAAACTGTGGCCACTGACGATGGCGACCATTGGAACTGGAGCAAGCAAGGTCTGATCCTAATGTAGTGTACATTACACATGACTATGATTTTGTAATGTGCTTAAAAGTGGATAGCTACATTTCATATTAGTTTTGCTAGCTGTCATGTGATGTTTTGCTACGTGCACACTTGGTGGCATGGCGGCGTCTGACGCTGCTCACACTACAGAGTCTGGCATGCAACCTGATGCTTCAGAGTTCTTCAGCCAGAGTCGGGTATTGGCTAATTCAGGTTCACTGGTCTTCAGCCCTGCAGGAGTTCATTCCTGCAGACTGGTGAGCAGGAACTAGGAGCTAAGGTTGCTAATTGTCATGTGCAGCTGTCTCTTTCCTACTTAACGTACTGGTTTCTTCCAGTATGTACCGATCTTAGCTTTAGCATAGATCCAGCAACTCTGGACTTAGTGGTGATCCAGTTCATGGTGATCTGTAATTGCGATTTTGAGTGGTGTGAAAGTTCCCCTGTTGTGCGTTTACTTCCTTTCCTTTTCTTTATTCCCCTGTACACATATTGTCTGTCCTTTGTGTTTGAGTGTGGTGTGTACGAGCCTAGGAGCCCCTGTTCCCTTATTATATACCCTATAACACTAGCATGACAAAAGGTCTGTGTTAATTTTGTTTATAACAAACACATGAAATTTGGTTCTTAATAAGTTTCCCTTTAAACATGGTTTGTACAGACATGAAACCAGCTACTGTGCTTAGCATATCACAAGTAAAGCTCTGATTTTCACCCTTTCACATCTAAAAGAGATTTGGCCATTGCAGCAAAGGCCCACAGAGTAGCTGCTTTCTGGTGGAGAGAATTGAAGTTTCATAAAGAAGTCGGGTATCAGCGCCGCGCTTATCACCATTCAATCCAAAGGATAATTTTCCAAGTCATTTATTAAGGAAGCATGAACAAGTCTACGCGTTTCAGGGGTCTCTGCCCCCTTCCTCAGGACAATGCAACAATGACACAGAAGATTTTGCAGGCAAAACACATACATGGATATAAATACCTTAAGTCCTATACATTATGGGCATGGCCCATATACGTCATAGGACCACCCACTTGTTTGAAAAAATCAGCGGGAACCACTATATTCACTATATTCTATATTCCGACTTCTTTATGAAACTTCTATCTCATTGTTACGGGTCCGCAGCTGTCTCCACTGACTTTTATGCTTCATGAGGTGTTGTGACTCTCACAACATCCATAGGTGAGTGCACCCTATTATCCTTTTTATTGATTTTACCAGTTAAGACCCTATGCGCCTGTCTTTCCTCCACAGTTTATAAATTGGCAGAGAGAATTGGCAGTAGGACCTTTAACAAGATATATCTATACAAAATTATGGAATCAATGACAAAATCAGCAGGTTAGGGCAAGGTCAGGAGGATAGTCATTCTCAAGTTCAAATTATTAGGCAGAGACAGCAGCAAAGAGACAGGTAGCAAAAATAAGGGTCAATCCAAAAAAGCATTCAATGGATTTAATAACAGAAATGTGATTTAATATGCTGGGTCAGGAATGAGAATATTAAATAAGATATTTCCTACCAAATCAATAATACAACACAATATCTGTTACGAGGGGGACCCGGGGAAGCGTGCCAAGATGGGAAATGGACAGCTTCCGCCGGTCAAGGTCCACTGTGCGGTGTAAGGGACCGCTGCTATGGTCAGGAAAGAGTGAGCGGGTTGCTACTAGTGATCGTTTGGAATGTCACAGACGATCTATGTACACCGGTCCGCCCTAACCAGTGAGGGTTGTATGGCTCGGGGCTTCTCGTTCGGTGTACCTGTTGCACGGGGACACACAGAGGTGCCTACGCACGTGTGCCAGCGGAAGTCACAGGAATATGGCACGAGGGTAGCACAGAGGTGCCCACGCACGTGTGCTTCAGAAACAGGTGAGTCCAACAAAGACTCAAGGAGCTCACCTGGGACAGGAACACGGCCTGTTGAAGGGGATACTGCCGGAGCAGCAAGGCAGGAACACGGCCTGCAAACCAGGTGCTGCCTGAGCAGCAAGGGCAAAGCCCACAAAAGACAATGACGTCTGTACAGTGGCGTGGCAGCACGCTGCCAGACATCCAAACATAGAAGGACGGTCGTGCGCCGCCATGATGGCAGGGGGAGCTTTTAAGGAGGTGTAGCTCCACCCAAGGGCGGGCGCGAGATGGACGTGACCCAATCAGGATTCGTGACGTCTTGGCCCGGCCAGTCAGGATTCAGCACACCACCAGCCTCGTTATCGGGCCGTGTGATATCAGTGAGCGAATCAGAAGACGTCACGTGGGGCACATACTCATCTTCCTGCCTCTGGGTCATAAAGGCGGGATCCTCAGTTTCACAATGTGCAGAGATAAGGGAAGTCATGCTGCTTCCCTGAGCATCCATCCTTTGCACACTGCACAACCTCCCAGACCCTCTGTGATGCTGAGCAGGAGGGCTCGTGGCAGACAAGGGATGGGAGACCACTCCATTCCTTGCAAGGAGAGAACCACTAGGTGTCACCCTTCTGCTGCGTCTCCGAGGAGGCAACTCCTGCAGCCTGCGCAGTCTCCCAGACTTTTGGTGCTGCTGAGCAGGAGGGCTTGCGGCAGACAAGGAATGGGGGACCACCTCATTCCTTGGACCAGGAGAGCCACGAGGTGTAACATTACCCCCTCGTCTAGGGCCCCCCCCCCTGCCTGCGCTCGAAGGCCACCACCAAACCTGGGGCGTGGACATGATCCTCCAATTCTCAGGACCTATGCTTTGGGCCACGACCGACTCACTCCACGAGGAAGTACCTCTTGCCCTGTACGATTTTTGTTTTTACTAGCTTCGCTACTTCTGGGTCGTCGGACGAGAAGTCGGCCTGGGACAGCAGGGACCCCGAGGTTTTAGGTCGTACGGGTTTCAGAAGCGATACATGAAACGTATTAGAAATAGCCCAGCGCGGAGGGAGCTGGAGTCGATATGCTACCGGGGTTACCTGCTCTATTACTGTAAACGGGCCAAGGTACCTAGGAGAAAACTCGGCTGTCTGTACCGGAAGGTTAATATGTTTAGAAGACAGCCACACTAGGTCGCCAGGTGCGAAAGATGGCACAGGATGTGGAAGACTCGCAGGCCTTCCCCTGAACGGTTTATTATACGCACAGGACGTACGGACTCCCATATTCTTCTGTACATCCTGGGCTACCGCCGGCCCCCAATGATGCCTGACCCCTAGGTCTCTGGTCCTGTCGACCCTGAAGTGGGCCCCAACTTTGGAGGCATGATCCCATGACAGCACACCGTTCCATGAGTCAGAGGAAGTGAGGGTCTTACCAGGTGGCACCTGGTCTTGGGGAGTGGAAATGACCCTCCTCACGCTGACCGTAGGTGAAACAAGACACTGACTTTCTTCCGAAGGTTTCAAACATCGGGTAGCTACATGTCCCCCCTGCCCACAGGCAAAGCAAACGGCCGACGGCCGAGAACCTATGGTAGAGAAGACCACTTTGGAGACTTCCATTGGCTCCACAGAGTCATCAACAGAGCTGGCTGGGAGACCGGTCTGGTGGGGAAGGGGAGTCAGAGGCTCTGTAGACCAGGTAGATGTGGGTGCCGAAGAGACCTCGAGCCTCCGCTCCGCGTGGCGGATGTCTATGCGAGAGGCAAGCCGAATCAAGGACTCTAAGGTGGTCGGCACGTCACGCGTGGCCAGCGCGTCTTTGACGAACCCTGCCAGATCCTCCAAGAACACAGGGACCAGGACTTTATCTCGCCAGTCCAGCTCTGCGGCGAGTGTCCTGAATTGTACTGCAAAGTCCCCGACTGAAGTGGACCTTTGCCGAAGGCGTAGGAGCCGCAGCGCGGAGTTGTGGGTGACTTGAGGCCCGAGGAACACCTTTCTCATGGCCTCAAGATAAACTGGAAGGTGATTCACCACCCGATCTCCGCGCTCCCACAACGGTGGACCATTTTAGCGCTTTCCCTGTGAGCAGGGACTCTAGGAAGGCTACCTTCGCCTTCTCAGTAGCGTAATCAGTCGCGGACAACTCCAAGTAGGTGGTAACCTGGTTTATGAAACCACGGCACTCAGAGCTGTCCCCGCTGAAGCGCTCTGGGAGCGCAAGGCGAGGCGACCTTCCGCACAATTCCACAGCCTGAGTAGCCGCCTGGGTGGCGACTGTTGCTAGAGCAGCCTTATCGGGGGAAGACCGCTCCACTGCTGCCAATCGTGACTCCAACTGCTGCACATAACGCAGCAACTGCTGCTGCTCTTCCGCCATAGCCAGACCTTTGGCGCGACCGTAATGTTACGAGGGGGACCCGGGGAAGCGTGTCAAGATGGGAAATGGACAGCTTCCGCCGGTCAAGGTCCACTGTGCGGTGTAAGGGACCGCTGCTATGGTCAGGAAAGAGTGAGCGGGTTGCTACTAGTGATCGTCTGGAATGTCATAGACGATCTATGTACACCGGTCCGCCCTAACCAGTGAGGGTTGTATGGCTCAGGGCTTCTCGTTCGGTGTACCTGTTGCACGGGGACACACAGAGGTGCCTACGCACGTGTGCCAGCGGGAGTCACAGGAATATGGCACGAGGGTAGCACAGAGGTGCCCACGCACGTGTGCTTCAGAAACAGGTGAGTCCAACAAAGACTCAAGGAGCTCACCTGGGACAGGAACACGGCCTGTTGAAGGGGATACTGCCGGAGCAGCAAGGCAGGAACACGGCCTGCAAACCAGGTGCTGCCTGAGCAGCAAGTGCAAAGCCCACAAAAGACAATGACGTCTGTACAGTGGCGTGGCAGCACGCTGCCAGACATCCAAACATAGAAGGACGGTCGTGCGCCGCCATGATGGCAGGGGGAGATTTAAGGAGGTGTAGCTCCACCCAAGGGCGGGCGCGAGATGGACGTGACCCAATCAGGATTCGTGATGTCTTGGCCCGGCCAGTCAGGATTCAGCACACCACCAGCCTCGTTATCGGGCCGTGTGATATCAGTGAGCGAATCAGAAGACGTCACGTGGGGCACATACTCATCTTGCTGCCTCTGGGTCATAAAGGCGGGATCCTCGGTTTCACAATGTGCAGAGATAAGGGAAGTCATGCTGCTTCCCTGAGCATCCATCCTTTGCACACTGCGCAACCTCCCAGACCCTCTGTGATGCTGAGCAGGAGGGCTCGTGGCAGACAAGGGATGGGAGACCACTCCATTCCTTGCAAGGAGAGAACCACTAGGTGTCACCCTTCTGCTGCGTCTCCGAGGAGGCAACTCCTGCAGACTGCGCAGTCTCCCAGACCTTTGGTGCTGCTGAGCAGGAGGGCTCGTGGCAGACAAGGAATGGGGGACCACCTCATTCCTTGCAACAGGAGAGCCACGAGGTGTAACAAATATCTGTCACTAATTTATTGATAAAAGGGGAATTACAATAAATAGAGTACTATGCCCAAAGTACATCGATAAGATGTTGATCATGCTGGCTGGCCCTACCATTAACCAATACCTATTTTGGATACTTAAAAATACAATTAATTGACTAGTAAGTGCTAATGCCCCTCAGCAAAAGGCACATGAAAGCTGCTTACCTAGACAAAGTGAGCATTGCAATGAGCATGATATTGTTGGGTGATGTGCGTTTTACCAGCCAGAGGAGAGATGGAGAGATAGTTCTTCTAGTTGGCCAGTAAACACGTACTCAAGCTATGGTGCCATTGCCTCTACTTTGGTGCCAACCATATTGCTTGCTGAATCAGACAGTGGAAGGAGCATAATGGTGCGATGTTTATATATAACAATATGTCTCTGTTTTCCAATACAAGAAGTTAGCATAAAAAAGATATAACAAGTCACATTATGATGAAACAATACCAGATAGGAAGTCAATATTATGATACTACTGCTAAAGTCAAAGTAACGGCTTACCCAATAACTGAAATAATAACTAAAATACACTCAAAGTTTTTTTGGATACTTAAAAAATATAAGCATAAAATATTTAATTGTACATAGAATCTCTTGAATATCTTTATTTACTTTTTTTATGTAATGCAGACAATTTTATTTGATGTCTTTGTGACTTGCAAAAAACAGCTTTTTACTAGAATGTTTTTTCTTGTCCCTCTTTATCTAGTTTCATTCTGGAAAACGCGCTGTGTTGTTCTATGTGGCCTGAACTGCCCATGACATTAGAGCAACACTGTCAGAAGTCACATGAAAGTAAGTAAAGAAAATAGCACAAATGTCTCTGCACAACAACTATATAATTACCAAGCAAGACTAACCTGAGACACCCAGGATTTTGTATCTCTATTACTTCATCTATCAATATTAGTGGATACAAAAAGAACACAAAATGGAAGCAGGCCTCAAGAAGACCAACTCACCAAAATGTGGACCCTTTGAGAGCTGCCTTTATTTTTTTATATTTAGAGGTCTACTGCCCTAGGAGGGATTGCCCCACTGACTGGCGACTGTGCTGATATTTTTCTTTGATATATCTTTGAGCACAGATATAACAGCTGAGAACAACTAGGTTTCAAAACTGGGGGGTAAATGCACAGCTGTAGAATTCTATTTTCTGTTAGTTTAAATATCTCTTAAATTTAAAATATAAAAAAGGCACATTAGATTATAAGATTAGAGGTCAAAAGCCTGAACTTTTAACTTCTATCAGATGTAGAACCTTGATGGGTTTACATAATGAACCATTAATATCTGCACGCACATTGTCACATGTGTCTCTCGTGGTTGAGAGATGTGTGATGGTCCTGTGATGTAAGCTTTACTCATTTTTTGGTGGCTCAGAATATTAAATATATGTTTGCTTTCTGTTGGCACTTCAGGAGTTAACGTCAGTTTTTCCTGGTAGCAGCTCCTAGCTAGTCACCTAATGTGCAGCCCGTGCATTACTCCTCCCATATTTTTTACATAGCCCCTCCATCTATCAGCTTCTGCTGGAAATAAAATCTTCTGTTCGGAAATAGAATCTTCTGTTCCTGACCACATAGGTGACTGCACGTCTCTAGGAGCTGCTGGATTTCTGCTGCTTTTCCAATTGTTGGAGTCGTGCTGTTGCAGCTATCAAATTTGTGTTGTATTCCCCTGTCTGTCTACCTTTCCCTGCCTGTTGACTAATATAGCGGTGGGGCTAGTCTCTCCTGCTGGCCATCTCACTAGCCAGGGTGTTTGTAGAGCTAGTGAGGGATTAGGTATCTGGCTGGCCGACGAGTTGAAACACCCCATATAGGGATGTTAGGGAGCTCAGGAAACAGCTTGAGGTGATTCCAAGAGGTGTCCCCTCACCCCTCTCTCTAGCTGCAGGGCCCACCATTGTAAAAGTGCCCATTTGTCCCCCCTTATTTGCTGTGTGCTGTGTAATGCATCAGACATCAATGGGTCTGAGTGCAGCTTTCATGCAGTGTATTTGGACACTATCAACGCCAAGTGTGACACACATTCACACTTTTACTTGTGAACTTTTAAAGCTTATCATCCTGGAGGTGAATGGTTGGTTAGAAGCAAATTGAAGTACAGAAATCTTTTTCTATAGACAGACCACTTATTTGTGGTCCCATTTTTTCAAACCTATTCCTCATTTTCTGCTCCACATTCCTCACCTCGTTTATTTCCCTGTTTCCTGCCTCTACACAATCAGTCACCTCCTCTCAAATGAAGACATTTCTTGTTTGTAGGATATTGGTGATTTCAGCGCTGAACTGGGAGTTTTCTGACTCTTTCTGAAGACTTGTTCTGTAAAACTCCCAGACAATTTGGGAGAGTTGGCAAACATTGGTTACTGCACCTGACAGAATTTGCTCATAACCTCAGCAATACAGTCAATTAACTGAGAGTATGAATAATATATTCAAAATGGTTTATCTTCTCCATCTGGTCAGAAACATTATTGAACACATATTGAAGAGCAACATGCTCTAAAAAAATCTGTATATGCCAATACTTAATCCATGTCTGGTACAATGTAAATAAATTCACTAGTGGTACCAATGTGCATGGGGTCACATTGACTCCATGGTACAAAATAAGCCTTAAGCAACTAAAACTAGTTATTATTATGACATGCAGAAATTGGTGCAGTAAATCTCATCTGGCCTCACTTACCTCCGTAGTGCTGCTTGAAGGCAAATTGCTTTGAAGGTTTTCATTCTCGAATCCAGAATTTTCAGCATCAATGAGATTATCCACAGGAACATATTCATTTGGCTTCATGTAAGAAAAGTCGCTTTCACCGGATTCCAGAGCCACACATATATTGTATGAATAGGGCAAAGTCATTGATTCATTTGCATACTGAGAAATCAATCTGGGATCAATGTAAGGATATAGGTTTGAACTTATAGGATCCAATACTGGAAGGGATGTAGGCTTCTTGCATTTTGATATAATGACCAACATAATAGTTATTATGAACAAAAGGGAAATTAGTGCAAGAGCGATGACTAAGTATAACTGCAAATTCGACTGAGGATCTTCATCAATGATTTTATCATTGAACCTGGGAATCACTTGCTGAAAATTGTTGGCAACAATGAGATTTAAGGAAGCTGTAGATGAAAGAGAGGGATGTCCATTGTCCTTCACCATCACCACAATCTTATGATTCAATACATCTTTCTCTTGAAAGATACGGGATGTCCTAATTTCTCCAGTATGTTGAGTAATGGAAAAATAAGATGTTTCGGGTTCTTGTAAAAAGTGATAAGAGAGCCAAGCGTTGTGTCCAGAGTCTATGTCTATGGCAACAACCTTAGTAATTAAAAAGCCTTGTTGGCAGTCAAAAGGTACCATTTCAAATGCAGCTATACCTCCACTGTCTATAGAGGGATATAAGATTTTTGGGGAATTATCATTCTGGTCTACTATGTGGATAATTAATGTAGCATTGCTGCTCAGAGACGGAGATCCATTGTCTTTAGCAGCGATGTATATTAAAAACTCAGATCGTTTCTCATAATCAAATGATCTTTGAGCATAGAGGACTCCGGTCTCTATATTTATAGAAAGATAAGATGAGGATGTCTGGTCTTCAGTTATGTTGCTGAAAATCGAATAAATTATTTTTCCATTGTCTCCAGAATCAGGATCTGAGGCTTGTATACTAAATATAGAAGATCCAGGTAAATTATTTTCTTGTACGTAGGCATAAAATATGGCTTTAGTAAATGAAGGTGGGTTATCATTGACATCTGATATCTCCAGGATGATGGGTATTTTACTAAACAATGGTGGAGATCCTCTATCAGTTGCCAAAATACTAATATTATAGCTAGATACTGTTTCTCTATCCATGGGAGCAGCAGTGACAACTTTGTAATATGTATTAGATGATGATACCAAAATGAAAGGAGTTTCCTCCATAATTTTGCAGTCCGTTTCTCCATTTTGTCCTGAATCACGATCGTGAACTTTAATAAGAGCTATCATTGTGCCAGGCAAAGTGTCCTCAGCTACAGGACTGAATAATGAACTAACTGATATCTCAGGAGCATTGTCATTCTCATCTATAACTTCTATCAGTACTTTACAATGTGCTACAAGGCCTCCTCCATCCTTGGCTTGAACAGAGAGCTCATAATTTTTTGTTGATTCAAAATCTAATTTATCATTTACTTTTATTTCCCCAGTTATAGGGTGGACACTAAATATTCTCGAACGATGGACATTTCCAGAAGTTTTACTAAAAGAATATGTGATCCATCCATTGATCCCTTCATCCTTGTCTGTGGCATTCACTGTGACTATTGTGGTATTTATTGGAGTATTCTCATTTACACTGACTTTATATACTGATTGTGTGAATATTGGGAAATTATCATTAGCATCAGTAACAATGATCCTTATTAAGGCAGTTCCAGATCTCACAGGTTTGCCTCCATCCAAAGCTGTTAATATGAGCTCATGGTGACTCTGTGTCTCTCTGTCTAATGGTTTCTCTAGAACAAGCTCTAGAAATGTACTTCCATCAGGATTTCTGTCTTCACTCAGTGTAAAATACTGATTATCACTGTGCTTATATGTCTGTACAGAATTAGAACCAATATCTGGATCTTCTGCAGTCTGTAGAGCAAATCTGGTCCCTGCTGATGTTAATTCAATTGTCTCCAAAGTGAATACATCAGGGAAGAATGCTGGAGAATTATCATTTATATCCTGAATTTCTATTTTTATTTGAAAAATGTTAAAAGGATTTTCAACCACAGCATCAAATGTTAAAAAACAAGAATCCTCTGTCCTACACAATGTCTCTCTGTCTATCCTGTCCTTTACATACAGATTTCCATTATCCAAATTCACATAAAAATATTTATCTGAAACATGTGATAAAATCCTTAATTTTCTAGATGAAAGCTGCTTAATATTTAATCCAAGGTCATCTGCAATATTTGCGATTACAGAGTCTTTCCTCATTTCTTCTACAATGGAATAATGAATCTGACCAGAGACTGAATGACACAGCCAAGAAAATAAGATAGAAAATGTTACTTGCCATAAGATTGCTCTGCAGATCTGTAGATGAGCTTCCATGCCTGTTCTGTCTAAAAGCTGATATTGAGATAGCAAGGTTTATAATCCTCTGATAAAGAACATGTAGAAATTCAGTTTTCCAAAAATAACATCCAATATTCAGTGTTTTGCAAAGAGAAAATTCTGAATAAGGCTGTTTCTTTGCCTGCAGTTCTGTAATGTGTGTGAATGATGAAAATGGCAGTGGATCTGCAATTCTGTTTTCTACTCTTTATTGGTTAAACAGTGGCGCTCAGAGGCGAAAGTGGGGAATTGCAGTACTGAAATTAATTTAGTTTATTGTAAGTTTAGTTTATTGTAAGCCAAAAATGTGCCTCTTTACTTTATATTTAAAAATGAGTACAATTATTATAATATTATTTTATGTACATTTTTTTAAATCAAAAGGAATATAAAATGTAAAATGAATAATAAATATAGGAATAAAGTGTATCTGAATTGTTATATAAAGACTATATCAAATATATATGTATCAATATAGTATATATATTTTCACCCCATATTTTTTATATTTTCTAATTTATGGCATGCAGCAGATTATATTTATATAGTTTTTTAGTTTTAAAATACAAACTAAACTTCAGGCTAGATGTTTCCAAGTTTAATCTTCTCTTTTTCGTGCTTTAACAAATAACTTATAGTATTTAATGATTCAACTTGCAATTATTTTAAATCTTTTATTTCATAATGATGTGTGTAAGTTACTTTAAAGCTAAAAATGTGAAATTTGAAGCTGGAATTATTGTCATATTTTATATCTTATAGTTTTAAAATATACATGCTTATAAAAGTTTATAAAAATGTTTTATATAAGTTAACATTGTTAGAAAATGCTAACACAATGTAAAGAGATTCATGAAGAAAAAGTTTTGTTGATTGTATGCTCTTAGATAATAATTTCAAATTTCTTTTTTAGTAAAAACTAAAGTTCTGTAACTTAGAATATGTTGTTGATGATGATTATGACTATGATTGTAAAATCAAAATAATAAGATTGATAGTAAAACATCAGGACAAATTGTAGAATTGACAATTATAAATTGAACTGTCAGTGATAATAATATAGTTATTTGTATACTAGAGCACGAAAAACAAGTTAATAGATAAAAAAATGTACAGCAACTAAAAAAGTGGCCCTAAGTAATCTTTTATCTCATAATGATGTATGTAAATGTTACTTTAAAGCTAAAAAAGTGAAATATTAAGCTGGAATTATTGTCAAATTTTATATTTTATGGTTTATAGTTTTAAAGTATACATGCTTAAAAAAGTGTATAAAAAACCTTTATGCAAGTTAACATTGTTAGTAAATAAAATAATGAGATAAGTGAAGAAAAGCTTCTGTTGATTGCATGCTCTTAACAGTTTTTAAATTACCCTCTTACTAAAAACTAAAGTTTTGTAACTTAGAATATGTTGTTGATGATGATTTAGGACAATGATTGTGAAATTATATAATAACATTAATAGTAAAACATCAGGACAAACTGTAGAACTGCCAATTATAAATTGCATTTTCATTAGTGATTATAATAGTTATTTGTATTTGTATTTTTGAGAATCAAAAACAAGTTAATTCATAAAAAAGTACATCAACTAAAAAGTGGCCTAAATAATCTTTTATTTCATAATGATATATATATATATATATATATATATATATATATATATATATATATAGATGTTACTTTAAAGCTAAAAAAGTGAAATATTAAGATGGAATTATTTTCAAATTTTATAATTTATAGTTTTAAGTTTTAAAGTATACATTCTATAAAGGTTTATAAAAAAAATATATTTAAGTTAACTCTGTTAGCAAATACAATGAGATAAATGAAGAAAAGATTTTGTTGATTGTATGCTTTTATCATTTTAAATTACTTTCTTAGTAAAAAGTAGTTTGGTAACTAGAACGTGTTGTTGATGATGATTATGACAATGATTGTGAAATTAAAATAATAACATTGATTGTAAAACATCTAGACAAACTAATTGCCAATTATAAATTGCATTTTCGTTAGCAATTATAATATAGTTGTTTGTATTTGTATTCTACAGCAAACAATGTACATGGACTAACTAAGTGGCCCTAAATAATCTTTAACACTGTCTAAAAAAATGAGGCCCTAAATATTTTTTAACACTGTCTACACTACTACTTAAATACATTTTAAATTTTAAATCATACAGGATAATTAGTTTAATCACTTATTTTTTTATTTCTTTTTGTTTTGTTTTCAGAGTTCCGTAATACGTGCAAGTTTTAAAATGGTATAGAAAGAGACACAATCACTTTTGTATAGTTGGTTGGTGGAGGTATGACCACTGCAAGTCACAACAATTTATATCAAGCTCTGCGGAATATGTTGGCGCTATAGAAATAAAACTTATTACTATCCCAGATTCTGCTGATTTATCTGCATTACAAAATGCAGCAGCAATCCAAATGCCGCACCATTAAACCATTCATTTTCTATGGGGCTGCTGGATAAATCACAGAGCGGCACTCAGCAGAAAACAAAAGGCTAGATTTTTTTTACATCCAAACAGGTGTATACTTTTTATGGTAATTCATGTAATATATTTTTTGTTTCTTTAATTTACAAATCCAACTCCTTGTATTTAGTGCTTAGAGATGCAATCATGGTCTTTTTTAAAAATCAAGACAAGTATCAAGTATGAATTAGAACTTTTTTTTCTTTTATAAAGGCACATAATATAATTACATATATTTAAAAATATTTAAATATTTCTTTAAAATGATATATCTTCTTTTTCAAGGCAATCTGTGAGCTCATTCTAATCTCCCCTTAAAACCTGATTACTAGAGATGTATGAGGACTAAAATGCTTAGGTGCTTGGGCCTCAAGTCCAGCAGGTCAGATGCTCTGAAAGTGCTCATAGCAAGCAATGAGTATACTGAAAGTCAATAATTGGGCAGTTTGCCTCTCTGTCCACATACAGCCAGCCATAGAGAGAGCATTTCCGGGGGCAGCGAGGGTGAGGTTTTTTCTTTTGACACACTACATCTGAAGATGTTGCATTAACCCCAGTGAGAGCCATTCAGAGACTGAGATTGGCTCTGCCTGTGGTGTCTGCACACATCATACAGTGAAGCCAGCCTCTGCGTTGTGGTCATTGTTTCAAGGACAAAATTTCCGAGCACCTACGATACTCAGCCAAGCTCTGTGATTACCTGAGCACCCCAATGTCCAATTGAGAACCAAACAGTACCAAGCATGCTCACTCATCACTACTGACTACAAGCCTATTGCAGAGACATCAACTTTAGAAGGGAAAAGGAGGTGAAGCTAAAAGTCCCCTAGTGGAACAGAGCACTTTCACTGAGTAAGGCCTTTTTTTTCTTAAATGCATCACACAGTTTCAGAGATTTGGATCTTTTATTTTCGTGCTAATTTTTACAGGCTTTACAAGGGGAGTGGCTGACAGGATTCTCTGGAAAGACTATTTTTAGGCTACTCTGCATTATCCTGTGAGCAGTGCCCCTTGGTAAAGACCATAAAAATTGGCATTAAGTAAAAAAGCCCATATCTTTGGAACTTTGCAAAAAAAATTCTAAAACCGGAATACTCAGTAGAGCAGTAGAAATTAAATGAGAGCAAAAACTGGACCCTTTTAACCTGGTGACAGGTCCTTTTAGATACAGATAGAAATAGAGTGCTATATAAATAAAAGCATTTCAATTTGACAGCATTGTACATTTGTATAATATATAACAGGATACCATGATGTGTGAACTAAAATAGGCACGATATTTTTTACAATATTCAGAAATTAGAGTTTTGCTTAAAGTTTTTCAAACGTCTTTTTAATGAGAAATAAAAGTATCACTGTACTCCTATACAGTATAACATTTACTGATCTAGTGCAGTGTTTTGTCTAGAATTGTATTACCTCTTAAGGGGGCTTTACACGGTGCGATATCGCTAGCGAGCATACCCGCCCTCGTCGTTTGTGCGTCACAGGCAAATCGCTGCCCATGGCATACAATATCGTTAGGAGCCGTCACATGGACTTGCCTGCCTAGCGACGTCGCTGTGCCCTGCAAACCGCCTCCTTTCTAAGGGGGCGGTTCGTGCGGCATCACAGCGGGGTCACTAAGCGGCCGCCCAATAGAAGCGGAGGGGCGGAGATGAGCGGCCGTAACATCCTGCCTATCTCCTTCCTTCCTCATTGCCGGCGACCGCAGGTAAGCTGTAGTTCATCGTTCCCGAGGTGTCAGACGTACCAATGTGTGCTGCCACAGGAACGACGAACAACCCGCGTCCTCAACAATCAACGATTTTTTGAAAATAAACGAGGTGACAATGATGGACGATTTGGTGAGTATTTTCCATCATTAATGGCCACTCGTTGGTGTCACACGCAACAACGTCGCTAACAATGCCAGATGTGCGTCACAGAATCCGTGACCCGGTGATATATTGTTAGATACGTCGATGCGTGTAATGGGGCCTTTACTGTGCTCTTAATGAGCTATATACCTCATGAGTTATTTCCCTGCTTTTGATGCAGGCTTGGATTCCAAGCCCGCATCTTTCCTTGCAAATGAAGGCTGAAGCATTCAGCCTTCATCTGTTCTCAACAGCTGCTGATGAAGCAGCACTCTAATGAGTTGTCAAGACAGCCAGTACTCTTGTGATAACAAGCCTGTGGCCAGCATTCACAGAAGACTGTGAATTCTTCTACATACAGCAATGCTGATCAGTGATCAGACTATTGCAAGTTGAAGTCCCATGAGGGAATTATTGAAAGAAGTACAAATTAGAAAAAAAATATATTTTAAAAATTATGTATGGAAAAAATAAAAAAAAAAAGTTCAAATCAACCCTCTTTTACTACATTAAAAATTAAGAAACAAAAAATTAAAAAACACATATGTGGTATTGCTGAGTTTGTAAAAGTCTGATCTATTAAAATATCAAATAAATTAATCTGATCGTTAAACAGTGTAGTGCGAAAAAAAAAAATCAAAACATCAGAATTGCAGGTTTTTGACCGCTGCAACAAACAGAAAAAAATTAATAGCAGGTAATCAAAACATCTTGTGTACCCCAAAGTAAAATCAATAAAAATATCAGCTCAGGGTTCTGAAAATGAAAAGCCCCCAAAACAGTTGCAGAATTTCACTTTTTTTTGCTATTTCTCCACACTGGATTTTTTTCCCTGCTTTCTATTCCATCATATGATAAAATGAATGATGTCATTCAAAAGTAGAACTCATCTTGCAAAAAACAAGCCCTTACATGGCTATATCAAAGGAAAAATAAAAAGTTTTGGCTGCTGAAATAAGGTGAGGTGCTTCCACATTCACTATATTATCTAAGAAGTCTAAATAAGTCAGAAATCCACCTATTCACATGTTTTTTTCACTGTAATTTGCCATTTATATGTCTTTATAAGCACATTCTCAAAACAAGCTCACCAGAATGTAAGTGCATAAAGTTAACAATCACAATAATGGTTAAAGAATACAACTAAAGCAGCAAAATCAAAATAGAAAATAAATGCTTCCAGAAAATGTACAAAATAAGCCTCAATAAAAGGAGCCAAAAGAAGTGCCTAGATGAAGACTGGCACATTTTACAGAAAATGCATTGGTTCCACAGTCTTGGATCATATCATACTCTTCAGAAAACATACTGTACTTTCACATAAAAATGTTTACCCTTAAGCCAATCCAGAAAAACACCCTACTCACTTCACTTTGTCGAACAACACGTTAGAATATGGATGCAATCATTATGTTGACAAGAAGACATGGGCACCATGTAACATAACTCAACATAGTAAACAGCAGATGTTCTAACAATTTACATTTTAGAACTAAATTTCAATAATATTGCAATTATGTCAGTTTTCTGTTGACATGATAAACTGCATTTTTCAAGAATACTGTATTTTTAAGGTCCTAATTTCTTCCTATAAACATCATGGTTCCCACCAGGCCAAAATACATCATCCAAATGTAAATTTCAGCTACTTTCCTACAATTTTTAGATTCTAAACAACACATATTGCCATCTCAGACCTATCTTTCAATGTCTTTAACATTAAATATTATTAATTATTCCAGATATAATAGAAACCCTGTAAGTGCTACGGTTGTCAAGTTGGTTATGTTATGGTTGTCAGATCATCAGATTTTTTAGTTTTTACATTTTATGCACATTTTAAAAACATATGGAGGATCCTATCAGTTGCTCTTTGAAAAATACTAGATGTGAGACTCATTGTATCTTCTCAATATGACAAACTGGATACAAGGCCTCCTCCTTGCACACTGCCAAGCAGAACAATAGACCAAGGCTGAAGTTTTCTGAACATTGATAATCCCACATAGAGTTATATAAACTGATCATATCAAGTCAATTTCAGAAAGAAAAAATGGAAATAAATACTGCTTAGTGTTATCCTAAATAAACTCACCAGTGGTGTACCTGATTTTGGTAAAGCTTCTTTTACACTTTCATTTCCGAGTCCAGAATCATCAGCATCGATGAGATTTTCCACAGGAACGTCTTGATTTGGTTTCATATAAGAAAAGTCACCACTTTCATTGGTATCATAACCCACACAGACATTGTAGGCGTAAGGAAATGGTAATGTTCCGGTTTCAAACTGAGAAAGGACTCTAGGATCAATTGGAGGATATAAACTGGAGCTCAGGTTGCTGAACATTGGGAAAGGTTCTGATTTCTTGCACTTTGAGATAACGACCAACATCACAGTGATAATAAAGAGCAGTGAAATTAGTCCAAGGGCGATGATTAGGTAAAACTGTAAATTAGATTGTGGATTTTCTTCAGTGTCTTGTTCATTGAACTTAGGGGCCACCTGTTGAAAGTTGTTTGCAATAAGGAGATTTAGGGTAACTGTAGATGAGAGAGAGGGGTCTCCATTGTCCTTTACCACCACCACCATCTTATGATTGAATACATCCTTCTCTTGGAAGATACGTGATGTTCTTATTTCTCCAGTATGCTGAGTGATGGCAAAATAAGAAGAATCTGACAACTGTAGAAAATGATAGGAGAGCCATGAATTGTGCCCAGAGTCCGGATCTATGGCAACTACCTTAGTTATCAAGGACCCTTGTTCAGAATCAAAAGGAACCATTTCATATGCAGTCATACCTCCATTATCTGCTGAGGGGTATAATATCTTTGGTGCATTATCGTTCTGATCCACAATACGGATAAGTAGTGTTGTGTTGCTGCTTAGAGATGGGGATCCATTGTCTCTGGCATTAATTTGTATGTTAAACTCTTTATGTTGTTCATAATCAAATGATCTCTGGGCATAGAGGACCCCGGTCTCTATATTGATGGAGAGGTAGGAGGTTGCTGGAAGTTCCTCTGTATTAGAGGTGGAGATGGAATAAAATATTTTTGCATTGTCTCCAGTATCGGGATCTGAGGCTTGTATACTGTATATTGATGATCCTGGTAAATTGTTCTCTCGGACATATACAGCATAAGTACTTCTGATGAACAATGGTGGATTATCATTGACATCTGATACCTCCAGTGTGATGGTTCTTCTGCTGGAAAGTGGAGGAGATCCTCTGTCAGTGGCTGCAATAGTAATGTTATAACGAGAAACCTTCTCTCTGTCCAGAGAACTTGTGGTAACAATTCTGTAATAACTGTCAGATGATAATACTAAATTAAATGGCATTTCCTCCAAAAGTTTACAGTCCACTTCTCCATTCTTTCCTGAGTCCTTATCATGGACTTCAATGAGCGCGATCATTGTACCCACAGCCGAATCCTCAGAAATTGGGGAAGATAATGATGTGAGGGATATCTCAGGAGCATTGTCATTCTCATCTATAACTTCTATCAAAACTTTACAATGTGCTACAAGACCTCCTCCATCCTTTGCTGTCACAGAGAGCTCATAATTATCTGTTAGTTCAAAATTTAATTTATCATTTACTTTAATTTCCCCGGTCACAGGGTGGATACTGAATATTCCTGAACGATGGACATTTCCAGAAGTTTTACTAAAGGAATATGTGATCTGTCCATTGATCCCTTCATCCTTGTCTGTGGCATTCACTGTGATTATTGTGGTATTTATTGGAGTATTCTCATTTACACTCACTTTATATACTGACTGTGTGAATATTGGGAAATTATCATTAGCATCAGTAACAATGATCCTTATTAAGGCACTTCCAGATCTCAGAGGTTTACCTCCATCCAGAGCTGTTAATATGAGCTCATGATGACTTTGTGTCTCTCTGTCTAATGGTTTCTCTTGGATAAGCTCTAGAAATGTACTTCCATCTGGATTTCTGTCTTCACTCAAAGTAAAATACTGGTTATCACTGAGCTTATATGTCTGTACAGAATTAGAACCAATATCTAGATCTTCTGCAGTCTGTAAAGCAAATCTGGTTCCCACTGGTGTTAATTCAATTGTCTCTACAGAAAATATGTCAGGGAAGAATACTGGAGAATTATCATTTATATCCTGAATTTCCACCTTTGTCTTAACAATATTGAATGGATTTTCAACCACAGCATCAAAGGTTAGGAAGCAAGAAGTTGCTCTCCCACACAATGTCTCTCTGTCTATCCTGTCCTTTATATACAGATTTCCATTATTAAGATCTAAATAGAAATATTTTTCTGCAGCTCTGGATACAATCTTCAGTTTTCTAGATGTGAGCTGCTTAATATCTAATCCAAGGTCATTTGCAATATTTGCTATAACAGAGTCTTTCCTCATTTCTTCTACAATGGAATAATGAATCTGTCCATAGACTGAATGACACAGACAGGAAAATAAGATCGAAATTGTTACTTGCCATTGGAGTCCTTTGTATTTTTCTGTATAAGGTTTCATCCTAGTATATCAGCTTCTGAATTCTTCCAAGAAATAGTATTTGGTAAATCAGTATTGGTAATCCAGAATGTTAAAGAATATATTAATATAAATTCAATGAATATTGTAGAGAGAATACAGATGATGTCTGCATCTCCTTGTGCAGATCTGCAGTATGTCTGTATAGAAAACACCAGAGGAGCTCCAGTTCTGTATTTCACCTTTTATAAGGTAACAGCGGCGCTCTGAGGTGAAAGTGAGGAACTGCAGTTTAGATTTTTTTAGCATACCACATTTACAGTATACTAGCTGTTTAGATTTATAGACAATAAAGATATTGAGATACTAATTTTAGATTTACAGACACACAAAACAATCCCTTTGTATACAAGATTACAATATATCCTCATCTAGAAAGTTGATTTAAATGGATATACCTTTATTTTAAAAACAGATATATTTTATGTCATTGTATTTTCTAATTACTATTAGTTTTCCAGTCACTATTCTACATAACATGAATATATAATTTACTAGATGGTGGCACGTTTGTAGCGAATCGGGTATTCTAGAATATGTATGTAGTTTATTTATGAAGATTTAAGAATAATGCAATGAATATACAAGGTAAAATATATACATTATCATTAAATGTTATTGTTCATAGATCTTAATACAAATAACAAAATTATTAAACAGATAATCAAATATATAAACTATTACATTAATATCTAACTGTATTTAAATAAATCATTGGATGGAAGAAGTACATCGACACTGTAATATATTAGTTAACAATATCAAATACTTTTGTACACCACATTTCTTGTGAATACCTTTTGACTATCTATAAGCAACTTTTCTTGTAAAGGGGTATCAAAAACTTGAACCTTGACGTTGGATCTCATTTTAACTCTTGAAAATGCATCGAAGAGTTGTCCATGACCAAAAACAGTCTGTGTTACGTTGCTAAGGCCGCAGTTGGGTATCTAAGGGGCCTGCCCGCACCACTCCCTCAGCAACACCCACATCCAATCCGGAGGCAGCTGAGCAGAGAGGTGGGAGGGACATGCCGAGGAGGAAATAGGAAACAGCCGCACCTCCCAGCCTGCAGGGCCAGTGAGGGGAGGGAGAAAGTACTACAAAGTATGGAAAGAGAAGAAAGTGCAAGGTGAGTATAATCTTTTTTTTTTTTTTTTACTGTGTGCTGGTGGCTGCTGCTTGGGTGTATATAGAGGCTTTGGCTTGTGGGGTGTATATAAAGGCTACTGGGGTGTATATAGATGCTGCTGGGGTTTATATAGAGGCTTCTGTGTTTGGCGGTGTCTATGTGCGGCAGTGTCTGTGTGCGGCGGTGTCTGTGTGCGACGAATCAGTGAAGTGTGGTGTGAATCCCACCCCAATTCGCGGCCGGACTATGCCTGTTGCTGATTGGTCTGATATTTAGCCTGTAAGAGGAAACTCGTGACAATAGTCAGGTTACAAAGGTTTACCATTAGGAACCACAATGATCTACTGAAATCTGTGGGAAACTCTTATGGCAACAGTTCAATTTTCCTAAGCACTAGAGAAACTAATCATTTCATAGTATATACCACTTTCAAATCAGCTGATTTTTGTTTTTAAGGGGAAACACAAATTACCTTCAGATCTGGGTCCTTTGTACCTGCTAATTAATCTGGTCAAGAAACAAAGGGCTCATTTACATTAGACAATTGGAGGTGTTAAGCTGGGTTTACACACTGCAACATCTCAAACGACATCGCTGTAACGTCACCGGTTTTGTGACGCAATAGCGATGTTGTTTGCGATGTTGCAGTGTGTGAAACCATTCAGCGACCTGGCCCCTGCTGTGAAGTTGCTGGAAGTTGCTGATCACTACAAGTCGTTCAGGACCATTCCTAGGTCCTTTGTTTCCTGCTGTGCAGCATGAAGTTTCAGTGTGTGAATCCTTTTCAGCGACTTTGTTAGCAACTTCCCTTTCAAAAGGCTGCTTATCAACGTCCCCAACAACCAGCTAGGTCGCTCTGCAGGTCCGGATCGCTGGTAAGTTGTTGGCCAGGTTTGCCGGGTTGAACGCTCACCAGAGACTTATGGAGATCGCTATTGCGTCACCAAACCGGTGACGTTACAGCGATGTCCTTTGCGATGTTGCAGCGTGTAAACCCAGCTTTAAACTACCACCAATCAACTACATATTTGCTGATCCATGGTGGTTAAACAACCAGTTTAGATAGGTCCTCTGCATATTGGATGTGGACAGAATGATCTGAAATAGATCATTCTATGTGCTTAGGTTGTCCATGGTCTTGGCAGCGCATGTCTTGTGTACAGATGATGATGTGCTGCCAAGAATGGTGATTTTTTTCGTGAAGCAAGTTTAAAAGAACATTTCACCTGATGGATACAGGCTGGATGACCAGTAGGCTTTATACACTTCTTTCCAATAATCATGGAGTGCAAATGCACCCAAAGATGTGAATGAAGAACTCCTCTTTTAACTGAAAATTTCTCAATGAGTTCTTTAAACTATACAACACCATTAATATATAGAAAATCCTATATATGACATTTGATGGCATCAACAAGCTTGTGTAATTAAAGGTTTGAAAAAGATTTTACAATTACACTGAAACTATACTAACATAAAATGTAAAATAATCATATTTTAAAAGGCCAACATAATTGAGTATTTACTGTATATCTAAACACAAAAATAATATTTGCATGACTTCAGAATTCAGCCTTCTTGATAATTAGCTGATCATTAAAGGAACAGAAGTTCTAATCGGACAACCACTTTGATGGATTTAGTACAACATAAAGTGTTATAACTCTAAAATGTGGAAAATTAGGACTTAAAAGAATAAAAATGAAAAGTATGCTTCGAGACTCATTCCTAACATATGCCATTTTTATTACATGTGTGTTCTTACAATATGCAGCACTAGCACTTTTAGGCACAATCAGCTGTCAGAGACAAGTTTTTACTAATGAACCTATTAAAGCTGTGGCACCTGATAGAGTGCACATGCTAACTCCAGAATAGAATCATTATTAGATATATTTATTACTAGAATCTGCTTAAAATAGAGAATTTTATATATGCACAACTACATGGATAGAAACAAGATTACACTGCACAAAAGCGTGTTTCGTGCACGTTGTACTACAGAAAAAAGTTATTGTGATGGACATCACTACTTCTCCATTAAAAATACAAATAAATAATTTCATCACATTTAATTCTTTAAACGAAATTATAGAAGAAAAAAACAACTATATTCCTCATCTAGGATCATAAGTCATCTTATGATCTAATGGTACCAACAAAGATATTTTATTTTTATGGATACCTTACTATAAAATGACCTGAAAAAAATAGCATTAATCATGTTTACAGAACCTTACTACTCTCCGGCCAATGTTTCTCTTGCACCTTTCTGTTCTCTGCTAATTCAGCTTCAGCATGACATAGTTATGACCTTGTGGTTTTGACACATCACCACTGTCACATATACAGTTAGGTCCAGAAATATTTGGACAGTGACACAAGTTTTGTTATTTTAGCTGTTTACAAAAATATGTTCAGAAATACAATTATATATATAATATGGGCTGAAAGTGCACACTCCCAGCTGCAATATGAGAGTTTTCACATCCAAATCGGAGAAAGGGTTTAGGAATCATAGCTCTGTAATGCATAGCCTCCTCTTTTTCAAGGGACCAAAAGTAATTGGACAAGGGACTCTAAGGACTGCAATTAACTCTGAAGGCATCTCCCTCATTAACCTGTAATCAATGAAGTAGTTAAAAGGTCTGGGGTTGATTACAGGTGTGTGGTTTTGCATTTGGAAGCTGTTGCTGTGACCAGACAACATGCGGTCTAAGGAACTCTCAATTGAGGTGAAGCAGAACATCCTGAGGCTGAAAAAAAAGAAAAAATCCATCAGAGAGATAGCAGACATGCTTGGAGTAGCAAAATCAACAGTCGGGTACATTCTGAGAAAAAAGGAATTGACTGGTGAGCTTGGGAACTCAAAAAGGCCTGGGCGTCCACGGATGACAACAGTGGTGGATGATCGCCGCATACTTTCTTTGGTAAAGAAGAACCCGTTCACAACATCAACTGAAGTCCAGAACACTCTCAGTGAAGTAGGTGTATCTGTCTCTAAGTCAACAGTAAAGAGAAGACTCTATGAAAGTAAATACAAAGGGTTCACATCTAGATGCAAACCATTCATCAATTCCAAAAATAGACAGGCCAGAGTTAAATTTGCTGAAAAACACCTCATGAAGCCAGCTCAGTTCTGGAAAAGTATTCTATGGACAGATGAGACAAAGATCAACCTGTACCAGAATGATGGGAAGAAAAAAGTTTGGAGAAGAAAGGGAACGGCACATGATCCAAGGCACACCACATCCTCTGTAAAACATGGTGGAGGCAACGTGATGGCATGGGCATGCATGGCTTTCAATGGCACTGGGTCACTTGTGTTTATTGATGACATAACAGCAGACAAGAGTAGCCGGATGAATTCTGAAGTGTACCGGGATATACTTTCAGCCCAGATTCAGCCAAATGCCGCAAAGTTGATCGGACGGTGCTTCATAGTACAGATGGACAATGACCCCAAGCATACAGCCAAAGCTACCCAGGAGTTCATGAGTGCAAAAAAGTGGAACATTCTGCAATGGCCAAGTCAATCACCAGATCTTAACCCAATTGAGCATGCATTTCACTTGCTCAAATCCAGACTTAAGACGGAAAGACCCACAAACAAGCAAGACCTGAAGGCTGCGGCTGTAAAGGCCTGGAAAAGCATTAAGAAGGAGGAAACCCAGCGTTTGGTGATGTCCATGGGTTCCAGACTTAAGGCAGTGATTGCCTCCAAAGGATTCGCAACAAAATATTGAAAAAAAAAATATTTTGTTTGGGTTTGGTTTATTTGTCCAATTACTTTTGACCTCCTAAAATGTGGAGTGTTTGTAAAGAAATGTGTACAATTCCTACAATTTCTATCAGATATTTTTGTTCAAACCTTCAAATTAAACGTTACAATCTGCACTTGAATTCTGTTGTAGAGATTTCATTTCAAATCCAATGTGGTGGCATGCAGAGCCCAACTCGCGAAAATTGTGTCACTGTCCAAATATTTCTGGACCTAACTGTACATAATGTCCATGCTGGAGTTCGGCAAACTTAGGCTACTTTCACACTTGCATTAAACGGCATCCATAGCATTGCGTTGTGTGACGCATGCAACGGATGCGTTGCATATAGTGGCACAATGGATGCTACGGATCGTAGAAAATAACACAATCAGTTATAGGTTTTTTCCTTGACTTTAGACATCTATGCATGCGCAGTTGTGTAAAGACGGATGCGTTAACGGAATCCGTCAAATGACTGATTTTAACGGAATCTGCCACCATAGGCGTCCATTATAAAAACAACGGACACCAATGGATTCCTGGAGGTTGCATTTTTTTGACACTCCGCAAAGCACAGAAAAATGCTTGAAGCAGCGATCCATCTGCCCGGTGGTCACTGACGGTCAGCGACAAAACAACTGATGCGCCGCGGGGCAGATGCAACGCAAGACCATCCCTTGCTATCCATAGCTAATAGAAGTCTATGAGGAATAAAACGGTTTCCTGCAACGGTTACCGTAAATTCCTCAAGGCTGCGGATAGCAACGGAAGCCGCCCAACGCAAGTGTGAAAGTAGCCTAATTGATGATGCAAAATGGAAACTTTGGCGAAGGAAAGGCAAGGCATTGAAAGGTAAGGTGAATGTTACTTTTTTTGAACATTGTAATTGTAAAAACATTGAAGGAATCTATTATCCCCTACAATTCATAAACATTTGAGTATGGACTTATATTTTAGATAAGCTCACCTGCAGAGCATCTGAGGTTGGCAAAGCTTCTTTTGCACTTTCATTTCCAAGTCCAGAATCATCAGCATCAATGAGATTATCCACAGGGACAGCTTGATTTTGTTTCAGATAAGAAAAGTCACTTTCACTGGTATCAAAACCCACACAGACATTGTAGGAGTAAGGAAATGGTAATGTTCCGGTTCCATACTGAGAAAGGACTCTGGGATCAACCGGAGGATATAAACTGGAGCTGAGGTTACTAAACATTGGGACATGTTCTGATTTCTTGCACTTTGAGATAACGACCAACATTACAGTGATAATAAAGAGCAGTGAAATTAATCCAAGGGCGATGATTAAATAAAACTGTAAATTAGATTGTGGATTTTCTTCAGTGTCTTGTTCATTGAACTTGGGGACGACCTGTTGGAAGTTGTTTGCAATAAGGAGATTTAGGGTAACTGTAGATGAGAGAGAGGGGTCTCCATTGTCCTTCACCATCACCACAATCTTATGATTGAAGACATCCTTTTCTTGGAAGGCACGGCATGTCCTTATTTCTCCAGTATGCTGAGTGATAGCAAAATACAAAGGTTCTGAAACCTGAAGAAAATGATAAGAGAGCCAAGAATTGTGTCCAGAGTCCGGATCTATGGCCACCACCTTAGTTATCAAAGATCCTTGCTCAGAATCAAAGGGGACCATTTCATAGGCAGTTATACCTCCACTGTCCGCTGAGGGGTATAATATTTTTGGAGCATTATCATTCCGATCCACAATACGGATAAGCAATGTTGCGTTGCTGCTTAGAGATGGGGATCCATTGTCTCGGGCGTTTATTTGTATGTGAAACTCTTTATGTTGCTCATAATCGAATGATCTCTGGGCATAGAGGACCCCGGTCTCTATATTGATGGAGAGGTAGGAGGTTGCTGGAAGTTCTTCTGTATTAGAGGTGAAGATGGAATAAAATACTTTAGCATTGTCTCCAGTATCGGGATCTGAGGCTTGTATACTGTATATTGATGACCCTGGTAAATTGTTCTCTGGGACATATACAACATAAGTACTTCTGATAAATGACGGTGGGTTGTCGTTGACATCTGATACCTCTAGTGTGATGGTTCTTCTGCTGGAAAGTGGAGGAGATCCTCTGTCAGTGGCTACAATAGTAATGTTAAAACGAGAAACCTTCTCTCTGTCCAGAGAACTTGTGGTAACAAGTCTGTAATAATTCTCAGATGATAAAAATAAATTAAATGACATTTCATCCAAAAGTTTACAGTCCACTTCTCCATTCTTTTCTGAGTCTTTATCATGGACTTCAATGAACGCGATCATTGTACCCACAGCCGAATCCTCAGGAATTGGGGAAGATAATGATGTGAGGGATATCTCAGGAGCACTGTCATTTTCATCTATAACTTTAATTAATACTTTACAATGGGATATAAGGCCTCCTCCATCTTTTGCAGTCACAGAGAGCTCATAATTTTGTACTAATTCAAAATCTAACTTATTAACTTTAATTTCCCCAGTCACAGGGTGGATGCTGAATGTTCCTGTATGATGAACATTTCCTGAGGTTTTACTAAAAGAATATGTGATCTGTCCATTGATCCCTTCATCCTTGTCTGTGGCATTCACTGTGATTATTGTGGTATTTATTTCAGTATTCTCATTTACACTGACTTTATATATTGACTGTGTGAATATTGGGAAGTTATCATTAGCATCACTCACAATGATCCTTATTAAGGCACTTCCAGATCTCACAGGTTTGCCTCCATCCAGAGCTGTTAATAATAGCTCATGGTGACTCTGTGTCTCTCTGTCTAATGGTTTCTCTAGAACGAGCTCTAGAAATGTACTTCCATCTGTATTTCTGTCCTCACTCAGAGTAAAATACTGATTATCACTGAGCTTATATGTTTGTACAGAATTAGAACCAATATCTGGATCTTCTGCTGTTCGTAATGTAAATCTGGTTCCCACTGGTGTTAATTCAATTGTTTCTACAGTAAATACATCTGGGACAAATGCTGGAGAATTATCATTTATATCCTGAATTTCCACTTTCATCTTAGCAATATTGAATGGATTTTCAATCACTGCATCAAAGATTAGGTAGCAGGGACCTTCTTCCAAACACAATGTCTCTCTGTCTATCCTGTCCTTAATATACAAATTTCCATTATCCACTTTTACATAAAAATATCTGTCTGCTGTTCTAGACACAATCCTCAATTTTCTAGATGAGAGCTGCCTAATATCTAATCCAAGGTCATCTGCAATGTTTGCTATAACAGAGTCTTTCCTCATTTCTTCTACAATGGAATAATTAATCTGACCAGAGACTGAATGACACAGCCAAGAAAATACGATAGAAATGGTTACTTGCCATTGGAGTCCTTTGTTTTTCTTTGTATGAGGTTTCATCCTAGTATATCAACTTGTAAATTCTTCAAAGGAATATTCCTTGATATGTCAGTATTAGTAATCCAGAATGTTCCAGCAAATGTTAATTTATATCCAGTTGTGTATAAAATAATGTGGAAAGAATCCAGGCAATGTCTGCGTCTCCCTGTGCAGATTTGCAGTGTGTGTGTGAGTGAGGAAATAATGGATCCCAGTTCTGTATTCCTCTGTTTATTGGTTAAACAGCGGCGCTCTGAGGGGAAATTGAGGAACTGCAGTCTAGATTTTTATTTCGAACTTACATAAAAATTCTAGGTGTTTACAGATATATAAGTAGAAAAGATATGAAAATTCTTTCTTTAAAATGTATACATACAAGCACAGCAAGGCATAGATAAATGTATATAAATACATATATATATATATGTGTGTATATAAAATGTTAGATATATCAATGCATATAAAGATAGAAAGCGAGAATCAGCCAGTAAGCTCAAATTTTCACAATTGTAATAGAGAACATGCATTTTCAATCAGAAAGATAGAAGTTTTATCATTTCATTTTACAATTTTGAAATTTCGTCACCACTAAAATATGAAAAAAAAATGAAAATAAACATATAATTTACAGAGCGTGGGAAATGTAATGTTGAGGATGACTTTAGCCACAGATCATTTCTAAGTTTTTAACTAATGATATAATTTAACAAGTTCCAGTTATTTATGGCTATGTTCTATTTTGTACTTTTATTTACGTTATATTACAATAAATCATATAAAAAAAATCTAAGCTCACATAGAGCCTCACAACCTACAGTATACCTCTGTGTACGGAGAAAGGATCAAATAATCTGCAAATACTAAGTATGCAATATCTTCTATCAGAGAGATAGCTAGGCTTTTCTTCATCAGGGCAAAGAATTGCCTTTGCTACCCTAGTACTGTATATAAAGACCTTGGCCAAAGCAAGGATGGATCCTTGGCACCCACAATCTATACTGCACAAGTTAAAAATATTAGAACAAGAAATAAACAGAATGACAAAAAAGGAAAAGAGATTGCAAAGCAAAAAAAATATTTTTCATAAAACTTGCAATTTGGATTTCTATGACAGAGAAAAAAGACTTTGACAGATCTGGCAATACATAAGGCTGGAGAATTGTTTAATCTTTCAATTCCTAAGTAAAAAATGTGCACAACAGATAATGTAATTTTGTTTCAAAAACTTTGTAGGGATTTTCTTATAAAAGCCACAATTTTAGAAAGTTGAAAGTATGAGGAAATTCCCAGAAAATTCACTGCCTGAGTGAATCTGGTGAACATTTAATGCTAGAGTTTATTTGCTGAGAATTCAAATTCAAGTAGTGAATTTTCAAATTTCAAATTTATTCTATGAAAATCAAATGAGCGTTATTATTCTTTGAGTGCTATCCAAACTTCAAAAATAAAAATAGGTAAAGTAAAATAACATTCCACCCTCTCATTTTCTGCCGCATAGTTCTTTTCTAGGCTGGCCATTTTTTTTGGACTTTTCTTCAATGGCAGCTTAGGTGCCCCCAGCACCGAGGATAGTTGGTATCTTTGATGCTAAGCCCCACGATTTTAGATACAGTCTCCATGACTAGGTGCCAAGATGTAACTGAAGGACAGACTGGACTGAAGTAGATGACTGGGTTAGAGTGTGGTTGAACAAATGAGTATATGATTTTAAAACATTTTTAATCAATTCCTGGCCCTATACAGTTCTACAATATAACAGTCTGCAAAAATTTCACACAGAACAGGTCACAAAAAATCAGATTCTGGTGAGTATTAATTATTTTGAAAATTGGAGGTAAATTAAATTTTCCTCCAATCAGTTTGCTAATTTCTAAAGCTTAGCATTCAGTTGATCATCGTGTGTCTGACGCATATAACCCATGGAAATCAATTTTTATCTATATTTTATTGTGAGTAGTAGAACGTAGATGGAAATCGGGTATATACAGCGCTGATACTCAATGGTATATTAATACTATTCCTTTATTGTTCATACAGGTCTATGCATTTCAGAGACATCCATCTCCTTCCTCAGGACATCAAAGGAACAGATGTATTGCTCCTTTGATGTTCTGAGGAAGGAGATGGATGTCTCTGAAACGCGTAGACCTGTATGAACAACAAAGGAATTTTATTAATATACCATTGAGTATCAGTGTGGTATATACCCAATTTCCATCTACGTTCTACTATCTACTCTACATTTCGGGGCTGCAGCGGATACTATTACTGAGTGTGTGACATAGGGGTTGTGACTCACAACCTGAGAAGGTGGGTGTACCGTGATCCTTTTGTGTCTCATTTCCCTACCAGGTAAGACCCTATTGTGCTCTCTCTGCCACAGCATCATTCACTGGTCCTATATTTTATTGTGAGAAGGCAGAGATTTCAATTATTGCTGTCAACTAAATGACCAATTCAAAAGATAGTGTGACCAAGCAATCAGTGAACAAATTCAGTCTGCCAGGACAGATCCTGGTCTGATTAATAAAAAAGAGTACACATGAAAGAGTCTCACTTGGTATCTTTGTTAACCCTCACAGTGCATAGAAAATTATATCTTACTGAAACAATCTCTTTAATTAAGAAAGTTAAGGCCGCTTTACACGCTGTGATATCGTGACCGATATCACTAGCGTGCGAACCCGCCCCCATCGGTTGTGCGACACGGGCAAATCACTGCCCATGGCGCACAACATCACGCGGATCCGTCACACTACTTACCTGCCTAGCGATGTCGCTGTGACTGGCGAACCGCCTCCTTTCTAAGGGGGCGGTTCGTTCAGCATCACAGCGACATCACAGCAGCATCACTGAACCACCACCCAATAGAAGTGGAGGGGCGGAGATGAGCAGGACGTAACATCCCGCCCACCTCCTTCCTTCCTCATTGCCGGCGGCCACAGGTAAGGTGAGGTTCCTCGTTCCTGCAGTGTCACACATAGCGATTTGTGCTGCTGCAGGAGCGACGAACTACTTCGTACACCGATCAGCAGCGATATTTGAGAACGGACCCCTATGTCACCAATGAGCGATTTTGAACGTTTTTGCGACGGTTCAAAATCTCTCATAGGTGTCACACGCAAAGACATTGCTAAAGTGACCGGATGTGCATCACAAATTCCGTGACCCCAACGAGATGGCTCAGGCGATGTCGCAGCGTGTAAAGCTCGCTTTACTGCTTGGAATCAACTTACATTCCTCTTATTTTAAAATCTCAAGTTATGTTTTGATCCAGACTGCCTTATTTCAGAATTCAGTTGACTATGTGATAAACATAATATCATCAAAAATGTTTTAACTATTTTATTATAGACCCAATGACACATCCAGAAAGTTTGGATCACTTGTTCTACATGTGTACACAGATTTCCTGCTAATAAAAACTTAAAGAGGTTATCCACCACTTTACACTGATGTCTTATCTTTAGGATAGGTAATTAATGTCTGATTGGCCACGGTCCAACACCCCACACACCCGCTGATGAGCTGCTCTCTGTGTCAGCATGGGCAGTAAGGAGCTGGAAATGCTCAGTTCCGGAGCTGACTCATCAACTGATAGTGGCAATGGCCAGGTACTGCACATCCAACTTCCATACAAATCAATAGGAGGTGGATGTGCAGTTCCGCGGCCGCTATTAGAAGACAGGGCAGCTCTGGAACTGAGCATTTCTGGCTGCCTGCTGCTTTCACTGTCACCAAGAACATCTGATTGACAGAGGTTCTAGGTGTTGGACCCTAGCTGATAAGACATTAATGACCTATCCTATGGATAGGCTATCATTGTTAAAGTAGTGACTAACCTCTTTAAACAAAACATGAGAGTTCGTGGATATTAAATAATGGTATGAGATTTACTTTCTATAGAAACAAAATTTATCAAATTCATTTTTTTCTTTTAGAAATGTATATAATTGTTAGTATTTTCATATATTTTGTTACAGGACATAATAATAATTTAAAGATCCTAAACTTCCATAGCAGTACAGAATATATTTTCAATGAGTATTCCTGTTTTAAATATTTTTGACATATCCACAGAAGATGCCAAAAAATATTTATATATATGACTTAAACTGTACCCATTCTCCAGATCATTGTCACCAGACCTATATTTTACCGAGTAAAGTAACCAATGGCCACGACGTCCAGTTGAAAGAGGTAGCCTTGCATGTGCAGTAACATCCCCAGAAGTTACAATACCGGCCAAGCAAATGACTAATAGAACAATTCTACTTTATTTAAATGGTATTGGATAAACTTCTCAATTTTTATTCTTAAAATTCTGTGTATTTTCTTGCAATACAGAAAAACTCACCTGCAATGCATCTGAGTTCGGCAAAGCTTCTTTCGCACTATCATTCCCAAGTCCAGAGTCATCAGCATCGATGAGATTATCCACAGGAACATCTTGATTTGTTTTCATATAAGAAAAGCCACCAATTTCATTGGTATCATAACCCACACAGACATTGTAGGAGTAAGGAAATGGTAATGTTCCACTTCCATGCTGAGAAAGAACTCTGGGATCAACCGGAGGATATAAACTGGAGCTGAGGTTACTGAACATTGGAACGGGTTCTGATTTCTTGCACTTTGAGATAACGACCAACATCACAGTGATAATAAAGAGCAGTGAAATTAATCCCAGGGCGATGATTAAGTAAAACTGTAAATTAGATTGTGGATTTTCCTCAGTGTCTTGTTCTTTGAACTTGGGGACCACCTGTTGGAAGTTATTTGCAATAAGGAGATTTAGGGTAACTGTAGATGAGAGAGCAGGGTTTCCATTATCCTTCACCACCACCACAATCTTATGATTCAGTACATCCTTTTCTTGGAAGATACGAGATGTTCTTATTTCTCCAGTATGTTGAGTGATGGCAAAATAAGAAGAATCTGACAACTGTAGAAAATGATAAGAGAGCCAAGAATTGTGTCCAGAGTCTGGATCTATGGCCACAACCTTTGTTATCAATGACCCTTGCTCAGAATCAAAAGGAACCATTTCATATGCAGTCATACCTCCACTGTCTGCTGAGAGGTATAATATCTTTGGAGCATTATCGTTCTGATCCACAATACGGATAAGCAGTGTTGCATTGCTGCTTAGAGATGGGGATCCATTGTCTCTGGCATTTATTTCTATGTGAAACTCTTTATGTTGCTCATAATCAAATGATCTCTGGGCATAGAGGACTCCGGTCTCAATATTAATGGAGAGATAGGAGGTTGCTGGAAGTTCTTCTGTATTAGAGGTGGAGATGGAATAAAATACTTTTGCATTGTCTCCAATATCGGGATCTGAGGCGTGTATACTATATATTGATGACCCTGGTAAATTGTTCTCTGAGACATATACATTATAAGTACTTCTGATAAACGATGGTGGGTTGTCGTTGACATCTGATACCTCCAGTGTGATGGTTCTTCTGCTGGAAAGTGGAGGAGATCCTCTGTCAGTGGCTGCAATAGTAATGTTATAACGAGAAACCTTCTCTCTGTCCAGAGAACTTGTGGTAACAATTCTGTAATAATTCTCAGATGATAATACTAAATTAAATGGTATTTCTTCCAAAAGTTTACATTCCACTTCTCCATTCCTTCCTGAGTCTTTATCATGGACTTCAATGAGGGTGATCATTGTACCCACAGCCGAATCCTCAGGAATTGGGGAAGATAATGATGTGAGGGTTATCTCAGGAGCATTGTCATTCTCATCTATAACTTCTATCAAAATTTTGCAATGGGATATAAGGCCTCCTCCATCTTTGGCTTGTATTGAGAGCTCAAAAAGATTTGTTAGTTCAAAATCCAGATTACGATTTATTTTAATTTCCCCGGTCACAGGGTGGATATTGAATGTTCCTGTATGATGAACATTTCCTGATGTTTTACTAAAGGAATATGTGATCTGTCCATTGATCCCTTCATCTTTGTCTGTGGCATTCACTGTGATTATTGTGGTATTTATTGGAGCATTCTCATTTACACTGACTTTATATACTGATTGTGTGAATATTGGGAAATTATCATTAACATCAGTAACAATGATCCTTATTAAGGCAGTTCCAGATCTCACAGGTTTGCCTCCATCAAGAGCTGTTAGTATGAGCTCATGGTGACTCTGTGTCTCTCTGTCTAATGGTTTCTCTTGGATAAGCTCTAGAAATGTACTTCCATCTGGATTTCTATCTTCAGTCAGTGTAAAATACTGATTATCACTAAGCTTATATGTTTGCACTGAATTGGAACCAATATCTGGATCTTCTGCAGTCTGTAATGTAAATCTGGTCCCTGCTGATGTTAATTCAATTGTCTCCAAAGTGAATACATCAGAGAAAAATGCTGGAGAATTATCATTTATATCCTGAATTTCCATCTTCATCTTAACAATATTAAAGGGATTTTCAACCACAGCATCAAAGGTTAGGAAACAAGAAGCTTCTCTCCCACATAATGTCTCTCTGTCTATCCTGTCCTTGATATACAGATTTCCATTATTGTTGTTTATATAGAAATATCTCTCTGCTGTTCTGGATACAATCCTCAGTTTTCTAGATGAGAGCTGATTAATATCTAATCCAAGGTCATCTGCAATATTTGCTATAACAGAGTCTTTCCTCATTTCTTCTACAATGGAATAATGAATCTGACCAGAGACTGAATGACACAGACAGGAAAATATGATAGAAATGGTTACTTGCCACATGAGTCCTTTGTTTTTCTCTGTATAAGGTTTCATCTCAGTTACCAGCGTCTAAATCCTTCAAAGGAATATTCCTTGATATATCAGTATTGGTAATCCAGAATGTTCCAGCAAATGTTAATTTATATCCAGTTGTGTATAAAATAATGTAGAAAGAATCCAGGCAATGTCTGTGTCTCCCTGTGCAGATCTGCAGTGTGTGTGTGTGTGTGAGGAAATAATGGATCCCAGTTCTGTATTCCCCTGTTTATTGGTTAAACAGCGGCGCTCTGAGGGGAAATTGAGGAACTGCAGTCTAGATTTTTATTTCAAACTTGTATAAAAATTCTAGGTGTTTACAGATATATAAGTATAAAAGATATGACATTTTTTTTTTTACAATGTATACGTGCAAGCACAGCAAGGCATAGATAAATGTATATAAATACATATATATTTTTATATATATATATATATATATGTGTGTGTGTGTGTGTGTGTGTGTAAAACGTTAGATATATCAATGCATATAAAGATGGAAAGTGAGAATCATCCAGTAAGCTCAAATTTTCACAGTTGTAATAGAGAACATGCATTTTCAAGCAGAAAGATACAAGTTTTATAATTTCATATTACAATTTTGGAATTTCATCACTCACCACTAAAACAGAAAAAAAATATTTTGAAAATAAGCATATAATTTACAGAGTGTGGAAAATGTAATATTGAGGATGACTTTAGTCACACATAATTTCTAAGTTTTTAATGGTATTGTGACGCCCCTGCGGTAACCAGGTGTCACAAAACAAGTTAACACCACATCAACAGTCCGGGTCCTACATAACTGTGCCAGTCAGTACACACACCAGCACACCAGGACACTTACACTTAGAACCAGGTGACAGGGCTGGGCACTGTGAGCTAACAGGCAGCCACCTGGTGGAGGGAGGAGCGAGTGGCTTGGGGGGGTGTGGGTAGAGAGAAAAAGAGGAGAGAGGGAGGAAGAAGAAGGTTGTTGAAAGGAGTCTGAAGTGAGAGGAGTAAAAAAGAGAGAGTTGTCAGTAAAGGTGTCAAGACAGACAAAGGAATCTTGAGACACAGTGAAGGTAGAAAAGACCCCACCAGGACCTGAGGAGAAACAGCAGCCACTCAGGGGAGAAAGTAGCTGGAAAGTGAGAGAACAAGCTCCAAGGACAGAGGAATCCTATAGGGTGGACATCCAGGGCTCCCAGTACTTTGCACGCACGGGGTGCAGATCCCAGAACAGACCGAGACTTCTGTTAACTCTGCCAGGCGGGGTGGGTTTCCAGGACTCATCTGCCACCAATAACGTCTGAGGCATCAGCAGCAAAGGGAGAACCAGGACATATTCCCTTAAATAGTCTAAGCTGCCTGTGGCAGGACCCAGACACCAGACGGACCTCCAGGAGCTCCCCACCAGGGAGGACTGACAAACACACAAAAGTGCATCAGTGGGAGAGTGGCACCAGGTTGGCTGGCACAGCTATAGTGGACTTGGGCGCCCCTGGAATCCAGCACGTCTCCAGGGTGTGAACCCAGCTGTAAGTAAAAGCACCGTGAGTGGCGTAGTCCGACTATTTTTATTATTTTTTTCCTTTTCATTTAAAAACTGATCAATGTGCCCCTGGATCCGGGACCCCTTTGAGCCACGGACCACCCGGATCCGAGCAGCTCGGCTGTCCCGGGGCGCGACAATATAATTTAAAAAGTTACAGTTATTTACAGCTGTACAGTATGTTGTACTTATTTACGTTATATTACAATAAATCATATATATAAAAAAAAATCTAAGCTCACATAGCACATAGAACTTCACAACTTATAGTATACCTCTGTATATGGAGTAAGGACAAATAATCTGCAAATACTAAGTATGCACAATTTTCTACCAAAGGGATAGCAAGGCTTTTCTTCATCAGGGCAAATAATTGCATTTGCTACCCTAGTACTGTATATAAAGACCTTGACCAAACCAAGGTTGGATCCTTGGCACCCACAAGCTGTACTGCACAAGTTAAGAATATTAGAACAAGAAATAATCACTGTGACGAAAGAGGAACAGAGATTACAAAGCAAAAAGAGATTTTTCATAAAACTTATGACTTACATTTCTATGACAGAGTAAAAAGACTTGTACAGATCTGGCAATTCATAAGGCTGGAGGATTGTTAAATCTTTTAGTTTCTAAGTAAAAAATGTGCACAACAGACAATGTAATTTTGTTAGAAAATCTTTGTTGGGATTTTCTAATAAGAGCCACAATTTTATAAAGTTTAAAGTATGAGGAAATTCCCAGAAAATTCACTGTCTGAGTGAATCTGGTGAACATTCAATGCTAGAGTTTATTTGCTGAGAATTCAAATTCAAGTAGTGAATTTTCAAATTTCAAATGTATTCTATGCCAATCAAATGAGCATTATTATTCTTTGAGTACTATCCAGACTTCAAAAAAATAAAATAGGTAAAGAAAAATAACATTCCACCCTCTCATTTTCTGTCGCATAGTTCTTTTCTAGCTGGCCATTTTTTTGGTCTTTTCTTCAATGGCAGCTTAGGCGCCCCCAGCTCCGAGGATAGTTGGTATCTCTGATGCTGACTAAGCCCCACGATGTTAAGAATAGTCTCCATGACTAGGTGCCAAGATGTAACTGAAGGCCAGACTGGATTGATGAAGATGACTGGGTTAGATTGTGGCTGAACAAACGAGTATATGTTTTTAAAACATTTTTAATCCCTTATTGGCCCTATACAGTTCTACAATATAGCAGTCTGCAAAAATCTCACACAGAACAGACCACAAAAATATCAGATTCTTGTGAGTATGAATTATTTTGAAAATTGGAGGTAATTAAATGTTCCTCAAATCAGTTTGCTAATCTCTAAGGCTTAGCATTCATCTGATCATCTGAAAACCTGAAAATCAACCCTGAAAATCAACTTTTATCCATATTTTATCCATATTTTATTGTGAGAAGCCAGAGATTTCAATTGTTGCTGTCAACTAATTGACCGATTCAAAAGATAGTGTGACTAAACAATCAGTAGCCAAATTCAGTCTGCCAGGACAGATCCTGGTCTGATTAATAGAGAAGAGTACCCAGGAAAAGGTCTCCCTTGGAATCTCTGTTAACCCTCACATTGCATAGGAAATGATATCTTACTGAAACAATCTCTTTAAATAAGAAAGTTACTGCTTGGAATCAACTTACATTCCTCTTATTTTAAAATCTAAAGTTATGTTCTGATCCAGACTGCCTTATTTCAGAATTCAGTTGACTCAATGATAAACATAATATCAGCAAAAAAATTATAACTATTTTATTATTGACCCAATGACACATCCAAAAAGTTTGGATCACTTGTTTCACATGTGTACACAGATTTCCTGCCAATAAAAACTTAAAAAGTTATCCACCACTTTACACTGATGTCCTATCTTTAGGTTAGGTCATTAATGTCTGATTGGCCAGGGTCCAACACTCCACACACCCGCCAATCAGCTGCTCTTGGTCTCAACATCGGCAGTAAGCAGTAGCCAGATACTGCACATTTGACTTCCATACAAATCTATAGGAGGTGGATGTGCAGTTCCTGGCTGCGGCCACTATTAGAAGACAGGGCAGCTCCGGAACTGAGCATTTCTGGCTGCCTGCTGCTTCAACTGTCACCAAGAACATCTGATTGACAGGGTTTGTAGGTGTTGGACCCCAGCCAATAAGACATTGATGACTTATCCTAAGGATAGGCCATCAATGTTAAAGTAGTGACTAACCTGTTTAAACAAAAACATGAGAGTTCATGGATATTAAATAATGGTATGAGATCTACTTTCTATAGAAACAAATGTTATTCAAATTTTTTTTTTCTTTAAAAATGTATGTAATTATTAGCATTTTCATATATTTGGTTACAGGACATAACAATAATTTATAAACTTTAAAGAACCTAAACTTCCATAGCAGTGCAGAATATTTTTACAATGAGTATTCCTGTTTTAAACATTTATGACATATCCACAGAGGATGCCAAAAATATTTTAGAAATTTGGGTCCTATGACTTAAACTGTAACCATTTTCCAGATCATTGTCACCAGACCTATATTTTACTGAGTAAAGTGACCAATGGCCACGACATCCAGTTGGAAGGTGGGTTAAGAGGTAGCCTTGCATGTGCAGTAACATCCCCAGAAGTTACAATACCGGTCAAGAAAATGGCTAATAGAACGACTCTACTTTATTTAAATGATATTGGATACATTTCTCAATTTTTATTCTTAAAATTCTGTGTATTTTCTTGTAATACAGAAAAACTCACCTGCAATGCATCTGAGTTCGGCAAAGCTTCTTTCGCACTTTCATTCCCGAGTCCAGAATCATCAGCATCAATGAGATTATCCACAGGAACATTTTGATTTGTTTTCATATAAGAAAAGTCACCAATTTCATTGGTATCATAACCCACACAGACATTGTAGGAGTAAGGAAATGGTAATGTTCCGCTTCCATACTGAGAAAGCACTCTGGGATCAACCGGAGGATATAAACTGGAGCTGAGGTTACTGAACATTGGGACGGGTTCTGATTTCTTGCACTTTGAGATAACGACCAACATCACAGTGATAATAAAGAGCAGGGAAATTAATCCCAGGGCGATGATTAAGTAAAACTGTAAATTAGATTGTGGATTTTCTTCAGTGGCTTGTTCATTGAACTTGGGGACCACCTGTTGGAAGTTATTTGCAATAAGGAGATTTAGGGTAACTGTAGATGAGAGAGCAGGGTCTCCATTGTCCTTCACCACCACCACGATCTTATGATTCAATACATCCTTCTCTTGGAACATACGAGATGTCCTTATTTCTCCAGTATGTTGAGTGATGGCAAAATAGGAAGAATCTGACAACTGTAGAAAATGATAAGAGAGCCAAGAATTGTGTCCAGAGTCTGGATCTATGGCCACCACCTTTGTTATCAATGACCCTTGCTCAGAATCAAAAGGAACAATTTCATATGCAGTCATACCTCCACTGTCTGCTGAGGGGTATAATATCTTTGGTGCATTATCGTTCCGATCCACAATATGGATAAGCAGTGTTGCATTGCTGCTTAGAGATGGGGATCCATTGTCTCTGGCATTTATTTCTATGTGAAACTCTTTATGTTGCTCATAATCAAATGATCTCTGGGCATAGAGGACACCGGTCTCTATATTGATGGAGAGGTAGGAGGTTGCTGGAAGTTCTTCTGTATTAGAGGTGCAGATGGAATAAAATACTTTTGCATTGTCTCCAGTATCGGGATCTGAGGCTTGTATACTGTATATTGATGATCCTGGTAAATTGTTTTCTGGGAGGTATACAACATAAGTACTTCTGATAAACGACGGTGGGTTGTCGTTGACATCTGATACCTCCAGTGTGATGGTTCTTCTGCTGGAAAGTGGAGGAGATCCTCTGTCAGTGGCTGCAATAGTAATGTTATAACGAGAAACCTTCTCTCTGTCCAGAGAACTTGTGGTAACAAGTCTGTAATAATTGTCAGATGATAATACTAAATTGAATGGCATTTCTTCTAAAAGTTTACAGTCCACTTCTCCATTCTTTCCTGAGTCTTTATCGTGGACTTCAATCAGAGCGATCATTGTACCCACAGCCGAATCCTCAGGAATTGGGGAAGATAATGATGTGAGAGATATCTCAGGAGCATTGTCATTTTCATCTATAACTTCTATCAAAATTTTGCAATGGGATATAAGGCCTCCTCCATCTTTAGCTTTTACAGAGAGCTCATAATTATTTGTTAATTCAAAATCTATATTACGATTTACTTTAATTTCTCCGGTCGCAGGGTGGATTCTGAATATTCCTGAACGATGAAAATTCTCTGATGTTTTACTAAAGAAATATGTGATCTGTGAATTGATCCCTTCATCCTTGTCTGTGGCATTCACTGTGATTATTGTAGTATTTATTGGAGTATTCTCATTTACACTGACTTTATATACTGACTGTGTGAACATTGGGAAATTATCATTAACATCAGTAACAATGATCCTTATTAAGGCACTTCCAGATCTCACAGGTTTGCCTCCATCCAGAGCTGTTAATATGAGCTCATGGTGACTCTGTGTCTCTCTGTCTAATGGTTTCTCTAGAACAAGCTCTAGAAATGTGCTTCCATCCGTATTTCTGTCCTCACTCAGAGTAAAATACTGATTATCACTGAGCTTATATGTCTGTACAGAATTAGAACCAATATCTGGATCTTCTGCAGTCTGTAATGTAAATCTGGTCCCTGCTGATGTTAATTCAATTATCTCCAAAGTGAATACATCAGGGAAGAATGCTGGAGAATTATCATTTATATCCTGAATTTCCATCTTCATCTTAACAATATTAAAGGGATTTTCAACCACAGCATCAAAGGTTAGGAAACAAGAAGTTTCTCTCCCACACAATGTCTCTCTGTCTATCCTGTCCTTGATATACAGCTTTCCGTTATCCTTGTTTATATAGAGAAATCTCTCTGCTGTTCTGGATACAATCCTCAGTTTTTTAGATAAGAGTTGATTAATGTCTAATCCAAGGTCATCTGCAATATTTGCTATAACAGAGTCTTTCCTCATTTCTTCTACAATGGAATAATGAATCTGACCAGAGACTGAATGACACAGACAGGAAAATATGATAGAAATGGTTACTTGCCACATGAGTCCTTTGTTTTTCTCTGTATAAGGTTTCATCTCAGTTACCAGCGTCTAAATCCTTCAAAGGAATATTCCTTGAAATATCAGTATTGGTAATCCAGAATGTTCCAGCAAATGTTAATTTATGTCCAGTTGTGTATAAAACAATGTAGAAAGAATCCAGGCAATGTCTGTGTCTCCCTGTGCAGATCTGCAGTGTGTGTGTGTGAGGAAATAATGGATCCCAGTTCTGTATTCCTCTGTTTATTGGTTAAACAGCGGCGCTCTGAGGGGAAATTGAGGAACTGCAGTCTAGATTTTTCTTTCTGACTTTCATATTACTACTAGGTATTTATAGTTTAGAAATATATATGTATAAGATATTAACTTGAAATGTATATATACAAGCACAGGTACACAAACATATATATTTAACATTTTACTTATATCAATCTATCTAGAGATAGAAAGTGATAAGAATAATATTTTTTATATCTCTTTTCTTTTTTATTTAAATATACTCGTATGCATAAACCAAAATAAATAAATACATATATACAGTATATACAGTATATGTGGTATATGTTTTTTATATATACTGTATGCACTACTCACAAAACGTTAGGGATATTTGGCTTTTGGGTGAAATGTTTGCAAAACGTAAAATGTTAGGTAGAAGTTGCAATGGTGATTTCCTAATCTCAAACAATTTATTGAAACAAATGCTGCCAACAGTGGTATTCCACCCCACAAATGTCAATATCTCAGTCACTTGTCATGTGACTTTAAGCATAAATTACAGCTTGACAAGGCCATCTCCTGCTGTTCACAAATGCAGTTATTGTCTGTGGAGGCATGCCACTCTTCTTGAAGGGCAGTCCCTCAGGTCATTGAGGTTCTAGGATACAGATATATGAGCCTCTACATGGTGACTCAGCTGATCCCATAGGATTTCTATGGGATTCAGTTCAGGAGAAAGTTCAGGCTGCTCCATTCAAGGTACCCAGTCTCCAGCAGCTATTCTCTAATGATGCGACCTTGATGAGCAGGAGCATTGTCATCCAAGAAGATGAAATTAGGCCTGTTTTGTTCATGCAAAGGCACAATGACTGGATAATAATGTTGTTCGAGTAATATGAGCTTGTCACTATACCATTTGCAAAGTATAGGGCAGTTCTGTATTGATTAGACACAACTACCCACACTGTAACATCACAATCACCACTAAAGGCTCATCTGGTGACAGCAGTGGCTGAGGTGTAGCACTCTACTTGATGTATCTATCATTTCTGTTCAGCGTGAATTGACTTTTCTCAGTAAACAGCACTGAGGCCCACTGGTCCCTCGTCCAAAGTAGATGATGCCTGTGCCTGGTTGTGTGGTCTGGTAGTCTTGCCGGTCATCTAGCACACAGACCACATAGATATAAATAGTTTTGAATGGTCTAATATGACACTTGGGTGCATCTCACCTCCCTTAAATGTGCCTGAAGTTGTGTGGCATTCATAATCCAGTTCCTAATGGCATTGTTCACAATGAAGAGGTCATCAGTGCGGGATGTGGTCAAAGGATGTCCACTTCTATGCCTTTCTGTTACTCTTCAAGTCTCTCTGTCTCTGTTGCAGCCTACTTATAACACTCTGTGACACTCTTAGCTCAGTGGCCACTTGCTTCTGAGAACATCCTGCTTGAAACCTTGCAATGGAGAGGTACTATTGACCACTTGTTAAGTGTCATCATGGTCTAAGGATGTCAAAATGTGAACAGCATGATGAGAAGCACTGTTTAAATAACAATTCTAATCTGAACCCCAAAATGTATTGAGTGATTCATGGATTAAACACCTGTAGCGAGTTTTGCCATTAAACTCCAACAAGTTGTGCAAAAAATACTGAAACACTGAGCAGTCTGACATGTGCATTCAAAGGTTTAGAGAAAGTCACACTAAGTTCACCTGAAATGGTTAGAGTGCATTTCAGGATCATCCAGAAATTTCCCCCAAAAGCCTAATATCTCTTACTCTTTGTGAGTGGTGTATATACGCTGTAGATCAAAATTTAAGAAATTTTTAAATGTTAAGGTCATTGTGTAGTCCTGTGTGATTATATCATAACATGAGTAAGCTAGCAGTATTTTAAGCTCATTTCTAAAATTGAATTTTTTGAAAAGCACATAATAAAAATATAAATGAGATAAATGAAAAATCTCTGATCAAAATTGGAGAAGACTTTCAGATACCTTCAACTTATTGGTGTTAAACTGGCACCTAGTGCTAAGTTCCTTAAAGGGAAGGTGTCGCAAAAAAAAAAATTTCAAAAACTAAAATATATTTACAGTTAGGTCCAGAAATATTTGGACAGTGACACAATTTTCGCGAGTTGGGCTCTGCATGCCACCACATTGGATTTGAAATGAAATCTCTACAACAGAATTCAAGTGCAGATTGTAACGTTTAATTTGAAGGTTTGAACAAAAATATCTGATAGAAATTGTAGGAATTGTACACATTTCTTTACAAACACTCCACATTTTAGGAGGTCAAAAGTAATTGGACAAATAAACCAAACCCAAACAAAATATTTTTATTTTCAATATTTTGTTGCGAATCCTTTGGAGGCAATCACTGCCTTAAGTCTTGAACCCATGGACATCACCAAACGCTGGGTTTCCTCCTTCTTAATGCTTTGCCAGGCCTTTACAGCCGCAGCCTTCAGGTCTTGCTTGTTTGTGGGTCTTTCCGTCTTAAGTCTGGATTTGAGCAAGTGAAATGCATGCTCAATTGGGTTAAGATCTGGTGATTGACTTGGCCATTGCAGAATGTTCCACTTTTTTGCACTCATGAACTCCTGGGTAGCTTTGGCTGTATGCTTGGGGTCATTGTCCATCTGTACTATGAAGCGCCGTCCGATCAACTTTGCGGCATTTGGCTGAATCTAGGCTGAAAGTATATCCCGGTACACTTCAGAATTCATCCGGCTACTCTTGTCTGCTGTTATGTCATCAATAAACACAAGTGACCCAGTGCCATTGAAAGCCATGCATGCCCATGCCATCATGTTGCCTCCACCATGTTTTACAGAGGATGTGGTGTGCCTTGGATCATGTGCCGTTCCCTTTCTTCTCCAAACTTTTTTCTTCCCATCATTCTGGTACAGGTTGATCTTGGTCTCATCTGTCCATAGAATACTTTTCCAGAACTGAGCTGGCTTCATGAGGTGTTTTTCAGCAAATTTAACTCTGGCCTGTCTATTTTTGGAATTGATGAATGGTTTGCATCTAGATGTGAACCCTTTGTATTTACTTTCATGGAGTCTTCTCTTTACTGTTGACTTAGAGACAGATACACCTACTTCACTGAGAGTGTTCTGGACTTCAGTTGATGTTGTGAACGGGTTCTTCTTCACCAAATAAAGTATGCGGCGATCATCCACCACTGTTGTCATCCATGGACGCCCAGGCCTTTTTGACTTCCCAAGCTCACCAGTCAATTCCTTTTTTCTCAGAATGTACCCGACTGTTGATTTTGCTACTCCAAGCATGTCTGCTATCTCTCTGATGGATTTTTTCTTTTTTTTCAGCCTCAGGATGTTCTGCTTCACCTCAATTGAGAGTTCCTTAGACCGCATGTTGTCTGGTCACAGCAACAGCTTCCAAATGCAAAACCACACACCTGTAATCAACCCCAGACCTTTTAACTACTTCATTGATTACAGGTTAACGAGGGAGACGCCTTCAGAGTTAATTGCAGCCCTTAGAGTCCCTTGTCCAATTACTTTTGGTCCCTTGAAAAAGAGGAGGCTATGCATTACAGAGCTATGATTACTAAACCCTTTCTCCGATTTGGATGTGAAAACTCTCATATTGCAGCTGGGAGTGTGCACTTTCAGCCCATATTATATATGTAATTGTATTTCTGAACATGTTTTTGTAAACAGCTAAAATAACAAAACTTGTGTCACTGTCCAAATATTTCTGGACCTAACTGTAGATAGAAATGTAATTATTAAAAGGCAAAACTAAGCTAATAGAAGCATTTCACAACATATATTTCATCACCACAGATATTCCACACAGATTTAACTAAATTGGCCAAGTAATGTGCTCCGTCTGTCTTTTTCCCCGTCTGTCTCTTTCCCCATCTGCCTGTCTGTCTGTCTCTTTTTTTTTGTCTGTCTCTATCTCTCTGTTTCTTTCCCCATCTGTCTCTTTCCAGGTCTGTCTCTTTCCCAGGTCTGTCTCTTTCCCCGTATGTCTCCCCATCTCTTTGTCTGTGTCTTTTCCTGTCTGTCTCTTTCCCTGTCTGCCTGTCTCTGTCTGTCTGTTTCCTTGTCTGTCTCTATTTCTCTGTCTCTTTCCCCGTCTGTCTCTATCAAGGTCTGTGTCTTTCTCCATCTATCTTTGTCTGTCTCTCTGGTTGTCTCCTCCTTCCCTGTCTTCCTGTCTCTGTCCCTGTCTGCATGTCCGTGTGTCTCTTTCCCCGTCTGTCTCTTTCCCCGTCTGTCTCTTTCCCCGTCTGTCTCTTTTCCCGTCCGTCTCTTTCCCCGTCAGTCTCTTTCCCCGTCTGTCTCTTTCCCCGTCTCTGTCTGTCTCTTTTACCATTTGTCTCTATCTCTCTGTCTTTTCTCTGTCTGTCTCTGTCTGTCTCTCTGTCTGTCTCTCTGTCTTTCTCTCTATATCCGTCTCCCCACCGACATCTTATTACCTCACATATAAGCTTCTTATACTATGAATGTCTTTTGTTCCTATAGCAACCAATCATAACTCCTACTAATAACCTGTAGTTCCAGGCTCCATTTACTTTAATGGAGGCATGTTTTTTGGAGAGTAACTGTAAAGCATGGGGTTAAATTATCCTGTCAAAACACAGTCTACGACGTTCCCTGGGTCACATGAAGTGTCTGTGCAAAATTTCGTGATTGTAAATGTGACGGTGCGGATACACTTTTCATTTCACTTTTCCCCATTATGTAGATAGGGGCAAAATTGATTGGTAAATTGGAATGCGCGGGGTTAAAACTTCACCTCACAACATAGCCTATGACGCTCTCGGGGTCCAGACGTGTGAGTGTGCAACATTTTGTGGCTGTAGCTGCGCCGGTGCAGATGCCAATCCCGGACATACATATATACACACACACATTCAGCTTTATATATATATATATATATATATATATATATATATATATATATATATATATATATATATATTTATATATAGATACATATATACACACTGTATATATATATATATATATATATATATATATATATATATATACATTCATATATATATATATATTTATATATCTGGCTGCAGATACAGAATAACATTTACATTCCTTTAGCTCTAAAGTGACCACATTTGATTTTTTAAATCTGATGTGTCAGCTTTTGTGGTAAATATCTCTGGAATATTTTAACATTTCCTAATGATTTTGATTTGATTTGTTTTGCAAAACCTTTAAAATATTTTTGTAACTGGATGTATAAGTACACTTGTTTTCTGTTTGTACACAGGCAAACCTTGAGAAAGGCTCTATAGTTGAGCTGAACGAGTGTTATGCCAATATTGGGGTTACTCTCATGAAAGAACATAAAATATAAAAAATACACTGATATTATTTTGCCTCTATTTCTCAGAGTGGCAACATTACACAGCTGACATCAATACCTACAAATAGAATCCCAATTACCACCGCACCAGGGCAATCAGGGAGACCCGTGCATCTACTGTGATGCACCAAATCAGGGGTGGCTTCAGGATGATATTTTTAGCTTGGCCATGGCATTATCATGTATGGCAGGCAATCTCTGCATGTTTATTGGCTATCTAACAGCCACAAAACATGTCGGGTGGGGACTCAAGCATTGTGCTGGAACATCCATGATACACGGCAGAGTAAGAAGCATGGCTGAGCACTCCGATGCTCAATCGAGCATCGAACAATGGTGAAACACTCGCTCATCACTAATCTTTGTCAAACATGCCATTTCCTTAGCCTGCTCCCTTTTTCTCCCAAACTCCATGCAGAAAGGGCTGTTTTCACTGCCTTGTCCATGCATTTAGAGTAGATGTTTTAAACCATCTAATCTAAGTGCATGAAGAAAGCAGTAGAAACAGCACTTTGAAAACACTGATCAATAATAAAATAAAAACAAATTTAGTTACTCTTTAAAACAACAAAGGGACAGTTTATTTAAAAAATATATTTGGATGTGTTACTGGTATAGTTATATATAATTTACTAATGTGCTGTTAGCTCCATAGTTCTTCCACTACAGTCCCTTTTCACAGTTGCCCCCAGATGCCGCAAGCTTGACTTACAGATTACAATCTATACACGAGAAAGCTTTTTGCGTCAGTAGATCACCAGTGCTGTATTTGGGGGTTGACTGATCATTTCCATAAGCTAGCCCATTTCTATGTCACAGCCAATGCATGTATAGAGCAGTCATGATGTTCCAACACTTGAAACTCCTGCTTCTAAATTACAGCTTTGAAGATCTGGAACTCAATGTGGAATGAGGACATTGGTGACGTTTTGATAACAGAATTTCATTAACCATTGTCTGGTACCAGAAAAATTACTAGTTGTACCAATCTGCATAGGGTCATATTGACCCCAAGCTATCAGACAAGGGTTAAAAATGTACTAATTACAAATCCATCTAAAAATAGTTTTTAAAGGGCAACTTCTTTAAGCTTTGCAAAAATACCGAAATAAAAAAATGATTTTGGAGACAAACAATAACTTATATTTAACAGCTTATATAGTACCTAGATGTAATTTTACCAAATTTGTAGGCTAACCTTTGAAAAAAATGAAAATGAGGCTTAACCAGATATACTGTATGCAAGTCTACTATACCATCAAAGAGTCATAGAGTAGGTCGATTGTTCTCTTCTATTAGTTGAGCTTGACAATTGAGGAAAACTATCATAAGACACCAAGTAGTTTATTGTAAAAAATACAACAATCTTCATTGCCGTCCACCATAGATTTTATTATAATATCTATTTTATTATAGATATTGCAGTCACTGATTTAGGAAATAAACCACATGGGATGAATGTGCCATCAGAAAAAACAAAAAGGCATATTGAAGAGGTCAATGAATATCAGCAACAAGCAAACTGTTTTACTATATTATAAAACTAAAAGTTTTGCAGGTGGAAATTAGTTGCAATGCTAATTAGGTGCTCTTTTAACCTCATCTTAATATGAATGCAATAAAGCATATAATAATAATAATAATAAATAACATTGTATACATTTTAGAACTGCTCAGTATTGTATAGCTAATGCTTTGTGACAGTATAGGAACAAACATCAATATACTTAAAGGGACCTTTTCCCTTCTAAATAATAACACAGTTAAATTGCACCTGTCAGGCCCCCTATGCCCTCCAACCCAGCAGTATTGATACCTGTATGCTCAAATTCCCTCCTTAAGTAACCCTATATAACTCTATTCACTAATATAAATGTTTTATAAAACTACTTCTAAACCTCGCTGTCCCTATAGGCCTGTGACTATTCGCAGGAGCATTAATATCCGGACTAGTCAGCCCTTTTTCCATGTTAGCACGCCTCTGTGGCGTGATAACTTGATTTCCACAAGTCAGTATCACAGCCAGTTCCTGGAAATCTTGTTCATGTGCGCTGCTCATTTTGGCTGCATCAGTATGTCTTTGAAGCCAGGTATATTCTTCCCAGCTTCACTAGGTGCACAAAGCAAGGCCAGAAGTTCAGAAGAGATGTATGTGAGCCATTTTCTGAACTTTCAGTGCAGTGCAGTGTCTTAATTAGAGATGAGTGAACCTTTGGAGGTTTGGTTTGCTCACAGCAAATGAACTGAACCTCCCATGTTCCAAACTTTCCCTGAGGAGGTTCAGAATCACTGATTGGCAGTTTGTGTCTTCCCCCACATACAGTCACCCATAAGCAGATCACTTCCAGGGGAGGTTGTGTAAGACGTTTACATTTTTATTTTAGTGTGAGCCATTTAAACACTGCAAGCGGCTCGTACAGGGCTGAGAACCAAGCGTACCTAGCATCCGAACTCTGAACCCGAGCTCTGTTTTTTTAAGTTGGTGTTTGGTTCAAAAACCGAACCTGAGGTTTGCTCAACTCTGCTCCTAATCAAGCCAATAGGCAATCACCCAGCTTATGAGGTGCACTGATGCGGCCAAAAGGAGCCACAAGCATGTGTGAGATTTCCAGGAGCTAGCGGTGAAACTAGCTTGTGGAAATCATGTTATCACAACCAAAGGAGTAGGATGACAAGGAAAGAGGGCCAACTAGATAGGGGAACTAATGCCCTTGCGAATAGTCATAGGTCTGATTAGCATAGGGCCAGTGAGGTTTTTAAATAGTTTTTTTAAACATTCAAATTAGTGAATAGTGTTATACAGGGCTGTTTAGGCAGGGAATTTAGACATACAGCCATGAAGGCTGCTGGGTTGCAGGACATAGGGGACCTGACAGTTTCCCTTTAATGAATGTTCACTCTAGAACAATTCTGAAAAATTAAATTTGGAACTATTGATATTGAATTTTATCCATGCCTATGTATTAGTTAAAGCTTAAGCTCACCTGCAGAACATTGGAGGTTGGCAAAGTTTCTTGTACACTTTCAGTCCCAAGTAAAGAACCATCAGCATCAATAAGATTATCCACAGGAACATCTTGATTTGGTTTCAAGTAGGAAAAGTCACTTTCATTGGTATCAAACCCCACACAGACATTGTAGGAGTAAGGAAATGGTAGTGTTCCAGTTTCATACTGAGAAAAGACTCTGGGATCAACTGGAGGATATAAACTGGAGTTGAGGTTACTGAACATTGGGATAGGTTCTGATTTCTTGCACTTCGAGATAACGACCAACATCACAGTGATAATAAAGAGCAGTGAAAGTAATCCAAGAGCGATGATTAAGTAAAACTGTAAATTAGATTGTGGATTTTCTTCAGTGTCTTGTTCATTGAACTTGGGGACCACCTGTTGGAAGTTGTTTGCAATAAGGAGATTTAGGGTAACTGTAGATGAGAGAGAGGGGTCTCCATTGTCCCTTACCATCACCACAATCTTATGATTTAATACATCCTTCTCTTGGAACATACGAGATGTCCTTATTTCTCCAGTATGCTGAGTGATGGCAAAATACGAAGATTCTGACAACTGTAGAAAATAATAAGAGAGCCAAGAATTGTGCCCAGAATCTAGATCTATGGCCACCACCTTAGTTACCAAGGATCCTTGTTCAGAATCAAAAGGAACAATTTCATATGTAGTCATACCTCCACTATCTGCTGAGGGGTATAATATCTTTGGAGCATTATCGTTCTGATCCACAATACGGATAAGCAGTGTTGCGTTGCTGCTTAGAGATGGGGATCCATTGTCTCTGGCATTTATTTGTATGTTAAACTCTTTATACTCCTCATAATCAAATGATCTCTGGGCATAGAGGACCCCGGTCTCTATATTGATGGAGAGGTAGGAGGTTGCTGGCAGTTCTTCTGTATTAGAGGCTGAGATGGAATAAAATAGTTTGGCATTGTCTCCAGTATCGGGATCTGAGGCTTGTATACTGTATATTGATGACCCTGGTAAATTATTCTCTGGGACGTATACAACATAAGTACTTCTGATAAACAACGGTGGGTTGTCATTCACATCTGATAACTCCAGTGTGATGGTTCTTCTGCTGGAAAGTGGAGGAGATCCTCTGTCAGTGGCTGCAATAGTAATGTTATAACATGAAACCTTCTCTCTGTCCAGAGAACTTGTGGTAACAATTCTGTAATAATTGTCAGATGATAATACTAAATTAAATGGCATTTCATCCAAAAGTTTACAGTCCATTTCTCCATTCCTTCCTGAGTCTTTATCATGAACTTCAATCAGAGCGATCATTGTACCCACAACCGAATCCTCAGGAATTGGGGAAGATACTGATGTGAGAGATATCTCTGGAGCATTGTCATTCTCATCAATAACTTCTATCAATACTTTACAATGGGCTACAAGGTCACCTCCATCTTTAGCTTGTACAGAGAGCTCAAAAAGATTTGTTATTTCAAAATCTAATTTATCATTTACCTTAATTTCCCCGGTCACAGGGTGGATACTGAATGTTCCTGAACGATGGACATTTCCTGATGTTTTACTAAAGGAATATGTGATCTGTCCATTGATCCCTTCATCCTTGTCTGTGGCATTCACTGTGATTATTGTGGAATTTATTGGAGCATTCTCATTTACACTGACTTTATATACTGACTGTGTGAATATTGGGAAATTATCATTAGCATCAGTAACAATGATCCTTATTAAGGCAGTTCCAGATCTCACAGGTTTACCTCCATCCAGAGCTGTTAGTATGAGTTCATGGTGACCCTGTGTCTCTCTGTCTAATGGTTTCTCTAGAACAAGCTCTAGAAATGTACTTCCATCTGGATTTCTGTCTTCACTCAATATAAAATAATGATTATCACTGAGCTTATATGTCTGTACAGAATTAGAACCAATATCTGGATCTTCTGCAGTCTGTAAAGCAAATCTGGTCCCTGCTGATGTTAATTCAATTGTTTTTAAACTGAATACATCAGGAAAGAATGCTGGAGAATTATCATTTATATCCTGAATTTCTATTTTTACCTTTTCAATGCTAAAAGGATTTTCAATCACAGCATCAAAGGTTAGAAAACAAAATGTCTCTCTCCCACACAATGTCTCTCTGTCTATCCGGTCCTTAACATACAGATTTCCATTATGCAGACTGATATAGAAATATTTTTCTGAAGTTCTAGATACAATCCTTAGATTTCTGGATGAGATCTGTTTAATATCTAATCCAAGGTCATCTGCAATATTTGCTATAACAGAGTCTTTCCTCATTTCTTCTACAATAGAATAATGAATCTGACCAGAGACTGAATGATACAGCCAAAAATATAAGATAGAAAATGTTACTTGCCATCTGGTTCCTGTGTAAGTGTATTCTGTTGATCTCATTGTTGCTCCTGATTTTTTCCAGATTTTGATGGTTAGAAATAGTCCTTTGAAATGTTAAAATCCTAATAAAATCCAATGTTCTGTATTTGCTGTAGAGAGAATCTAGACATGTTTGTGCTTCTTCTTCCAGCTCTGCAGTATGTGAATGCTGAAAACATCTTAGGATGAGTTCTCATTTCTTTTATTTATTGGTTAAACAGCGGCGCTCTGAGGTGAAATTGAGGAACTGCAGTTATGTAAAATATTTATTCACTGTTATCCTTTAAATTTCCGAATTTTAAGTTGTAATTATATATGTTTAATGTGTGTTATGTAATTTAATAAACCACAATATAATTAAAAGAAAAAGTTGCATTCATTTACTAAAATGATCTGTATTCTATTTCTATTGTATTGTACAATTTAGTTTATTCTTTTACTGAGATTTGAAAACAAAAACTTATATTAATTTATAATTTAAATAGTCAATTATTTTTGTCCTAAATTATTTAGGATACTAAATATACTTGAAAACAACAATCTATTTTTAAAAATTTAATAACTTGATATTTATTTTATTGGTCATTTCTCTTTACATTAATAACATAAAGAAAAGGCACAACATGTAAGAAGAATTGTCTAAATCAGTTAAGCAAATGAAATGTAGTTGCAGTGAAGAAAAAAATAAACTATATCAATTTTTAATAAGAAACATGTATTATATTTCCTATGCTACTAAATTGAGTACAGCTTAACAATTACACCTGCCTTTAATTTAATCTAAATGTACAATCTATTAGTCTGTTTGCCTATTTATTTATTAAGAAACATTTAAAACAACACCCAAAAATGAAATACTTATGAAAAAAATGAATGACAGTTTTGTTTTCTGCAATTGTAGTCTTCATTTTATTTTTTTTATTAATTGATTCTATGATATACATTACATAATCTACTGTATGAAGGTCAATATTTTTTTAATTCTCTAACCTGAAGAGTATGTTAGAGCCTTAGAAGATACAAAATATTGTAGTAGAATTCTTACATTACAGTCAAAGTTAATATACTTTCTTTTTACTAGTACAAGATCCCAAGGTGAAGCATATGAAGCTGAATTCTAAGTACACCATACAGATTATCATGCATCAGATCTAATGGTAGCTAGGTATAACAAAGTGTATAAGGTTTACTCAAAGTATTAAACATTTAAAAGTAATGTATTACTTGCTGTCATTTACTAGTAGAAATTACACTTTAAACCAGGGTTGCTTTAGCTATAGAAGAGTCTATCTTTAACTGCTCTTGAAATTTGGATAAACCAAAAAGAAAAATCCCATTAAAATGTAACCTTTAAATCAGGTTCCTAATAAACCCCGTCCCGACACGTTTCCCTCTGTTAGGTCTACAAGGTTCATCAGGGGACAGAGTCAAATTGAAGTACAGGTTGATGTCACATCACAGGATCAAGGTGCTTGAGGTATTGTCCTCAATCACCTTGTTACTGTGATGGGACATCCATCATCCTTGAGTTCTATTTAACTCTGTCCCCTGATGAACCCTGTGGAGCTAACAGGGGGGAAATGCATCGGGAGGACGTTTATGAGGAACCTGATTGATGGACCTTTAGACCAGATAAGAAGTAACCATGTTGTATGTGGCATTACTGAGGCTTAGGTTTACTCGCCTACTTTTTCCCGATTGATATTTTCATCATATTTATGGTTGGTGCATTGTGACTGTGTAGGGTGATCTAGCAACTGTTAGGGTCTCCCGTCGGCCAATGGGAGAGCCACAACCTTGGGCATCATACCCTCAATTGCTAGGTAGGGATACTCAGGGCCCAATAGAGCGAGTTCTCCTTTTTCCCTACCATAACATTCTTATCATTAATATTGTTTCCTAACTATTTTATCCTTACTACTATAAGGTTTTGTTTAGGTCCTTTGACCTTTTAAGTGTAGTATTAAAGGTTACGCTTTAATGGGTTTTTTCTTTTTAGTTTATGCACTTTTGTACCCCTTTTCTGTGTTAGCTTCGGCTGGTTTTCTCTTGAAATTTGGTCAAGGACTCTACCTAAAACATTACCATCATTTTAACCTTTGTTTCATAAATCTATAGTGCACAGAAAAATAAGCAACTTTGTTATATATCTTATCAGACAAAATTTGCTTATTTCTCTGTCAGAATTAATCATAATTATCTGTATGTAATGAAGACTTTCCCATTACTGAGATAGGTTGATGGCAGTTGTTAATGAGGAGATTCAATGTAGATAGAAGAGGAAGGAGGGAGCAGAGCTCTGTTTCTAGCTCTTTTCTTTGGCTCTAGTCCTGACCTCTGCCTCTAACTCTTCCCTCTGCCTCTAGCTCTATCCTCTACCTGTAGCTCCTCCATCTGCCTCTAGCTCTAACTTCTGCCTCCAGCTCTTCCCTCTGCCTTTAACTGCTCCATCTAGCTACTACCTCTGCCTCTAGCTCCTCCATTTGCTTTAGCTCCTACCTCTGCTTCTAGTTCCTCCCTCTGCCTCTAGCTTCTCCCTCTGCCTTTAGCCCCTCCCTCCTCCCTTCCTTATTGAATCTCATCAGTAACAACCGCCATCTCCTATATCTCAGTAATGGGAAAGTCTTCACTGAATAAAGCTTTTAACTCAGAATTGAGAATTTTGATAATGACTAATTAATTTTGGTAGAGAAAGATTTATTAAGTAGATATATTAATATTACAAACTTGCTTATTTTGTTGTGTACTATTGATTTATGAAATAAAAAATAAAAAATTATGGTTGTTTTAGACATTAAACAGTTAAATGTAATTGCCATATTGTAGCTTAATCTTTTGCAAGCTGCAATTCAAATCACAACCACTACATGTCCAAACAGAGACCTATTTACCTCAGACATCTTGTGACAAATTATCACCAAATTATGTATTTTTCTATAGGAAAAAATAAATAAAAATCTGGTCATAGTGTATCAAGAGAAAAAGTGGTGCAAACACATATTTAAATTTTCTAACAAAAGAGAGGCTTTAAAAACAGAAAGGTGCTGAACAAAAAAAGTCACAAATAATAAACATAATACTTAGTTACCCAGCCATGATAAAGCTGACAGCTGGGGGCTAGTATGTTCAGGCTGGGGAGGACCCATGGTTATTGGCCCCCCCCAGCCTAAAAATAGGAACCGCCCAGGATTGTTGCATAGATGCAACAATCCCGGAACTTTACCTGGCTTATCCCAATTGCCCTGGTGCGGTGGCAATAAGCGGTAAATAACAGCTCACAGCTGCCACTAAGCTCTAGATTAGTACTGGGAGGCATCTACGAGAGCCCCCATTACTAACCTGTAAGTGAAAAGAAATAAACACAAACACCGAAAAAAATCCTTTATTTGAAATAAAATACAAAAAACAACCTCTTACACCCCTTTTTTAAAACCCAAAACACTTCAGGTCTGTCATAATCCACACGAGGTTCCATGACTATTCCAGCTCTGCTACACCTGCAGTGACAGCGCATGGGCACAGAACGTAACCACCTGCAGTGTGCTTCAGGCACAGAATGAATTAGCCGCAGTGGTGAGTGGTGGCGCCACCCACTCAGGTTATTTGTTGTCACAGGTGGAGGACCATGGGGACCTCTAGCTGTGACCGCAAAGAAACTGAGTGATGTCACTGTTCATCGCTGCTTCTCATTCTCTGCCTGAAGCTTATAATGGGCAGTCATATTCTGTGCCCGCACACTGTCACTTCAGACTGCAAATATGAACAACACACCTTCCAGTAAATATATTTGTACAAAATGTAATTTAAAAATGAACTGTTCATAAAAGGAAACTCATGAAAGTAAAATTCTAAAATAATGTGTATTAATACTGTCTTTGATATAACTTTGTAGTTTTCAATACTTTTTTATAGCTTAATACAAAACAAAAGCGCTTAAAGGGAAAAACAAGCATGCCCTGACCAAATCAATTATATTTAACCTTAAATTTTAAGTACAATTCTTAAACAATGATTTAAAAAAAAACAAAAAAAAACCCTTTAATATTTTCAATGAATGCCTTTTAAGGCCCCCTTCACACATCTCTGGAAAAACACGCACGTGTGTTACGTCCGTTTTTCGGGTCCGTTTTCCGTTTTTGTGTCCTTTTTTTGTGTCCGTGTGCCATCTGTGTGAATGCCGTATGCTAGCCGTGTGTGCGTGTTGATTGTCCGTTTATGCGTGAGAGAAATAACTGACATGTGTATGTGTTGTCTGTGTGAATTTATGCATGTTTGTGATGCACAATGTCGTAGATACATACCCACTGACAGCAGACAGAGTCGCGCGTAGAGAATGAACTGGAGTGAACTTCATCCGACTTCATTGTCATACCGCGGCTCTGTCTGTGTCGCATCCTGATTAGCGGTCACCCGTGAAGGACTCACCGGTGACTGCTAATCACCAGAGTGACTGGAGTACCCCTCTTGCATACTCACCGTTCCCCGATCTCCGGCATGGCGCTGCACGGCTATTCTCTAAACTCCGGCGGCTTTTCCTCTTTTGAAAAAGCCGGCCGCTCATTAATCAATCTCGTATTCCCTGCTTTCCCCGCCCACCGGCGAATATGATTGGTTGCAGTGAGATACGCCCACACGCTGAGTGACAGCTGTCTAACTGCAACCAATCGCAGCCGCTGGTGGGCCGATGGGCGTGTCACTATGGAACAGAGAAATAAATAAATAATTAAAAAAGCGGCGTGCGGTCCCCCCCTATTTTAATACCAGCGAGATAAAGCCATACGGCTGCAGGCTGGTATTCTCAGGATGGTTTTGTTCCTACAGAAGACCTCCATATTTTTATATATATACTATCAATAAGCATAAAGAACCAAATGTATCAGTTTCCTAATAAATATGCTTTTATTTCAATTTATTATTATTATTATTCATTATTTTTGAAATAAAAGCATATTTATTAGGAAACTGATACATTTGGTTCTTTATGCTTATTGATAGTATATATATAAAAATATGGAGGTCTTCTGTAGGAACAAGGTTGTTTGGTGGTGACTCCTTATGGTATAAATAATTTAACATGGACCTGATTATTCATATAATTTTTTGGTATTCTCAGGATGGGGAGCCCCAAGTTATGGGGAGCCCCCCAGCCTAACAATATCAGCCAGAAGACGCCCAGAATTGCCGCATATATTAGATGCGACAGTTCTGGGACTCTACCCGGCTCTTCCCAATTTGCCCTGGTGCATTGGCAATCAGGGTAATAAGGAGTTAATGGTAGCCCATAGCTGCCACTAAATCCTAGATTAATCATGTCAGGCATCTCCCCGAGATAACTTCCATGATTAATCTGTAAGTTACAGTTAAAAAACAGACACACCCGAAAAATCCTTTATTAGAAATAAAAAACACTAACAAATTCCCTCCTCACCAATTTATTAACCCCAACAAAGCCCTCCATGTCCGGCATAATCCACGGACCTCCAGCGTCGCATCCAGCTCTGCTGCATGAAGGTGACAGGAGCAGCAGTATACACCGCCGCTCCTGTCAGCTCCACTCAGCAAATGAGGTGAGTAGTGCGATCAGCTGAGCTGTCACTGAGGTTACCCGCGGCCACCGTTGGATCCAGCAGTGGCCGTGAGTTACCTGACTGACAGCAGCTAATCACGCTACTCACCTCATTTGCTGCGTGGAGCTGACAGGAGCGGCGGTGTATACTGCTGCTCCTGTCACCTTCATGCAGCAGAGCTGGATGCGACGCTGGAGGTCCGTGGATTACGCCGGACATGGAGGGCTTTGTTGGGGTTAATAAATTGGTGAGGAGGGAATTTGTTAGTGTTTTTTATTTCTATTAAAGGATTTTTCAGGTGTGTCTGTTTTTTAACTGTAACTTACAGATTAATCATGGAAGGTATCTCGGGGAGACGCCTGACATGATTAATCTAGGATTTAGTGGCAGCTATGGGCTGCCATTAACTCCTTATTACCCCGATTGCCAACGCACCAGGGCAAATCGGGAAGAGCCGGGTAGAGTCCCAGAACTGTCGCATCTAATGTATGCGGCAATTCTGGGCGTCTGCTGGCTGATATTGTTAGGCTGGGGGGCTCCCCATAATGTGGGGCTCCCAATCCTGAGAATACCAGCCTGCAGCTGTATGGCTTTATCTGGCTGGTATTAAAATAGGGGGGGACCGCACGCCGTTTTTTTTAATTTATTTATTTATTTCTCTGCTCCATAGTGACACGCCCACCGGCGGCTGCGATTGGTTGCAGTTAGACAGCTATCACTCAGCGTGTGGGCATGTCTCACTGCAACCAATCATATTTGCCGGTGGGCGGGGAAAGCAGGGAATATGAGATTGATTAATGAGTAGCCGGCTTTTACAAAAGAGGAAAAGCCGCCGGAGCCTTTATAACAGCAGTGCAGCGCCGCGCCGGAGATCCGGGAATGGTAAGTATGAGAGAGGGCAGGAACTGACTGACAGACAGCGAGAGGGACAGATAAGACAGAGAGACCGACCGACAGACATATAGAGAGACCGACCGACCGACGGACTGAGGGAGAGAACGAAACAGAAAAAGAAAAAAGACCGACATCACATGAAAAAAGCACAAAACGTACAAGGAGCAAACAGAGATGCGTCCGGACGTCACTCGGACGTGCGCACAGACCCATTGACTTTCATTTGGTCGGTGCTGCGTGTTGCATGCTGAAAACGGACATGCTTCCGTGCAAAACGGAGACACAAACGTAGCACGCACACGGACACACGGACGTTATGAAATAATGCACGTGTTTCCTCAAGCATTGCATAACATTGGTGCACGTTTGGCCGTGTCTCCGGTATATACAGAAACGGACCAAACACGTACGTGTATCACGGACGTGTGAAGGGGGCCTAAAACAGATTATTTAGGAGTTTGGCAGAGCTTGGATTGGTAGAATACCCCCAATATTTGCAATAAGTTGCATTATTACCTGTAAGGTACATTTACAGGAAATAATGCAACATTTTCCAACTTTTTTACTTTCACAGTTGATTATCTCTGAACTGTGAAGTCAGTTGTTTCAAGAAATAGTACCAATCAATTTAGCTTCAATCCATAGCTAAGATGAATGAAAGAGATCCTTAGTCCTATATTCTAATCTCATACGAATCATTCATAGTTTCTGAGTTATCAAGGTCAATCACTTACATGGTGCTATAACACTAAATGCCCCCGTACATCAAATAAGTAAAGCCTTTTGAACTTGGTATCTAAATTTCCTGCTTCTAGTCAAGTGGGAGGTGCTGGATCCTGCAAAAGTCAAGCTTCAGCTACTGTAATCATGAGCATTGGAATTTGATTGAACACCATTCAACATCACTCTGCTTTGGTTTGAATTCTCCCATTAATCAAACCACAGTAGACATGATTATGGGTACTAAAGCTTGACTAGTCCAAGATCTAGCCCACCACACGTTTATGAAAGTCATTAATTTACATAGCAATGATGATGATTGGTTATGGAACATATTTCTTTGCTGGTTTATTATAGTTTTCCATTGCATTTCCTAAATTACCTTTATTTTTGGCCAATTGTTTTTATAGTCATACAGTTATAAAGGTCCATAAGTTCAAGCTTTCTCCACCAGTTATATATTCTCTATCACTAGAATACTTTAACCCAGAATGCCAAAAGTTCATATTGCCTTGGATCTGTGTTGTATCTGTCAAGTTTGCTGCCATTTCCATGCTAATTCAGCTGACAACTGGTTTTGACACAAGTAGGCCAATATTTGTATTGATGGCATAGCTATGACTCATTGTATGTGTTATTGTAATTTATTTATTCTGTGTGTTATTGCATTTCCAAAATTGAAAACAGTTTAATATTTATGTATGTTTTTGAATATTGGACCTTAAAAGACCCTAATTGATACATTGGTATAAAAAGGTAACACTCGAATGTTAATGTTTACATCTTCATGCTATATAATTTTGGAAAGTCAATTGCCATGGTTCCTATCATGAGATAATGTAAACAATATAATTAAAATTGTCATTAAAAAGTCTTATCTTAAACTTTGTATCTCTTATTCCTTCCCAAATTTCTATAAATTGCATGGCTAAACAATACAACCTTTTATATTTTTAAAAATCTTCTAAAAATCAGCTAGGTCCTGTTTTCATGGTGCTGACATTTATGCAATTCTTGTTACTTGTAATAATACCATAAAGTCATCTAAATAGAGAACATTTTAAGAATTTATCAAGCCATAATACACTTTGGGCTCTACAAAACTCACCTGTGTATCGCTGCTCATCGGTAATGCTTCTTTTAAACTTTCACTTCCCAGTCCAGAGTCATCCGCATCGATGAGGTTGTCAACGGGGACATTTTGATTTGGTTGGGTAACAACAAAGTCACTTTCAGATGGATCCAATGCCACACAGAGATTGTACGAATACGGGAGAGGTAATGTTCCATCACTATACATAGATAGCATCCTGGGATCAACTGGGGGATACAAATTTGTGCTCAAAGATCCAAAAGCCAATGAAGACTTGGACTTTCTACATTTTGAAATAACTACCAGTATTAAAGTTATAATGAACAACAATGAAATGAGAGACAGGGCAATTAATAAATACAACTGCAGACTATTTTGGGCAGAGTCATCACCAATATCACTGATAGGGTTGAGTTTAGGAACGACTTGTTGGAAATTGTCTGCAACAATGAGACTGAGAGTGACAGTGGCTGAGAGAGCTGGATCTCCATTGTCTTTTACCATTATAATAACTTTGTGCCTTAATATGTCCTTCTCTTGAAAAACATGGGCAGTTCTGATTTCTCCAGTGTGGTCATTGATAATAAAGTGAGATGGTTCTGAGGCTTGCATGAAATGATAGGAAAGCCAAGAATTATGTCCGGAGTCAGAATCAACTGCAACCACCTTAGTTATTAAAGAACCTGGTTCAGAAGCAAAAGGCACCATCTCAAAAATAGCTGTACCGCCAGTATCTACAGTTGGGTACAAGATCCTTGGTACATTGTCATTCTGATCTACTATACGGATTAGTAGTGTTGTATTACTGCTCAGAGGAGGGGATCCACCATCATAAGCTGTCACTTGAATTACAAATTCTTTTAGCTGCTCATAGTCAAATGTTCTCTGTGCATAGACAACTCCACTTTCTATATTAATGGAAAGATAGGATGAAAATGAAAGGTTTTCTGTACTGGAGGTAGAAATGGAGTAAATTATTTTAGCATTATCTCCGGTATCGGGATCGGATGCTTGTACAGTATATATTGAGGCTCCTGGTAAATTGTTCTCAGGTACATAGGTGACAAATTTGGGTTTAAGAAACATTGGTGGATTGTCATTAACATCTGAGATCTCCAATGTGAGGGTCCTTTTACTAGACAGCGGTGGAGATCCTCTGTCTGTAGCTACAATTGAAATATTATAAGAAGACATTCGCTCTCTGTCCATTTCGCTCGAAGTGACAATTCTATAGTAGCTGTCATCTGATAAGACAAAACTGAATGATGATTCTTCTATAAGTTTGCAGTCCACTTCTCCATTTTCCCCAGAATCTTGGTCATGAACTTCGATTAGCGCCACCACTGTACCTGGTGCAGCGTCCTCAGGTATAGGAGTAGATAATGATGTGATGGATATCTCTGGTGGATTATCATTTACATCCATAACTTCGATCAATACTTTACAATGTGCCACCAGACCTCCTCCATCCTTTGCTTGCAAGGACAGTTCATAATTTCTAACTAATTCAAAATCCAACTTATTGTTTGTTATAATGTTGCCACTTATAGGATGAATACTGAATGCTCCTGTATAATGTATATTGCCAGAGGTTTTACTGAAGGAATATGTAATTTCTGAATACAGACCTTCATCTTTATCATTTGCACCTATGGTAACTATAGTAGTATTTACCGGAATGTCCTCATTTACACTGACTTTATATACTGACTGTGTGAATATTGGGAAATTATCATTAACATCAGTGACAATGATCCTTATTAAGGCAGTTCCAGATCTCACAGGTTTGCCTCCATCCAGAGCTGTTAGTATGAGCTCATGGTGACTCTGTGTCTCTCTGTCTAATGGTTTCTCTAGAATGAGCTCTAGAAATGTACTTCCATCTGGATTTCTGTCCTCACTCAGAGTAAAATACTGATTATCACTGAGCTTATATGTCTGTACAGAATTAGAACCAATATCTGGATCTTCTGCATTTTGCAAAACAAATCTGGTCCCTGCTGATGTTAATTCAATTGTTTCCAATGTGAAAACATCAGGGACAAATAATGGAGCATTATCATTTATATCCTGAATTTCTACTCTAACCCTGAAAACAGTTAAAGGATTTTCAACCACAGCATCAAATGTTAAGTAGCAAGTGGCTTTTGCCCCACACAATGTCTCTCTGTCCATCCTGTCCTTAACATAGAGATTCCCATTATCTAAACTAACATAGAAATATTTCTCTGCTGATCTGGATACAATCTTTAGTTTTCTAGAAGAGAGCTGTTTAATATCTAATCCAAGGTCATCTGCAATATTTGCAATAACAGAGTCTTTCCTCATTTCTTCTACAATGGAATAATGAATCTGACCAGAGACTGAATGACATAGACAGGACAATAAGGTAAATATTACTTGCCATCTGAGTCCTTTGTCTTCATGTTTATGAGATTCCAAAACAGTCATTGCAGCATTTAAAATATCCTAGAAATTGTAAAGCTGCTAACAACAATAATCCACTGTCCAAGAGAAATATCCGGGATGAATCTTGTCTTTTTACTGAGAATATTGATATTAAGAAAGGTTAATTTGCTCAGGAGAGACAGAAGAAAATGGAGGTTCTTCCTCTTGCAGATATGGAGTGTATGAGAGTGATGAATATCCCTGTGTATTTCCAGTTCTTCACTTTTCTCGATACTGGTTAAACAGCGGCGCTGTGAGGTAGAACTGAGGAACTGCATGCTTGGATTTTATTTATATGTATAGTATATAAAAAGGGTTTACAATCACGTTATACAATCTATCATGTTTACCTACATGTCTATCTGTCTGTCCATCCATCCGTCCGTCTGTCTAATCATTGCATTTATATTGTAATTAGTATATATATATATATATATATATATATATATATATATATATATATATATATATATAGTAATTAGTTACAAAAAGGTTTTGTTAATTAGAAAATATTAAGTGGAATGACATTAAACATATGTGCTATTCTTTAAAATAGATTAACACTTTTTGTGCATGACAGCAAAGAATAGGTTTTCTTTATTAATACAGCCCAGTTGATTTTCCCTATTGAGGGCGTCCACTTCCAATCAGTCCCAGTTAACAATAATTTTAATTTTGATGGAAAATGCCCATCTATGAGTTATGTAAATGGGAATAAATTTATTTTGCATGTAGTGTGTTATTTCCTCTTCTGTTGCTGCATTAAAAAGGGGTTGCCAAGATGACTTTTAACTTTTACATTCTTTTCACATTTTGCTGAGAAATTCAGTATATAAAGTAGCCATTTTATAACTAAATTCTATATGTAGCATGTCTTTATTTATTAATGATATTTATAAAAGGCTATGCAAGGGAAGCAGTATTAGTTAAAGGGGTTGTACGTCTTTAATCATTTTTTTCAAAGAGGTAGTCTGTGCTCAATCACCAGGATTTTCGTATATAAACTAAAGCTGATTCTACTGTATACATACCTTTAGTTGTCAGCTCGGATGTATAGTTTTTTAAACACAAGCATGTAAAGTTTGGAAAATGTACAGACAGCTGTTTGATTGGCAGAAGCTGCTGAGTATCTGATAGCTGAGGTGGGTTTTGATAGTAATTCCCACCCCCCTGCCTGTTGTTCTTCCCCCTATCTTTTATTTATGCTAATTCTATTATAGAAGCTTTTTACTACTGGTTGTAGCTAAATCAAAGTGGCTAGAAGGACCTTGCTGATGTCATACGCATGTGACCAGGAGGGGCGGGGCCTCAGCTAAGATAGCTGATACCAGGAAGCAACATTATTTTTCTGTTGGCTTAAGCACCGTCCCTTCTGGAAACAAGGATATGATGCCAGTAAGGTCATTCTAGCCACTTTGATTTACCACAACCATTTAGTAAAAGCTTTTATAATGGAATTAGCATAAATACAAAGATAGGGAAAGTAACAACAGGTAAGGGGGCGGTAATCAAAACCCATCCCAGCTATTAGCTGATCGGCAGCTGCTGCCAATCAAAAAGCTGTACATTTCACAAACATTACTTGCTTGTATTTCAAAACCTATACATCCTAGCTGACAGCTAAAGGTATGTATAGAATCAGCATGATAGTGTGATGCCACTGGACTATCAGGTCGTCACAGGGTATTGCACAATCTGCGCTCCCATGCAGTATCCACCTCCTTCTTGATTTTGGGTCCCCAATCAAATGGTGTTACCTACATCAGCTAATCAAACCCTAGATACACCCCGCACCACACCCACCAAACACACCAGTGGACGGTTTGAGTGGAATAGAGTCACCCACCTGGGAGGGTTGGAGAAGGGAGGTGAGGGGTGTCAGTTGGAGAGTTCAGTATGAGAGGTGAAAGTGAGAGGAGGTCAGGAGCAGGGCTACTGGGAAACAATCTAGGTAGCAGACGATGGTCTGGCCCTAGAGTAGCTGGACCCCCGGTCACAGGGGGTCATGGCAAGGGGCACAGATTTGTCGAGGAGGACAGCCGGCGGCCTTGCACCATCACTGGGCTGAGACCAAGGCACAACGGGGTACGTGGACACTAGGTAGGGGAGTAGCTTCAGGCAACCTGATAATTTCCCCGAGGAGAACGGAGTCTTCAAGAGGCGTTCCCACATGCTCCAAAATCGGGGTACTAGCACAACGAGGGGGATAGGACTTTCCACTCAAAACGGTCCAGAAAATCCCAAGTGTGAACCCTGAGAGCAAGCCTTCACACTTAGCCATAGTGGGGAGCGGGACCCGGCAAGTTTCACACTATCGAAACCATCAAAGAAGTAAACTGAGTGCCAGGAGGCAGGTCACGGATCACCAGGCAGCACCATTTGGGACAGGACCTGAGCTAAGCTCCCCTCAGCAGCAGTGGTGTCCAGAGACTTGCTTGACCAGTTTCCAGTGTCAGCTTAATGGACTGAGTGAGTACCACAGTGACCCCCTTGCATCCGACGGCACTCCCCTACCATCACCAAGCCCCGGGGTATTCCCCCCTATCCATAGAGGGTCACAACACCTGACTGTCCCATTCCATCATCCCCGGGTACTCCCAACTGCAGCGGTGGTACAACTAAATTACCACATACCACGGGTAGCGTCACGAACTTTGAAAAATCCCTTGTACATATACCCCCTTCATTTGAGAGGCCGCACGACCCCCGGGTCCGGAGACCGTCGAGCCACTGTGAACCCGGATTTGAGCAGCTCAGCTGCTGGCACGAGGGCAGCACAATAGCGCCAGTATATCACTGGCTTTAGGTATATAGGAAAATCCTGGTGATTGGTGTGCTTTAATATTGATGACCTACCCTTTTAATATCTCATCAATAATACAGCAGTGTGGGTCCAAGACTTTACACCTCCTCTGATCAGCTTCAATAGTGTCTGGATTTAATCAGTTTACAGAGCCAGAAACAGCTCAGTGTTGCAGCTTTGCTTTTTTTCAATCCCGTAGGTAAATCTAAGTAATTTATGAGAGTATAAAGCGAAAATAAACTTATATAACCCTAATTGTTTTAAAAGTGATAATATATGGGTATTAGAAAAGTTTAAAAAAAATGAGAGACAAGTGCACATAGAGTGATACAGTACTGGGTAGAGATTGTTAGGGGGAAGTGAGGGGGTGGTTACCTGACCAGGTTGCTCAAGTCACAACCCAATTAAATGCAAATAGAGAATACAGCTGCTACTATTAGAAATAAAGTGAACAGATGTAGCTTATTTCTAACATCACTTTATTTCTAACATTACATTTTATTTACTCTATTTTTCCATTTGTTAATCATTTGTTTCCCAGCATAAGCATTAGTACATGATCAGCACCATACTTATTGAGTGCAGGGTGAGACACTTATCCAAACATCACCTGCAGGTAACTTTACATTTGAGTTTTCTCACAATGGATAGTGTGGTAGTCTCTAAATACTATTTTATTATCCCTTGCTTTCATTTGACAGGTGCTCACGTGGACCCTGTCCACTACCTGCAGCATCCTCATGATTCACGTTCTCCAGTTAATTAAATACATTTATTTGAATTTATTTATCCAATGTCACCTTTCTGTCCCTTTTTTGAGCACCAGTGTTTCACTTATATAGAAATAGCAGTCACATTTTGGCTTTGGTGCCTGACTGGGCCAAAAACACTATATGCTACATAGGAAGATACCAGAATTATAACTCGCACCTGGTTGCTTTATTACAGGTTTGTGTTATGTGGTGTTCGGGTTTCAACTTGCTGGGTGTCATTGCGGCGTCGGACTCTCTTCACACCGCAGAGCCTGACAAGCAACCTGAGATCTCTTAGTTGTTCAGCCTGACCTGGGCATGGGCTGTTTTTAGCTTCACTACTCTCCAGTCCTGCAGGAGGTAATTCCTGCTGGCATGTGAACTGTTGCTTGGAGCTCAGGCTGTTAATGACCACTCACAGCCACCTTCAGCTTTTATAAGACATTGGATTCAGTTGCTCATTGCTGAATATAGCTCCAGCATTGCTTCAGCGATAATGGTCCTATTGTAGTGATCCAGAGCCTGGTCATCTGTCGCGAAGTGATGAAATATACTGTTGTTAGTTACTTTCCTCAGTGTGTTTTATTTCAACCTGGGTTCGTATTGTCTCTCCCTTGTGGCTGATTGCAGTGTTCTTGTGTTTTGGTTCTCCCCCTGTCTGTGTTATTTTTGGGATTTGCTTCTCCAGTCCTGGCCCTCTCCTAGGGTGGGGGAGGGGGATTAGATTAGGATTCAGAGAGGAGTTAGCATTACCATGGCAGCCCAGGCCTAGCTACCATCAAGCTTACCTCTGGGATAAGAGATAGAGCAGGGTCCCTAGATTGAGGGCAAGTGTAGAGGTCATTTTCCCTGTGACAGTTTGACAGTTAGGCCCAGAAGCATCAAGTGACTGAAAATACTGTACGTTCTATTTTATTCAATCAGAAGATCCATGATTATGTCTTCCATTTTAATTTGCATATGGTTAATAGTTAATATAGAGAGTTAATAAACAAGAGGCACTCCCAGATAAATTGAAAACATGATTTTTTTTAAGGTACCTACCACACAGCGGCAAATACCACTTATTACAGATGGCCAGTAATGATGCTTAATCATTAGCATACCAACAGCTATCCCTGACTTGTGAAGCCAGAGCCAGATATCTTGTAAATTTGTTAATTTTATGTGTTAGTTACTGACGAAGGTCATACATTGAACGAAACTGCTCTGAATATGAAATAATAAAAAAATTCACGTTTTTCAATTTATCTGGGAGTGCCTTGTGCTTATTAACTGGAAACAGAGTTACAGCCATGCAGAGACCTTGCTCTAATCCCCCAATCCCTTTTACCATCACTTTGAAGGACCAGATTTGGGTCCCAATAGACTTATATTGGGACCAGCATCCGGCCAGATATCTGAGATTAATTCTGGGCCCGATCCATTTTTTTTTTACCAGGTTGGACTCACCAATCCTGGATATCTGCAAGTCCGCCCATCAGAAATAATAACACAAAATAGTGAGAAGAAAAAAATCTAGAAAATCACTGTTAGTCTAATAACTATACAATCAGTGAGGCATTAATGGGTCACCAATGCCTCTAGAATTTACATGTATAGATAGGTGAGTTTTTTAAATTTTGAATTATCTGAATTTTCCCTCAAATATCAATTTGGGGTGAATAAAGCCAGTAATTGCTCTCTTACTCTCCTATAAAATTTGTCCTAGGAGAAAAAGGGTACAGAAAAAGAAAGAGATTAAAATAGTGTTTTACAGACTGAGACTATCACTCCCATTTTTGCTACTAGTACTCCACCATCAAATTATTCCTTTATATCTCTAGGTGCAAAAAGATGGTCGCTCTGACCTCCGCCAATTCTGTCATAAGTTGTTGTAGATACCAACACATTAAAGGGCATGTGCTTCATACCTTGAAAGTCAACTCCATTTTCACTGGAGTCTTTATCATAATATTGCTTGCAATCTATTACAGAATCAGATTTTAAACCCTCAGTAACTGGTCAGGAAAATGAGGTGACAGATATCTTGGGAATAATGATTTACCAACTTTGTCAAATTTTCTTGCTCAATTCAACTTTACTACTTAACTCTCCAGCAACCCAACTACATGCTGCAAGCCATTTGGTCCTCTTTTTCCACTGTCACGCTCTGAATCTCTGCCATCTTTACTATAAGCGAGGGTTTACTCCTGATTACTATGCATTGTAAGGCTGTGCCACAAGTCATGACATTACAATGTTTCAGCCCTTAAGAAAGTTGTGATAAAAAGTAAAACTGGGAGCGCATGTGAAGAGTCTCAAGGTTAGCGGTGAGACCATTAATTAAAACTGGTCACCTGATGTGGTTGTGTAGCCCTCGCACAACCACGGTAAAAGACGAGAGTAAATTGTTCCACTGCCAGGGAGTTTGTCCGTGAGAACCTTCCAGGGAAACGGATTCTTGTGTGACTGATCTAGCAGCGGGTAAGTGGAGGGAGTAGGTGTCAATGGTCCTGGTTCTGAGTTAGCCTCCGTTCAAGCAGCTCTTGCCGTGAACCCCCAAAGGGGGAGAAAGTTAAATCAATAAAAGTGAATCACGGTCTAATAGAGCTCTAAGGAGGCCATAAGAATGTAATAATTTAGTAAATTTTATTTATTTTTCTCAAAGCCACAACGCGTTTCGATATACACAATATCTTCATCAGGTGTATATATCCACATGACAAAGATATTGTGTATATCGAAATGCGTTGTGGCTTTGAGAAAAGTAATTAAAATTTACTAAATTATTCCAACCTTATGGCCTCCTTAGCGCTCCATTAGACCGTGATTCCCTTTTATTGACAAGAAAGTTGTAACATCCAAGGCATGATTGTAGCCAGAAGTCCTGTCTTAGAGTGAAAAACATATGTGGCATGCGAAGGAGGAAAGGAAATGAGTGGTCAGCGGGCAGTGAGCTGCAGGGTTAACCAGAGAGGTGAGTGATGAGGTGGATATAAGGTTTATTTTAACATTTTCTTGCCTTAAATGACTATGATTTTGGCGACCTCGTATTTTTTAAAATTAAAAATCTAATTGCAAAGTGCATAACTTCACCATGGAACCATGAATTTTAGGAAATTCGACTGAAACTTCATCCTCTGTGCATCAAACCACTCATCTTTATTGAGGAACATTGTCATTCACATCTATCTAGAAGTTCCACTATTACATTGGAATTGATAATTATGTCTTCTTGCATGTACATTGATCATAAAGTATTCTACCCTCAAAATGTTTTGATTTTCTTTATCTCTATTGTCGTTGGATGAAGAGTATTGTCAATTATAATAAATATTCCCTAAGGTTTTGCTGAAATAATACATGATTTATTCATTGATATCATCCTCTTAGTTGGTTGTGTTTATGAAAATTATTGTAGAATTTATTGCAATATTCTCATTTACACTTATTTTATACATTTCTTGAGTGAATATAGAAAAATATCAATATCATCAACAATAATGATTCTTTTTTAGGTAATGCCTTATCAGATAAGATTTCCTCCAGCCATTGGTTTAAGAAATATTGCATGAATGTGTTGTTTTTTTGTTTAGAGGTTAAAATAAGACAGATCAAAACCCCTCAAAACTAAATTTAATAGAATCCAAAATTTTCAGAAAATTCATAAATAAAACCTGTAGAGTCTCAAAACTTCACATATTGGACATAACTTAATGATAAAGAACTTTTGTAAAATAAATTTGTATAAAAATGTTTTATTATTATATTGTTTTAGCAGAATTTATTTGTACAATTAATACCATTTATCATTAAATCTCAGTGCGTCCATTTTACACATAGAGACTAGCGATGATCGAATACCTCAAATATTCGGCTTCGCAAATATGTGTCGAATAAATCGCCACTATTCGCTAATATTTGATGTGCAATGTAAGTCTATGGGAAACCCCGAATAACAACTATTCGTAACTATTCGGGCTTCCCATAGACTTACATTGCACACCGAATATTCGCATAGCAGCGACCTATTCTGAAAATATTCGTGAAGCCGAATATTTGAGGTATTCGATCATCCCTAATAGAGACCTTTCTAGTTTTTACACAGTTTAATACATTAAAGTTTAACATACACAACAGTAACAAGACTCAAGATTAAGTCTCTACCAGGCAAAGATTTCAAAGCAGACAGGGTTTTGAAGACGTGCTGCTTAAATTCTTTAGAAGGAGCAACAAGAAAGGGGCAATATGAAGACCGTAGACGAAGTTTCCAGCCAAGGAAACTTCATGCAAGAGGAGAAGGACATCTCATGCTTACTTTCCTTCAAAATCAGAAGATGATCAGCAGTGCCATCAGCTCAGAACATTCAGCAACCACGGGACCCAGTTACATCCATCTACTGTTTGGAAATGTCTGGCAATTGGAAGAATTGTGGCAAAACCATACCTTCGTCATGGACACAAGACCAAGTGACTCAACTATGCACAAAAGCAAAGGAAATCAGGTGTAGAAAAATGGGAGTGGGTGCTCTGGACTGATGAGTTAAATTTTAAAATACTCTGTTGTAATAAAAAATACAGATTGTTTGCCAAATGCCTGGAGAGCGGTAAGACAATGAGTGTATCTAGAAGAAGTCATGCTGCTTAAAAGGCAAAGATGTGGTCACACTAAATATTGACCTGATTTTGTTCTCTCTTTATTTTATTTGATAAAAGCTATTAACACTTCTATTTTAAAAGCTTTCTTAATTTGCAGAATTTTTTTCACCTGCCTAAAACTTTGCCAAAATGCTGTATATATATATATATATATATATATATATATATATATATATATATATATATATATATATACATATATACAGTTAGGTCCAGAAATATTTGGACAGTGACACAATTTTCGCGAGTTGGGCTCTGCATGCCACCACATTGGATTTGAAATGAAACCTCTACAACAGAATTAAAGTGCAGATTGTAATGTTTAATTTGAAGGTTTGAACAAAAATATCTGATAGAAATTGTAGGAATTGTACACATTTCTTTACAAACACTCCACATTTTAGGAGGTCAAAAGTAATTGGACAAATAAACCAAACCCAAACAAAATATTTTTATTTTCAATATTTTGTTGTGAATCCTTTGGAGGCAATCACTGCCTTAAGTCTGGAACCCATGGACATCACCAAACGCTGGGTTTCCTCCTTCTTAATGCTTTTCCAGGCCTTTACAGCCACAGCCTTCAGGTCTTGCTTGTTTGTGGGTCTTTCCGTCTTAAGTCTGGATTTGAGCAAGTGAAATGCATGCTCAATTGGGTTAAGATCTGGTGATTGACTTGGCCATTGCAGAATGTTCCACTTTTTTGCACTCATGAACTCCTGGGTAGCTTTGGCTGTATGCTTGGGGTCATTGTCCATCTGTACTATGAAGCGCCGTCCGATCAACTTTGCGGCATTTGGCTGAATCTGGGCTGAAAGTATATCCCGGTACACTTCAGAATTCACCCGGCTACTCTTGTCTGCTGTTATGTTATCAATAAACACAAGTGACCCAGTGCCATGGAAAGCCATGCATGCCCATGCCATCACGTTGCCTCCACCATGTTTTACAGAGGATGTGGTGTGCCTTGGATCATGTGCCGTTCCCTTTCTTCTCCAAACTTTTTTCTTCCCATCATTCTGGTACAGGTTGATCTTTGTCTTATCTGTCCATAGAATACATTTCCAGAACTGAGCTGGCTTCATGAGGTGTTTTTCAGCAAATTTAACTCTGGCCTGTCTATTTTTGGAATTGATGAATGGTTTGCATCTAGATGTGAACCCTTTGTATTTACTTTCATGGAGTCTTCTCTTTACTGTTGACTTAGGGAAAGATACACCTACTTCACTGAGAGTGTTCTGGACTTCAGTTGATGTTGTGAACGGGTTCTTCTTCACCAAAGAAAGTATGCGGCGATCATCCACCACTGTTGTCATCCGTGGACGCCCAGGCCTTTTTGAGTTCCCAAGCTCACCAGTCAATTCCTTTTTTCTCAGAATGTACCCGACTGTTGATTTTGCTACTCCAAGCATGTCTGCTATCTCTCTGATGGATTTTTTCTTTTTTTCAGCCTCAGGATGTTCTGCTTCACCTCAGTTGAGAGTTCCTTAGACCGCATGTTGTCTGGTCACAGCAACAGCTTCCAAATGCAAAACCACACACCTGTAATCAACCCCAGACCTTTTAACTACTTCATTGATTACAGGTTAACGAGGGAGACGCCTTCAGTGTTAATTGCAGCCCTTAGAGTCCCTTGTCCAATTACTTTTGGTCCCTTGAAAAAGAGGAGGCTATGCATTACAGAGCTATGATTCCTAAACCCTTTCTTCGATTTGGATGTGAAAACTCTCATATTGCAGCTGGGAGTGTGCACTTTCAGCCCATATTATATATATAATTGTATTTCTGAACATGTTTTTGTAAACAGCTAAAATAACAAAACTTGTGTCACTGTCCAAATATTTTTGGACCTAACTGTATATATGTATATATATAGATATATAAATATATTAATTACTAATAGTCTTGTTTTTGCATCTCATTTGTGTTTTCTATATTTCCCAGGTAATAAGACACACATATATAAATGTAAAGTGAAAACCCAAGCTTCAAAGTTTATTAATGAAAACAAGAACTTCTCCAGGAATAACACAAAATTCAGGCCACTGGATTTCTCCGGGAGTTATGTCCTTCATTCAGTTATTGCAGAATTTCCAGAAAAAACATAATTACAAAATAATTTGGGTAGTATCACTGTTTTTTGCAACAGTTTTACAATAATTTATTTACATATAAAAATTCAGGAAAATTATATTGTGTAAATGTACCAATATGAACCAAATCCTGATGTTGTATAAGGAGATATTTCCATATTGAGCCACAATAAGAAATGAATGCTTGGCATATGATTTCATTTTGTGCCACCACCTCACCCAACATTATAGGGGTATTCCTATCTTCAAGATCCTTTAATTAGATATATAGTAAAGTTTTCCTGATTAGTTACGTTGTTTACCTAATGTGCTGGACATTACAGTAGCTTAAGTATCCATGGTTACAACCTTTAGCAACTAACAAACTAACTGTCACTATATGAGTGATCATTACCATGAATACCTAAGCTGCAATACCTGAACATGAGGTGAGAAACAAGTCTATATGAAGAGAACTATACTACATTTCTAATTGGAAGTATTTGCTAATATAATTATTATACCTGCCACATATTGGGATAGGATCTTGGAGCTTGGACAAACCCTTTAAGGAAAGGACTTTAATATTTGACTAATCAATTCTACATTTATTCTACAGCCAAAAAGGTTGCATTCACATGCATCTGCTGCAACTCACCCGAATCACAATGTTGGATCAAAACTTTAGTCATTTTCAAATTTTGAAATTGTATGCCCAGAAATTTGAGAGTTATGTCACACAAAATAGTTACTAAATTACATTTTCCACATGTCTACTTTACACCAATATAATTTTTTAGACAAAATTATTTTTTGTTAAGAAAGTTAGAAGGTTCAAAGTTTATCAGTAATTTCTCATTTTTCCAACAAAATTTACAAAACCATTTTTTTTAGGGACTACATCATATTTGAAGTGACTTTGAGAGGCCTATGTGACACAAAATACCTAAAATGACACCATTCCGAAAACTACACACCTCACACTGCTCAAAGCCACATCCAAGAAGTTTAATAACTCTTTAGGTTCTTCACAGGAACCAAAGCAATGTGGAAGGAAAGAATGAAAATTTTCCTTTTTTACACAAAAATGTTACTTTAGCCATAAAAGTTTTCATTTTCACAAGTGTATCAGGAAAAATGCACCATAAAATGTATTGTGCAATTTGTCCTGAGTAAGCCTATACCTCATATGTGGTAGAAAATATTTCAATTACAAATGTTTTGTTATACACGTTTATATTTTCTTTCTGTGTATTGGAACAACACAAAAAAGAATTGAGAAAACATTTGACATAATTTCACATAAAACCGCCAAAATGAGCAGGACAAAATTGTTGGCACTCTCAACATATTATTTAGTTGCACACCCTTTGCAATAAATAACTGCAATCAATCACTTCCTTCAACTATCAACAAGCTTCTTACACCTCTCAAGTGGAATTTTGGACTCTTCTTGATAAACTGCTCCAGGCTTTTCATATTTGAAGGTGCCTTCTCCCATCAGCAATTTTAAGATCTCTCCATAGTTGTTCAATGGGATTTAGATCCGGACTCATTGCTAGTCCCTTCAGAACTCTCCAGGACTTTGTTTCCATTAATTTCTTAGTGCTTCATGAAGTATGTTTGGGGTCCTTGTCTTGCTGGAAGATTCATGACCTAGGATGCAAAGACAGCTTTCTGACACTGGGTTCTTCATAGTGACCTAAAACACTTTGGTAATCTTTTGATTTCATGATGTCTTGCACACAGTCAAGGCACCCAGTGCTATAGGCATCAACATAACCTCAAAACATGTTTGAACAGCCACCATATTTCACTGTTGGTACTGTTTTTTTTGTAGGCCTCAATCCATTTATTTAGTTTACTTGCTTATTTAGCACCATTAAATCCACAGTGCTTTACAGAAATCACCATCACTGTCCCCACTGGGGATCAGAACCTACATTTCTTATTAGTCTGGCTTTGGAGTGTGGGAGGAAACTGAAGTAACCAGCAGAAACCCAAGCAAATATGGAGAGAATATACAAACTCCTTGAAGATGTTATCCTTGGTGTGACTCAAGACACCAGCACAGCAAACCAACAGTGCTAAGCACTGAGCCACCATGTTGCCCTCTATGCGCACACTAGGCCTGAATAACATCTTAAAAAGAAATGTATTTTTTTACCAACCATACCAACTAATATGTGTTCGGCTTTGATTTCATAACTCGTTTTGGAAGAATGAAAGCTGCAATGTGATTGGTTGCTATCACTGGTTTGATAAATCAGGGTAAATAAACATAGCAGTCAATTAAATTATAGTGGTAGTAAGTATAGTAGTAAGATAAAAAATATGGCATATAAAATCCTGTAGAGACCCAACTAATTTCAGAATGCTATTCAGTGTCTATCTACCAATCTATCTATCTAAAAACCACCAAAAAACTGAGCTGTGACAAATGTTCAATAAACATGCAACATTACAAGCATGTGAATTGCAGCCTCAAGACTAGAAAAAAAACAAGGAGAAAATTGTAGAAAAAATACCCTGACTATAAATAAATAAATTGCAAGTGCTTAATAAACAGGGTACTTAGTATATAGATTTTTGCAAAAAGGTAAGAAGCTGTCTCACCCCGTCACGGTGTACCCAATCTATCTATCTATCTATCTATCTATCTATCTGCCTATCTATTTGTTTCATATCTCTCAATTCTATCAAGCATTGTTACATTTACCATAACTGATAGTAACGAGAATTCATAAATTCATGATAAAAACACTTAAGGCTGCTTTACACGCAGCGACATCGCTAGCAATGTTGCTAGCGAAAGCACCTTCCCCCGTTGTTTGTGTGTCACGGGCAAATCGCTGCCCGTGACAAACAATCTCGCTCGTACAAATCACACTTACCTTCCTAGCGACGTCGCTGTGGGCAGCGAACAACCTCTTTTTTAAGGGGGAGGTTCGTGCGCCGTCACAGCGATGTCACACAGTGAGCCACCAATAGAAGTGGAGGGGCGGAGACCAGCCACATAAACGACATGCCCACCTCGTTGCCGAAGGACGCAGGAATGCTGTTGTTCGTCGTTCTCGGGGTGTCAAACGTAGCGATGTGTGCTGCCTCAGGAACGACGAACAACCTGCATCCAGCGCGAGCAATGACATTTTGAAAATGAACGACGTGTCAAGGATGAATGATTAGGTGAGTATTTCTGATCGTTAGCGGTCGTTCATTGGTGTCACACGCAACGACGACGTCGCTAATGAGGCCGAGTGTGCGTCACAAATTCCGTGACCCCAGCAATATCTCATTAACGATGTCGCTGCGTGTAAAGAGGCCTTTAGGCTTATAAAAGCAATTCAGAAAACACAACTCTGATAGATCAGTGGTGACATACTTTAGTTTATTTTTATAAGGTTGATTAGATTTTGACTCCTAATTTAAAAATAGAATAGACATAGGCCTTATCATTATTCCATTGAATTCTAAGAAAAACTTGATTATAGACTCCCCCTAATTTCCAGTAGAAGACAACTATCCAAAACCAAAATGACAATTTTTCACCTGTCGTCTTTAGTAGACTCTTAACCAAAAGAATTATGTTTATTGTCACAAATCTGGATAAATAAATATATAAAATAAATACTTAATAATAAATAATACAATTATTTTGACATCTCATTGGTTTCACTATAAACATACTTTATCTTTTATTATTTTTTATCAGATTATCTTTTTATTAAACATTATTTACATACAAATTTTAGATTCTATTTTATTTTTAGTATGTGACCAAATTAAACTTATATCCTACATTAAACAAAATCTTTGAAAAATTTCACTATATCATCGATTAAATTAAGGAAAATCTTTCCTACTTTGGTTCTTTTTACAAAGTACTAATAATGGCCAAACCTGACCACCATAGTACAAGAGTATTTTCCAGGAGTCTATGTTCTGACATAAAAGTGCACCCTAATATAACAGTGAAACAATCGAGGAGAGGACAACCATATATAAAAATTGGGTATATTTTTAAGATATGTTTTTTTGCCACTTTTAAACTATATACATATCCGCATATGGATGACATATAGAGGAATGATTTCTTTTTTGTTTTGCATTGACACTTAAATTAGTAATGTATGTAAAAGTAAGAATACACACTATTAAAATTAATTTAAATATAATGTGGAAATATTTTATAATATAATTTATAAAAAAGTACCTGATCAGTTGGTGATGGTTCATTTAGGCTTTTAGCTCTAAGTCCCGAATCATCAGCATCAATAGATTGTAAACAGGGACATTTTGTTGTGGTTTAACATGAGCAAAGTCATGTTCTGTTGAATCCAAGGCTACACAAACATTATATGAATAGGGAAGGGGTAAACTTCCATCACTATACATGGAGAGCATCCCGGAATCAACTTGAGGATATAGGTTTGTACTTACTGCTCGAAATGTTTGTAAAGATTTAGATCCTTTACACTTTGATGTGATAACTATCATGACAGTGGAGATAAATACCAAGGAAATCAATGACAGTGCAATCACTAGATATAACTGTAAACTTGATTGGGTGTCTTCATTTTCAGCAGGGTTACTGTGTTTTGGTGCAACTTGTTGAATATTATTTGCCACAAAAAGATTTAAGGTAACAGTAGCTGATAGACAAGGATCTCCATTGTCTTTTACCATCACCAGAACCTTGTGCTTCATTGCATCCTTTTCTTGAAATGCCTTGGATGTTCTGATTTCTCCTGTGTGCTCACCGGTAATAAAATATGGCTCTGACATATGAATGAAATGGTAAGAGAGACATGATTTATGTCAAGAGTCTGCATCCACTGCAAGCACTTTTGTTAGTAATGATTTTGGTTTAGATGTGATGGAGACCATTTCATATACATCTATCCCTCTGTTTTCTACTGATGGGTATAAAAATGTTGCACTATTATCATTCTGATCAATTATATGAATAATCAAGTTGCATTATTTTCCAATGAGGGAGATCCATTGTCTTTTGCATTTACTTCCATTTGAAACCCCTTATTCTGCTCATAATCAAATGATCGTTGGATGTAAAAGTACTCCCGTCTCTATATTAATGGAAAAATAAGATGACATAGATGGATCTGTATTTTTGGCTGAAATTGTATAAATAATTTTTGCATTGTCCCCTGTATCACGATCTATAGCTTTTACGCTGTATATAGATGCTCCAGGTAAATTGTTCTCTGGAATGTATGCAATGTATGTAGACTTAATAAACATTGGCCGGTTATCATTTACATCTGAAATCTCCAATCTTATTGTCCTTTTATTGGATAAAGAAAGAGATCCCTGGTCGGTTGCCATGATTGTGATGTTATACTGGTCCTGCTGCTCTTTGTCTAGAGATATACTTGTAGTTAATTTATAATAATTGTCAGATGACAACTTCAAATTGAAAGGTACAATTTCAATAATTTCACAGTCAATCTCGCCATTGACTCCGGTATCTTGGTCATGTACTTCAATCAGAGGTATCATTGTCCCTGGCTTGGCATCTTCAGAAATTGGAGATTGTCACAAATTAATAACTATCTCTGGGATATTGTCATTTATATCTCTAACTTCTATTAATACCTCACAGTGAGTTACAAAAACTCCATCCTTTGCATGCACAGATAATTCATAAATTTTTGTCACTTCAAAATCCAAATTTCCATTTGTTTTAATATCTCCATTTATAGGGTTAATTATAAATATACCAGTATGATGGATGTTATCTGCAGTTTTACTGAAGGAATATGTAATTTGAGTATTGAAACCTTCATCGTTAACTGTGGCATTAACATTGACTATAGTAGTGTTGATAGGTATATCTTCTTGTACGCTGACTTTGTAAATCTCAGTTCCAAACGGGAAATTATCATTAGCATCAATAACGATAACACTTATTAAAATGGTTCCAGATCTCATAGGAGTCCCTCCATCCACAGCTGTTAAAGTTAAAATGTGGGTTTTTTTCTATCTTTCGATCTAAGGGTTTCTCCAAAACCAGTTCTGGAAATTTACTGCCATCTGCTCTTATCCTTTCCCCTAATATGAAATACTGATTATCACTGAGTCTATATGTCTGCTCTGAATTAACACCAGTATCTGGATTTTCTGCATTTTGTAAAGCAAATTTGGTTCCTGGTAAAGTTGATTCTATAATTTCTATATAAAATATCTCAAGGTAAAATCTGGGGGAATTGCCATTAATATCCTGAATTTCAACTTTGATTTTAAATATATTAAAAGGATTTTCAATCACAGCATCAAATGTTAAGTGGCAGGAAGTTTCTGTCCCACAAATTGTCTCTCTGTCAATCCTGTCCTTGATAAACAGATTTCCAGTTGCCAGACTTATATAGAAATATCTCTCTGTAGCTCTGGATACAATCCTCAGTTATTTAGAAGAGAGCTGCTTAATATCTAATCAAAGGTCATCTGCAATATTTGCTATAACAGAGTCTTTCCTCATTTCTTCTACAATGCAATAATGAATCTGACCAGAGATTGAAGGTCAAAGCCAAGAAAATAAGATAGAAAATGTTACTTGCCATATGAGTCCATGGTTTGTCTGTCGACGAAGATTCATTTCTGTCAGCTTTTGTATTATCCAAAAGGTTTAATTTCAATAATTCATATAAAACCCTGAATAAATAGCAAAGGAATGTTGTGTTTTGCTGAAGAGAATATCCAGAAAATGGCTGTCTGTTTTTGCAGATCTGCTGTTTGTGATATCTGAAAGCACCAAGGATTTTCATGCCTTGTATTATTCTTCTTATTGGTCAAATAGCAGCGCTCAGAGGTAAAAATTAGGAACTACAATTGTGAGAATTTATTTTGAAAATATTGTTGAATTCTAATTTAAACAAATGTATGTCTGCTCTTATTAAAATGTTTTTAACATATATCATATTGCTTTCGATGACTAAAAACAGTTTTACTCATAACTGTATATTTATGTAAAGTATTGTTTTCAATTTGTTATATCTTTGACTTCTGCAATTTGTAATTTGTTTTAAAATTTAAAATGACAAACTAATTGTAACTCTGAAGCAGCTATAAAAATTAAAGTTAATGGAAAATATAGAGATTTAGATAGTAAAATTATTATTATTATTTATTATTATAGCGCCATTTATTCCATGGCGCTTTACAAGTGAGATAAGTATGAAAGTAGCTTACTAAAGATTTTAAATGAACAAAATATAAACACAATATATCACTCATTTTATTGCCTTGAAAACATATATTTTCACTAAGCATTTTAAATAATATTCTTGATTTTTTTTATAATAAAATGTGTTTATAAAGCAGAAACCTTTTTATAAGGATTTTTTCATAGTCAAAGTAATACTTTATATCAAGGGCCCAATAAAGTTATGCTTTAATTGAATTGAGGATTGAACATTTATGATTGATTTTAAAAATATGTATCTCTGTAATAGCTTTACATATATATATACTGTATATATATATATATATATATATATATATATATATATATATATATATATATAAAATTGTGCATATTAAGTAGATATACATTCCAATAGTCAAACATATATTTTCAAGGGTTCAAGTCAATTAAAGCATTAACTTTATTGGTCACTTTCTGTAAACTGTTATCCCTAGTATATGTGTAACAAATGAATTAATCTTTTGAAATTTTAACTTTGCCAGCCTTGCAATTTGTCCTAAAAAATAGATTTGTGGTGAATATATTCTCCATGAATATCAATACTGCAAAGCATCTAATTACTCAGAAAAGCCATGTATAACATTCAGAAGTGTACTAAGATCGTATTAGACCCATTTTGAGCCAATTAATGTAAAAACAGCCTTAGCAATGTCAAAGTGATCTCATCTTTTTTTGGCTTGAAGAAAATGGATGATAACCGATGATAACCAGCAGCCTATTTAACAACACAATGCACAATGCAAGAGACTTGGTAGACTATTTAAGTTGCAAATCTGCAACAGACCTTTACATATCGGTGGCATGTACTCGTGTAATATTGTGCTACTACAACAAGCCCCTGATGAAGGCTTTCATGCTGAAACACGTGTAGGGACGGACGACAGCACCAGCAGGAGGAGATGCCACTAGGTAACTTATCAATAGATCTAGTTTATTTATACCTTTAAATATTCTTCTGTCTATCTGCAATTTGTACTCTTTGTCCTGCTCTAATCCTGACAGAGTTTCTCAATGTACATTTGTGCTTTATACTTTAATACTCTCACTTAACCTCTGGCAGCATGGAGTAGGGCTATATACATTTTGTATAGCCAAGTCTTTCATTGTATTTCTACTCCCTGCTGTTTTTTGCTGGTCACTTGTTAGTCACCTTGCTTTTAAATCCTTTTAATTAACCTCAATAAAATTTATATTTTACTGACTATTTGCTTTGTATTTTGGTCATTTCAACAAGGAGATGTGCAGAAAAAATTAGATACACAGTTCTTATTACATTTCTTGATTATGGATATTTTTCTTTTGTCTTAAAAAAAAGAATGACTTGCCCAATCCAAACTAGGAAGAACTCTTTCTGTGAGAAGCAAGTCTTGTGTTCTTCATATATCAGTAGCAAAATTAGGACACAAGAAAATTTACCAGTTCACCACGTGGAAGTTTTCCAATTTTGTTTTTATTTTTTTCCTCCCCTTCTTCAAAGAGGCATAACTTTTTTTATCTTTCTGTCAACGAAGCCATAGGACTTGTTTTTTTACAAGACAAATTGTACTTTTAAATGAAATTATTCATTTTACCACATAATGTACTAGAAAACCGTATAAAAAAATCAAAGTGCAAAGAAATTGCAAAGGAAGTGCAATTCCACAATTGTTGTTTTTTTTTTATTTACCATGTTCACTATTTTGCAAAATTTAGCTGGCAGTGTGATTCTCCATGTAGGAACAAGCTCGTACGTACCAAACATACTGTATACAGTTTTCTTTTATTCAATGTTGAAAAAAAATCAGAAATTAATCCCCCTAAAATGGCGCATTTTCTGAGATCCTTAACGTTCTCAAGTTTATGGATCTTGGGCTGTGTGATAGCTGATTGTTTGTGCCCTTAGCTAATGTTTTTTATAACCTCTTATTGCATTTCATTGCAATGTTGCGGCAGCCAAAAAACAAAATTCTGCACTTCATAATATACGTGTATTTTTTATTTTTAGAATTTTATTTTCAATGGGGCAAAAGGTGTGTTATTTGAAGTTATGTTTTTTGTTTTTTTTTTCAGATTTTGTAAAATCTTTTCCCCTTTTTAATGTATTAACTAGTTTTCTTAGGGGAGATGAAGCTGAGATTTGCCGATTGCTTGTGCCATACAAATCAGGGCATCAGCACTGCTATTGTACAGCACAAATTCTGTCTCCCTTTTCTCAGCTGGCATTCACAGAAACTACATCATAACAGAAACAGAGGTCATCAGTTGACCCCCGGCTCTCATGACACTCCATCGACACCCTTGCCATCATATCACAGAACCACCAATTGTGGCAGGGAAAGGTGCTCTTCCCACCGGCGAATGTAAAGTTCCGCTGTCTGTCAGAGATTGACAGTGGGATTTAACTAATTAAGAGTCACATATCTGCTGATCAGATCAGCTGACAAGTGCAAGAACAGAACCAAACAAACAAAAACAAAGTAATCAGACATCCTCAATGCAAAAAATGATGTTTATTCATAAAAAAGGTGAAAGGGTGGGAACAGTGTAACATACACCAGTAGTCAAAGAAGAGCGCTCAATTCCCAGATGATTGAATAACAAAAACATATATGCATCATAAATCTATAATAAATATATTGCACAAAGTATAGTAAAAATACATACGATGCATACACATGCAATAACATCCTATATAGCAGGAAAAATCATCCCACCAGTACAGCCAAAAATTATTTCAACCACTAAGGCAAAAATCCAATGTTGATTGAAATAACAAAATGTGATAGTATAAGACAAATATATTGAGGATCTGATTCTCACTTGGGCTCCAAATGAAAAATTAAAAAAGTTTTAATTTGTGGGTGAAATAGAAAGAGAGTCGAGAATTATTTTCAAGGATTATCTCTAAAGTCTACATCCACTGTAACCACCTTAGTTATTAGAGAATCTGGTTTACATGCATGGTTAAAAGGTTTGGTTGTAATAATTTGGTACTAATTCTTTGATGAAAATATTAAATTATAGGTTCCACTTTCCATGACCTGGTGGATCAAAGTCCTAGATTTTTCTTAGGATTCAGAATTTATTATGTACTTTATTGCAGTATCTAAAGATTGTAAAGTTGGTGTGAATATATTTGCACAACTCAGTCCTTTGGCAATGACACAAATCTTTGTGTGCTGCACCAAAGCCATGAGAACCACTTCTTACCTGATGACATTAGCCTGCTTTGATTAACCTGCTTGGTACATCCATGTGTCAGGAATCAATTTGCAATAACTCTAAAATATTGTACTTTTTTAATTTACCTTTTTTGGTTTAATACATAGGAATTGAATACAGTGTTTTGCTAAGGAAAACTGCCTAATAAAGGTCATACAGGTAAAATATATCTTTGTACCATGTTAAGGTCCAGTCACACTAAGCAACTTACCAGCGATCCCAACAACGATAGGGATCGCTGGTAAGTTGCTAGGAGGTTGCTGGTGAGATGTCACACTGCGACGCTCCAGCGATCCCACCAGCAACCTGACCTGGCAGGGATCGCTGGAGCGTCGCTACACGAGTTGCTGGTGAGCTCACCAGCAACCAGTGACCAGCCCCCAGCGCCACGTGGCAGATGCTGCGCTTGGTAACTAAGGTAAATATCGGGTAACCAACCCGATATTTACCTTGGTTACCAGTGCACGCAGCTACACGTGCAGAGAGCAGGGAGCAGCGCACACTGAGCGCTGGCTCCCTGCTCTCCTAGTTACAGCACACATCGGGTTAATTACCTGATGTGTACTGCAGCTAAATGTGCACAGAGCAGGGAGCAGCGCACAATGCTTAGCGCTGGCTCCCTGCTCTCCTAGTTACAGCACACATCGGGTTAATTACCTGATGTGTACTGCAGCTAAATGTGCATGCACAGAGCAGGGAGCAGCGCACAATGCTTAGCGCTGGCTCCCTGCTCTCCTAGCTACAGCACACATCGGGTTAATTAACCCGATGTGTCCTGCAGCTACATGTGCACAGAGCAGGAGCCGGCACTGACAGTGAGAGCGGCGGAGGCTGGTAACAAAGGTAAATATCGGGTAACCAAGGACAGGGCTTCTTGGTTACCCGATGTTTACATTGGTTACCAGCCTCCGCAGAAGCCGGCTCCTGCTGCCTGCACATTTAGTTGTTGCTGTCTCGCTGTCACACACAGCGATCTGTGCTTCACAGCAGGACAGCAACAACTAAAAAATGGCCCAGGACATTCAGCAACAACCAACGACCTCACAGCAGGGGCCAGGTTGTTGCTGGATGTCACACACAGCGACATCACTAGCAACATCGCTGCTACGTCACAAAAGTTGTTCGTTAGCAGCGATGTTGCTAGCGATGTTGCTTAGTGTGACGGGGCCTTTAGCCAGTAGAGATAAAAAATTGTTTAAAAGAACTGAAGTCCTCAGTGGTTGATACCTTTTAATGGCTAACTGAAAAGATTGTAATAATAGCAAGCTTTCGAGACTACTCAGGTCTCTTCATCAGGCATGGTATAACACAAAATCTGAAGGGTCACATATTTATACACAACAGGACATAGAATAGTGTCTTCTATTCTATGTCCTGTTGTGTATAAATATGTGACCCTTCAGATTTTGTGTTATACCACGCCTGATAAAGAGACTTGAGTAGTCTCGAAAGCTTGCTATTATTACCATCTTTTCAGTTAGCCATTAAAAGGTATCAACCACTGAGGACTTCAGTTCTTTTAAACATTTTTTTAATAAAGGTCATGTAATCCTTTGTCTTTAGTTTGCAGAAAAAAGAGAAAATAGTAGAATTTCAATTTGGAATTCTTTTTATTGATCAAACAGTGACATCCAAAGTAAAATATAATTAAAATCCCTAGAAATGTGAACAACCCAGTCCATTGGCAATGACACAAAAATCTGTGTGCTGCATTAAAGCCATGAGAAACTCTTCTTACCTGATGACATTAGTGGCACTACGTTTGATTAGCCAGCTTGGTATATATATGTGTGTCACAAATCAATTTGCAACAACTTGCAACTTTGTCTTTTTTGGTAATACAGGATTTGAGTGTAAGGTTTTGCTAAAGAAAGCAACCTAATAAAAGTCATGTAATCCTTTGTCTTTAGTTTGCAAAAAAAAAGATAATACTAGAATTTGAATTTGGAATTCATTTTTTTGATCAAACAGTTACATCCAGAGTAAAACAAAATAAATCCCTAGAAATGATTTTCAGAATTGTACCTGTATCAGTTAGATATTCTAATCTCAACTGATATTTTTATGAATGTTTATAATAATGATAGTAATAATAGTAATATTAATAATAATAATAACAATAATTGTACATTTTTTCTTTGCTTTTCTGGTTAAATAATAGGAATTGAAAATAGAGTTTTGTTAAAGAAAACAACCTAATTATCATCACGTAATCTTTTGCAATTAGTTTGCAGAAAAAGGAAAATATTATAATTAGAATTTGAAATTATTTTTATTGATCAGTGACATCCAAAAAACAACAAAATAACTAAAATCCCTCGAAATTATTTTCAGAATTTTACCTCTATCATTTACATATTCTAATACTAAACTCATACTTTTATGAATGTTTATATTAACATTTTAATAATATTAAAATGCAAAATCTTAAAAATATTAAAATTATAAATAATTATTATTATTATTATTACTATTATTATTATTATTATTATTATTATTATTATTATTATATAAAATAAAATAGTTATAAGCAAAAAAGGATACTCATCAATTATATAAGAAAATTATAATTATAATAAAAATATTATTTTATGAATGTTTATATTTTAAACATTTTAGTAATATTAAAATGCAAAATGTTAAAAATATCAAAAATTATAAAATAATAATTACATAGTATTTAATAATAATAATAATAATAATAATAATAATAATAATAATAATAATAATAATAATAATAAATAGTTAAAAGTAATAAATTATACTCATCAATTATATAAGAAAAGTATAATTATAATAAAAATATTATTGTAAATAGAAAAATGCTGTAAATTGATGATAGGTAGATAAATAGATTGATAAGTCTTTTGGAAGAAATAAAAATACTTTTTAAAGTCAAAGTTCATGATAATTTCTGAAAAATCTGCTGTAAGATTCTAATTAAATAAACAAAAAGTTTTACTCCATCATTTTGATAATGTGAGTATTTCTGCTCTTCATTCCATTGACATCTATTTATATAAAACAACAAAGAAAACATGGAATTTGAATATGAATTTGGTAAAATCATTCATGGCCTCCAGAATAAGTGATACATTTTGCAGCCTTCCTTGAATGAAAGCAACTTCTAAATAAAGTCTGCACATTAAAAATCAGTTTTCTAAATTAGATAAATCTTAAAATATTGTTTACTTTAGAAGCTATGATAAAATCTATGTATAAAATAATTGAAATACTATGTCCCAAGAATGACAAAAGTATTTTAGGAGTGATACCTTTATAGGACAAAATACTTTTGTCATTCTTGGGATATCGTATTTAAATTGATTTTTCTGGCTAACACGGTACCATAATATTACCCTGTATTGCACATGTATAAAATAAAAAAGCTAAATAAATATGGTAGGATATATTGAGTTTTTCAAAGGATCATTTATTTTCTGCTAAAATAGAATCAATTTTAAAAACATAAAATGATAGTCCTGATGAATTACAGTCTATATCTTTTTCCGATGTTATGTACTTGGTAATGTGGAGCTGGAAAGTGACATTTTATATCATATGAAGAAAACAGATTAATACAATCTGAGAGCGCTGCTGTAGACTGATTGCCAACTTCAAGTGATAACATTAATTTTTATAAGCAAATGGATTTCAAGAACGGTTTGTCCCCTTCATCAAGTTACAACATTCAAAGCACGATTGCCAACTTATGAACTAGTGAGAAATGACACAATAGAAATTTCTCAAACATTTAACCATTTCATACAATATTATACTTAACTAATGCCAAAGAGGTGTCCCAGCCAGGGTGTTGCAAGTTATATTGAACACATAAACAAAAGATACTAATAAAAATGTACTCAACATTACTAATCAAAAAGTATGTATACATAATGAAATCCTGAATATCCACAATTAAAAAATAAAACCAAAAACAGTTAGATTTTTCTTGTGCTTTCTATACAATCATTTAAACTCTCTGATGCCAAAGTAGATAAGTGAAAGATCCAGAATAATTCACTATTACTAAGCTTTTGGAATCTGACAGATTTTTTCCCCAATATATGCTCCAGCAAAATTAGCCTCAGAATAACTGAGGTTTTTTTGTGTTCATAATAAAAGTGTCTGGAAAGACAATGGTTCATTATTCCATCTTAGATATTTTTTCCTATGCTTATTCATACTTTTGTGAACCAATTGTGTAGTGTGGCCTACATATTGTAGGTTAAAACTGGATTATAAAAGGTATAACACATATGGTGTATTGCAATTTAAAAAAACTCATTAAAGAAGTATTTTTTGCCAGTAGCCTTTGAAAAGAAAAACCTAGGACCATGTTTTAACTGCTTCTTCAGCCTTAGAGCTCATGGTCCTTGTGGCAGCTGATATTTATATCATACTGGTTGTGTGTCACACAACCATACAAAGTGAGCAGCTTCCTTTTTTCACCTTTCACTTCCAATTGAAACCCAGACTTTAAAATATTTATGAGACCACCAAAGTCTCAAAAAGGGCAAAAAGTCTACAATTAATCAATGTACAGTGGATCTTCAAATGATGAAAACATTCAATATTATAAAGTCATCCATGATAATACAATAATGGCTTCCTTTGCTGCTCATTATCCCATATGATCCTGGATGCCCCTATGCATGATTGTAGTAAGGTCATGATGTTGTGACATTATGAAGTCTGAGACCTAATGCCACAACCAGGCCCTGGACATCTCTGTGCATGCATGTCAAAAAGTCACGCCGTATCTTGTGACATCACAGTGTTGTGAATTTCTGAATCACATGCACAGAAACTTCTTAGGCCTACTGTGGCTTAAAGTCCAAGCTTAGCACTAAGAAGCCGAAGGAATAGCAAGATGTAGTAAGTACAATTGATGTGTAGAATTCAAATTTAGAGCAGAACTAATGGAACTGTGGCAAAATGCAAAAATACTGTAGTAAAAACATAAAATGAAATACTAAAAATATATACAAATTTAATTTTTCTGGTTTTTGCTATATGAAAAATATAGTAAGTTAGGTTAATACAATGAAGCCTAAACTGACATTAATTAAAATCACACACAATATTTCTATATATTGCTCTATATCCTGCTTATATGGTTTACATTTCTCAAGACAGAGCTTCCAAATTATTAAAATTTAGCTTAAACTCTATACCACCAACATACTGTGTATGTTAGGGATCTAAATGCTTAAGAACTCTAGCTTATACTGTAAGACTTCTTTTTGAACCTAAACAAAAAAAATGTTGTTTTTTTATCTTTCCTCTTTGCTCAATATATACTGAGATGAACAGCTTTCAATAAAACTGGAAATATTTTTAATATTTTTATTTATGTGTTGCTACCCTACTGAGGGTTTTGCTACCATGTCACAATAATATATTGAATTTTTGTCATAGCATGTTGGAAATTTTAAAATTTGTTTAAAGTTAAGGAGGACATGTCTGTAGTTAGATGCTAAATGAACACACTTCAATGCCATTGCTGGAAGTCAATAATTAATTCCTAGAGTCTGAATTAATATGAATATACATAAGAACATGTTGACTTATTATTTTTATAACTTCAGTTGAATCCAAGGGAACAACAAAAATAGTGTTAGTAAGGAATTTACAAAGTCAGATTACTATGCTGGTAGTAAATATATAACTTTACGATTTAATATATGTCGAGCTTTTGAAATGTTATATTTTGATATAAGGGCAATCGTTTTAAAAATTACAAACAGCAAAAATATCAATTCAAGGCCTACAATGAGATTTAGTTGTAAATTTAAAACATTGTACATTTTCAATATGATATTAAGTTTTGGAACTACTGGATTATAATTTCCAATAAGTTGTAAGGTTACAGAAGCTGAGAGAGAAGAGTGTCCATTGTCTATCATCATCATCATCATCATCATGATCATCATCATCATCACAACTTAGTCATCCTTTAATTCTTCTCTTCAAATATATCGAGGTTCTGAATTTCACTGGTGCACTTAATGACTAAGTAAGAAAGTTCTAATGTGTGGATGAAATAGAAATGGAGCCAAGATTTATTTTCAAAATGTATCTCTAAAGTCTATATCCACTGTAACCACCTTAGTTATTAGAGAACCTGGTTTATATGCATGGTTAAGAAGTTTCTTATAATGTTGAGACTACATGTTTTCTTTCTGTCTAGACTTCTTGTTGTAATAATTCTGTACTAACTCTTCAATGAAAATATTAAATTATAAAGTCCATTTTCCATGACCTGGTGGATCAAAGTCCTAGATTTATCTGAGGATTCAGATTTTAATAAGTACTTTATTGCAGTATCTATTGTAAAGTTGGTGTGAATATATTTGCACAACTCAGTCCATTGGCAATGACACAAATCTTTGTGTGCTGCACCAAAGCCATGAGAACCATGTATTACCTGATGACATTAGCCTGCTTTGATTAACCTGCTTGGTACATCCATGTGTCAGGAATCAATTTACAATAACTAAAATATTGTACTTTTTTAATTTGCCTTTTTTTGTTTAATACATAGGAATTGAATACAGTGTTTTGCTAAAGAAAACTGCCTAATAAAGGTCATGTAATCCTTTGTCTTTAGTTTGCAGAAAAAAAAGAAAATAGTAGAATTTCAATTTGGAATTCTTTTTATTGATCAAACAGTGACATCCAAAGTAAAATATAATTAAAATCCCTAGAAATTATTTTCAGATTTTTACCTGTATCTGATATTCTAATTCTAAACATACCTTTATGGCTGATAATTATAACGATAATAATAATATCATTACTTTTCTATATCTGTGTAAAACGTTTACATCTGGACTGAAGAAAAATATAAAATGAAATAGTTAGAAGAAAAAAAATATATACTTATCAATTATATAAGAAAAGTGTAATTATAATAACAAATATTATTGTAAATTTAAAAATGTAAATTGATGATTTATAGATAAATAGATTCATATGTATTTTGGAAGAAATAAAAATACCTTTTATTTCTAAGTTTATGAAAATCTGCTGAGAGATTCTAATTAAATAAACAACAAGTTTTACTCTATAATTTTGATAATGTAAAGATTTCTACTCTTCATTGCATTGGCAGCTATTTATAAAAAAATGAAAAAATCATGGAATTTGAATATGAATTTGGTAAAATCATTCATGGCCTCCAGAACAAGTGATACATTTTGCAGTTTTCCTTGACTTTGGCTAATAAATGCCGGTCCTAAAGATAGGACTATTGTAATTACTTAAACTTTGTACATTAAAAATCAGTTTTCTAAATTAGAAAAATCTTAAAATATTGTTCATTTTAGAAGCTGTGGTAAAATGTATTTAAGCATAAAATAAAAAATACCCAAATAAACATGGTAGGATATATTGAGATTTTAAAAGGATAATTTATTTTCTGCTCAATAAAATAAATTTTAAAAACATAAAATGCTAATCCTGTTGAATTAAAACCTATATCTCTTTCCAATGTTATGTAATTGGGAATGTGGAGCTGGAAATGGATACTTTATATAATAAGAAGAAAACAGATTAATACAATCTGAGGGTGCTGCTGTAGACTGAGGTCTGCCAACTTCAAGTGATATTATTTTTTCATAATCAAACAAGTTCAAAGCATGATTGTCAACTTATGAACTAGTCAAAGTTGGCACTACAGAAGTCTCTCAAACACTTAACCATTTCATTCAATTTTCCACTAAATTAATGCCAGGGAGGGGTTCCAACCAAGGTGTTACAAGTTATATTGAACACATAGAAAAAACATGCTTTTACAAATGCAGTCAACATTACAAATAAAATCCTAAATGTCTGCAATTGAAAAATAAATACAAAAACATTTATCTTTGTCATGTGCTTTCTATACATTCATTTAAACCATCTGGTGTCAAGTATATAATTGAAAGATCCAGAATAAATCACCATTAATAAGTTTTTGGAATCTGTCTGTTTTTTTTCCCTGATATATGCTCTAGCAAAGTTAGCTTCAGACTATAGAGGCTTTTTTTGGTGTTCATAATAAAAGTGTCTGGAAAGGCCATGGTTCATTATTCCATTCCTGATGTTTAACACCTATTCTAATTTATCTGGTATGCACCAATTGTGTAGTGCTGCTTACATATTGTAAGTTACAACCAACATTTCCTTTTCTCTGGCTTCAGGCAAATTCGCACATGGAAAACTCCTTTCCTCGTTCTTTGCATTATATAGCATTAGCTGTCTTAATACAGTTCTTAGCTCTGTGTGACATTCCATAGTGACATTCCATATAATGAACCCTTTGGATAATCCATTATCCTTATACAGCACATCAGAAGTTATAATTTAGAGCCAACTTGATATTGATTATGACACAAAATGTATAACTATCACATCTTATAAATCATATTACCCTTTCTACATGCCCTGCTATGCCAATTCAAATATTACATTCTCCTCTTAATTAAGCTTCCTGATTGTACTTGTTTGCTCAATATTTCCTTGATCATCTAGTTCATTTTACAATTTTCAAAATATATTTAAGAATTAAAATATGAAAATATTCATACAATTCATCATCCCCTTTATATACCTGACTGCAAAAAAAATCCTACCATGGAATCTATATAGTCTACAATGTTTTAATTTTAAGCCATGTGCCACTTCTAAACTTGCAAGTATTTTTCTGATATGAATGGTTAACTTTTATATTCTGTAAATTAGGAAGGTCATAATAGTTATCTAGGAAGGGATCCACCATATGAAACTCTTAACTTTGACAATTATTACCAGTGGCAATGATAGTGATTTCAGAAATGCGTGCATTTTAATCCACTTTTGGGCCAAAAACAATACACACAGAGGCATAGTTATCAAAACAGTATAAGTTTTAGTGAAAGGTTAGAAAAGGCAAAATGTGCCATATTTATTAAATTGGCTAATGCTTTTTGATAAATATGTTTAATTTTAAGATTGAATAATCCTACAAATAGAAATCATGTATGATCAAAGTCGGTCTAAAAATTGTTAACTTATTTAGCCTTAAGTATAATAGAGATTCCATAAAGATCATAAATATTCCTATAAATAGAAATTACTCTTTACATCATGAATAAGAAAACCAATTTATTTATTAAAACATCAATAAAAAATGGGGAAAGATTCTACAGAAATTAATTCCGGTGACAAATGTTTATGTTCTCAGGTCTACTTAGACCCCAGAGAATAATATGACACATTCTATTCACATAAACAAATGTGATGATATTTGAATTTTTAGGCCAAATTTGAATGATTCATCAATCATCCTTAGTGCTAGAATTTATTATCATAGAAGTTCAACTGGTTGATTCTTAACTGAATTTTGTAAGGTACTCTATTCTCTATGAATGGCAAAAAAGAATATCTTAATTCTAAAATGGAGAAAATATTTTTTTCTGCTGTAATAACTATTCCAAATTTTAAAAAAGTAAATAGTTGGGTTTCTTCTTTTTGGAAGACAAAAATGTTAATAGAATGATAGTAGCAAAATAAAGATAATACCTAAACGTTAAATGAACTTCATCACAAAATGACCCATTGTTTAAATTATATTTTCATAACAAATGTGGACTTACAAAAAATGATAATAATTTTTTAAAATTTTTCATATCCCTTTTTATAGTTGAAAAACAACACAGAACAAACCTGTTGCCATTTTCACACTGAACACAAGCCTAATATTCGACACATACTTTCTGTTCTTTTCAGCAGCCTCATGGAAATAAGCAGAAATGGGTTAACTCAGACCTTATGGAGCGGTATTTCAGTTTTAACTGCTCATGCCATAAACTAGGCAAAGTTCATTGTGAAAAGAAGAATAGGTAAATTGTGACTATCATCTATTGTGAACAGTTAGTGTCAAGGTTGGGAATTTTAGGGAAACCACAAATGGGGTCTCTCAGAGTCACAGAGGCTGATTTCAAATCGATCTGCGCAGATATAAATGAATCAGACAACAATGATCACGCCAAGACGTATTCATTGTTTGAGCAAAATAAGCTTCTGGCTCATGTATTGAAAATCTCATGATTATACAGTCTAACATTTGACCTTGAAACGAAAACAAGGAGTAAGAGATAAAGCCCCAGCTTCACATCCCAGCTGGTGAGAACCAACATGTTATGAATACAATCAGTGTGTTATGAATACTTCTTTGTTCATTGTACATTTTGGCTTATTTATCTTGGTTAACACTTTCCTGAGCGCACATCTTAAAATCATATTATGGCATGCGATTGTCATACAGACATACAGATAATTATACAATGACATCTGTGCTTTAATTATATACACACACACAGATTATCTTATTACATCTGGACAAACGGCCTACAGCCTAGGCCTTACCCCCACAGTAGCAATGAGGGAAGTTTTTGATACTTAGTAATAGATTTCTATATAATTCTCACATCTTGTCAGGCCCAATACAGCTTATTTTTGTGCCACTTCACTGGTTTAATTGCATAAGCCCTCTTGCAATGTCATGATGTTTGTTAACCCATGATGGCATGAATTTGTGAGGACATGCCAGAGGCAACCATGAGCTCATTAATGTGTGAATGTTTCTACTTGACTAGATTCAGTCAAGTTTTTTTTACATACTTTCTTAGACAAATATGAGAATTTTTTTGAGAAAAAAAATTGATTATATTTTAGGTGCATAACTGATATAGAGTATAAGTTATGAAACAGTTGTGAAAAGTATCGAACAAGCAAAATGTAGAAACTTAAAGCATTATTAAAAGTGATTTTTGAAAGGTATATAGAAATATAATGAATGAAATAATTATAAGTTACAGAATATGGATATATTTAGATGTTTTATAACACTAAAACCATGATTCATTTTTTAGATAACTGCCTGTTTCCAAAGCTAACAATGTTAAAATAATTCTACTGTATAATACAAATTTTTCCAATCCCTGAAGAAGCTGCCAAAAAAATGCATGGATTTTTTCATTATGAGACAGATTTTTCTTAATAAACAATGTTACAATTTTTTCACTAAAATGAAACTATTATACAGTTTAAATCAATTAATTATAACAAATAATATGCTAGAACCTTATTAAAAGGTAAAACCATAAAAAATCATACCTGCTCAGACGTTGAAAAATCATCTTTTAAACTTTCAGTTCCTTGTTCTGTATTTTCAGCATCAATCAGGTTTTCCACAGGAACATTTCCACTTGGATTCATGTATGTAAAGTCACCATCAGCAGGATCTAGCGCCACACACATATTATATGAGTAAGGTAAAGGTAACGATCCATCACTGTACATGGAGAATGTCCTGGGATCAATTGGAGGATACAGATTTGTAGCGAGAGAAGAGAAGGCTGGTAATGGTTTTGGCTGCTTACATTTGGATATAATCGCCACCATCACAGTTATTATAAAGAGCAAGGAAATAAGTGCAAGTCCAACCACTAAGTATAATTGTAATTTGTTTTGAGTTTCTTCTTCTTTCAGTTTGTTGCTGAGCTTAGGAACAAGCTGCTGAAAATCATTAGCAATAACAAAACTTAAGGTGGCTGTAGCAGAGAGTGCGGGATGTCCATTGTCCTTCACCATCACTACAACCTTATAATTCAATGTGTCCTTTTCGAGAAAGATGCGTGATGTTCTGATCTCCCCTGTGCGCTCAGTTATCACAAAATGATTTTGGTCTGACAGTTGTATAAAATGATAAGAGAGCCAGGAATTATGTCCAGAGTCTGCATCCACCACCACCACTTTAGTTATTAAAGAGCCAGGCTCAGAAACAAAAGGCACCATCTCAAACACAATTGACCCACCAGTATCTGGGGATGGGTATAAGATCTTTGGTGCATTATCATTTTAGTCCACTATATGGATAAATAATGTAACATTGCTGCTCAGAGAGGGGGATCCATTGTCTGAGGCTGTGACTTCTATTAGAAACTCCTTGTTCTGTTCAAAATCAAATGATCTTTGAGCATAAAGAACTCCAGTCTCTATATTGATGGAGAGATAGGACGTCGTTGATGGAGATTCTGTAATGGTGTTAGAAATTGAGTAAATTATTTTAGCATTATCTCCAGTGTCAGGATCTGAGGCTTGTATACTGAATATTGAAGCTCCTGGCAGATTGTTCTCTGGCACATAAGCTGCATAAGTAGATTTAGCAAATGTAGGTGGGTTGTCATTGATATCTAATATATCTAATGTGAGAACTCGTGTACTGGAAAGAGGTGGAGATCCCCTATCTGTAGCTATAATAGTGATATTGAAAGAAAGGGATTTTTCTCTGTCAATTGCAGTTTTTAAGACAATTTTGTAATAATTGTCTAATGATAACAAATTAAAGGGGACATTTTCAATAATTTGACAGTCAACATCTGCATTATCTCCAGAATCTTGGTCATGAATCTCAATCAGAGCAATCATTGTTCCAGGTGCAGAATCCTCAGGAATTGGAGAAGATAATGAGGTGATGGATATCTCAGGAGCATTGTCATTTACATCTATGACCTCCACCAGAACCTTACAATGAGCTACAAGGCCTCCTCCATCCTTGGCTTGTACAGACAATTCATAATTCTTTGCAATATCAAAATTCATATTTTCATTGATCTTTACTTCACCAGTAGTTGAATTTATGCTAAATTTCCCCATGTGATGGATGTTTCCAGATGTTTTCATAAATGAATATGTGATCTGTGCATTGATTCCTTCATCATTGTCTGTGGCATTTAATATGATCACTGTAGAATTAACTGGGATGTTTTCCTTTAGGCTGACTTTATACATATCTTGACTAAATATAGGGGCATTGTCATTAGCATCAATAACAATGATCTTTAATATTGTTGTACCAGACCGGATAGGATTTCCTCCATCCAAGGCTGTTAGTATTAATCTATGAATGTCTTGTTTTTCTCGATCTAATGGTTTCTCTAGTACAAGCTCTGGATATTTACTCCCATCTGTTCTGATATTCTCAGTGAGTGTAAAATACTGATTATCACTGAGCTTGTATGTCTGCACTGAATTACTACCAATGTCTGGATCTTCTGCACTTTGTAAAGCAAATCTTGCTCCTGGTGATGTCAATTCAACTATTTCTAAGGCAATTGTATTATGATAAAACTGTGGAGAATTATCATTTATATCCTGAATTTCAACTGTAACCTTAAAAATATTTAATGGATTTGCAACCACAGCATCGAACATTAAATGACAGGTAGTTTCTGCTCCACACAATGTCTCTCTGTCTATTCTATCTTTGATATGGAGATTTCCATTATCTAATTTGACATAAAAATATTTTTCAGAAGCTCTGGATACAATCCTCAGTTTTCTAGATGAGAGCTGCTTAATATCTAATCCAAGGTCATCTGCAACATTTGCTATAACAGAGTCTTTCCTCATTTCTTCTACAATGGAATAATGAATCTGACCAGAGACTGAATGACACAGCCAAGAAAATAATATAGAAATGGTTACTTGCCATCTGATTCCTGTGTAATCATGTATAGGAGGTTCCATCTTGTCCTTTTATTCTCCTAAAATATCCAGCAAGGTTTGGAATCCAATGTAAATATTAAACCGAGAAATGTTCATAATATCTGTTCATTTTCTTCTTTTTAATGTATCCTCCTTCTTTCTGTGTCCAGGAGAATCCAGACATTTGTGTGTGGTTCTTTCTGCAGATCAGCAATGAATGTGGCAGGAGAAAATAACATTGGATTTCCAGTTCTGCATTTTATTTCTTAGTGGTTAAACAGCGGCGCTCAGAGGTGAAAATATAAAATTGCAGTGTTCTTCATTTATTTTTTCTTTATAAACTCAAAATTATCAAAATACTTTTTAATGACTTTCTTGAGCAATGTTTTAATGATTTTGATGTGTTTTATTCCTAAGCAGATAAAATAGTTTTATAAAATCTTTAAACAAAGAGCAATATGCTGTATATTGTTTGTCCTTTTTATTAATAAAGAGCAACAAATATGTCAAAAAGGGACAACAAAACAAAGTATACTACACATTTTTAAATGCATAAGGTAAAATGTTACAGGTTGATAGTAAATTTCAAAATAACACGTGCTTGCCTAAACAATCATGTAACCTAATAGAATAGGAGAATATGCAAGAGTAAAGGCATTTAAAGGGAACCTGTCACCAGATTTGGGGACTATAAGCTGTGGCCACCAGCACTGAGCTCTTATGCACAGCATTCTAGAATACTGTATATAAGTGACCAGGCCCCACTGTATAACGTAAACAATGCTTTTGTAATACTCACCTAGGGGGTGCTTTGGTTAGATGGGTGTCGCTACTCTCCTCCTCTCCCCAGTCCAGAACCTCCTCTCTGCTGCAATCTCCATCCTCCTTCTATCCAGCCCAGGCCAGCATTACGGCCCTGTGCAGGCGCACTTTCATCTGCCCTTCTGAGGGCAGATCAAAGTACTGTAATGCTCAGGTGTGAGGAAAGGTTAAAGATCTCCTGCACATGCACTCTACAATACTCAGGGCAGATCAAAGTGTACCTGCGCAGAATCTCAATGCCGGCTAGTGTGCATGATATAGGATGCGTCATGCACAATGGCCTCAGAAGAAGGAAAACAGCAATCGCTGCAGAGATAGAGAAGGTGCTGGACCAGAGAGAGAAGGTGCCGGACCAGAGAGCAACAACACCCATCAGAACGGACTGCCCCCTAGGTGAGTATTATAAAAACGATTTTACATTATACAGTACGGCCTGGGTTCTTATATACAGAATTCTAGAATGCTGTATATAAGAGCTCAGTAGTGGTAGCTGCTGCTTATAGTCACCAAATTTGATGTCAAGTTGCCTTTAAACACCAAAGAGTTTTCCAAAGATAAAATATGCATATCTTTAATGGGTTAACATATCAGAGTCTGGCAGTAATCTGGTTGGTTTCTGTGTTGAGACTCCTAACAGAGGCTCCATGGACCTTTTTGATTTGCATATTTCCCAGGGAGCAATGTACCTAGGATTTCACTGTCTTGAGCACCCTCGCTGGCTGCTGGCAGTGTTTTCTCTGGCTGGTCTCCCCGAGATCAGTGATTGTTTTGTTTTGTATCTGGCTGGTTTCTGTGTTGAGACTCCTAACAGAGGCTCCACAGACCTTTTTGATTTGCATATTTCCCAGGGGGCAATGTACCTAGGATTTCACTGTCTTGAGCGCCCGCGCTGGCTGCCGGCAGTGTTTTCTCTGGCTGGTCTCCCCGAGATCAGTGATTGTTTTGTTTTGCATCTGGCTGGTTTCTGTGTTGAGACTCCTAACAGAGGCTCCACGGACCTTTTTGATTTTCATATTTCCCAGGGGGCAATGTACCTAGGATTTCACTGTCTTGAGCGCCCGCGCTGGCTGCCGGCAGTGTTTTCTCTGGCTGGTCTCCCCGAGATCAGTGATTGTTTTGTTTTGCATCTGGCTGGTTTCTGTGTTGAGACTCCTAACAGAGGCTCCACGGACCTTTTTGATTTTCATATTTCCCAGGGGGCAATGTACCTAGGATTTCACTGTCTTGAGCGCCCTCGCTGGCTGCTGGCAGGGTTTTCTCTGGCTGGTCTCCCCGAGATCAGTGATTGTTTTGTTTTGTTGGTCTACTAGGCATTGCTCCCACCCAGCCAGAATCCTACTCCACACTGATGAGGGGCAATACCCCGAAACAGCTGTCTGTGGATGGATACCTGGCCTTGGTATTTCCCTTGTCATATCTTTAAACTTGTCAAAAAGTTGGATATTGACTAAAAGGGCCACTTAATATGGTGGTTATGGTGGTCCCCTAAAAAGAGTCACCCCTTGGCTGGGCCCTTCCCGGAGGGATATCTGGCTGGTTTCTGTGTTGAGACTCTTAACAGAGGCTCCACGGACCTTTTTCATTTGCATATTTCCCAGGGGGCAATGTACCTAGGATTTCACTGTCTTGAGCGCCCGCGCTGGCTGCCGGCAGTGTTTTCTCTGGCTGGTCTCCCCGAGATCAGTGATTGTTTTGTTTTGCATCTGGCTGGTTTCTGTGTTGAGACTCCTAACAGAGGCTCCACGGACCTTTTTGATTTTCATATTTCCCAGGGGGCAATGTACCTAGGATTTCACTGTCTTGAGCGCCCTCGCTGGCTGCTGGCAGGGTTTTCTCTGGCTGGTCTCCCCGAGATCAGTGATTGTTTTGTTTTGTTGGTCTACTAGGCATTGCTCCCACCCAGCCAGAATCCTACTCCACACTGATGAGGGGCAATACCCCGAAACAGCTGTCTGTGGATGGATACCTGGCCTTGGTATTTCCCTTGTCATATCTTTAAACTTGTCAAAAAGTTGGATATTGACTAAAAGGGCCACTTAATATGGTGGTTATGGTGGTCCCCTAAAAAGAGTCACTCCTTGGCTGGGCCCTTCCCGGAGAGATATCTGGCTGGTTTCTGTGTTGAGACTCCTAACAGAGGCTCCACGGACCTTTTTGATTTAAACACCAAAGAGTTTTCCAAAGATAAAATATGCATATCTTTAATGAGTTAACATGTCAGAGTCTGGCAGTAGTAATACAGAATGTGAAATAAGGCTATGGCTTTAGATACTTAAGCACTGGATAACATTTCTATATTCATAGTATGAAAACTTTGGATGGTGCTGCTAATCATTGGAACCATCTAAAGAAATATGAGAAAACAGAGGCATTGTAGTCCCCAGTTTTCCAGCCCACCGTCTAATGGAAGAATAATGAGTAAACTCAACATGATAAAGGAACAAGTACCCACTAAGATTTTTATATGAAAGCTGAAAAAAAACAGCCTGTAGCAAAAAGGAATTACAGTGACAAGCTAAAGATTAATGTGGGCATCACACAAGACGATCTTTCGTGGGACGCATCGTCGGGGTCACGGTTTTCGTGACGCACATCCGGCATCATACACGATATTGTCTCGTGTGACACCTCCGAGCGACACAGTAACGCTCACAAATCGTGAGTCGTGTACTCGTCGTTTACTTTAAAAAATCATTTATTTTTACTGGTGCAGGTTGCTCATCGTTCCCGTGGCAGCACACGTCGCTCCGTGTGACACCACGGGAACGATGAACAGCAGCTTACCTGCGTCACGCGGCTCCTGCCGGCTATGCGGAAGGAAGGAGGTGGGTGGGATGTTTACATCCCGCTCATCTACGCCCCTCCGCTTCTATTGGCCGGCAGCTGTGTGATGTCGCTGTGACGCCGAACGTTGCTCCCCCTTCAGGAAGAGGATGTTCGTCGTCCACCGCAAGGTCGCTCAGCAGGTAAGTACGTGTGACGGTGATTGAACGACTTTGTGCGACATGGGCAGCGATTTACCCATGATGCACAAACAACGGTGTCGGGTACGATCGCTCATGCAATCGCACGATAGATCGTACCATGTGAAGCCCGCTTAACAGTTTTAAACTTTTGACTTTCAGGCTCCATATCACACCAGTCATGACAGCTTTGAGCGTGAGACAATCTTAATTTTTTAGACAATCATCTTGCCTGTTTCATACAAACATTTGACTTGCGACTATTATCAGATGATTAGTTATGCTGATTCAGTTGTAAGAATATGAAATTTAGTCTGTCTATCCATTCCTAAGCCAAGAGGTGGACATCCAGGCAAAATATAAGATTCAACAAGTGGGCTCATCACAAGGTCTATTAGATCTGGCCACAAAAACACGGTTGTAGAGGTGGCTCTTAGTATTCATAATAGTGATGTCACAGATATCCATGCAAGTACTGTACTATGCACATTAAACAAGTCAGGAATGGTAGCCTGAAAAAAGGTGAAGAAGCCTCGACTTCAATATCATCATAAGAAGCGTCGACTCACGTTTTCAAAGAAGTAGGAGAGGTGGATAGTAGAAGATTGGAAAGAGGTGATTTGTAGCAATGAGACAAAAGTCAATAAACTGAGCTCTGATGGGGCAAATGGGCCTGGAAGAAAGAAATGAAAAAAGGGCTAACAGATTGAGAAATTGAAGGAACTGTCAAGTTCAGTGGAGGAAGTCTGAAGATATGTTGTTGTTTCACAGCCAAAGTTGTTGAATACTTGACCAGGATTAATGTAGTTCACAAATCACAATGCTGAGATATTTGCAAGTATCCTACAAGAGGAGTTACTTCATACACTCAAGTACTATGGGTATGAAAAGGGTAACATATTGTTCCAGCAGGATAATGATCTGAACCATTTGTCAAGATTGGCGAAGAAATGGTTCAAAAACAATTAAGTAAAGGTGCTGGATTGGTCCCCACAGTCCCAGTACTTAAAACCAATTAAACACTTGTGGCTAGAGAGAAAGAAAAAGATGTATACATATCCAAGTGAGTAAACCAGTATGCACCAACATTGGGACCATATCGAAAAGATCTGGGATCCGTTTCAGTCAAGCTTTGCTTGAATCTGATCGAAAACATGACCAGAAGGATTTAGTGTTGAAAGCCAAAGGAAATATACAAAATACTAACAAAATAATACCAAGACATCAAAGAAAAATTGTCAACAGTACATTATCAAGGAGGATGAAAACACAGCCAAATATTTATCACAAGCTCAGAGCCAGCACGCCAATCTTACTGCAAAATAATTAGTGACTTCAACATTGTAGAGTTATGGTAAAAATCAGCAATTATGAATATCCAAGCAACAGTTTTTAGATAAATTTTAGTATTAAAAAAAACAAAGAAAGTTGCTTTACGAACTTGTGTACTAGTACTCATGGGGCTTTGCCCACTGCAGGTGACAGTTATGGGCTACTGAATTGCAGGTCTAGTAGTTAGCACCATATGAAATGAAAATTAAATTAAAGTGAGGAATTGATTGTATCACATAAATAATAGCTAAGAATAAGGACAGATCCAGTAATGTTTCAGAACCAAGAATCACGTATTTTGTTTTGTGTACCTAGTAATGATTAAGCTTTTATCTGTTTCCATACCATTATTACCTTACAAATGGAACTTATATTGGAAGATGATCTATACAAGATTTATCACTTGGTTGACTAGACTAAATCTGTCTATTTTCCAATTTTTGCCCATTGGTAAGTAACCAGTCACAAAATTTCATGAAATAATCATTTTCATCCTGTTTGGGAAGCCAAACAGTTCTATACACATAAGTTAAATTCTAGAAGTGTTTGCTGAACTTCTTCTACCACATTAGAAAGTGTGCTGCATAAATCCGAAAAAAAAAACTATTTTAAAACTTGTAAAATAATGTTAATCAATAATCCGTTTTAAGAACTATAGGTGATACACCAGATTGAGATTTATTCGATAAAAGAAGACCAATTTATTCGGTACATAGTCACATAAAATTCAATATTTTCATGACCCTGACAGATAAAGTTAATGCTTGCTGGGAATCCTCCCCTCAGAGGTTTTGTTCCCATTTTTGGTAGAAATAAAAAAAAACTACCATTTCACATAACACAAAAACGTAACTGTATATTTTTTTTTTATAAAATTGTGTTCAATGTTAGAGGATGTACTCCAAATTTTAGAGGATGTCCTAATAATACTCAAGTACTCTCTAACCCATTCTTTTTGCACTGCAACTTCTCTACACATTTTTCACTAAAAGGAGAATCGAGGAAGAAGCTGTTCTATCCTGAAATGCTATTTACAAACCGAATCTATGGCAATATGCAAAAACATAGCTTTAAATGCTATGTAGTTACATTACCAAACCAGCGTCTACAAGGAAAAAAATGAAGTAACATCCTCCCTGCAGCCGCTTGCTTCCAGTCATCGCAGGAGTGCAGAGAGTTTTAATCGACACCACATATAGTGAGTGCAGCTTTAATGTAAGTTGAAGAGAAAATAAAACTACTTTCTTCCTAAAACCACTGCTCTAGTAAGCCAGCCACACAGGACGTAAATGCTAATTACCTGTATTTTACCATTATATCAGCAGGTAAATAGCATTGTTGGATGTGACAGGCTCCCTTTAAAGAATTTGAAACACTTCTCAGTTTGAAAACTGAAAAAAAGATACACATATAACTAACAATATGCATGTCTATGGTTATAAAACAATTATTTCCAAAATACATCTCTCATTATTAAAATAATAAACTTTCAGACACTGTAGTTCAAAGCAAAACATTTGAATTTTCTAAAATGCGAGCATTCATTTTTATTTTTCTAGAAAAAGGTATAAAGAATTGTGCAGTCTTAATGCTACTAATCAATATTAATGTTTTTTTAAAAAAGTTGTCACTTATTAGGCTAATAATTTTAGGACTCAACGGACTGAATTAAACCAAGAATCAACCTTCAGAAATATTTGTAATTTAAATTGATAATCAGAAAATACATATGTTAGTTATTGACTCCAATGTCATGCCTAAATGTCAGATGTTTAGAGTTTCATTTTCCTGGAAACCCATTACCATAATAGAAATGAATCTTGTAATTTTTAAAGTTACAATATACTTTATAGAATAATCCACTTAGCATATAATGGTATAAACTATTACCTGGTCTGTGCTTAGATCAAGCACAGTTCCTTGTTCTGTATTTTCAGCATCAATCAGATTTTCCACAGGAACATTCCCACTTGGATTCATGTAAGTAAAGTCACCATCAGAAGGATCTAGCGCCACACACATATTATATGAGTATGGTAAAGGTAACGATCCATCACTGTACATGGAGAATGTCCTGGGATCAATTGGAGGATACAGATTTGTAGCGAGAGAAGAGAAGGCTGGTAATGGTTTTGGCTGCTTACATTTGGATATAATCGCCACCATCACAGTTATTATAAAGAGCAAGGAAATAAGTGCAAGTCCAACCACTAAGTATAATTGTAAGTTGCTTTGAGTTTCTTCATCTTTCAGTTTGTTGCTGAGCTTAGGAACAACCTGCTGAAAGTCATCTGCAATAATAAGACTTAAGGTGGCTGTAGCAGAGAGCGCAGGATGTCCATTATCCTTCACCATCACTACAACCTTGTATTTTAACATGTCTGTTTCCTGAAAAATGTGTGATGTTCTGATCTCCCCTGTACGCTCATTTATCACAAAAAAAAATTGGTCTGATACTTGAATAAAGTGATAAGAGAGCCAGGAATTATGTCCAGAGTCTGCATCCACAGCTATCACTTTAGTTATTAAAGAGCCAAGCTCAGAAACAAAAGGTACCATCTCAAACACACCTGACCCACCAGTATCTGGTAATGGGTATAAGATCTTTGGTGCATTATCATTCTGGTCCATTATATGGATAAATAATGTAACATTGCTGCTCAGAGAGGGGGATCCATTGTCTGAGGCTGTAACTTCTATTAGAAACTCCTTGTTCTGTTCATAATCAAATGATCTTTGAGCATAAAGAACTCCGGTCTCTATATTGATGGAGAGATAAGACGTTATTGATGGAGATTCTGTAATGGTGCTGGAAATGAAGTAAATTATTTTAGCATTATCTCCAGTGTCAGGATCTGAGGCTTGTATACTGAATATTGAAGCTCCTGGTAGATTGTTCTCTGGTACATAAGCCACATAAGAAGATTTAGAAAATATTGGTGGGTTGTCATTGACATCAGATACATCCAATGTGAGAAGTCGTGTACTGGAAAGAGGTGGAGATCCCCTATCTGTAGCTATAATAGTGATATTATAACAAGATGCCTTTCCTCTGTCTATAACGGTTTGTAAAACAAGTCTATAATAAGTGTCTGATGACAATAGATCAAAGTGACCATTTTCAAGAATTTGGCAGTCAACATCTGCATTATCTCCAGAATCTTGGTCATGGACTTCAATCAGAGCGATCATTGTTCCAGGTGCAGAATCCTCAGGAACTGGAGAAGATAATGAGATGATGGATATCTCAGGAGCATTGTCATTTACATCTATGACGTCCACCAGAACGTTACAATTAGAGATGAGCGAACCGGTCGCGGTTCGGCTCGAGGCGGTTCGCCGAACGGGGGGTCTGGCTCGAGTTCGGCTCGTCGAACGTTCGACGAACCGAACTAGAACCAATAGGCTATAATGGGAGGCAATCACAAACACATAAAAATGCATTATAAATGTACACAAACAGTTAATAAACATTGCCATAACACTTACCGGTCCTCGCGATCCCTTCTGCACTCTGTCTCCTGCCGCTATTCCATCCGATGATCGCTGAATCCTCCCGGTGACCTGCACTGCCAGCAGAGAAGCAGGACCTATCGTGACGTCAAAATAGCCATGTGACCAGTCACGTGGCTATTATCTCATTGGCTACAGACTGGTCACATGACTATGACACGTCATGTAGGACCTGCGAGTGCATCTCTCCGGTACACGGTGCACATATGTGTATCGCCGTGTACCGGCGACATGCTCTAGCACACGGTCGACTCCCCGTTCCGTTAGGGACCGGCTGACACAGCCGGTCATTAACGGAGATCACCGTTGCCATAGCAACGCAGTTAGCGGTGACGTCACCGCTAACCGCGGCTCCGAGAGCACCGTTGCTATGGTAACGCGTCTGTCAGCGTTACCGCTAGCAGCCAGCAGTGATCACTCACGGAGTGAAGGCTGCACGCTGCTTCCCGATTGTAGTGAGCATTGTAGTTAGGATGGAGGTTCCCCAGCCCCAAGTGATGAGCTGGTGAATCTCATCCTTCCTCACTACAATCGTCACTACTACTACACTAGAAAGAAAGAAGACAGAAGAGCAGGATCGTGGAGGGCTGACAGGGGTAATAAAGATGGAGTCTCTAATGTGTCTGTGTATTTATTTCTATTAAAGTATTTTTTCTCTGTGTGGTGTCTTTTTTTAACCCTTTATTGGAGATTCTTAATGGCCGGGTCAAACGTGCCTGACATTAAGAATCTCTGGCTTAATACTGGCTGGTAAAACAAAGCCAGTATTAACTCATGATTACCCAACAAGCCACCCGGCTCCAGGGCTGTTGGAAGAGTTGGATACAGCGCCAGATGATGGCGCTTCTATGAGAGCGCCATTTTCTGGGACGGCTGCGGACTGAAATCCGCAGCAGAGGCGCCCACAAACCTCGGGCTAACCTGTGCTGCGGATTCCAATCCCCAGCTGCCTAGTTGTACCCGGCTGGACACAAAAATAGGGCGAAGCCCACGTCATTTGTTTTTTAATTATTTCATGAAATAAGTGAAATAATTAAAAAAAACGGGCTTCCCTATATTTTTGGTTCCCAGCCGGGTACAAATAGGCAACTGGGGGTTGGAGGCAGCCCGTGGCTGCCAGCTGTACCTGGCTAGCATACAAAAATATGGCGAAGCCCACGTCATTTTTTTGGTGGGCAAAAAACTTCTGCATACAGTCCTGGATGGAGTATGCTGAGCCTTGTAGTTCTGCAGCTGCTGTCTGCTCTTCTCCATACAGACAGACAGCAGCTGCAGAACTATAAGGCTCAGCATACTCCATCCAGGACTGTATGCAGAAGTTTTTTGCCCCCTGAAAAAATTATGTGGCTTCGCCATATTTTTGTATGCTAGCCAGGTACAGCAGGCAGGTACGGCTGCCCCCAACCCCCAGTTGCCTATTTGTACCCGGCTGGGAACCAAAAATAAAGGGAAGCCCTTTTTTTATTATTTCATGAATTTCATGAAATAATTAGAAAACAAATGACGTAGGCTTTGCCCCATTTTTGTGTCCAGCCAGGTACAACTAGGCAGCTGGGGATTGGAATCCGCACCACCGGTTGGCCTGAGCTTTCTGGGCCCCACTGCTGCGAATTGCAGTCTGCAGCCACCTCAGAAAATGGCATTTTCATAGAAGCGCCATCTTCTGGCGCTGTATCCAACTCTTCCAGCACCTGCCTGCTATACCTGGCTAGCATACAAAAATATGGCGAAGCTCACGTCCTTTTTTTGTAGCTTTTTGGCAAAAAAAAAAAAAAAAAATGCTTCCCTGGATTTTCCATTGCCAGTGAAGGTAACACCAAGCAGTGGGGGTTAGCAGCCAGTAGCTGCTTGGATTACCCTTAGCTAGCAATACAAAAAATGCAGTGGGAGCTAACATATATTTTTTTTAATTATTTATTTAAATAACTAAAAATAAAATGGGCTTCCCTGTATTTTGATTGCTGGACATCACAGTGCTGTAAAAATAAATCTTTAAAAAAATGACGTAGCGCTCCGCGGTATTTTTGATTCTCAGCGCAGATAAAGCAGACAGCTATGGGTTGCCACCCCCATCTGCCTGCCGTTACCTTGGTTGGCAATCAAAATACAGGGAAGCCCATTAATTTTTTCTATTTAAAAAATAGTTAAAAAAAAAAAATTACGTTGGGTCCCCCCATTTTTGATAGCCAGCTAGGGTAAAGCAGACGGCTGTAGCCTGAAAACCACAGCTGGCAGCTTTACCGTGGTTGGGGATCCAATGTGGAGGTCCCCTCAGGCTCTTTTTTATAATTATTTTATAAATATTAATAATTACACAATAAAAGTAGGGGACCCCCCAAATTGGATCACCAGCCAAGGTAAAGCGGACAGCTGTGGTCTGGTATTCTCAGGGTGGGAAGGTCCATAGTTATTGGGCCTTCACAGCCTAAAAATAGCAGGCCGCAGGCACCCCAGACGTGGCGCATCCACTAGATGCGCCAATCCTGGCGCTTCACCCCAGCTCATCCCGTGCCCTGGTGCAGTGGCAAACGGGGTAATAAATCGGGTTGATACTAGCTGTAAAGTCACCTGAGATCAAGCCCAGCAGTTTGTGATGTCATGGCGTCTATTAGATACCCAACATCATAAACTGTCAGTACTAACAAAAACAAAAAATCGACAAAAGAAATTTATTTGAAAAAACAGTCCCAAAACATTTCCTCTTTCACCAATTTATTGTAAGAAAAAAAATAAAGGGGTCCCACGACGACTCTGGACCGTCTAGAATATGGGGGGGGAGACACTCAGGGAACGTATCCCCCATTTTCTAGGAGTGCGGACCCTTCATGTGAGGAGTGTGGGTGCAATGAATCTGCACTCACTCTCCCCGGGTCCACAGCAGCAGAGTCCATGTCGTAATGGTTGCTACCAAAGCTGCAATGCCCTGCTCATGAGGTAAGGGCATGCCTAATCAGGAGAACTACTGTAGAGGAAGCTCTGCTCACTGGTATATAGGTGCTCAGAGGTAATAATAGATAAAATTAGTGAGTAACCTCGGCACTCTATATCTCCCAGACTAAGTCAGTAAGTCACAATGGATAGTAATGCAAAATCACTCTTTATTGGTCCGTATTAAGAAAATTTTTTTTTCATAAGCATATATGTTTTTGTCCAAAACAAGTTACAAATGACGTTTCGGCCTGAGCCTTCGTCAGATTGGACTTATCTGCATGTAATCATGAAAAATGACAATAATCAGTATCACATAAGAGTGAGAGAACAATAACATAAACTCGAACAATGTAGAGGTACAATTGGGATGCAGCAAAAAAATTGCAACACAGCAAGAAATGAAACACATGATACAAATGTCATAATACAGTACAAGGACAATATAGTAATGACAAATATGGGGTCAGAGTAGACTTAGACAGCTCTGGTACGAAAGAGATGTCAATCATAAAGTAACATGTGCAGTAGGTGTAGAGCTACACTATGCATGGCAGAGCTAATGGGTAGACCGACCATAGAAAAAGTAGAGAAAAAGTGGAGAAAAAGTGGAGAATAAGTGGAACATAAGAGGAGAAAAAGTGGAGAAAAAGTGGAGAAAAAAGTGGAGAAAAAGTGGAGAAAAAGTGGAGAAAAAGTGGAGAAAAAGTGGAGATTAAGAGGAGAAAAAGTGGAGAAAAAAGTGGAGAAAAAAGTGGAGAAAAAGTGGAGCATAAGAGGAGAAAAAGTGGAGAAAAAGTGGAGAAAAAAGTGGAGAAAAAGTGGAGCATAAGAGGAGAAAAAGTGGAGATTAAGAGGAGAAAAAGTGGAGAAAAAGTGGAGAAAAAGTGGAGCATAAGAGGAGAAAAAGTGGAGAAAAAAGTGAAGAAAAAGTGGAGAAAAAGTGGAGCATAAGAGGAGAAAAAGTGGAGAAAAAGAGGAGAAAAAGTGGAGAAAAAGTGGAGAAAAAGTGGAGCATAAGAGGAGAAAAAGTGGAGAAAAAGTGGAGAAAAAGTGGAGAAAAAGTGGAGCATAAGAGGAGAAAAAGTGGAGAAAAAAGTGAAGAAAAAGTGGAGAAAAAGTGGAGCATAAGAGGAGAAAAAGTGGAGAAAAAGTGGAGAAAAAGTGGAGAAAAAGTGGAGAAAAAAGTGAAGAAAAAGTGGAGAAAAAGTGGAGCATAAGAGGAGAAAAAGTGGAGAAAAAGAGGAGAAAAAGTGGAGAAAAAGTGGAGAAAAAGTGGAGCATAAGAGGAGAAAAAGTGGAGAAAAAGTGGAGAAAAAGTGGAGAAAAAGTGGAGCATAAGAGGAGAAAAAGTGGAGAAAAAGTGGAGCATAAGAGGAGAAAAAGTGGAGAAAAAAGTGAAGAAAAAGTGGAGAAAAAGTGGAGCATAAGAGGAGAAAAAGTGGAGAAAAAGAGGAGAAAAAGTGGAGAAAAAGTGGAGAAAAAGTGGAGCATAAGAGGAGAAAAAGTGGAGAAAAAGTGGAGAAAAAGTGGAGAAAAAGTGGAGCATAAGAGGAGAAAAAGTGGAGAAAAAAGTGAAGAAAAAGTGGAGAAAAAGTGGAGCATAAGAGGAGAAAAAGTGGAGAAAAAGTGGAGAAAAAGTGGAGAAAAAGTGGAGAAAAAGTGGAGCATAAGAGGAGAAAAAGTGGAGAAAAAGTGGAGCATAAGAGGAGAAAAAGTGGAGAAAAAAGTGAAGAAAAAGTGGAGAAAAAGTGGAGCATAAGAGGAGAAAAAGTGGAGAAAAAGAGGAGAAAAAGTGGAGAAAAAGTGGAGAAAAAGTGGAGCATAAGAGGAGAAAAAGTGGAGAAAAAGTGGAGAAAAAGTGGAGAAAAAGTGGAGCATAAGAGGAGAAAAAGTGGAGAAAAAAGTGAAGAAAAAGTGGAGAAAAAGTGGAGCATAAGAGGAGAAAAAGTGGAGAAAAAGTGGAGAAAAAGTGGAGAAAAAGTGGAGAAAAAGTGGAGCATAAGAGGAGAAAAAGTGGAGAAAAAAGTGGAGAAAAAGTGGAGCATAAGAGGAGAAAAAGTGGAGAAAAAGAGGAGAAAAAGTGGAGAAAAAGTGGAGAAAAAGTGGAGCATAAGAGGAGAAAAAGTGGAGAAAAAGTGGAGAAAAAGTGGAGAAAAAGTGGAGCATAAGAGGAGAAAAAGTGGAGAAAAAAGTGAAGAAAAAGTGGAGAAAAAGTGGAGCATAAGAGGAGAAAAAGTGGAGAAAAAGTGGAGAAAAAGTGGAGAAAAAGTGGAGAAAAAGTGGAGCATAAGAGGAGAAAAAGTGGAGAAAAAAGTGAAGAAAAAGTGGAGAAAAAGTGGAGCATAAGAGGAGAAAAAGTGGAGAAAAAGTGGAGAAAAAGTGGAGAAAAAGTGGAGAAAAAGTGGAGCATAAGAGGAGAAAAAGTGGAGAAAAAAGTGGAGAAAAAGTGGAGAAAAAGTGGAGAAAAAGTGGAGCATAAGTGGAGAAAAAGTGGAGAAAAAGTGGAGAAAAAGTGGAGAAAAAGTGGAGCATAAGAGGAGAAAAAGTGGAGAAAAAAGTGGAGAGAACGTGGAGAAAAAGTGGAGAAAAAGTGGAGCATAAGAGGAGAAAAAGTGGAGAAAAAGTGGAGAAAAAGTGGAGCATAAGAGGAGAAAAAGTGGAGAAAAAAGTGGAGAAAAAGTGGAGAAAAAGTGGAGAAAAAGTGGAGCATAAGAGGAGAAAAAGTGGAGATTAAGAGGAGAAAAAGTGGAGAAAAAGTGGAGAAAAAGTGGAGAAAAAGTGGAGAAAAAGTGGAGAAAAAGTGGAGAAAAAAATGGAGAAAAAGTGGAGAAAAAGTGGAGAGAAAGTGGAGAAAAAAATGGAGAAAAAGTGGAACACCCTTTGGTACCTTTCATGTGGCACTAAGGGGTGCTTAGCTTTGTATTTAGCCAAAAAAATGAAAAAAAAATGACATAGGGTTCCCCCTAGTTTTGTAGCCAGCTAGGGTAAAGCAGACGGCTGCAGCCTGCAGACCACAGCTGGCAACCTCACCTTGGCTGGTAATCCAAAACTGAGGGCACCCCACGCTGTTATTTTAAATTAAATAAATAATTAAAAAAAAAAACACGTAGGGGTCCCCCAAAATTGGATCACCAGCCAAGGTAAAGCAGACAGCTGGGGCCTGATATTCTCAGACTAGGGAGGTCCATGGTTATTGGAATCTCCCCAGCCTAAAAATAGCAGGCCGCAGCCGCCCCAGAAGTGGCGCATCCATTAGATGCGCCAATCCTGGTGCTTCGCCCCAGCTCATCCCGCGCCCTGGTGCGGTGGCAAACGGGGTAATATTTGGGGTTAATACCAGATGTGTAATGTCACCTGGCATCAAGCCCTGGGGTTGGTGAGGTCAGGCGTCTATCAGATACCCGACATCACCAACCCAGTCAGTAATAAAAAAAAATAGACGACAAACACATTTTTATTTGAAAAAACACTCCCCAAAACATTCCCTCTTTAACCAATTTATTAGATTGAAAAACAAATCCAGGTCTGGTGTAATCCAAGGGGTTGCCATGACGATCCACACTGTCCCAGTCAATGAAGAGCAGGATGTTCCCCATTGACTGGGAGAGCAGTGCAGTGACCTGAGCTAACATCAATGGGTCAGCCCAGGTCACTGCAGGGGGGTGACAAGTGCTGCTGTCAGCGAGGTACATTACCTGCGCTGATCTCCAGCACACTGACAGCCCCTGTCACTGAGGTCAATGACCGGCGCCTTCACAGCAAGTATCGCGAGAGGTCCGTGACGTCACCGCTAGTCAGTCTCGGGTCGGAAGCGATAGGTGATGTGACAAGCGGCGGCCATGGAGGACAGTGACAGCGCTGAGGTCTGGATGGCGGGACTTCATCACCGCAGGTAAGCCGAGCGAGCGAGCGAGCGAGCGAGCGGGCGGGCGGGGGGGGATGGGGGGGGATGGGGGGGGGGATGTGTGTGTGTGTGTGTGTTTGTGTATGTATGTGTACATGCCGCGGGCAGGAGGGGGCGGAGCGAGCTGAGCGGGAAAGTGTGGGCTTCCTGCACGTAACTAAGATAAACATCGGGTTACTAACCAAAGCGCTTTGCTTGGATACCCGATGTTTATCTTGGTTACCAGCTTGTGGCAGGCTGCCAGCGATGGCTCCTGCACACTGTAGCTGTAAAAAGCCCTGCTTTTTGCTGCTAGAACCGTTCTCGAACGTATCTAGAACTATCGAGCTTTTGCAAAAAGCTCGAGTTCTAGTTCGATCTAGAACATGCCCCAAAATCACTCGAGCCGCGAACTGGAGAACCACGAACCACGAACCGCGCTCAACTCTAGTTACAATGTGCTACAAGGCCTCCTCCATCCTTGGCTTGTACAGACAATTCATAACTTTCATTGACTTCAAAATCCAAGTTTCCATTCGTTTTTATTTCACCAGTAATTGAATTAATGCTAAATATTCCTGGCTGATGAATATTTGCAGGTGTTTTAATGAAAGAATATGTGATCTGTGCATTGACTCCTTCATCATTGTCTGTAGCATTCAACATGATCACTGTAGAATTAACTGGGATGTTTTCCTTTTTGGTGACTTTATACATATCTTTACTAAATATAGGGGCATTGTCATTGCCATCTATAACAATGATCTTTAGTAATGTTGTACCAGACCTGATAGGATTCCCTCCATCCAAGGCTAATAAAAATAATTCATGGGTGCCTTGTGTCTCTCGATCTAATGGTTTCTCTAGTACAAGCTCTGGATATTTAGTCCCATCTGTTCGGATAGTCTCAGTAAGGGTGAAATACTGATTATCACTGAGCTTGTATGTCTGCACTGAATTACTACCAATATCTGGATCTTCTGCACTTTGTAAAGCAAATCTTGCTCCTGGTGATGTAAACTCAATTATCTCCAATATTAATTTATCATGATAGAACTGTGGAGCATTATCATTTATATCCTGAATTTCAACTTTAAATTTATAATTTTTAAAAGGATTTTCAACCACAGCATCAAAATTTAACAAACATGGAGCTGCTCTCTTACGCAATGTCTCTCTGTCTATCCTGTCCTTTATATACAGGTTTCCATTATCTACATTTACATAGAAATATTTCTCTGCAGCTCTGGATACAATACTCAGTTTTCTAGATGAGAGCTGCTTAATATCTAATTCAAGGTCATCTGCAATATTTGCTATAACAGAGTCTTTCCTCATTTCTTCTACAATGGAATAATGAATCCGTCCAGAGACTGAGCAACAAAGATAAGAAAATAAGACATATATTACTTGCCATCTGATTCCTTTGTTGTTTTGTATAGAAGATCGAAGCTTGTCCATCTTCAATGATTATTTACTTTCCATAAAATATTGTGTAAGGGTTTATCATCCAATGTAAATGTTAAGCAGAAAAATGTTCACGATATTAACAATTGTATTTTTAAATTAAAACCTTAGCCCTTCATCCAGGAGAATCGAGAAAATGTCTGTCTTTCTTTCTGCAGCTCAGCAAAGAATGTGGCAGAGAAAAACACCAGTGGATTTTCAGTTCTGCATTTTTCTTCTTACTGGTTAAACAGCGGCGCTCAGAGGTGAAAAAACAGAATTGCAGTGTTCTAAATGATTATTTTGTAAGTATAAACTCCAAATTCTCAGAATACTTTCTCCTGCTATTCTTGAAAGCACTTTTAATTTGTTTCAGTTATTTCAACCCTATGCTGGTATTAACACATCCAATATATATATATATATATATATATATATATATATATATATATATATATATATATATATATTGATGTGTTAATACCAGCATAGGGTTAAAATAACATATATATATGCATCTATATATATAGATAGATACATATATATACATATATATATATATAAAATATATATTTATTTTTTATTTTTATATATATATATATATATATAAATACAGAATTCTTTAATGCAAAGAGTTATATTTTCATTCATTCCCAATAATTATAATATTAATAATAATATATAGAAAATAGGAAATGCAACACAATAATATGCTACAAAATATATATATATATATATATATATATATATATATATATATATATACTGTATATATACATATACAAATACAATCAAATATATATATATATATATATTTATATCTAAAATATCTAAACAAAAAATTAAATAAATAAGTATATATATCAATTCAATAATTAAATAGTTTAAAGAATTCTTTAATGCAAAGATACATATTTTTTTTTCAAATAATAATAATACATAGAAAATGGGAAATGCAAGACATTAAATATGCTAAAAATATTTAAAAGCACAAAGTAAAATATTACAAGTTGCTGATTACCAGGATGAATATCATACCTTCACAAAAAAGGAGGATATGCAGAAGTAAAAGCAAATGCAAAGCACACAAGTGTTGCAATTACAGAATATGTATGTATCTTTAACTTGCTAAAAGGTTAGAGCGCTGCTGTAGAAACCTAGAATAAAATAATAAATTGATATGTTTAATATTCCTTAGCACTAAATAAAATTCACAGTTTAAGAAGATGAAATATTATGGTAATGGAAATATTTTACAGAAATATTATAGAAATATCTCTATACAAAAGTAATATATAGCGTTCCTGACCATGATCTAGAGTCGAGTATGCTAAAAATGTTTAGATGAAAAATGAGAAAAAGAGTCTCAAGGAAGGAGAAATAAAGTTCGCAACCAGCCAAAAAGTGTAAAGGTAGGTGCTATAACTTCTCATAGACAAGGCAATTAATCATTTTTGTTTCTTCCTCCCCTTTAGAGATGACAGAATCTAAGGTTTAGGTTCATAAACCAACTTCCCAAAAAATAAGTTCAGATTCGAAGGTTGAGTGGGTTATGAGTGCAAACGACTCAAGTGAGCAGCGCTGTGCTTGGGTTTAAGTGACACTCAACCCTATGCAAGCTGTGTGCAGTGGATGAATGGCTCACATTTGGGGTAAAATCAGCATGATCAGATGTAGTGTGCACACATATAGAACAAAAATTGAAAAACCCACCCCTGGAAGTGTTCTGCTTATAGCTGGCAGCATGTGGCAGAGACACAAACTGCCCAATTACTGACTTCCACTGAGGTTTGGTTAAAGTTGGAATCACAAACCAAGCCTTATCTAAGGATTGAATGTACCCTGTGAACCGAATCTCCAAAGATTCGCTCATCTCTACTCCCTGTATTCCATGAGTCAAAACCTTTTTTTTTACCTATCAATGTAACCAAGTGAGGTCTTGCTTTTTGAGGTACAAGTTGTACTTTTTATTCACACCATCCATTTTATCAAATTATGTAATGGTCCTGGACAGGAGGTAATAAATTTCACATTTGGTGACGAAATATAAAAAAGTGAAATTCTGCAATTGTTTACCAGATTTTTTATGTACAGCATTCATTTTATGGTAAAAGTGACCTGGCAAAATGATTGAGGCGATATCAAACATGCATAGTTTTAGTTAAGTAAAGAAAAAAATTCTTAAATTTGTAAATAAAAAAAAAAAATTGCCTGTATCATCACTTTCCAAGGGCCATAACGTTTTAATTTTGGAATATGAAGCTGTATTAACCCCTTCACGACCAGCCATTTTTGCGGTTTCTGTTTGTTTTTTTTTGCCACCCCTATTTCAGGAGTCGGAACGTTTTTTTTTCTGTCAATATAGGCATGTGAGGGCTAGTTTTTTGTGGTTATGCTTTTAAATGAAATCATTAGTTTTACCATATAGTGTACTGGAAAACGGCAACAAAAATCCAAATGTGGAAAAATTGCAAAAGAAGTGCAATTGCACAATTGTGTTTGAGATATTTTATTCACCGTGTTCACTATGTGGTAAGACTGATGTGTTGGTGTGATGCCTCAGGTCGGTGTGAGTTTGTAAACTCCAAACATGAATAGATTTACTTTTATCTAAGGGTTTAAAAAAATCAGGAGTTTGTCCGAAAAAAGTGGCGTACATTTTGCGGCATTTTCCGCAACCCATGGCGTTCTCATTTTTCGAGATCAATGGCTCAGTGACAGCTAATTTTTTGCGCCTCGAGCTGACGTTTTTAACGGCACCATTTCTGTGCAGATGCTAGATTTTGATCACCTTTTATTGCATTTTGCGCAAAATTTGTGGTGACCACAAAATGTAATTTGGCATTTGAAATTTTTTGCCGCTAAGCTGTTTACCGTTCAGATTAATTGATTTTATATTGATAGATTGGGCATTTCTGAATGCGGCGATACCAAATGTGTGTATTTTTTAAAAAATTTTAACCCTTTAATTTTCAATGGGGCGAAAGAGGCTTGATTTGAACTTTTAGGTTTTTTATTGTTTTAATTTTTCAAAACTTTTTTTTATTTTACTAGGTCCCCTAGGGGACTATAATTATCAGTAGTCTGATCACTCTTCCATATCTGCTGATCACAGCTATACAGCTGTGAACACCAGATACGCTCATCTCCTACCTCACACATCTCTCAGCTGTGTGAAACAGTAAGTGAGTCATGTGAGCTACAGGAGTCATCACAGGACCCTATGCTACCATGACATCCATCGGATCCATGTGACTATGTCATGTGACTTCCGGTGTTGGGCGGTGAGTAAACGTAAACCGCGACTGCTGTTATAATGCTGCTGTGACAGTTTCACAGCAGCATTTAAACGGTTAACAGGTACGGGCGGATCTGCTCGTACCTGGTAGGCACACATGTCAGCTGTACAAATCAGCTGATATGTGCGCGGATCCCCTCCGGTTGACCACTAGGACAACATTTTACGGCCAATGGTCGTTAAGGGGTTAATACATGTTTTTTGCAGCCTGAGTTGATGTTTTTATTAACATAATTTTGGGGTATATACAATGTTTTGTTGCCTGTTATTATATTTTTTTCTGTTTTTGCAAAGGGAAAAAAAATTGAAATTCTGACACTTTGACTTATTTTTCTTGTTATGCTGTTTAGTGATTCAACTAATATATATTTTGATGGATCGCACTTTTATGAATTCAGCAATACCAAATATGTGTGTTTTTTTAAATTTCTTAATTGTTAATGTCATAGAAGGGGGGTTGATTTGAGCATTTTTTTTTTACTTTTCCCTGCATTTGTTAGTTTCCTTAGGGTACTTGAACCTGTGATCATAGCAATATTTTATATAGCAGAAATCACAGTCTCCTATGAATGCCAGCCATGGGCATTTTTGACAGGAGTACATAAATGACAAACATAGGGGTCTTTAACTGACCCTTCTCTGTAATGGCGACGCATGTTCAACCCGTGACCATGTTGCCGGCTTGCTGATGAGGGAGTTAGAACTCTGTGCTTCCCTGTCACAGATTGACAGCAGAATTTAACAGGTTAACAGCAGCGGGTGGACCTCTGCTCCATTCATGGATATTAGAGGCAGATGGTGGCTGATTAAGTCATATAATTAGGAATGATAGATTCTGTCATACTGTGTATTTTGATGCAGTAAGCTGTAGGAAAAAAAAGCACAATCTGGGTTTTATCTGAGAAAGATGATTAAAAAAATGTTAGAAATGCTCACCTTGGCAGATTATGTGAGTCACAACCAAATGGAAATGACCAAAATGACGGCTTCATTAGCCCCACAATTGTAACAGCAAACACCAGAAGAAGAAGAATGGGTATGATTGCCACGCTGACATAGTCAGAGAAACATCCAGGAGTAGGTCAATAGTGATTTATTTCTACGCATTTCAGAGAGAACCCTCTCTTTCCTCAGGAAAATCCTATATCAATATGTAGCAATCATACCCATTCTTCTCCTGGTCTTATACTGTTTATTTTGGTAGAACCTCTGAGAAACGGGAGATACATGGTACCTAGCTGCATTGCCAATGTCCTCATGAAGATGCCTCTACACTGTAGAGAAGGCAGAAAGCTAGAAAGGAACACACAAATTGGTCACTTTTAGTTTTGCCCCTGATAAGTCACAAAGATCTGAAGCCATTGATCTTTGAATGTATAATTCATATTGTTTATGGGCAATGTAAGGACTGCAGACCTAAACAGCACAAGGCAGGCTGCCTTCTCTGCTGTAAAGCTTAAACAATATAGAAACAAGGCCATAATACTGCATAAATGACACCGGGGGACCACTAAGTAGTGGCCCCCGAGTGGGTATATTCTTCAATGGACATTATATAAAAAAGGAGAACGAGAAGAACAAAAACTACATTAAACAATATAGAAACAAGGCCATAATACTGCATAACTGACTGCTGTTAAGGTGCAGGCGATAGACATTGGCTACTAAAATATTTCTATATTAGGTAAACACCATGTGAGGAGGGGATTACATCTAATTAATTTATTTATATATTTAAGTTTACTCATATAGTGCAATTTAATTTTACAGTGCTTTACACAAATTATCAACAGTGTCCCCCTTCGGGTTCACAATCTAAATTACCTATCAGTACGTCTTTGGATGAAGGTAAATAATCCTGACAGCCTCAGTAATGTTGAAAACACTAATGTCTAGCTATCTCTCTTATTCTATTTTACTCTCTAAATTACTTACTGTACATGGATTATTGCATTTATATGAGGAGCTTACTTTGTTGATAATTACATAATTTAAAAATAGAATATTTCTTACAGAATTCTTAAGAAAATAAAGAAAAATCATGTTACGGTACATAGGTAGTATACTGTAAATTTGTAATGTCATTAAAAAAAAATGAAGCAAGTGACAGATGGAGCTCATAGATTTGATTGGTTACAACAAGACTTATCATCTTTTTCATTTAGATGGAAACAGGTAAAAATAATTTATTCATTTTTTCTACCTTATATTTTTATATTGGAAACAGATATTTGCAATGTTGTTTATATGATTGATTAGACCATGGTCTGTCAAATTGTTTTTATCAATTTTTTAAATTTGGTTAAGCGAGTAGTGATAAAGATCTTTAAAGAAATCATTTTCATCTTGTTTTAGAAAACAAAAAGTTTTATACCCAAAAAGGGAAAGTCTGTAGAGAGGGACGTAATTACTTCTATCAATGTAGTTGGAGGAGATATCGGTCCAAAACAGTTTTCAATTTGAATTAACGATTATTTTTGCAATAGATTAGGTTTGTTAAATACAATACTAAGTTAATAGATGCATAATAGCATGTATATTGTGTCTTACTTGCCGCTTTAGTATGGTCAATCGTAGAGATGAGTGGATCGATTGGAGGCTTGAGTTTGATTCAAATTTCCTAAAATTTACAGTTTCACATGAATGAAGCAGCTGAGAGCAGGTTAACATGAATTAAAAAAAAAAAAAAGAAAAGTTGGAAATCCAGCGCCTGCATAATAAATTTTAGAATTTTCTTGTAAAATTATAAAGCCATAATAATACTATACTAGGGCATCCACAGACCAAAGAAACGTCAATGCATTTCAAGCAGAAAAAGCTTCTTTCTTTGCCCTGTACATGCCCTAACATATTTTTATTATGGTTTTTTTAATTTTACAATAAAATTCTAGATTTTATTATGCTGGTGCTGGATTTCTAACTTTTCTTTTTGCTGTTTACTTGTGAGCCGAATCAGGTTGTTGGAGCACCACATCCCTTATTATCCTTCCGGTGAGCTGTGTTTTCCTTTTTCTATGATCAATTTACAATGTGGCATGTTCAGCTATAGTATTAAGTTCTGATCACTTAGTGATTTGTATCCAATCAATAGAACATATAAGCCCCTATTCATCAAGACCAGTGATATTCACATTGTTTGTTCACATTGTATCGATGAGGGAGAAGGTTAGAATGAGACACTCCTAGAATAAATTAGTACCATCTGATAAGTGGCACCTTCATGCTCTTCACCACAAATATTATTGCAGTTAGAGACTAAAGTAAGATCACTGGTATAAGATACCATAGTTTGTCATTGCATAGAAGAGCTGTGGCGTCGCACCCCTTTGGCCCCATCTCACCACAGCGCCGCCCAATTTTGGCGAAGCTGAGAAAAACTGGTATGAAAATTCCAAACGTTGCAAAAATTTTGTGCAACTCTACATTGCTGAAAAACATTGTGACTTTTCAAAGAGATTTATATCAGTATTCCTGTGTATTCACATTGATGAAGTGGAGCCATAGTATTTATTAATGTTTTTAAGAAACATGTTATTAAAATATTACTCAAACATATTTAATAACCTCTAGATGTTCTCCAATAAAAAGACAAGAAAGAAAAATATTGTAAACCATTTCTGTAATTTGGAAGACTTAACAAATACACATGTTTAGCCTATAAATTTTTTTTACACAATGATAGTTGTGACTTTAGCAACAAAACAATTGCTTACAGAAATAAAAAATGAAATAAAATATCTCATATAAGTAAATGGTGAAAAACCCTATCTAAATATAATCTTCACAAAAAGACATCTGTTAAAATAATGAGACATAAAAATCAACTTTGCTAATGCCTAATACTAAAAATTTGGAGTCTTGTCATCTCAGGAATAATTTAGTATGTTAGACCCTGAAATCAATGGAGGATTCTAAGATACTCTGTAAGGACCATCCTAGTCTGCTAATCTGTATAATTTCTAATTGTGGTTAAACAACAATGAAAGGATGGGTGAGCTTCCAATTGGAAGTAGTTGGGTAACACTGACAGTGGCCCAACACCACCCATTTAATTCACACAGAAAAAATAGACTTTAAGGTATATACATGTTGAACTAGGACTTCCAGCTGTCATGAGGACAAGGAGGGTTCTGTGCAAGCATACAGGAGCTCATAGTGTGTGCCATGAGCTTCAATGCACATGGTCATAATCTTGCAGGGCGTCGTTGAAGCCAGAAGTCCTGACTCAGTGGGAGAGGCCAGCAAGTGTAGATCAGGAACAAACAATGCGGTGAAAATTGGACAAGTGGCAGTCAGTAGCAGATATGCCAGACAAGTGGTCAATTATGGTTCATAAAAATGAATCAGCATGAAAAAGAAATACAAAAGATACACTTTTTATCAAAAGTGGATTTTTGTGAAATTTAGGTAGAATTCAATTCCACTCAAATGCATTCACTCATCTCTCTTTCTCACCCATCATGTAAATAGATACTTCAAAGTTTTGGAGTTTTTGTAGCTCCACTTCAGATCAGGGTGGTTGCATACATAAAATGTCCTATTATACCCTGCAGACACTATCAAGCCCTAGGGTAATTAATGACATCTGCCCTAACAAGGGCAGTCCACAGCAAACTCTTCATATACAAACCACTTAATGCGTTTTCTACTTAGCATATAAAGGAATAAACTGTTACCTGGTCTGTGCTTAGATCAAGTGGAGTCCCTTGTTCTGTATTTTCAGCATCAATCAGATTTTCCACAGGAACATTTCCACTAGGATTCATGTAAGTAAAGTCACCATCAGCAGGATCTAGTTCCACACACATATTATATGAGTATGGTAAAGGTAACGATCCATCACTATACATGGAGAATGTCCTGGGATCAATTGGAGGATACAGATTTGTAGCAAGAGAAGAGAAGGCTGGTAATGGTTTTGGCTGCTTACATTTAGATATTATTGCCACCATCACAGTTATTATAAAGAGGAATGAAATAAGTGCAAGTCCAACCACCAAGTATAATTGTAAGTTGCTTTGAGTTTCTTCATCTTTCAGTTTGTTGCTGAGCTTAGGAACAACCTGCTGAAAGTCATCTGCAATAATAAGACTTAAGGTGGCTGTTGCAGAGAGAATGGGATGTCCATTGTCTTTCACCATCACTACGACCTTGTAATTCAATAAGTCCTTTTCGTTAAAGATACGTGATGTTCTGATCTCCCCTGTGCGCTCACTTATCACAAAGTTATTTTGCTCTGACACATGAATAAAGTGGTAAGAGAGCCAGGAATTATGCCCAGAGTCTGCATCTACAGCTATCACTTTAGTAATTAAAGAGCCAGGCTCAGAAACAAAAGGCACCATCTCAAACACAACTGGCCCACTAGTATCTGGTGATGGGTATAAGACCTTTGGAGCATTATCATTCTGGTCCACTATGTGGATTAATAATGTAACATTGCTGCTCAGAGAGGGGGATCCATTGTCTGAGGCTGTGACTTCTATTATAAACTCCTTGCTCTGTTCATAATCAAATGATCTTTGTGCATAAAGAATTCCAGTCTCTACATTGATGGAGAGATAAGATGTCATTGATGAAGTTTCTGTAATGGTGCTGGAAATTGAGTAAATTATTTTAGCATTATCTTCAGTGTCAGGATCTGAGGCTTGTATACTGAATATTGAAGCTCCTGGTAGATTGTTCTCTGGAACATAAGCCACATAAGAAGACTTAGTAAATATAGGTGGGTTGTCATTGACATCTGAGATATTTAATCTGAGAACCCGTATACTGGAAAGAGGTGGAGATCCTCTATCTGTAGCTATAATGGTAATATTATAACTCGCTGTTCTTTCTCTGTCAATAGTACTTTGTAAAGTAAGTCTATAGTAAGTGTCTGATGACAATAAATTAAAGGGAACATCTTCAAGAATGTGGCAGTCAACATCTGCATTATCTCCAGAGTCTTGATCATGAATCTCAATCAGAGCGATCATTGTTCCAGGTGTTGAGTTCTCAGGAATCTGAGAAGATAATGAGGTGATGGATATCTCAGGAGCATTGTCATTTACATCTATGACGTCCACCAGAACCTTACAATGAGCTACAAGGCCTCCTCCATCCATGGCTTGTACAGTCAATTCATAATTTTTTGTTACTTCAAAATCTAAGTTTTTATTGATCTTGATTTCACCAGTATTTGGATTTATACTAAACGTTCCTGTATCATGGATGTTTCCAGAGCTTTTTCTGAAATAATATGCAATTTGTGCATTAACTCCTTCATCATTATCTGTTGCATTTAAAATGATCACTGTAGAATTAACTGGGATGTCTTCTTTTAATTTGACTTTATACATATCCTGATTAAATATAGGGGCATTGTCATTGGCATCTATAGCAATTATATTTAATAACGTTGTACCAGACCTGATAGGATTTCCTCCATCCAAGGCTGTTAGTATTATTTTGTGAAAATTTTGTTTTTCTCGATCTAATGGTTTCTCTAAGACAAGTTCTGGAAATTTACTTCCATCTGATCTGATATTCTCAGTGAGTGTAAAATACTGATTATCACTGAGCTTGTATGTCTGCACTGAATTACTACCAATATCTGGATCTTCTGCACTTTCTAAAGCAAATCTTGCTCCTGGTGATGTAAATTCAATTATTTCCAAAGTAATTGTATTATGGTAGAACTGTGGAGAATTATCATTTATATCCTGAATTTCAACTTTGATCTTAAAATTACTAAAAGGATTTTCAACCACAGCATCAAAGGTTAAGAATAGAGATGAGCGAACCGGTCCCGGTTCGGCTCGAGGCGGTTCGCCGAACGGGGGGTCTGGCTCGAGTTCGGCTCGTCGAACGTTCGACGAACCGAACTCGAGCCCATAGGAAACAATGGCAGGCAATCACAAACACAGTAAAACACCTAGAAAACACCCTCAAAGGTGTCCAAAAGGTGACAAACAACTCACAACACAACACAAACACATGGGAAAGTGACAAGGACATGTACTCATGCGAAAACAAAACAGCTGGACAAGGAAAAAGAGGAGGACACACAGATATAGGCATGGCACGCCCTTCTAAAGTCATGTAAAACACCGCAAGGTGACTCCAAGCGGAGTCTCCCTTTTTTCCAAAAATTGGGCCCCACACACCCACCCCTTCAGTGGCAGCAGTTGTGCCCCAGTTGTACACTTCACAGCTAGATTTGCATCAAGCACATTCAAAAATACGCCATTCTTATCCGTCCCCAGGATGACACCGGGGTAGGTAGCAAAGTCTTTCCTGATCCCAGCTCTGTTCATCTTGGCTTCTTTTAAAAACACAGCAAGCAAGGGTTACTCCAAGCGGAGTCTCCCTTTTTTCCAAAAATTGGGCCCCACACACACCCACCCCTTCAGTGGCAGCAGTTGTGCCCCAGTTGTACACTTCACAGCTAGATTTGCATCAAGCACATTCAAAAATACGCTATTCTTAACCGTCCCCAGGATGACACCGGGGTAGGTAGCAAAGTCTTTCCTGATCCCAGCTCTGTTCATCTTGGCTTCTTTTAAAAACACAGCAAGCAAGGGTTACTCCAAGCGGAGTCTCCCTTTTTTCCAAAAATTGGGCCACACAGACACCCACCCCATCAGTGGCAGCACTTGGGCCCTAGTTGCAAACAGGATGTTTTGATTTGCATCAAGCACATTCAAAAATACGCTATTCTTAGCCGTCCACAGGATGACACCGGGGTAGGTAGCAAAGTCTTTCCTGATCCCAGCTCTGTTCATCTTGGCTTCTTTTAAAAACACAGCAAGCAAGGGTTACTCCAAGCGGAGTCTCCCTTTTTTCCAAAAATTGGGCCACACAGACACCCACCCCATCAGTGGCAGCACTTGGGCCCTAGTTGCAAACAGGATGTTTTGATTTGCATCAAGCACATTCAAAAATACGCTATTCTTAGCCGTCCACAGGATGACACCGGGGTAGGTAGCAAAGTCTTTCCTGATCCCAGCTCTGTTCATCTTGGCTTCTTTTAAAAACACAGCAAGCAAGGGTTACTCCAAGCGGAGTCTCCCTTTTTTCCAAAAATTGGGCCACACAGACACCCACCCCATCAGTGGCAGCACTTGGGCCCTAGTTGCAAACAGGATGTTTTGATTTGCATCAAGCACATTCAAAAATACGCTATTCTTAGCCGTCCCCAGGATGACACTGGGGTAGGTAGCAAAGTCTTTGCTGACCCATGACTTGTTCATCTTGGCTTCTTTTAAAAACAATGTAAGCAAGGGTTACTCCAAGCGGAGTCTCCCTTTTTTCCAAAAATTGGGCCACACAGACACCCACCCCATCAGTGGCAGCACTTGGGCCCTAGTTGCAAACAGGATGTTTTGATTTGCATCAAGCACATTCAAAAATACGCTATTCTTAGCCGTCCCCAGGATGACACCGGGGTAGGTAGCAAAGTCTTTGCTGACCCATGACTTGTTCATCTTGGCTTCTTTTAAAAACAATGTAAGCAAGGGTTACTCCAAGCGGAGTCTCCCTTTTTTCCAAAAATTGGGCCACACAGACACCCACCCCATCAGTGGCAGCACTTGGGCCCTAGTTGCAAACAGGATGTTTTGATTTGCATCAAGCACATTCAAAAATACGCTATTCTTAGCCGTCCCCAGGATGACACCGGGGTAGGTAGCAAAGTCTTTCCTGATCCCAGCTCTGTTCATCTTGGCTTCTTTTAAAAACACAGCAAGCAAGGGTTACTCCAAGCGGAGTCTCCCTTTTTTCCAAAAATTGGGCCACACAGACACCCACCCCATCAGTGGCAGCACTTGGGCCCTAGTTGCAAACAGGATGTTTTGATTTGCATCAAGCACATTCAAAAATACGCTATTCTTAGCCGTCCACAGGATGACACCGGGGTAGGTAGCAAAGTCTTTCCTGATCCCAGCTCTGTTCATCTTGGCTTCTTTTAAAAACACAGCAAGCAAGGGTTACTCCAAGCGGAGTCTCCCTTTTTTCCAAAAATTGGGCCACACAGACACCCACCCCATCAGTGGCAGCACTTGGGCCCTAGTTGCAAACAGGATGTTTTGATTTGCATCAAGCACATTCAAAAATACGCTATTCTTAGCCGTCCCCAGGATGACACTGGGGTAGGTAGCAAAGTCTTTGCTGACCCATGACTTGTTCATCTTGGCTTCTTTTAAAAACAATGTAAGCAAGGGTTACTCCAAGCGGAGTCTCCCCTTTTTTCCAAAAATTGGGCCCCACACACACCCACCCATTCAGTGGCAGCAGTTGTGCCCCAGTTGTACACTTCACAGCTAGATTTGCATCAAGCACATTCAAAAATACGCCATTCTTATCCGTCCCCAGGATGACACCGGGGTAGGTAGCAAAGTCTTTCCTGATCCCAGCTCTGTTCATCTTGGCTTCTTTTAAAAACACAGCAAGCAAGGGTTACTCCAAGCGGAGTCTCCCTTTTTTTCCAAAAATTGGGCCCCACACACCCACCCATTCAGTGGCAGCAGTTGTGCCCCAGTTGTACACTTCACAGCTAGATTTGCATCAAGCACATTCCAAAATACGCCATTCTTATCCGTCCCCAGTATGACACCGGGGTAGGTAGATAAAGTCTTTCCTGATCCCAGCTCTGTTCATCTTGGCTTCTTTTAAAAACACAGCAAGCAAGGGTTACTCCAAGCGGAGTCTCCCTTTTTTTCCCAAAATTGGGCCCCACACACCCACCCATTCAGTGGCAGCAGTTGTGCCCCAGTTGGACACTTCACAGCTAGATTTGCATCAAGCACATTCCAAAATACGCCATTCTTATCCGTCCCCAGGATGACACCGGGGTAGGTAGCAAAGTCTTTCCTGATCCCAGCTCTGTTCATCTTGGCTTCTTTTAAAAACAATGTAAGCAAGGGTTACTCCAAGCAGAGTCTCCCTTTTTTTCCAAAAATTGGGCCACACAGACACCCACCCCATCAGTGGCAGCACTTGGGCCCTAGTTGCAAACAGGATGTTTTGATTTGCATCAAGCACATTCAAAAATACGCTATTCTTAGCCGTCCCCAGGATGACACTGGGGTAGGTAGCAAAGTCTTTGCTGACCCATGACTTGTTCATCTTGGCTTCTTTTAAAAACAATGTAAGCAAGGGTTACTCCAAGCGGAGTCTCCCCTTTTTTCCAAAAATTGGGCCCCACACACACCCACCCATTCAGTGGCAGCAGTTGTGCCCCAGTTGTACACTTCACAGCTAGATTTGCATCAAGCACATTCCAAAATACGCCATTCTTATCCGTCCCCAGTATGACACCGGGGTAGGTAGATAAAGTCTTTCCTGATCCCAGCTCTGTTCATCTTGGCTTCTTTTAAAAACACAGCAAGCAAGGGTTACTCCAAGCGGAGTCTCCCTTTTTTTCCCAAAATTGGGCCCCACACACCCACCCATTCAGTGGCAGCAGTTGTGCCCCAGTTGTACACTTCACAGCTAGATTTGCATCAAGCACATTCCAAAATACGCCATTCTTATCCGTCCCCAGGATGACACCGGGGTAGGTAGCAAAGTCTTTCCTGATCCCAGCTCTGTTCATCTTGGCTTCTTTGAAAAACACAGCAAGCAAGGGTTACTCCAAGCGGAGTCTCCCTTTTTTTCCAAAAATTGGGCCCCACACACCCACCCATTCAGTGGCAGCAGTTGTGCCCCAGTTGTACACTTCACAGCTAGATTTGCATCAAGCACATTCCAAAATACGCCATTCTTATCCGTCCCCAGTATGACACCGGGGTAGGTAGATAAAGTCTTTCCTGATCCCAGCTCTGTTCATCTTGGCTTCTTTTAAAAACACAGCAAGCAAGGGTTACTCCAAGCGGAGTCTCCCTTTTTTTCCCAAAATTGGGCCCCACACACCCACCCATTCAGTGGCAGCAGTTGTGCCCCAGTTGTACACTTCACAGCTAGATTTGCATCAAGCACATTCCAAAATACGCCATTCTTATCCGTCCCCAGGATGACACCGGGGTAGGTAGCAAAGTCTTTCCTGATCCCAGCTCTGTTCATCTTGGCTTCTTTTAAAAACAATGTAAGCAAGGGTTACTCCAAGCGGAGTCTCCCTTTTTTTCCAAAAATTGGGCCACACAGACACCCACCCCATCAGTGGCAGCACTTGGGCCCTAGTTGCAAACAGGATGTTTTGATTTGCATCAAGCACATTCAAAAATACGCTATTCTTAGCCGTCCCCAGGATGACACTGGGGTAGGTAGCAAAGTCTTTGCTGACCCATGACTTGTTCATCTTGGCTTCTTTTAAAAACAATGTAAGCAAGGGTTACTCCAAGCGGAGTCTCCCCTTTTTTCCAAAAATTGGGCCCCACACACACCCACCCATTCAGTGGCAGCAGTTGTGCCCCAGTTGTACACTTCACAGCTAGATTTGCATCAAGCACATTCAAAAATACGCCATTCTTATCCGTCCCCAGGATGACACCGGGGTAGGTAGCAAAGTCTTTCCTGATCCCAGCTCTGTTCATCTTGGCTTCTTTTAAAAACACAGCAAGCAAGGGTTACTCCAAGCGGAGTCTCCCTTTTTTCCAAAAATTGGGCCACACAGACACCCACCCCATCAGTGGCAGCACTTGGGCCCTAGTTGCAAACAGGATGTTTTGATTTGCATCAAGCACATTCAAAAATACGCTATTCTTAGCCGTCCCCAGGATGACACCGGGGTAGGTAGCAAAGTCTTTGCTGACCCATGACTTGTTCATCTTGGCTTCTTTTAAAAACAATGTAAGCAAGGGTTACTCCAAGCGGAGTCTCCCTTTTTTCCAAAAATTGGGCCACACAGACACCCACCCCATCAGTGGCAGCACTTGGGCCCTAGTTGCAAACAGGATGTTTTGATTTGCATCAAGCACATTCAAAAATACGCTATTCTTAGCCGTCCCCAGGATGACACCGGGGTAGGTAGCAAAGTCTTTCCTGATCCCAGCTCTGTTCATCTTGGCTTCTTTTAAAAACACAGCAAGCAAGGGTTACTCCAAGCGGAGTCTCCCTTTTTTCCAAAAATTGGGCCACACAGACACCCACCCCATCAGTGGCAGCACTTGGGCCCTAGTTGCAAACAGGATGTTTTGATTTGCATCAAGCACATTCCAAATCCACAAGCATTTACTCTCCCCAGGATGACACAGGGGTAGTAAATTCCTTCTGGATCCATGACTTGTTCATTTTGATGAACGTCAGTCTGTCCACATTGTCACTGGACAGACGCGTGCGCTTATCTGTCAGCACACACCCAGCAGCACTGAATACACGTTCAGAGACAACGCTGGCAGCTGGACACGACAAAATCTCCAAGGCGTAAGTTGCGAGCTCTGGCCATTTTTGTAGGTTTGAAGCCCAAAAGGAGCAAGGCTCCAGTTGCACAGTCATGGCATCGATGTTCATTTGGAGATACTCCTGTATCATCCTCTCCAGCCGTTGACTATGTGTCAGACTTGTTGTCTCTGGTGGCCTTGCAAAAGAGGGTCTAAAAAAATTATGAAAAGATTCCATAAAATTGCTGTTACCGGCACCAGAAAAGGTCCTACTGGTACGGGTAGACTGTTGAAGATGACGAGACCGTCCCATGTTTGTCAAGTTACAACTGGGAGATTCACTCCCTGCACCTGCACGGTTGTTTGGTGGAAAAGCCGAGCTAAGATCTAGTAACAGCTTCTGCTGATACTCCTGCATACGTGCGTCCCTTTCTATGGCTGGAATTATGTCACAAAATTTGGACTTGTACCGGGGATCTAATAGTGTGGCAATCCAGTAGTCATCATCACTTCTAATTTTGACAATACGACTGTCATGTTGGAGGTAGTGCAACAAAAAGGCACTCATGTGTCTTGCGCAGCCATGCGGACCAAGTCCATGCTGTGTTTGTGGCATAGAGGTGCTACCCGTTCTTTCTTCCTCTGACATCTGACCCCAACCTCTTTCAACTGAAATTTGACCAAGGTCTCCCTCATCCGCTGAGTCTTCCATGTCCATGGACAGTTCGTCCTCCATTTCTTCATGTTCTCCTGCACCTTGCTCAACATTTCGCCTGCTACTATGCGCCCTTGTCGATCCCTGTCCCCCATGGTCCCATGCCTGCTGCGTTGGTGATGATGAACGTCTGGACCTTCGTGATGTTGTTGTCCCTTGCGCATATGAATCCTCCTGTAGTTCCTCCCCTTCATGTTGTCCCACCCCCTGACTCCGAATAGTGTTTAGCGTGTGCTCCAGCATGTAAATGACTGGAATCGTCATGCTGATAATGGCATTGTCAGAGCTAAACATATTCGTCGCCATGTCGAAACTGTGCAGAAGGGTGCATAGGTCCTTGATCTGAGACCACTCCATCAGGGTGATCTGCCCCACCTCTGCATCTCGTTGGCCCAGGCTATACGTCATGACGTATTGCACCAGGGCTCTGCGGTGCTGCCACAGTCGCTGTAACATGTGGAGAGTTGAATTCCAGCGTGTCGCCACATCGCATTTCAGGCGATGAACCGGCAGGCCGAAAGACTTCTGGAGCGATGCAAGTCGCTCTGCTGCGGCGCTTGAACGGCGGAAGTGAGCTGACAGTTTTCGTGCCCTGTTCAGAAGGCCATCTAGGCCGGGATAGTGTGTTAAAAATTGCTGCACGACAAGGTTCAACACGTGAGCCATACAAGGTACGTGTGTCACCTTGCCCAGGCGAAGTGCCGCACCCAGGTTTGCAGCATTGTCGCACACGGCCTTACCAGGCTGCAGTTTGAGTGGAGACAACCATTTATTAAACTCGGACCGCAAAGCTGACCACAACTCCTCAGCTGTGTGACTCTTATTACCAAGACATGTCAAGCTAAAGACCGCCTGATGCCGTTGCGCTCTGCTGCCAGCATAGTAATGAGGGGTGCGTGATTCCTTCTGCGCAGTGAGAACGCTGGTGGCCTGACCAGGCAGGCTTGGGGCGGAGGTGGAGGACCCAGATGAGGTGGAGGATGCAGAAGCAGTGGCGGAACTTGGACAGACAGAGGATTGACACACAAGTCGTGGGGACGGCAAGACTTGTGCAGCAGACCCTTCACCATCTATCACCATAGTTACCCAGTGCCCAGTCAGCGACATGTAACGTCCCTGTCCATGCTTACTGGTCCAAGTATCGGTGGTGAAATGCACCCGTTCACACACAGAGTTTCTCAAGGAAGCGGTGATGTTGTGTGCGACATGCTGGTGTAGCGCGGGCACACCTTTCTTAGAGAAGTAGTGGCGACTAGGCATCTGGTACTGGGGCACAGCGACAGACATAAGGTCTCTAAAATCCTGTGTGTCCACTAGGCGGAAAGGCAGCATTTCGGTAGCCAACAGCTTACAGAGGGATAGAGTCAACCTCTTAGCTTTGTCATGGGTCGGAGGAAGTGGCCTTTTATTTGACCACATCTGAGGGACAGAGATCTGGCTGCTGTGTGTAGACGGTGTTGAGTAGGGTGTCCCTGGAAAAATGCAGGTTTGTGAGGAAAGTGCAGGCGGAGACATGATGTTGCCTTCATCCAACGTTGGTGCTATCGATGTCTGAGAGAGCTGTACACACTCACTTGTTTCCCCTTCCAAACCAACTGACGACCTTACAAGCAAACTGCCTGTTGCGGTTACAGTGGTGGAAGTTTTGCGTGGAAAAACAGGTGTGGCAGCTGTCCCCACAGTCCTAGAAGATGAAGAGCGCGCGGATGCAGTGGAAGGGGCGGGCGGTGGATGGTTCGCTCCGCTAGGCCGCATTGCAGCACGGTGAGCTTCCCACCGGGACTTATGATATTTATTCATGTGACGATTCATGGAAGAAGTTGTCAAACTGCTGAGCTTTTGACCTCTACTAAGAGAATCATGACAAATGTTACATATCACATGAGTTGGGCGATCTTTTTCGATGTGAAAAAAGGACCAGGCTAGGCAAGGCTTAGAGGCCATGCGACCTGTTGATCCACCCCGAATAATGCTCATAGGCAGAGTGGTGGCTGAGGATGCAGTTGTAGACGTGCTACCAGTGCTCCGACTCTGTCCAGGAAGGCGCAAGGTAACTTCGTCGTCGGTTGCATCCTCCTCCACCGCCTCTGTTGACCTCCTCGAGTGCCTGACTGGGGGTTGACAGTAGGTGGGATCTAGAACGTCATCATCAATTGTTGTGTTTGCACTCCCCTCCCCCTCAGACCGAGCCTCTTCTTGCCCTGACGGAATATTTAAGTTGTCATCCCAATCGGGTATCTGCGTCTCATCTTCATCAGTATGTTCCTCATTGTCTATAACCACAGGTGTTACAGTTTGTGACAAAGGGTCAACATTATGCTCAGAAACTTGGTCCTCACGGCCTGAATCTGAGTCACAAAGGTTCTGGGCATCACTGCAGACCATTTCCTGTTCTGTACTCACTGTAGCTTGGGAGCAGACCTCTGATTCCCAGGCTATAGTGTGACTGAACAGCTCTGCAGACTCAGCCATCTCAGTTCCACCATACTGTGCAGGGCTGATGGAGACTTCAGAGCTGGGAGAAATCAAGTGTGATTGGGATGACAACTCAGAGGACTGGTGTTTTTTGGATGCGGTACTTGAAGTGGCTGAGAGGGCACTTGTTGGACCACTTGAGATCCATTCAAGCATTTTCCTTTTTTGCCCATCATCTACCTTTCTTCCTGTTGTTCGTGTCCGTAAAAAAGGGAGCACATCGGATTGTCCACGGTAAGTAGTAGACATCTTACTTTTGCTGGTAGATGGTCTATCTTCAGCAGATGATAATGGAGCTTTGCCACCTTCCCCACGGACAAAACCTTTTTTGCCTTTTCCACCACGCCTCTTCCCCTTTCCACCAGCATCTGTCATTTTGCCACTCATGTTGATTGCGACAAGATTGTGGACTGAAAATGTGGTAGTAAAATATGAGAGGTGGTGAAGATTGCAGTGGTGGTCTAGCTTTATTAACAGCAGAATAATAAAGAATAAATATCCCTGACAATGCAACTTAGTTATAATTAGTTGGAGTGTGCAACGCAGGCAGACGTGCTGCAAATGTCTTTGCACTAGTGGGACTATAGCAAAGTCCAATAGCCACGTATAGGATGCCACTAGGTACACTGAGTGTTTGCTAGTATAATGGCTTGGTTAGAATGAGTTGTAGTGTGCAACGCAGGCAGACGCGCTCTGCAAATGTCTTTGCACTAGTGGGACTATAGCAAAGTCCAATAGCCACGTATAGGATGCCACTAGGTACACTGAGTGTTTGCTAGTATAATGGCTTGGTTAGAATGAGTTGTAGTGTGCAACGCAGGCAGACGCGCTCTGCAAATGTCTTTGCACTAGTGGGACTATAGCAAAGTCCAATAGCCACGTATAGGATGCCACTAGGTACACTGAGTGTTTGCTAGTATAATGGCTTGGTTAGAATGAGTTGTAGTGTGCAACGCAGGCAGACGCGCTCTGCAAATGTCTTTGCACTAGTGGGACTATAGCAAAGTCCAATAGCCACGTATAGGATGCCACTAGGTACACTGAGTGTTTGCTAGTATAATGGCTTGGTTAGAATGAGTTGTAGTGTGCAACGCAGGCAGACGCGCTCTGCAAATGTCTTTGCACTAGTGGGACTATAGCAAAGTCCAATAGCCACGTATAGGATGCCACTAGGTACACTGAGTGTTTGCTAGTATAATGGCTTGGTTAGAATGAGTTGTAGTGTGCAACGCAGGCAGACGCGCTCTGCAAATGTCTTTGCACTAGTGGGACTATAGCAAAGTCCAATAGCCACGTATAGGATGCCACTAGGTACACTGAGTGTTTGCTAGTATAATGGCTTGGTTAGAATGAGTTGTAGTGTGCAACGCAGGCAGACGCGCTCTGCAAATGTCTTTGCACTAGTGGGACTATAGCAAAGTCCAATAGCCACGTATAGGATGCCACTAGGTACACTGAGTGTTTGCTAGTATAATGGCTTGGTTAGAATGAGTTGTAGTGTGCAACGCAGGCAGACGCGCTCTGCAAATGTCTTTGCACTAGTGGGACTATAGCAAAGTCCAATAGCCACGTATAGGATGCCACTAGGTACACTGAGTGTTTGCTAGTATAATGGCTTAGTTATCAGTTGGAGTGTGCAGAGGACAAGAGGGTACAGTGGCAGGATTGTGGTGCTCTGGGTAGAGGAATGGAAGACTGCCTTTCTATTCCCTCCTAATGGTGAAATGCAGGTAGGAAATCCCTGACCTGGGCTACACAGACGCTGTTGCTGTTTGCAGGACCTGTCACCTATGGCTCTCTGACCCTGCCGGTTGGAGCCCTTAAAAGGACTGCTATAAAGTGCTCTCCCTAAGCTGTCTAACGCTGTGTATGCAGCGCATACAGCTGTATCGGCTATAGGACTCAGGAAGACGGAGCTGCGACAGTGATGTCTGACACCAAAGACGCAGAAGGCAGATAATGGCGTCCGTGAAGAAAATGTCCGGTTTTATAATGCAGGGACATGTGACATGCAGATCCTATCACACATGCCGTTGCTTCTCTGGCTCAAAGTCCACTTAGCTGTGTGTGTGTCTGGGATTGGCTGACATGCTGGCCCGCCCCACAAGACGCGCGCGCTTAGGGAAGGAAGACAAGAAAAAAAAAAAAAAAAAATGGCGATCGCCATTATAGAAACAGCAGTGATCTGAAGGCGCTGTTCACGCACACTATACACTGAAATGTGATAATAGTTTGATTCACAGAGTGACTTACACTATTACAGCAGAAACCAAGCTATGATTTAGCTGTTTTTTGGCTGCTAGAACCGTTCTCGAACGTTTCTAGAACTACCGAGCTTTTGCAAAAAGCTCGAGTTCTAGTTCGATCTAGAACATGCCCCAAAATCACTCGAGCCGCGAACTGGAGAACCACGAACCACGAACCGCGCTCAACTCTAGTTAAGAAACATAAAATCTCTGTACCACACAATGTCTCTCTGTCTATCCTGTCCTTTATATACAGGTTTCCACTGTTAGGATTTACATAGAAATATTTCTCTGCAGCTCTAGATACAATCCTCAGTTTTCTAGATGAGAGCTGCTTATCATCTAATCCAAGATCATCTGCAATATTTGCTATAACAGAGTCTTTCCTCATTTCTTCTACAATGGAATAATGAATCTGTCCAGAGACTGAGTAACAAAGATAAGAAAATAAGACATATATTACTTGCCATCGGATTCCGGTGCAGCCCTGTATAAGAAAATCCATCCTGTCCATCCTCAGGGATAAATTTTCTAATTATATCCAGAAATGTTTTATCATCCAATGCAAATGTTAAATAGAACAATATTCCTGATATCTGAAATTGTGTTATCAAATTGTATCCCTTTTCTCTGCTTCCACAAGAAGCCAGAAAATGTCTGTGGTTCTTTGTTCAGATCAGCAATGTATGTGACAAAGGAAAACACCAGTGGATTTTCAGTTCTGCATTTTTCTACTTTGTGGTTAAACAGCGGCGCTCAGAGGTGAAAATACAGAATTGCAGTATTGATAAAGTATACACTTTAAATCTTCAAATTATTTAGTTTTTATTGCAGTTTATATTCTAAAACCAGAAGGCAGTGAACACTTTTCTAGTTTTTGGAATTTTATTCTTAAACTGTTATTATATACAATTCATATATAAGGAATAAATAAGTTAAAGTTAAGTTAAAATACTCAAGAAAATGTACTTCTTTAAATTATATATTAACAAATTATAATTACATAAGTTTAATAAAAATATTATATAATAATATAGTTGCAAATTAAATAGTAATGCTGAAAAATGACTTATGTTTATCACATTCAACCAGGTAATAGGAAAGGAGTCAAGAATCTGTTAAAAGGAAATTTAAGTATATACATTTGTTTTTTGCAAATTGTTAACTAGGAGTAGTATTATTTAGCATTCATTCATGTTGGGAGAATGAACTGTTTTACACCGTGTCTGCAAATTGGGATTCTGATCTGGCTTATATATCCTGAGTCATATTGCAAAGGATTGTTGAAAATCCACTTATGACTTTTAGGATCGCTACTTCCAATAGGTGGCGCTGTGCTAGAGTTTGTCTCCTTTACTGGAGAGACAATTTAGATATATACAGAAACTATTATCTGCGGAATCACAGCACGGAGGACAGAGTAAAAAACTGACACAAGCAAAGTAAAGAACTTACATAGTTCACTTTTATGAAACACTAGCAATTAACTAAATCCAATTTTCCTGTTTGCTCAACACATTCCCTAAGGCATAAGCCTGCAGCTGTTGCTATTCCATCAATATCTTTGAACAAGTTAGCCTATACATCAGGCATTGGGAACCTTTATTCTGCAATACCTCAAGTGTCATTTGGATAGCATCATTTGTGGGTTGAACAAAACTATTAAATTAAAAATTATGCAGCTATATTTAGTAAAACATTTAATAGATTCACCCCAAAAGTGATTGCAACAATGTCTTTTCTTTGATGAGATTTGCAAAGCTAAGTCATATTGATTATGGTGGTACTAGTAACCTATTTTTCAGATTTCTGTCAGTCTGGGGTGCAGTAGACTCTTGATAATGCAATTTTTTTAAAGCACTATGGCAGTAAGTTTTTATGAAAACAGATGTATATACCATTGTATGTCTTCTCAAAGTGGGTAATTTATCACTAGACATGTGATTAATACTGCAGTGGGGATCTACAATATTACTCACATAGGAAACGCCGAGACTGACATACTGTGCGCATATATATATATATATATATATATATATATATAATATATATATATATATATATATACATAAATATATATATATATATATATATATATATATATATATATTTGTGTGTTATACATCATAGGATACACCAAGACTGATGTATACATCACATAGGGGACCTGTGTGCTTTACATAAGATATACTGATGAAAATAAAGAAAGGTTGGGCACTGCAGTACTCGGCTGTGTATTGGAGCCGTACTCACAGGTATCAGAGATCAGCTGTTCCAGGACTTCTTAGCTACTCGTTAAAGTGCTAGTTACAGCGCGAAATGGCTGTTGTCCGTCTGTCGCACCCGCATTCCTCTCTCCCCCATCTGTTGTTATCTGTATATACAGAATAAACATTGCAAATTCCCAGAGTGAGCTGCTGCTTTTCCTTCTTTACCTGGATAAGATATACTGAGTCTCCTATGTAGATCACATGGGATACACAGGTACTTTGCTGTATACATCACATTAAAGACACTGAAACTGCTGTATATATATCACGTTGCAGACTCTGAGACTGCTGTATACATCACATAGGATACATTGGGATTCTGTCGTATAGAGCTCATATGAGACACTGTGATTAATGTATACATCACATTATAGACACTGCTTAATAAACATCACAAAGGAGGTAGGATACATTGAGACTGGTGATAGACAGGATAGGGTGGATTGCACGTTATACTTACCACATTTCCCGTGCAGCTATAGCGCTACTTCCAGGGCTGCTCATTAACCTCATACATATGCACTGCTTCCCCCACCCACGCACCGGTAGTCCCTGCATCTCTGATTGGTTGCAGTCAGATGAGCCCTCACCCTGTTTGGCAGTATGTCTAACTGCAACCAATACAGTTGAAGACCCCAGACATGTGCTTATCTTGGCTGTGTAACAAAATAAGCAGGACTGTATGCGGCTTTTTAAAAAATATTTAAATAAATCATTTTAAAAAATGGCATGCCGCCCCCCAATTTTGATACCCAGCCATGATAAAGCTGACAACATGGGATATTCTCAGGCTGGAGAGACCCATGCTTATTGAGGCCCCCCAGCCTAAAATAGCAGCCTGCATCCACCCAAGATTGTTGCATCCATTAGATCCAACAATTCCAGAACTTTACCTAGCTCATTCCGATTGCCCTGGTGTAGTGGCAATCAGAGTAATAAGGGATTAATGACAGCTCACAGCTGCTAATAAGCCCTAAATTAGTAATGGGAGGCATCTATAAGACCCCCCCATTACTAATCTGTAAGTGAAAAGAAATAAAAACAAACGCTTAAAAAATCCTTTATTTGAAATAGAATAAAAAAACCTCTTCCTCCCTTTATTAACCGCTAAAACACCCAAGTCTGATGTAATCCATATGAGGTCCCACGATGATTTCATCTCTGCTACATCTGATGTGACAGCGTGCAGGCATAGAACATGACCACTCGCTGTGAGCTTGAGTCAGAGAATGAGCCGCAGTGATGTCACTTAGGTTGTTTGCAGTCAAAGCTGGAGGACTATGGGAACCTTGAGATGCGGACCCTATGCCAATTTATTTATTTTTACACCAATAGAGATGCATACACAGCGCCTCTGATTGAAAGCAATCAGCCACACTGTCACACATGGTGGGGGCGCGTCTGACTGCAACCAATCAGTGACGCAGGGACTGCTGGTTGACAAGGGAAGAAGTGGATATGCATGAAGGATAATGAGTGGCCTTGAAAGTAGTATAAGCAGACCCAGAAGCAGTGTACAGCCACTTGAGAGATTCAGTAAGTATAATGCACCTGCTTTCTTTTTCTTTATTTTGACATTATTATTTTAATTTCTTTATTTTGACTTTATTATTTTAATTTCCTAAGTTGATGGACCTGGAATACTACCCGGAGTTCCCTGAGAACTCCGGGCCTGGGGTCAGTGCTTGGGTAATTTTGAATGTGCACGGATCTGGACTTTTGCAGTTTGGGTCAGCCCATCATTAGTTGCCAGTCAAACGTTTGTATGAGATAGCCAAGATGATTGTCTCTAAAATGAAGGTACATAGGAAAAACAGACAGCATCCCGAGATATTTTTCAATTTTTCTTTAATCCACCAAGTCAGGCAATGTTTCACCCTACAATTGGGCTTTATCAAGCATATACCATACCATAAAGCCCAATAGTAGGGTGAAATGTTGCCTGACTTGGTGGATTTAAGAAAAATTGAAAAAAACCCAGGGTGCTGTCTGCTTTTCTTCTCTGACATGGCAACCATGAGGATCCCTTGGATTTGACTTGTGTCCCTTATCTTGGATATAAGATTTCCCCTAAGGTGCTGCAAACAATTTTTTTTATGCTATAAAATGAAGGTAGTCGCACATTCGAAGCTTTAGTGGATAGTGATACTTTTAACATGAAAGTCTAAAGTTAATTGTTACCCTTTTAACTATCCAAATATATCACATAGGCTGCTATTGGACTTGTATATATGTGTGAAGCCCACCTGCAGTAGTCGCCTCAGGGATATCACAAGGTCTTCTTTTGGGACGTTTGGCAACAGGTATGTAGTTTGTGTTTATATGTGTCGTGACGCCACTCATGGTTTGCGGTCAGGGATATGGGTGACCGCCACTGCAGTTTTAATGAGCGTCTGGGGCTGATGGAGTCTGCAGTCTGATTGTATGGCCTCCCGTGCGTGAGGCTGGCCCCAGGGGCTCTGGTGTTTGGAACAACAGGTCCCAGAATAACTCAGTCTCAGTCCAGAAAGTCTTTTAACTTGTTTTCTCACTTTGGTTGTTAACGTGAGGTAACCCGGGTGATGCTGAGATAACCAGGTGGAACCAGGAACTCCTTCAGGCCAATCTGAGGGTAACTGTCAACTTGCCTTCCTAGCACTTCTTGTTTCGGATAACCCCTGACGTGAAGTACCATGGGATTCATCCAAAGAAGTTGCTACTGCCTTTTCTCCCCTTTTTGGCCCATTTGCTGGCAGCGTGGACCAATGAGAGATGGCTCCAGGCTCGACCCCCCTTATGGGCCTTCTCGTTGCTGCTGAGGCTCAGACTCTGTGTGGTTGGTGAGGTACCTCTAGTACCCTCACCGGCAGGTTTAGCAGATCAATAAATGGACGTCTACTCTAGGGACCTGTGCCCTATGCGTGCCTAGTCTCCAGCAGTCCCCGTATTCGAGCACCTCTCTCTAGGCGTCTTTCAGACTGACTAACACGTAACCGTTCTCCCCCGCCAACAGCTACCACACGTGCAGGGTCTCACTAGTTTTGCGACTCTTTGCATCTCCTAGCAAACGCTGTGCTCCACTAGCAGACTGGCTCACTCCTCCTATTTTCCTGATAGCCTCTGCACCCCACCTTCCAGGCCCTCCACTACACCCCTTGCTGAGATGTGGAGGCAAGCTCCCTCTTGGGTCTGCCCAAGGGTCCCCTCTAGAGGTGTTGGAGACCTGGTTGCTATGTGTCTGTGCGTACACACCCCATTCTGGTCTTTGGAATTACCTGGAAGCACTTCCCCAGCATGGGTGCAGTACTCAGTGGTGCCTGACCAGGTCATGGGCGCCATAAGGATCACATAGCAGACACCTGGACTGATGTATTTACATCACATAGGATACATTGGGACTGATGTATATACAGTACATAGGAAACTCTTATACAGGTGTAGATACCTCACATAGGAGCCACTGGGATTGGTGAATCTGCCCGGGTGCTGGGAGAAGTGACGTCATGGGCTGCAGGTTCCCCTCACCTGTTATACGTAATGCAGGGCTGACAAATGCCATGCTTCAATTCTTCTGCTGGATGTTTTTGACGATATGTAAGTGTAAGAATTTGTTCCATTAATATAAGTATATTTTTAGAAAACACTAAACTCCTGCTATTAGTGGCTTCTAAAGTGCTGTAGTATTTTCTAAAGATTCACAGCTGCACTTGCAACATAAAAAACATGTTAATCAAGAGACTGAACATTTTTCTTCTCTAAAAATTGACAGCTCCTCAGAGATTTTACATGGAACAATATCATTTTAACATATTTTTTTGTAGGAGCCTAATTAATCATGTATTTCCCTCAAACATCTATTTTCAAAACTAAATAAATGTAGTTGTCTTTTTGCTCAAGACAGATTTTCCATGATAACTTTTAGTTTAGTTGCTTTTTCATATCTAATTAAACTCCAGAACCTCCACAAATTCCAAATTTGTGACTACAGATGAGCGGATAAAACTAAATTTTACATGTATTTTCCCAAGAAATGTGAGTCATGGAGACAATGTACACAGTACCATAGGAGGTGAGCAAAAAGGTGAGATTAAAGACTTTTTCAATTTTAACCCTCTTAAGGCCTTTAAGTTCAGAAAACTGGCTGCCATTGCTAAATCCACGTGGAAGAAAAATACCAAAAAAAAATATTATTTTTACTATTGCAGATTTTTGTCAAATTTGAGTAGAATAAAATTCCACTTAAATTTATTTTTTCATCTTTATTTAGGACATTACAGTCTTGGAAATACCTTTTATATGTTCTGCATACTTTATCTTCAGGTACAGAGGACGTTATCAAAACTGGCGTAGCTGCTTATAACCAATCAGAGCTCAGACTCCATTTCTCAAACTTATTTGTAAAAAAATAAATGTAATAATGAACGATAAGAATCATATTCAAAATAAGAAATGTTTTTGCTTATTTATTTTGCTGTAAGAAACAAAGTAAGTTTTTATTAAACAGTTTTAGTAAATAATGCTCAGATAATGTATGATTTATAAAAGCATATGATAAGTATTAAAACCCTCAAATGTTACAACATATTACCTTTAATTAGTTAATTAGTAACTGTTTGCCAATTATTTGAGAATATCTATTTTCTTTCTAGGACATATTACAATTCTAGATTTTTTGGACATACAAAATTTTGAATTTTTCAGCATTATTTCATTTGAGAAATATAGCACAATATTATTGTATTTTAGAATCTACAACCGTATGATATAACATGTCATTTCCTAATATAAAAAGATACAATAACCCATCTAGACAAGGAAAGATCCACAGGAAACCTAGATAGTAATCAATAAATTATAAAACAAACAACAACAAAAAACAAAAAAAACAAAAACTTTTTTTAATCTTGTGCAATATGGTTTTCATTTCTTAGATGTTTTCTGTTTTCAAACTAAGAAAAAAATCATGTAATTGTAATAAATTTCAAATATTATTATAGGGGTATTTTTTTTTTTAACTGTGCTTAGATTGTACATGAGATTTTAGAAACTTCGCTGCTCCAAAAAACTATATATATCTAGCGTGAATTTACCAAAGATTTGGATATGAAAATTATAGCACGTTAATTTTTCCTAGAAATGTTGTCACAAATTTCACCCTTTCCAATATACCATTACTATTTTGCTGCATTAGGTCTGTATTGACATACTAGATTATGACTAGGCCCACATTGTAAATTGTTAATTATATTGCAACGCTGGATGAGGGATCAATGTGCATACCCAAATTTAAAGTATTCCGCTTTTAACAATGCTTTTTTGTTGGGTCCCTTTCCAAAAAACTAAAACAAAACTATAATTTGCCCCTCAATTGGGACCCTTAGCAATTACCTATAATCTAAAGGAAATGATCTTTGTAAATACTCCATTTTCCTGAAGCGCTACCATAAAGAGCATTAAAGAGTTGTTTATATTTTTTTCATAAATGTATAGTAAAAGTAAAAATACAACTTTGTAATATATCTTATCAAAGAAATGAATTTCTATTAATTTTTAAAATGTTCAATTCCCATTTACAATCCGTCTTCAGTGAAAACAGATTTTTCTATTGCTGAGATAGAAGATGGTCTATGTAAAACTGTAGCTTTCATTTTAGGAGAACTAGCAGTAAAATGTCATTGTCTGCTTCCAGCTTTTTTCTCTATCTCTCTTTTCAATAGTTAACTCTATTAACCCCTTCATGACCTTGGACGGATCTATCCGTCCAGGATCGTGTCCCATTAAGCCCCGCCCCCTGCCGCGGGCAGGCGGTGTGGATCGGCACACATATCAGCTGTTTTCAACAGCTGACATGTTTGCCTGCTAGCCACGGGTGGAAGCGATTCCTTTAATTAACCCCTTAAATCTTGCTGCCAAAGTCTGGCAGCAAGATTTAAATGCGCGCGGCCATGTTTGTTACTTACCGCCGCCCCCACCGGAAGTCACGTGTGTTATCACGTGACTATCGGTGGTTGCCATCGCAGCACAGGGTCATGTGATGACGCCTGCTGCTATGATGTTTCACTTTCGTTTTCCCTCGGCCGAGAGCAGAGGGAAAACCAAAGTGACTGAATCTGCTGTTTACAGCTGTATTGCTGTGATCAGCAGATAGCGATCAGCGATTGGATTGCTGATTGCTATAGCCCCCTAGGGGGACTAGTAAAAAAAAAAAAAGTAAAAAAAAAGTTTTAGAAAATAAAAAAAAACAAAAAACCTAAAAGTTCAAATCACCCCCCTTTCCCCCCATTGAAAATTAAAGGGTTAAAAAATAAATAAATATACACATCGCCGCGTTCAAAAATGCCCGATCTATCAAAATATAAAATCAATTAATCTGATTGGTAAACGGCGTAGTGGCAAAAAAATTCCAAACGCCAAAATTACGTTTTTTGGTCGCCGCAAGTTTTACGCAAAATGCAATAACAGGCAATCAAAACGTAGCATCTGCGCAAAAATGATACCACTATAAACGTCAGCTCGAGACGCAAAAAATAAGCAGTCACTGAGCCATAGATGCCAAAAAATAAGAACGCTACGTGATTCGGAAAATGGCGCAAAATGTGCGCCACTTTTATTGGACAAACTTGTGAATTTTTTTAACCCCTTAGATACAAGTAAACCTATACCTGTTTGGTGTCTACAAACTCGCACCGACCTGAGGCATTACATAGATACATCAGTTTTATCATATAGTGAACATGGTGAATAAAATATCCCAAAAACTCTTGTACGATCCCACTTTTTTTGCAATTTTTCCGCACTTGGAATTTTTTTGTTGTTTTCCAGTACACTATATGGTAAAACTTATTATTTCATTTAAAAGTACAACTCGTCCCGCAAAAAACAAGCCCTCATATGGCAAGATTGACGGAATAATAAAAAAGTTACGGCTCTCGGAAGAAAAGGAGCAAAAAACAAAAAACGCAAAAACGGAAAGTGCCCGGTTGCTGAAGGGGTTAAAATTCTCTGTCAGTAATGCAAAAATCATTTGTTATTGAATACATATTTTACCCATAAATTCAGTGAATGATCAGTCCCAGTCGAGAAAAAAAGTACATTAACAGATATGTAACAAATTTGCCTGTTTTCTTGTGTATTATTGTATTATGAAATGCAAATTAACATAATAGATACTCTTTAAGCATTACACAGATTCTATTCAAATCAATATATTGTCTGTGTAATGTAGACTAGAGCTAATCCTCTAGAGAGAAAGATACAATGTATAACAGCTTTCCTTTTTGGCCAAAAAAAAAAATGTAAACAGGGAAACCCCCAAAAAGTTACATATTAATAGGTTTTTGCAGACAATCCCAACCATCTGCATCATAATAATAGTTACACAAATATAAAGAGTTAACAAGAAATTGTGACTATGCTTATTTTAGATTCTTTTAAAGGAAATTAAACTCTGGTAGCAAAGAATATTATAAAGAGCAGATGTTCCTCAAAAAGAAATAATTCTAGAAATCATATATAACTTGATACAGACCTTTATAAAACAAAGTGAAAACATCTTACCTGTTCTGTGCTTGGACATGTTTCTTTTAGATACTGAGTTCCTTGTTCTGTGTTATCAGCATCAATCAGGTTTTCCACAGGCACATTCCCACTTGGATTCATGTAAGTAAAGTCACCATCAGCAGGATCTAGTGCCACACACATATTATATGAGTATGGTAAAGGTAGTGATCCATCACTGTACATGGAGAATGTCCTGGGATCAATTGGAGGATACAGATTTGTAGCAAGAGAAGAGAAGGCTGGTAATGGTTTTGGCTGCTTACATTTGGATATAATCGCCACCATCACAGTTATTATAAAGAGCAAGGAAATCAGTGCAAGTCCAACCACTAAGTATAATTGTAAGTTGCTTTGAGTTTCTTCATCCTTCAGTTTGTTGCTGAGCTTGGGAACAACCTGCTGAAATTCATCTGCAATAATAAGACTTAAGGTGGCTGTAGCGGAGAGCGTGGGATGTCCATTGTCCTTCACCATCACTACAACCTTGTAATTCAGCATGTCCTTTTCGTTAAAGATACGTGATGTTCTGATCTCCCCCGTGCGCTCACTTATCAGAAAATGATTTTGGTCTGACACTTGAATAAAGTGATAAGAGAGCCAGGAATTATGCCCAGAGTCTGCATCCACAGCTATCACTTTAGTTACTAAAGAACCAGGCTCAGAAACAAAAGGCACCATCTCAAATACAACTGACCCAGCAGTATCTGGGGATGGGTATAAGATCTTTGGAACATTATCATTCTGGTCCACTATATGGATAAATAATGTAACATTGCTGCTCAGAGAGGGGGATCCATTGTCTGAGGCAGTGACTTCTATTATAAACTCCTTGTTCTGCTCATAATCAAATGATCTTTGAGCATAAAGAACTCCGGTCTCTACATTGATGGAGAAATAAGAAGTCATTGATGGAGTTTCTGTAATGGTGTTGGATATTGAGTAAATTATTTTAGCATTGTCTCCAGTGTCAGTATCTGAAGCTTGTATACGGAATATTGAAGCTCCTGGTAGATTGTTCTCTGGTACATAAGCCGTATAAGTAGATTTAAAAAATATTGGTGGGTTGTCATTGACATCTGAGATATCAAATGTGAGAACTCGTGTACTGGAAAGAGGTGGAGATCCTCTATCTGTAGCTATAATAGTGATATTATAGGAAGATGTTTTCTCGCGGTCTATACCAGCACTCAAGACAAGTCTATAATAAGTGTCCGATGACAACAAATTGAAGGGAACATCTTCAAGAATTTGGCAGTCAACATCGGCATTGTCTCCAGAATCTTGGTCATGAACTTCGATTAGAGCGATCATTGTTCCTGGTGCAGAATCCTCAGGAATCGGAGAAGATAATGAGGTGATGGATATCTCAGGAGCATTGTCATTTACATCTATGACCGCCACCAGAACCTTACAATGAGCTACAAGGCCTCCTCCATCTTTGGCTTGTACAGATAATTCATAATTCTTTGCTTCTTCAATGTCTAAGTTTTCATTGATCTTGATTTCACCAGTATTTGGATTAATACTAAATATTCCTGTATGATGGATGTTTCCAGATGTTTTAAGAAAAGAATATGTGATCTGTGCATTGACACCTTCATCATTGTCTGTAGCATTCAACATAATCACTGTAGAATTAACTGGGATATTTTCCTTTAAGTTGACTTTATACATATTTTGAGTAAATATAGGAGCATTGTCATTGGCATCTATAACAACAACTTTTAATAATGTTGTACCAGTCCTGATAGGATTTCCTCCATCCAAGGCTGTTAGTATTAATCTATGAATGTCCTGTTTCTCTCGATCTAATGGTTTCTCTAGCACAAGCTCTGGATATTTACTTCCATCTATTCTGATATTCTCAGTGAGTGTAAAATACTGATTATCACTGAGCTTGTATGTCTGCACTGAATTACTACCAATATCTGGATCTTCTGCACTTTGTAAAGCAAATCTTGCTCCTTGGGATGTCAATTCAATTATTTCCAAAGTAATTGTATTATGGTAGAATTGTGGAGAATTATCATTAATATCCTGAATTTCAACTTTGATCTTAAAATTACTAAAAGAATTTTCAACCACAGCATCAAAGGTTAAGAAACATAAAACCTCCATACCACACAATGTCTCTCTGTCTATCCTGTCCTTTATATACAGGTTTCCATTGTTAGGATTTACATAGAAATATTTCTCTGCAGATCTCGACACAATCCTCAGTTTTCTAGATGAGAGCTGCTTAATATCTAATCCAAGGTCATCTGCAATATTTGCTATAACAGAGTCTTTCCTCATTTCTTCTACAATGGAATAATGAATCTGTCCAGAGACTGAGTAACAAAGATAAGAAAATAAGACATATATTACTTGCCATCTGATTCCTGTGCAGCCCTGTGTAGGAGATTCCATCCTGACCATCATCAGGGATAAATATCCAAAATATATCCAGTAAAGCTCTATTATCCAATGCAAATGTTAAAAATAACAATTTATGATATCTGAAATTGTCTTATTAAATTGTATTCATATCTCGGTGTCCAAGAGAAGCCAGAAAATGTCTGTGGTTCTTTTTGCAGATGAGCAATGTGAATGATATAGGAAAACACCAGTGGATTTTCAGTTCTGTATTTTTCTACTTTGTGGTTAAACAGCGGCGCTCAGAGGTGAAAATACAGAATTGCAGTATTTATAAAGCATACATTTTAGATCTTCAAATTATTTAGTTTTTTATTGCAGTTTATATTCTAAAAAGAAAACATTCAGTGAACACTTTTCTAGTTTTTGGCATTTTATTTTTACAAAGGAATTATATCCAATTTGTATGTAAGGAATAAGTAGTTGTTAAAAATACTCAAGAAACTTTACTTGTTTAAAATACATTAACAAATTATAATTACACAGACTTAATAAGAATATAAGCATAGTTACAAAGCAAATAGTAATGCTGAAAAATGACATGTTTATTTGATTCATCCAGGGAAGAGGAAAGGAGGCAGCAATCTGTTAGAAAAGAAATTTAAATGTGTACATTTGGTTTGTTGCAAAATTTTAAGTTGGAGTGGCATTGTTTAGCATTCATACATGTTGGGAGTGTTAGAGCTGCGCTCTATTCCTTCTCAGGTAGATGTGATGGATCGGCCGATTCTGAGAGTAACGCTTAACACACCAAGACAAGACAAGTCCGTAGTGTATCAAATAACTCTGTTTAATAGAAAAAATGGGAAGGTTTTTATACCTTTCAAGCTGATTACGCAATATGAGACATGTGATATGGTTGCACAATTTTAGATAGATACCAAATATAGTCATTAGGCCATGATGCTTAGGCTCCAAAGAAATACTTGAAGATATCACCACATAAGGGAGTATAGTGTCTCAAGGCTATATTAGATATAGTTATCATAGCAAAAGCTTTTAAGGGATGTGAATTAATCAAACCTTGTAAAACAAGCAGCTTATTCCAAGAGGAGTACATACTTAAAAGCTATAACAATTCTAGGCGACTAAGTGATCACCACAGCAAATAGCAGATGTAATAGAACATCAATTACTCATTCCTGGTTGTGTAACTGGTCAGACAAAAACCTATATGTGCATGAATATAACGAATTTGTGGACTAACTGGTGAACTAGTGAACAAGACAAAATGGCTTCTCTAACAGGAGAATGAACTGTTTTACTAGAGATATATAGAAATTATTATCTGCAAAATAACAGCACTGAGGGTACAGTAAAAATTTGACACAAGCAAACCAAATGGTTACATAGTACACGTGTGATGCTTTAACACTAGGTGACACTAGATACACTAGTGGAGGAGTAGCAAAACAAGTCAAAGGTCTGTAGCCGGGAATTTGCATCCAATACAAGGGAGAGCATGGAGCCGAGGTCAGGATACAAGTCGGGAGTCTAGAAGCCAGGAAGACACGTCAGGTACAAAGGAAGAGAGCAGAGCCAAGGTCAGGATGCAAGGCGGAGGTCTGGAAACCAGGAAGACATGACAGGTACAAAGAGCAAGAATGAAGCCGAGGACACAGGGGTCTAGGAGTCAGGGAGTCAAGTCAGGGTAAGGGAAACAGGTGGAGGAGGGTACTAGGAATGAAGTAGTGTGACAAGATCAAAATTGTCACTTACAGCAGCGAGCAACAACTGCTGCAAAACAGGTGGCATTTCAGAAGAAGCAGCTCCAATATAAAACAGAGCAATCACCTGGAATGAGTTTCCAAAGAACAAGCCAATTCCACAGGGCCTGAGACCGTGAACAACCAGTCCACTGTATAATATTACAAAACCAAGCATCAGCTCGGCAGTAGAACAGACCACCACCAATCAGAGTCATGACAGCACATTTATGAAACTCTAACCATTAACTAATTGCAAATTTCCTGTTTGCTCAATACACTACCTAAGGCATAAGCCTTCAGCTGTTGCTATTTTATCAACGTCTTTGAACAAGTTAGCCTATACATCAGATATTGAGAATTTGTTTTCTGCCAAGGGTCATTTGGATATCTATAAGATCATTTGTGGGTTGAACAAACCAGCTATATTTAGTAAAACATTTAACAGATTCACCCCAAATGTGATTGCAGGAATGGCTTTTGTTTGGTGAGGTGTGTGATAATGGTGCGATTAGCATCTAATTTTTTTAGATTTGTGTTAGTCTGGAGTGTAGGTGACTCAGTAAGTTGTTATCAAAACAGATGTATATTTCAATGTATGTCTTTTCAAAGTGGGAAATGTATCACTACAGAGTGATGGCACTCCCAAAATGCAGTCTGAAAAGGTGCAAAACTGAACGTGACATGTAACAAAAAATGCCATCAGTCTTTTTGTCTAGATAACTGAGTCCTGCCAACTGACACTGCACCCCACTCCATTAGCCATAGGTGATTTTATTCTTTAGTAGCAGGTTCCTCTATGCCCATACACATGGAGGATTGTAACCCAGCGAGAGGCTTCAGTTTAGTGTAGGTTTCCAGTAATGAGATATGCCTTGACGTGGCTACTGGGCAGATATTAAAATGGCCATTTTTGTATGCTAAATATCTCATTTTTTCCTAGATTTCTTTAAGAAGTAGTGTATATCTGTATTCTTGCATTCATTGTTTGCATGTTTTAGCATTTCCGAGTGCAACTGTCTTTTTTTATTATATGTCATGTTCAGTTATGCACCTTTTCAGACTGCATTTTTGGAGTGCCATCATTCTTTTAGTCTAGATTATGGTGTCATGTCCTCTGACTGTGCACCCTTCCACCATTAGCCCCAGGTGAGTTTATTCTTCATTAACAGGTTCCTACATGCCCATACACATTGATGTTTGTAACCCAGAGATAGGCTCAGTTTAGTGTAGGTTTCCAGTAACGAGATATGAATTGTTGTGGCGACTGGGCAGATATTAAAATGACCATTTTTTTATGCTAAATATATTCTTCCATTCATTGTTTGCATGCGTTATCACTGGGGTGACACTGAGATGGCTGTGTACTCTACATAAAATATACCGAATCTGCTATGTAGATCACATAGGATACACTGGTACTCTGCTGTATACATCACAGTGAAGACACTGAGACTGCTGCATATATACTGCTCAAAAAAAATAAAGGTAACATTTAGACAACAAATTGGTATTTTAGTGTTCCCTTAATTTTTTTTTTTAGCATTATATATATCACGTTGCAGACTCTGAGACTGCTGTATACATCACATAGGATACACTGGGACTCTGATGTATATAACTCATATGAGACACTGAGATTCCTGTATACATCACATAGGAGACACTGAGACTGTTTAATATACATAAAATATGAGGTATTAAAATTGGTTTATACATAACATAGAATACATTAGGACTGGTTTACATACAAGATAAGAACAAAGAACCCTTTGGTCAATCTTGTTTTTTCATACTGGTCATGGTGTAAAAACAGAGCTGCAAGAAAATGGTTATACCCACATCAACTAGAGAAAAAGGCACAATCCACCAATTAAATTGTAAAAAAGGAGACAAAAAAGGTGGAGATGAATTTGTGCAAAGTAGCAATTTTTATTATTAATATTTTAGATTTCAAAATTGCAAGAACATTACAAATTGCTGGTGCAAAAAGTACAGTGACAGATGCTCATGCCACTATCTGTTACAATAATAATTTCTTCAAGTGAATCACAATTAGAAAGCTAATGGTAAGAAGCAGTACTTCTTTGTAAAGTACATATACATATGATGTTAATATAGCTATCATAAATAAAAGTGACTGCAGACTTACTAAAGGCAATAAAGCTGCCTCAGTACACAAAGCATTGTTGGTTATAAATGACAGTGACCAAATGTAGAACTGGTGGAGGAAGGTTGAACTAGATGGATCTAGGTCTTTTTTCAACCTTAGTAACTATGTAACTATGTATAACATAGACCCCCCACTACCCCGACGTATGTTTTGCTTGAAATGTCTAGTTTTTAATGTGTTAATTTTTCATTTCATATCTTACGCGTTTTTTTATTTACTTATAGAAGATGCTGAGACCGTTGCTCATACATTACACAGATAATAAATAAATTCACTGCACTCATAGATTGTGATGCAAAAAATGTTTTAAATTTATTGAGGCAACTGTGAAGTCATTCAACATTTCAACCTCGCCTGGGTCTTAGTCAAGAGTCGCTTAAAGATGGGTGCCTGGTATATGGAAATTTGAGTGGATTATCACCATATCACCAGCCCTAGCGCTGTTTTGCTGGCTAAACCCTGGACCTTTATCCTCAAGGTATTCCCTACCAATGTTATAATCCACTTTCCATAGCCCAGGCACCCATCGTTAAGCGACTCTTGACTAAGACCCAGGCGGGGTCAAAACCTCGAATCACTTCACAGTCTCCTCAAAAAATGTAAAAAAAAATGTTTGCATCACAACCTATGAGTGCAGTGAATTTATTTATTATCTAGGATTGCACCCATTTTTCACTTGCACTTGCACCACCACCCACTTGTCTGAGTGCAGACCAATTTTTTGGATCCATACATTACATAGGACATGCTAAGACTGCTGCCTTCATGATAGGATAGCCCAAAAAGAATGTCCTGTCAATGGCCCTGGCTAGCATCAGGATTGAATACAGCATTATGAGCATCCCAGCTTTCAGTAGTGAATGCTCCATGTGTGTACTTGTAGACTAAATAAGATTTAAAGGGCTGGTGGACAGCAAAACAGTGCTGGCAGCCAGATCATTGTGCTCCCAGAGAATCTTCTTGGGTGCTGCAGGAAGAGACGTTATGGGCTGGAGATTCCCCACACCTGTTACACATTATGTAAGGCTGACAAATGTCATGATTAAATTCTTCTATTGGATATTTAAGTGTAAGTCTTTGTTCCATTAATATAAGTATACTAGCTGTACTACCCGGCTTCACCCGGGTTAATAACTGCTGTTAACAAAATAGAATGTATTAACAAAAATGTATTCTGCACACAAAAAAGATAAAACAAATAGATTGAAATGTAATTATTAAAAGGCAAAAACTAAGCTAATAGATGCATTTCACAACATATATTTCAACACCACAGATATTCCACACAGATTTAACTAAATTGGCCAAGTAATGTGCTCCGTCTGTCTCTTTCCAGATCTGTCTCTTTCCCCGTCTGTTTCTGTCTGTCTCTTTCCTCGTCTGCCTCTTTCCTCATCTGCCTTTTTCCTCGTCTGCCTCTTTCCTCGTCTGCCTCTCTCCTCGTCTGCCTCTCTCCTCGTCTGCCTCTCTCCTCGTCTGCCTCTCTCCTCGTCTGCCTCTTTCCCTGTCTGCCTCTTTCCCCATCTGCCTCTTTCCCCATCTGTCTCTTTCCCCGTCTGTCTCTTTCACCGTCTGTCTCTTTCCCCGTCTGCCTGTCTGTCTGTCTCTTTTTTTGTCTGTCTTTATCTCTCTGTTTCTTTCACCAGTTGTCTCTTTCCAGGTCTGTCTCTTTCCAGGTCTGTCTTTTTACCAGGTCTGTCTCTTTCCCAGTCTGTCTCCTCGTCTCTTTGTCTGTCTCTATTTCTCTGTCTCTTTCCCCATCTGTCTCTATCAAGGTCTGTGTCTTTCTCCATCTATCTTTGTCTGTCTCTCTGGCTGTCACCTCTTTCCCTGTCTGCCTGTCTCTGTCCCTGTCTGCATGTATGTCTGTCTCTTTCTCCATCTGTCTCTATCCAGGTCTGTCTCTTTCACCGTTTGTCTCTGTCTGTCTCTTTCCCTGTCAGTCTCTATCTCTCTGTCTCTTTCCCTGTCTGTCTCTGTCTGTCTGTCTCTCTATATCTCTCTATCCGTCTCCCCACCGACACCTTATTACCTCACATATAAGCTTCTTATACTATGAATGTCTTTTGTTCCTTTAGCAACCACTCACAGCTCCTACTAATAACCTGTAGTTCCAGGCTCCATTTACTTTATTGAAGACATGTTTTTTGTAGAGTAACTGTAAAGCACGGGGTTAAATTTTCCTGTAAAACCATAGTCTATGACATTCCCTGGGTCACATGAGGTGTCTGTGCAAAATTTTGTGATTGTAAATGCGACGTTTCGTTTCACTTTTCCCCATTATGAAGATAGGGGCAGAATTGATTAATAAATTGGAACGTGCAGGGTTAAAATTTCGCCTTACAACATAGCCTATGACGCTCTCGGGGTCTAGACGTGCGAGTGTGCAAAAGTTTGTGATTGTACATGCGACGGTGCGGATACACTTTTTGTTTCACTTTTTCCCCATTATGTAGATAGGGGCAAAATTTATATATTAGATATCTCAGAAAACAATAAACTCCTTCTGCTATGAGTGGCTTCTAAAGTGCTGTAGTATTTCCTAAAGATTCACAGCTGCACTTGCAACCAAAAAAAAATGTTAATCAAGAGCTTGAACATTTTTGTTCTCTAGAAAATAACAGCACCTCATTACCCTTCAAGGAAATTTTACATGGAACAATATATTTTTAACACATTTTTTGTAGGAGGCTTATTAGTCATGTCCTTCACTTAAACATCTTTTCTCAAGACTAATCAAATGTAATTGTCTTTTTGCTCATGACTAAGATTCTCCATGATCCCTTTTAGTTTAGATGCTTTTTCATATCTATTTAAACTCTAGAACCTCCACAAAGGTTTGCTTTAGGACTACAGATTAGCGGATCAAACAAAATGTCACGGGTTTTTTTTAAGGAAATTTGAGTAATGGTGACATTGTGTGTAGTGCCATAGGAGGTGAGCAAAAAGGTGAGAATAAAGACTTTTTTAACTTTAAACTTCTTAAGGTCTTTAAGTTCAGAAAAATGTCTGCCATGTTCCTAAGTCCACATAGAAGCAAATTACAAAAAATATATCAGTTTGGCTATTACAGATTTTTTTCAAATTCGAGTAGAATTATATTCCACTTAAATTTATTGACTCATCTCTATTTAGGGCATTAAAGCCTTGTAAAAAATCTTTTAAATATTCAGCACACTTTACATTCAGGCACAGAGGACTTTATCAAAACCATCATAGTTGCTTCTAACAACCAACCATAGCTCAGACTCCATTTCTAAAACTGATTTGTAATAAACATTGCTATAATAATCATATTTAGAATAAGAAATGCTTTTATTTATATATTTTTGCTGTAGGTAACAAAGCAAGATTTTATTAGACAGTTTTAGTAAATAATGCTCAGACAATATATGGCTTACAAAAGGATATGATGAGTATTAAAACTTAAAACACTGAAAGTTTACAACATATTACCTTTAACTAGTTAATTAGTAACTGTTTGCCAATTATTTGAGAATATCTATTTTCTTTCTTGGACATATTACAATTCTAGATTTTATGAAAATACAAAATTTTTAATTTTTACAGCATTATTTCATTTTAAAAATATAGCACAATATTATTGTAATTTAGATTCTACATCTGTACTATACAACATGTCAGTTCCTAATATAAAGAGATACAATAACCTATCTAGACAAAAAAAAATCCATAGGAAACTTAGATAGTACTCAATAAATTGTATATACAAAAACACAATTTTTTTTAATCTTGTGCAATATTTTTCATTTATAGATGTTTTCTGTTTTGAAACTAAGAAAAAAAATCATGTTATTGTAACACAGTTCAAATGTTAGTATAGGATTATTATTTTTAACTGTGCTTAGATTGTACATATGACTTTAAGAACGTCACTGGTCTAATATATATATATATATATATATATATATATATATATATATATATATATATATATATATATTATTTTTTTTATTTATTTTTTTTTTGTAACGCAAATTTACCAATGATTTGGATGTCAAATCTGTAGCATGTTAATTTTTCCTAGAGAAGTTATCACATATTTCACCATTTGCAATACACCATACCAGAAAATACTGCTTTGTAGATCAATGTAGTATTTTTGCTGAATGAGGTCTGTAATTGACTTGCTACATTCCAACTTGCCTACATTGTAAGTTGTTAATTATATTGTAATGCTGGATGAGATATCAATGTGCATACCCAAGTTTCAAGTAGTCTGCTTTTAATTTCAACAAAATTTTATTGAACGGCCAAAAAAAATAAAGAAGGCAAGTACAATCTTCAGTGATCATTAATATCAAATAAATCCCCACGGCCCATATGGCCCAAAATAGTTCAAGACCGTCACCCCCAGTTGCCTCTATTTTTTCATAGAGTATTATAAGGTCAACCTGTTTTTTTACCATAGCTAGATACGGGGATGATGATTTCCACTGACTGGCAACATATATCTTAGCTGCTAACGTAACAAAGATAATGAGTTGGTGTAATTTGTTAGGAACCCATGCTGGCTTATCTCCTATCAGCAGAATCTCCTGGGAAAAGGGTATAGGATGATCAGTCAATGTATTCAGTAAGGCTATAACTTTCCTCGGAATCTTTGCCCCACAGGACAGGTCTACCATATGTGGGAGATATCCCCCATCTGTCCATACCCTTTAAAATATCGATGAGAAGACTTAGGGTAAATGGTGTGAAGGAACACAGGGACATAATATGCACAGTGAAAGAGCTTGATAGACGTTTCAGATAATGAAGTCTGATTGCTCCCCTTGGGCTCCCCTTGGAGCCTCATAACATCCGGTCCACCTCTCTAAAGTCATTGTGAACCCAAGGTCTGCCGCCCACTGGTCCAGTAGTCCGCTTTCAACAATTATTCCTTTATGTTGGGCCCCTTTACAAAAAAGAAAATAAAACCATAATTTTTCTCTCAATTAGTAACCTTAGCAATTATCTGTAATCTAAAGAAAATTGTCTGTGAATACTCCAGTTTCCTGACATGCCACCAAAAAGAGCTTTAAAGAGTAACTGCTGTTTCAAAAAATGTTCATCAATTTTCATCAAAGTGAAAATAAAAAAGCTTTTAATATATATTATCAAATAAATTAATTTATTTTCATTATCTAAATGTTCAATTCACAGGTATAATCTGTCTTCAGTGAAGACAGATTTTTCTATTGCTGAGATAAAAGATGACAGTTGGTCTATGAAAAACTGTAGCTGTCATTCTTGGAGAACTTGCAGTAAAATGTCATTGTCTGCCTCTAGCTTTTTCCTCTGTCTCCCTTCTTAATATGTAACACTTTAAATTTCCATCTTAGTAATGCAAAAATCTATCTTTTATTGAATACAGATTTTACCCAGAAATTCAGTGAATGATCAGACCCAGATGAGAAAAAAGTACATTAACAGATATATAACAAATTTGCCTTTTTTCTTGTGTATTATTGAATTATTAAATGCAAATTAAAATGATAGATAGTCTTTACGCATTACACAGATTCTATTCAAATCAATATATTGTCTGTGTAATACGGAATAGAGCTAATCCTCTACAATGTATAACAGCTTTCCTTAAGAATTTTAAACAGGGAAACCCCCAATAAATTACATAAAAAGAGTTTTTTCACAGACTAGCCCAACCATCTGCATCATAAAAACTTGTTACTGGAGATAACGAACATAAATGAGGCAAGCGTAAGGATATACTACTAGAGTCCTGTACAAAACTTATACCCTCTGGTAATAAAATGTCCAGGAATAACCACTGTGGATAAGTTTGTACAAAGTAAAATAACAAAAAGAAAGGGAATTCAATATCTTGAAGGCTAAGAAAACAGAAATAGGATTTCAGGAGTATAAAATATTAAATAGGAAATGTAAAAAATAAATCAAGCTAGCAAAATTAGCTACTGAAATTGCCAAAAACATTAAAATAAACCCCCAATTTTTTATAAAAACATCAATGCCAAAAGGAATAAAAGGATGATATCAGAACCATAAAAGAATATAACAGGATAATTATAGATGACAGGAAGTAAAGACTGAGGTATTAAACAGGCACTTTTCACCCGTATTCACCAAGGAACTGGCTGTTCCAGTGATCATTCAGAAAGACAAAAGTCAAAGTTCCCCTCCGGAAATAACTAATTTAACACAGGAAGAAGGAAGCCTGAGTCTGGGTAAATTAAACATTAATTTTACATAAAAAAACAGAATACCAAGAGTTATGGAAAAATCAGTGGTTAGCAGCATATACCTTATAAATTGAATATAAAAGATCAAATGTATTGGCTTATGATTAAAAATACCCTATACAAACACAACACATAAAAAGAAAGGAAAATCAAACATATGAGCTGAGCAGAATGAGCATCAATATAGCCAAGTAACTATTTAGAGGAAGAAGATAAATATTCTCCCTACTAATCAGATTTACATAAAAAAAACATGTCAATGCTGATAAACATATAGTTATAGAAAGTACACCAGGAAAAATATAGATAGTAGAGATTACTAATAAGAGAATGGTAGTATATCCATGTATATAAATATGACATTACAGGTGTGCATAATTAGCTTGTCCCTCAAAAACATCTGTCCCTATCTGTCAATGGAGTATAACACCCTAATTTGAGCGGTGCCCTCATTCCCCGGCAGCGCTCCCTCCATCTCTCTCTGTTCTCTCTACTTGAACGCCAGAATAGGTCAATAATAATATGAATATGTGTTAGAAGAATAACTGTATTGACAATGATAATGAAATATTAGGTTACTCATCTGACATCATCACACAAAAGAGGACAAACAACTGGTTAGAAATTTTTTTTTCTTTAAAGGGAACCTGTCATCAGAAATTTAGCTTGAAACCTAAAAGTTCCCCCCTCTGCAGCTCCTGGGCTGCATTCTAGCAAGGTTCCTGTACTTTTTGTGGCCCCTTTTAAACCAAATTAAATACTTTATAAACTTGTACCTTTTGCTATGTCAATTTTGTAAATCGTCCATGGGGGCGGGCTCTCTGCTGACCGTTGTTGTTCCTCCAGCAAATTGACGCCGTCCCCCCACGCTCCATTTCATCCATCAGGACGCCGCCCACTGCGCCCGAGGTGCCGCCCACGTCAGGATCACTGGTGACGTGTGTCACAAGCACGAGATTATGGGTGGCGCTGTGATTGCATCGCAAGTGCCCGCCCATAATCTCATGGACGCGCTTTCCCCCACTGCCTCCAGCGTTCTGCGCAAGTGCTCGCCGGCCAGATGACCTGAAGTCACCTACTTCCCAGCAGGGCAAGATGGGAAAGAGGTGACGTTGGGTCACCTGGCCAGCAAGCGCTTGCGCAGAACGCTGGAGGAAGAGGGGAAAGTGCGGTCACGAGGTTATGGGCGGCACTTGCTGATGACACTCACAGCGCCGCCCATAACCTCGTGCCTGCGCAAAATGTCACCAGTGGTCACACGTGCACAGTCCCGCTACAGTCGCACAGCACATGCGTGGGACCACGGGCGCTCAGGGGCGGCGTCCTGAGATATGAAATTCAGCGTTGGGGGCGGCGTAAATCTGCTGGAGGAACAGCAATGGTCAGCAGAGAGCCCGCCCCCATGGACAATTTACAAAATTTACATAGCAAAAGGTACAAGTTTATAAAGTATTTAATTTGGTTTAAAAGGGGCCACAAAAAGTACAGGAACCTTGCTAGAATGCAGCCCAGGAGCTGCAGAGGGGGAAACTTTTAGGTTTAAAGCAAAATTTCTGATGACAGGTTCCCTTTAACTCTATTTCTCTATGCATTTTCCTCTCCAAAAAATGATGATTGGAGTTCATCAGGAGTCAGAAGGGGCACAATGGCCTTAGTACAGATGCTGCAACTACAGTTTTGGAAAGCATCTGTACTAAGGCCATTGTGCCTCTTCTGGTCTCCTGATGAAAGGTGATTCCTGCACCTAAATAGTAAAGGGTTGTTTACAGTTCATTATAGTTAGAGTAATAAGATTATGGAATGCCCTATCATAACAAGTAGTGGCTGACACTATAACAAATTTTAAAAAAGGGCTGGATGATTTTCTCAGTACACAAGATGGTTACTTATAAGCTAGTGAGAAAATACATAATTAGTGGAGGAAAGTTAAACAAGTTGGAACTAGGTCTTTTTTCAACCCATGTAACTATGTAAATAATCGTTACACAAATATGAAAAATTAAGAAGAAATTGTGACTCTGCTTATTTTAGATTATACTAATAGAAACTAAACTCTGGTAGCAAAACAATATTATGAAGGGCAGTTATAAAACAGAGGTTTCTGAAGAAGAAAAAAATTCTAGAAATCACATATTACATAATACAGCCCTTTTCTAAAACAGAAAGTGAAAACATTTTACCTGTTCTGCGCTTGGACATGTCTCTTTAGGAAACTGAGTTCCTTGTTCTGTGTTATCAGCATCAATCAGGTTTTCTACAAGAACATTTCTACTTGGATTCATGTAAGAAAAGTCACCATCAGCGGGATCTAGTGCCACACACATATTATATGAGTATGGTAAAGGTAACGATCCATCACTGTACATGGAGAATGTCCTGGGATCAATTGGAGGATACAGATTTGTAGCGAGAGAAGAGAAGGCTGGTAATGGTTTTGGCTGCTTACATTTAGATATAATTGCCACCATCACAGTTATAATAAAGAGCAAGGAAATAAGTGCAAGTCCAACTACTAAGTATAATTGTAAGTTGTTTTGAGTTTCTTCATCTTTCAGTTTGTTGCTGAGCTTAGGAACAACCTGCTGAAAGTCATCTGCAATAATAAGACTTAAGGTGGCTGTAGCAGAGAGAATGGGATTTCCATTGTCCTTCACCATCACCACAACCTTGTAATTCAATAAGTCCTTTTCGTTAAAGATACGTGATGTTCTGATCTCCCCTGTGCGCTCACTAATCACAAAATGCTTTTGGTCTGACACTTGAATAAAGTGATAAGAGAGCCAGGAATTATGTCCAGAGTCTGCATCCACCGCCACAACTTTAGTTATTAAAGAGCCAGGCTCAGAAACAAAAGGAACCATCTCAAACACAACTGACCCACCAGTATCTGGTGTTGGGTATAAGATCTTTGGAGCATTATCATTCTGGTCCACTATATTGATAAATAATGTAACATTGCTGCTCAGAGAGGGGGATCCAGTGTCTGAGGCTGTGACTTCGATTATAAATTCCTTATTCTGCTCATAATCAAATGATCTTTGAGCATAAAGAACTCCGGTCTCTATATTGATGGAGAGATAAGATGTCACTGAAGGAGTTTCTGTAATGGTATTAGAAATTGAGTAAATTATTTTAGCATTGTCTCCAGTGTCAGGATCTGAGGCTTGTATACTGAATATTGAAGCTCCTGGTAAATTGTTCTCTGGTACATAAGCCATATAGGAAGATTTAGAAAAAGTCGGGGGGTTGTCATTGACATCTGAGATATCTAATCTCAGAACTCGTGTACTGGAAAGAGGTGGGGATCCCCTATCTGTAGCTATAATGGTGATATTATAGGAAGATGTTTTCTCTCTGTCTATAGTACCACTTAAAACAAGTCTATAGTAATTGTCTGATGATAATAAATTAAAGGGAACATCTTCAAGAATTTGGCAGTGAACATCTGCATTATCTCCAGAATCTTGGTCATTGATTTCAATCAGAGCGATCATTGTTCCAGGTGCGGAATCCTCAGGAATCGGAGAAGATAATGAGGTGATAGATATCTCAGGAGCATTGTCATTTACATCTATGACCTCCACCAGAACCGTACAATGCGCTACAAGGCCTCCTCCATCCTTGGCTTGTACGGACAATTCATAATTCTTTGTTTCTTCAATGTCTAGATTCCCATTGATCCTGATTTCACCAGTATTTGGATTAATACTAAATATTCCTGTATGGTGGATGTTTCCAGATGTTTTAATAAAAGAATATGTGATCTGTGCATTGACTCCTTCATCATTGTCTGTAGCATTCAACATGATTACTGTAGAATTAACTGAGATGTTTTCTTTTAAGTTGACTTTGTACATATTTGGTATAAATGTAGGGGCATTGTCATTGGCATCTATAACAGTAACTTTTAATAATGTTGTACCAGACCTGATAGGATTTCCTCCATCCAAGGCTGTTAGTATTAATCTATGAATGTCCTGTTTCTCTCGATCTAATGGTTTCTCTAGTACAAGCTCTGGATATTTACTTCCATCTATTCTGATATTCTCAGTAAGTGTAAAATACTGATTATCACTGAGCTTGTATGTCTGCACTGAATTACTACCAATATCTGGATCTTCTGCCCTCTGTAAAGCAAATCTTGCTCCTGGTGAGGTTAATTCAATTATTTCAAAAGTAATTGTATTATGGTAGAATTGTGGAGAATTATCATTTATATCCTGAATTTCAACTTTGATCTTAAAATTATTAAATGGATTTTCAACCACAGCATCAAAGGTTAGGAAACATAAAACCTCCGTACCACACAATGTCTCTCTGTCTATCCTGTCCTTTATAAACAGGTTTCCATTATTAAGATCTAGATAGAAATATTTTTCTGCAGCTCTGGATACAATCCTCAGTTTTCTAGATGAGAGCTGTTTATCATCAAATCCAAGGTCATCTGCAATATTTGCTATAACAGAGTCTTTCCTCATTTCTTCTACAATGGAATAATGAATCTGTCCAGAAACTGAGGAACAAAGATAATAAAATAAGACATATATTACTTGCCATCTGATTCCTGTGCAGCCTTGTGTAAGAGATTCCATCCTGACCATCCACAGGGAAAAAAATCCAAAATATATCCAGTAAACCTTTATCTCCCAATGCAAATGTTAAATAGAACAATATTCATTATATCTGTAATTGTTTTATCAAATTGTATCCTTATCTCTGTGTCCCGGAGAAGCCAGAAAATGTCTGTGGTTCTTTCTGCAGATCAGCAATGTATATGACAAAGGAAAACACCAGTGGATTTTCAGTACTGCATTTTTCACTTTCTGGTTAAACAGCGGCGCTCAGAGGTGAAAATACAGAATTGCAATGTCTTTATAAAGTATAAATTTGAAACATTCAAAATATTTACTTTTTAATTGCTGTTTTAATTCTAACAAAAAAAATAGATCCCTGCATTGTTTTCTAGTTTTCTGCATCTTATTAATAACCTATTATATTCAGTTTTCATAAACGAAGAATGAACGGTCATTAAAGAAAATTGACTTTCTTAAAAACAAATTAACAAATTATAACTATGAAGGCTTAATAAACAGATAATCATGATTTCATAATCAAATAGTACAGATGAAAGATTTTTTATGTTTTTCAAATCCACCAAAGGAATAAGAAAGAAGACAGAGGGTATATTTACAACAATCCAGTAAAAAGGTTTTTTTTAATGTATATGTTTTGTTGATGATTTCAACTTTTAGTGGTATCATTCAATATTTATTCCCCACACTTTGGGAGAACAAACTGTTGTACTTGAGTCATGCAGTAACTACTATCTGCAATATCACAACATGTAGGTTACATGAGAAAGCTGACACAAACGAACCAAAGAGCGCACACAATACGCTGTTAAGAAACTCTAACAACCTGAAGCCATTTCTTGTCTGCTCAACAGAGAATCCAACGCATAAGCCTGCAGCTGTTCCTATAAAATCAACATCTTTTAAAACAATTTTGCCTATGTCATGGACCACTGATAAATAGCATTCTTCAAGACATGTTGGATGTTGCTGACTATGTATCTTTAACAAAATATTTTTTTACATTTTTTAAGCATATATTTCAAAAACCAAAACCATTTTTTAAACAATCAACTGCTCCTACTATGACCAGCTCTTGAATTACTTTAAAATGATCTACAGATCTGTTACGAGGGGGACCCGGGGAAGCGTGCCAAGATGGGGAATGGACAGCTTCCGCCGGTCAAGGTCCACTGTGCGGTGTAAGGGACCGCTGCTATGGTGGGTGAAGAGTGAGCGGGTTGCTGCTAGCGATCGTCTGGAATGTCACAGACGATCTATGTACACCGGTCTGCTCTAACCCGTGTGAGTTGTATGGCAGGGATCACACGGCTCGGTGTACCTGTTGCACGGGGAAGCACAGAGGTGCCCACGCACGTGTGCCAGTGGAAGTCACGAGAATATGGCATGAGGGTAGCACAGAGGTGCCCACGCACGTGTGCTTTCAATAACCAGGTGAGTCCAGTGGAGACTCGAGGAGCTCACCTGGGACAGGAACACGGCCTGTAGAAGGAGCAGCCGGAGCAGCAAGGCAGGGACACGGCCTGCAAACCAGGGGCTGCCTAAGCAGCAAGGGCCAAGCCCACAGAGGAAGATAATGCCTGAGCAGTGGCGTGGCAGCACGCTGCCAGACATCCAAACATAGAAGGACGGTCGCGCGCCGCCATGATGGCAGGAGGAGCTTTTAAGGAGGTGTAGCTCCAGCCAAGGGCGGGCGCGAGGCGGAGATGACGGACTTGACCCAATCAGGATCCACGACATCCCAGCCTGGCCAGTCAGGATTCACCACGTCACCAGCCTTGTCATCAGGCCGTGTGACGTCAGTGGGCGAATCAGGATCCACCAAGCATAGCACATGCTCACCCTCCTGCCTCTGGGAAATAGAGGCGGGATCCTCGGTCTCACAATGTGTAGAGATAACGGGAGTCTCACTGCTTCCCTGAGCAGCAAACCTCTGCACATTGCGCAACCTCACAGACCTTCGAGGCTGCTGAGCAGGAGGAGCTGCGGCAGGAAAGGAATGGGAGACCGTCTCATTTCTTGCAACAGGAGTACCACTAGGTGTCACCCTTGTGCTGCCTCTCTGAGGAGGTTTCTCCTGCACTCTGCGCAGTCTGGCAGACCTTTGGCGCTGCTGAGGAGGAGCACTCATGGCAGGCAAGCAGACTGTCTCCTTCCTTGCCACAGGAGAGCCACGAGATGTAACATTACCCCCCCGTCTAGGCCCCCCCCCCTGCCCATGCTCAAAGGCCGCTATCAAACCCGGGGCGTGGATATGATCCTCCAATTCCCAGGATCTATGCTCCGGACCACGGCCGACCCACTCCACAAGGTAGTACCTCCTGCCCCGTATAACGTTTGTCTCCACAAGCTTCGCCACCTCAGAGTCGTCGGGCGGGGGGGTCAGTTTGAGGCGTCAGGGACCCCGAGAACTTATTAAGTCGTACGGGTTTCAGGAGGGACACGTGAAAGGTGTTGGCTATAGCCCAGCGTGGAGGGAGCTGGAGTCGGTATGCCACCGGGTTCACCTGCTCTAGCACTTTAAACGGACCCAGGTACCTGGGGGCGAACTTGGCTGCCTGTACCCGTAGGTTAACATTCTTAGAGGACAGCCACACTAGGTCACCAGGGGCGAAGGATGGTGCAGGGCGGCGGCGCTCATCAGCCGTTGTCACCATCCGGTCTTTAGCCCTCTTAAGGGCCTCTTGGGTGTTATCCCAGATCTCCCGGGCCTCGGTCGCCCAATCCTCCACTCTAGGATCGGGTGACGTTATGGGCATAGGAACCGGGATTCTGGGATGTTGTCCGTTATTGAGCAGGAACGGAGTCTGACCAGAGGATTCATGGACCGAATTATTAATGGCAAATTCGGCCCAAGGAAGGAGGTTAGCCCAGTTGTCGTGGTGCGCGGAGATAAAATGGCGGAGGTAAGTTACCAAGGTCTGATTGGTCCTCTCTACCAGTCCATTGGTTTCGGGATGGTATGCGGAGGAGATGTTCAGCTCTATCTGCAGGAGCTTACAGAGCTCCCTCCAGAAGCGAGACGCGAACTGGGGACCCCGGTCGCTCACCACCTTGTCAGGCATGCCATGCAGCCTAAATACATGCCTAATGAATAAGGTGGCGAGAGCACGTGACGTCGGGAGTCGTGGGAGAGGCACCAAGTGGACCATTTTAGAGAAGTGATCCGTGATGACCCATACGACCTTGTGACCTGCTGACTTGGGCAGATCTCCCAGGAAGTCCATTCCCACCACTTCCCAGGGACGATCCGGCACTGGCAGTGGGTGAAGAAGACCTGCCGGTCTCTGCCGGGACGGCTTATTCCGTGCACACGACATACAGGCTCCCACATACTCCTGTATGTCCTGGGGTAGTCTCGGCCACCAATAGTGCCTAGTCACAAGGTCTCTGGTCCTTTTGACCCCAAAGTGACCCCCGACCTTGGAGGCATGGGCCCACGATAGCACCTCATTCCGTAGTTCAGGGGGAACGAGGGTCTTGCCAGGTGGCACCTGGTCCAAAGAAGTGGGAGTGACCATCCTCAAGCTGTCCGGGGGTAGTATAAGACGAGGCTCCTCCTCGTCCTCCTCCAACACAACCATACAACGTGACAAGGCATCGGCCCGTACGTTCTTCTCACCGGCCAGGTGGCGGATAATAAAGCGGAACCGGGAGAAGAACAAGGACCAACGGGCCTGCCTTGGGTTCAGGCGTTGTGCTGTCTGGAGGTATGTGAGATTTTTATGGTCGGAAAATACTTCAAATGGATGCTTCGCACCCTCCAGGAGATGCCGCCATTCCTGGAATGCTAGTTTCATCGCCAGTAACTCCCTATCCCCTATGGAGTAGTTCCTCTCGGCCGGAGAAAAGGTTTTGGAGAAAAAGAAACATGGATGCTTCCTTCCTCGTTCGTCTTTCTGGTACAGGACTGCACCAGCACCGACCGAAGAGGCGTCTACCTCTAGTAGAAAGGGTTTGGAGACGTCTGGACGATGAAGGATGGGAGCTCTGGAGAAGTAAGTTTTGAGAGTGTGAAATGCCTCTACCGTTTCCCGTGTCCATGCTTTGGGATTAGCGCCCTTGCGGGTAAGGGCAATGATGGGTGCTGCCACCGTCGAGAAGTTGGGAATGAACTGGCGATAATAATTGATAAACCCCAAGAATCGCTGGATCGCTTTCAGCGAGCGGGGCTCAGGCCATTTCATCACTGTCTCCAACTTCCCCGGATCCATTGCTAACCCCTGACTGGACACGATATACCCCAGGAACGGCAAGGATTCACGTTCAAAAACGCACTTTTCTAGCTTAGCATATAACGAATGAGTGCGGAGCCTCTTAAGTACTCGGATGACATCCCTCCGATGGGTGGCAAGATCGGGGGAGAAGATAAGGATATCATCCAGGTATGCAACCACGGAAAGATACAAATCCCGGAAAACATCATTCACAAAGTCTTGAAATACGGCGGGGGCATTGCAGAGTCCGAAGGGCATTACGAGATACTCGTAGTGACCGTCCCTGGTGTTGAAGGCGGTCTTCCACTCATCGCCCTCTCGGACTCGCACTAGATTATACGCCCCGCGTAGATCCAGCTTCGTGAAGATCTTTGCCCCGCGGAATCGATCAAATAACTCCGTAACGAGGGGCAAAGGGTATTTGTTTTTGATCGTGATTGCATTTAATCCCCTGTAATCGATACAGGGGCGTAGATCCCCTTCCTTCTTTTGCACGAAGAAGAACCCCGCACCGGCCGGTGAAATAGACTTGCGAATGAACCCTTTTGCCAGGCTGTCCTGAATATATTTGGACATAGCCTCCGTCTCTGGAGCAGAGAGGGGATACACTCTGCCCCTAGGGGGCTCGGAGCCTGGCTTCAGGTCTATTCGGCAATCGTATGGCCGGTGGGGAGGAAGGGTATCTGTGGCCCTCTTGGAGAAGACGTCCCTGTAGGCCTCATAAGGTGTCGGTAAACCTGGCTCCCCTGTATTCCCTGAGGACCCAACCGACCTAATGGTAGCGGGTGGTTCGGTAGTCACGAGGTGCTCCCTACAGGATCCTGCCCATGATGAGATCTCCCCTGTTGCCCAGTTGAGTATAGGAGCATGCTGTCTCAACCAGGGGAGGCCCAGTAGGATCTCATCCGTCCCATCTGGAAGCACCAGGAAGGACACCTGCTCATGGTGTCCTGGTGATACTTCCATCCTGAGAGGGATGGTGATCTGGGTGATGGGATCGACTAGTATGGACCCGTTGACTACCCGAACCCTGAGTGGCTTGGGCAAGAGAACCAGGGGAACTGAGTATCGGGTTGCCAGGGAGGTCGAAATGAAATTGCCATCAGCGCCTGAGTCCAGGCAGGCCAGAGCAGAGAAGAGAGTAGTGCCAAACTGCAACTGGGCGCTGATAGTCAACCTAGAGGGAGAAGCAGCGTCTAGGAACCCCCCTCTGATGGAAACTAGACGCTGTCTTTTCCCGACGGTTTGGGACATCGGGTAGCTATGTGTCCCCTCTGCCCACAGGAAAAGCAGATGACACCAGACCGAGAACCTGGGGTAGAGGAGACCGCTTTGGACACCTCCATTGACTCCACGGAGTCGCCTACAGAGC